>NC_054740.1:37698179-38900679 GCF_018143015.1 Lytechinus variegatus | reverse complement strand
TAAGATCCACTTGGCCTGATAAATATCATCTCTGAACCGCTTTTTGCTTGGCAAAGTGTGAAGAAACTAGACTACAGTAAGTGAATCTTAGAAATTATGGCCCGTATTCTGAAGTTGGGTTTGACTTAAGACCACGGTCTAACTATTTTGTTTCCTTTTGCTTTCAAATTAAGATATATACTTTATTTATCATTCCCAGACAATTATGAACAATTTGAGTGTCAAATCATGAGTTAATAAAGTGGATTGATTTGTACTGTTAGGGATTTGTGCCCCATTGGCTCTCCATAGTTAACAACCTAAAACCAGGGTTTAATTTAAACCCAAGTTCAGAATACGGGCCAATGGGTATAGTAACACAAAGCTTAACACTTCTCGATCACGTTGATCGTGATGTGCCATCAATTGTACAAATCGACTGTCCTATCACTCACCGTGCTTCGTATAATGTGCCCCTTGTCTTGTCTGCAGGTTTACCCTGGGCCCCGTCTTACAGAATTGCAACTGATCCAATCAATTGCAACTATGGAAAGCCAGCAAAGTCGACATATAAAATGCATGTTTATTTTATTTTTTTAATTTGAGATATGAATGTATATCCATAAATTCATTGATTTCTTGACAATTTGGTGTGATCTCGTTTACAAAGGACATTTGCAAATTTCCTGTAGAAAAAATTATGACACTGATGGATTTTCATAGAGTTACGATTGATTGGATCAATCAAAATTCTTTGTAAGACGGGCCCAGGTCTCACTTTGGTGACATGACACCCTGCTCTAGCGACAACTGCTCCGTGCTTTATTCCATCTAAGATATAGGGTTAGGGTTTTATGCTAGGATTAGGGTTGGGTTAAGCATTTGACATAGTGTTAATACCAGGGACGATAAAGCTGGTCGTTACTTTTGTGCGGAGAAATTGTTGACGGAGCAAAAATGTCATGGAACCCTCACTTGCCTCTTACATTTTTTCCCATTTGCACAATGAACTACACATTTACACAATTCGAGTCACATGATAGGAAGTGAGTTTTTATTGATTTCATGGTACATGATTTGAGATCTTTTCATCAAGTACATTAATTAAAATAGGTCAAGAACAATTTAGTTCGAACCAATATTACAGGTCACACTTGAATGATGCAGAACAAAATATCACAGAGAAAAATAAAATTAATATACCAAAATTCAATGATTCGTTGAAGGCCCTGTCACAGCATTCCGTGCAAGCACGCAGGTCGCCCGCATTGACAGTATCTCACATGCAGTTGCTTGCAGAAGCGCACGAATGTCTGTTTCTGGTAACTCCCGTAGGAACTCAGCAGGACAGCATTTTGCTGGTAAACGCCTAGCTGGTATATAACCCATTACCTAGGAAACATTTTGCGTCTAGGTTAATCAGTCATTATGGCTCACCTTATACACGACAGATATTACTCTCGAGCCTTTTTATAAAAGTGGAAACAATGGCCGAGTGGGGATTCGAACTCACAACCTTGCGATTATGAGTCCAATGCTTTAACCACTGGACCAAATGACCTGATTTGCATGCAGAAAAGTATTGAACTTTGCTCAAACTTTATGGCTTACAACAAAATTATGGCATACGTCTTTTTTCTTAATAAATCTTAATCTATATGATAAAAAAAGTGGTCAATTTGAAATGGACCATCTGCCCGACCGCATGCTGGTTCCTATATGCCCCCTTCAAACTGAAAGCAGGGGGGATGATATTGAAAATGAAAACATTCAGTATATAAACACTGGGCATGATAGAGCTCAACAAAGCAGCACAAGATGAATCGCTCTCTGCTCCTAAATCTAATTATTAAAATCGTGGATGCGATCGAAAAAACACTGACATATATCAGGCTCTCTCTTGCCATCACCTTTAAATCATTAATTACACAAATTCATCTTGACGAAAATACCAAATTCTTGTCGATAATTTGAATTCTTGAATGGTCTTCCTCACCTACTTTCCCTTTCATATTTTCCAAGCAATTTTCAATGTTTAATTTGAGCTTTTAACTGAATGACAAACAAAGTGAGTAAAATTAGGTGTAAGATCGACAAACTCTATTTCAGCGTGGAGAATGTGCCTAAAATAACTATTGTATTTCTGTTTATCTTTACCAATCCTTACTACAAGAATATCACCAGTGTACATGTATATTTCACCGACATATTGTCTACACATCGTCATTTCTATGTGATACTACTGTGCTGTTTCATGCAATGTTTTTGTCGGCTACAGAATCTTAGTTAGGTATCAAATAATTTCCCTGTTTCCAAATAGAAATGATCATAAATTTGTCTATCATTCACTTTGTGCAGGAATTAATTTGACAAACCAAAGGCCTCACTTTAAATAGGAAATCTGAAGAAAAAAAATCTTTTTCAGCAGCAGCTGGTTGAGTCTGGGGGGCAGGGCCGACAGAAGGAAACCCTCAAAAGAATAGAAACAAGAAAAGAACTGTAATGAGTCTCCAAAGATAAATTCATACAGCCACAGAAAAACATTTCTCCACTATTATAAGTGAAAGGGGAGGAGAAAAAGAAGAGGCTCGAGGAGGAAAGAAAAGAGCGGGAAGAACTAATAGACGGTAGAAACAGGGAACAATGAAAAGGGGAAGTCTAGAACAGACTGGGACAGGAAAGACATTCCAGCTTGGTCAACTTCTGAATTTGATGGAAAATACTAATGAAAAGAGGACAACCTGGAACGGTTTGGACCTTGATGGGAGATGGTACGAACAACGCCGATGTCAAATTCATCAGTAATATCTGTCGACAGAGCACCCATCTCTGATGACCCAGAGTTGATGAAGTCATAGACAAGCTGGAGAGGGTAATGTAGACAAATATTGAATTCCAAAAGGTATTGAAAATCATTTTCCTGTTTCTCATATTTCAATCAATTTTTTAATATATTATAAAAAAAAAACCAACAAAATATTAACCTATATGGGGTCTCTCAGATCAGTATAATGAACAGGAATATAACACTCATTTATTTTGTGAAACTTCACTTTTATATACGAGAAGTAGGAGTGGTATATATCCTAGAATATGCTAAAATACCCATTCAATATGAAATGAGATTGTGGAACAGAAAGTCAGTCAGCAGACATACCCAGATCTGTGCACTTTTGCTCCAGAAAGATGAACCGAACTAAAATGACCAAGGATAAAAACTGGTTCCCTCAGGAAACTGCCTCATGAAAAGAGATCCCGTTCCCAAAGCCTGCCACATTTTCTGCAAGAACAAGAAGTAATTTGCTTTCGTTTAAACATACCTTGACACAAGAGTTGGCATCTGTCATGGAAAGCTATCAAGGTATCAACGAGAGAAAAATTCTTAAATCTTTCAAATAGTCCAGCCTCTTTGTGTCTCATAAAGAACTTAAGCATTTGGCATGGGCGTAGATATCAAAGCTGTGAAGAGGGTGATCTACTGGGGAGTTAGCCCAAATCCCTTGGCATACTGGTAGGAGACAGGCCGCTGTGCACGTGATGGGAGACCATGGCATGCAATCACTGGACAATCGCTTGGCTCTGAAAATACAATAAGACTCATGGAAATTACGTACAAAGCGTACTTCAAGAAAAAATGTGCATGAACTGCTCTGTCACTGCATAATTAATATGACATAAACTGGTTCCCTCAGGGTACAAAAGGTTGCTACCTCAAAGAGCTTCACGAAAAGAGATGGCGTTCCCAAAACCTGACATATTTTCCGCAAGAAAAAGGAGAAATTAGTTTTCTTCCAAAAATACCTTGAAGAGTTGGCATCTGTCATGGAAAGCTATCAAGGAATCAACAAGAGACAATTCTTAAATCTTTTAAATAGTCCAGCCTCTTGTGTCTCATAAAGTACTGTTGCATTTGGGATTGGCGCAGATATTAAGGCTGCAAAGAGGGTGATCCACTGGGGAGTTAGCCCAAATCCCTTGGCATACTGGTAGGAGACAGGCCGCTGTGCACTTGATGGAAGGCCAGGGCATGCAATAATGTCACTGGACAATCGCTAAAAATACAATAAGACTCATGGCAAATTATGTACAAAGCAACAGTCCCTGTGTAATTTTCCATACTGGACAGTCTAGACTTCAATTCATTTGCATTTTTTTCATAATTGTCCTTGTAGTCTTAACTTAGGTTGTAGGAGTTTAATGTTATTCAGTGTTATTTATTCTTGCATTCTTGTTCTCGCTGAATATCTTCAATTTCGTTCTTTATTGTCATCTTTATTTTTTGCCTATTCGGGTAATTCATCCATTCCATTCCTCTCTGGACTCCTTAGTTTTCACTCTCATATTATTACATAATCGTCTATATTATTTATCGTCTTCACTCTCTTATTTCTCATTGGTTTCTCTGATGAATTGGACTCTTACATTTTAGTTAAATCAATCCATTTTCTTTAACATGATTGGTTGTTGAAAATTGAAATATGTCAATGTGCATTTGTAAGAAACTTTATATATAAGATGAGCAAAGTAACCATTCGTTTAAAAAAGCAGATAAGAATTTCAGAAAAAGTTACTCTTCACTTCAGAATCATAGGATTGATACAATCAAAGTAGTTGTCTGTGAAAAATTCACTTACAGGACCTCAAAGTCCTCTGCCTCAACATCTAATAAATACTTGATGGGGATGGTAGCCTTAAGTGTAGGCTCTAGTGAGAAACGAGGGGTAGTCCCATGTTTTGGTTACCGAGAAAGCTGCAGCGAAGGGATAATAGGTCTTCTTTCAAAGATATCCCCAAGACAGAAGATAACCCTAACTAAAGTACTTGAATAGCCAAACAGCTACAGACCAACACAAGATTCAAAGGTAAGGAAATTATTAAGTGGAGTACATGCAAAAAAATTGGATGTTGGAGTCATTGAGTGCTAGTGTGCTAATGTTCACTTCTAGCTTCAGGGGGGGGGGGAGCTCATTACAAAATGAAAATCATGCATCTAGTAATAGACCTGGGGTGTTTACTAGTATGGTGAGTTATCAAGTTAAGTTTGTATATTAATTGTCTGACTTTTCTGTGCATATACTGGCCTAAGAAAATCTAATTTTTTAAAATTAAAATAGTTGAATGATTTTTGTGTGTAAAATGAATTGGTGTACAGACATGGGGCACGATTTTTCCTGACGAAAGCTTAGTCAACAACATTCATGATAGTCAACAGCTTCTGAAAATTACACATTATCACACTCACAGCACAGCACAGGCAGGGCAGGGACTGGCCTGATTATAAAATGTAATTTTTTAAAATTAAAATAGTTGAATGATTTTTGTGTGTAAAATGAATTGGTGTACGGACATGGGGCACGATTTTTCCTGACGAAAGCTTAGTCAACAACATTCATGATAGTCAACAGCTTCTGAAAATTACACTTTATCACACTCACAGCACAGGCAGGGCAGGGACAGGGAGGTAAATCTATTCTTTTCCAGTGGTAGTACAGTACTAGTAGATGAACCTACCATGCTTCTTTTAACTTGATTGGTTGTTGAGAATTGAAATATGTCAATGTGCATTTGTGTAAAAACTTATGAGATGGGCAAAGTAACCATTTGTTTATAAAAGCAGATAATTTCAGAAAAAGTTACTCTTCACTTCAGAATCATGGGATTGATCACAATCAAAGTACCTTAGTTGTCTGTGAACAATTCACCTACAGGATCTCAAAGTCCTCTGCCTCAAAATGTAATAAATATTTGATGGGAATGGTAGCCTTAAGTGTAGGCTCTAGTGAGAAACGAGGGGTAGTCCCATGCTTGGTTACCCAGAAAGCTGCAACGAAGGGATAATAGATCGTCTTTCAAAGATATCTCTAAGACAGAAGATAATCCTAACTTAAGTGCTGGAATATCCTAACAGTTTCAGACTGACATTATTAAGTGGAGTACACGCAAAAAATTGGATGTTGGAGTCATTGAGTGCTAATGTTCACTCCTAGCCTTTGGGGGGTCTCATTACAAAATGAAACCCATCTAGTAATAGAGCTGGGGTGTTTACTAGTATGGTGCGTTATCAAGTCAAAATTTGTATATTAAAATTTAATTTAGGGTCTGACTTTTCTGCGCAAAGACTGGCCTAATTAGAAAATGTAATCTTTTTAATTAAATAGTTGAATGATTTTGTGTGTAAAATTAATTGGCGCACAGACATGGGGCATGATTTTTCCTTACGAAAGCTTAAAGTAAAAAACAGCCTTTCACTTGCTCGAGAAATTCACAAAAAATTATTGTGGGTGCGCGAGTCGTTTTTCTGAAGGTCATGATATTGCTGTTCAAGGCCACACCACAGAAAGAGGTGATAGTTTGTGCTATTTCACAGGTACTGACTGCCAGCATGATGGCAACAGCTTCGAAGAGGATACCAGAAATTCCGAGCAGGGTGAACGAGGAAAGGAGAACTGTGGATGATTGTAGAAAAAATTTACCATGGAGAAGAGCAAAGTATTTCATTTTCTTCAATAATATAACCTACTCCATCCAAGCACTGGATGCATCATTGTTTGATAAGTTATACTTATCATGCTTGGTAACTTCCACTTGAAGTTGGCCTTCTATGGTGCCATAGGTACTTTCATTAGTGAAAGTGGAGCAGAACATCTCCTTACTGAATCTGGTCACATTCGTGCACAGGAATTACTACAACAGGTGCGCTTGATTCCATATCTTTGCTCTATCCTTGACCTACTCTTCCACAGACACTCAAGATGTGGCTAAGCACTTCGTGCTAACATTCCAGAGGATGAAGACACTCGGACGCAATTCCTTGACTCAAGCCACGTATTCCGAAAACACGTCGTCTGGCCGGTGGAGAAACCGCACTCCGCTGCAACCAAGTCGCCGGCGGGCTGGTATCCACATTCAAGAGATCATGATTCATGATCTAATTTCCGTCGCGAAGTACTCCAACTCGAAACCAATGTCGATGTCAGAAGGAGGGTGTTAAAGAAAAGGGTTCTAGCACATTAATTCCAGCAACCAGCTCGAAGAAGGGTAAGAATTTTTTTTTTATCTTACCCAAAATGACTGCAAAATCAATGCTGCGAACGTAATGACTGCGCATGCGCTGGCGGGATCTCCTGTAATTTCTCCAGGAGAATTACGAAATAAAATTATCAACATTCCACTGGCACTTTGCACTTCCATTCCTGGTTAAGTGAGATAATAATCTGTAAAGAAAATAACATGAGGTTTGAATCATCCCTTTTTTAAAGTCTAAATACACAATCCATTCCCGCGATTCAAGTTTGGATTATTTTGATTTCAAGCGCGATATGCTTCCTGATCATTATAACGAAAAAAATTCTAAACTGCGTATCCACTTCATCAGCATAGGCAGCGCAGGTAATAACGTTATCATGTAAATCAGGGCACGCTGGTAGAACAGATTTCGAAACTGAAGTGGATACCATGGATAAATATGACATTTATTATTAATAATATTATGTCGACCATTCACAATTGCACAAAAATCATTAGCAGGGAGTGAGAAATCATGTGCTGCTTGCTATGCTGCCCTCTAACATCTTCACTTAAATATTTTGCATATTCTTTGCTACCAGTGGACGGAAGAAGCAATTCATTTTCATATTCAGAATCATGACAAGTGTGACGCACACTTAGCAGTTTGCAACAAACGCAAAGGTCCGTATTCACAAAGTGATTGGTTTAAAACCATGGTTTATGTAGAGTTAATCCAAAATTACACTTCATTCAGAGAAAATATGAAGAGTCCAATAATGGGTGCATAAGAGAGCAACACTAAAGCTTGAAAGGTTACTATATTGATGAGACAGCTATTTATGTTAATTAATCTTAATAGAAGGCTCATTAATGCTATAATCTAGGTAACAAGCATTGATTCCGCTCACTGTGATAAAACGCCACATTCATTTTACTGAATGCATTCTAAATATCCATGCTGAATTAAGCATTATCAATGCATGAAATCATTTTCACCTCCGTGAATTCCGGCTTATCTGTACATATCCCACTTTTGACATAAATGCATAAAGCAATTTTAACTTCAATAATCTTACAACAAACTCCAGGAACTTTTTTCCCTCCCTCTTCCCAAGAACTTTTTATGACCATCTAAGACCGGGAAGCGTTTCACGGAGCTTCTTCTCGGTGCTTTCCACTGACAAAGTTGCTCTGAGCCAATCAGATGCAAGGATTTCAGTAGCTTTTAACAACTACTAGTTCACTTCAGCTTAGAAAGTACCCAGAGGGAGTGACTTTTCATTGATTCATCACACATTTACCAACAGCAGGCAAACAATGAAGAGTGTCACCTCGGCTTCAGCGGTTGTTTGAAGGTTACTACAGCAATGCTCGGCCCGACCCTTTCCAGCGTCTTTTTCTTTGCATTACCAATCGTCACCGTGGCTTCAGCAGTTGTTTGAGAGTTGCTATGGCAATGCTTGGGTCGACCCTGCCCTGCGTCTCTTTCTGTACATTGCCCATCAGTCTGTTGATGGCCTTCTTGTTGCCACGGTGATACTCCTCCACCTAAACAAGCACATCAATGGTAGATAACATTAATCTCAATACATTATGACAAATACATATCATTCCTTCTATCTGAAGCATGATCAATTATAGTTTTTGAGGTAAAATGGGTCAAAACTATTAAATCATTTATCCCATCACTCCATCATTTAGCCGTTCAGAGCCATGTTACATGAAAGTTACCATTACTGTTTGCCACCCAACACTAGCTATCATGGTCATGTGCAACAGCCAATCAAAATCAAACATTCTAGTGAAGTTACCATTGGATCACAAAGATAACATACTGAGTTTTATGGAATGGACCCCTAGTCAACTGAATTTAAGGAGGGGGATAGCATACCTGTTTTGATTGAGCATAACATACTTAAGCAGATTTCTATCATAACTGTTTCACGTAACTGATTCTCATTTCTAAACATTTAATACCATATTTTCCTAGTTCTTGTTGTTCAAGTAAGTTTCCCGTTTCGAAACTGGAAGGCATATATAGATGAATACAATTTCAGATCACCGCAACTTATACCGACCATAACGGGAGGGGGGGCCTTCCAAAGAATAAAAGCACTTTCAAAAGATTATGCAAAGAGCCAGGTGCGTTGCTATGCCAAAGCATACATTATCTTTTGTTAAGTATACTTCAAGCCCCCCCCAGTAAGATATTACCATAAAATCCTGTACTCACTGTTTCTGTGTTGCTGTTAATGATTCTCTCACATATCTGCCTTATTGTGGGTTCATCTGTAATCAATCCCCATCCATTCTCTTCAATGATCTGTTATCAAAAGAATCATTCAATGGATTATTATGGTACAATTCCATATTGATCTTAAACAAATAGGAGTAATGCCGAAAATTTGTTAAACAAATTATAATCTCCTCCTATAAAAAGCCTCTTAATTTACTATCTATTGTCCACGGCGGACGGCATTTGAATAGTAATGAGTCAGAAAGAAGAGGATCGAGGGTATTTGAATTCCAGTTCATCGTGGCTTAACCGTGAACCAGAATAGCCTGGTGGTTGAGTCGCTGCCCGGAAAGCAGTAGATGGCAGGTTCGAATCCCGCTGGTTCCAATTTTTTCTGACTTATGAATTATGATTTTCATACAGATCGAGCATACTGATCTTGTGATTTTCATTACAGATTGAGCATACTGATCTTAAACAAATAGGAGTAATGCCGAAAATTTGTTAAACAAATTATAATCTCCTCCTATAAAAGCCTCTTAATTTACTAAAATCAATAAAGTTGTCGAGCAAAGTTTTCCATAATTAGCCAAAATGGGGGAGATGCAGGGGGGGGGGGAGGGACACTGAAGCTGGGCAAAAATTCTGTTTGTTATATGTAAGTTATTTATATATTGCGATGACAAATTTTGAGGTAATAACTATGCCAATATTGCCTACATTAGTGCAGATTCATGGATAGTACAAGTATGGTTACAAGCAAAAATTTTCAAACAAAGGACCAGTGAGATTCATACTTCGTGATAAAGTCTTGAAGTAACAATTAGACTCTTGCGGTACAAACACAAAAATATGAAGACAAATCACAAAACGTACATACCTCTGTCAAACTTCTGGTATCTCCATCAAATACCATTGCGGTAAGGGTCTTTCCAGTCTTTGCTGATATTGCTCCACTCTGCATCAGGTCTATGAGTTCACCAAAAGACGATGCAGGTAACGGGCTGTAGGAATTCAAATTCATATTCAATTTTATTCTTAATAGAATACATAGTACAAATTCATAATGTACATGCCTCACAATTTTGATAAATATCGATGGTAATTACATGAAAAATTCAATTTGATATAAAATACAGAATATCTTTTGAAGACAATTCATAATACATTTCTTCAATAGAAATAAATGTATAAATCCGTAGAAATGGGGGGGGGGGGGAGGAAGGGTTTGGGGATTCACTCAATAGCATAGATTGTGACCGTGACCCTAACTCCCTAAATGAATGAGACACAAAAAAGCTGCTATTTACCTAAAAAATTTACTGACTTCCTTTTCCTTTATTTTTTTCTTGATCTTTTGTTTTGTTTCCACTACTTGAAAAATCACCAGGGGGGGGAGGGCACCTCTCTTTTCTTTTAGTCCTTTATTTTATTCCATTGTTTCCTTTTTTCTACTACAAAAAATGTTGGGAGGTGCCTTCCCATTTCTGTGCCTCTTCTTTGTTCTTCCTACTTCCTAAAGATATATATTTTTTTCCCATTACTTTAAAATCATGTAGGGGGGGGTTGCTATCCCCTTGGGGCACGGCCCCTAGGTAGAACATACACACACAACGGACACACCTGTAATTCACTGAGATGTTATTGAGGTTGAGGTGTCTGAGAACTTCTGTGGTCAGCCAATTCAAAACCCTCTTACTGTCTCTAGCAGAGTCTTCTTGCAAAACAGATTCAAAATATTCCACTAAGCCAGGCTCGCTCTGGTAGGTGGGAGAAAGACACATAGAACAAATTAAGTTGCATCCTGATTTCTACAATATGAAATTTGTGATTTAGTGAATAAACTTTAACAAAGGAATAATTCAAATTTTTTTTTTTACAAAGGATGATTTTAAAAGGTCTAATTTCCACTTTGTTTACTTTGTTATCACTCTTAGATGAAAATTTGGTTCATTAAAGAGTTCATCTAATAACATAGACCAAATGTTATTAGACCAAGAGGGTAATAGATCGACTGGAAGATAAGATGGTTATAAACATACATGTAGAAGCAAGTAGAATTACGAATGGAGAAGTCAACAGGTTAACCCATTGCCTACTGGAACCGGGTGATCTCGGTACAAAACCTGACAGAATTACAGAATTCAGTATTTAATGGGTTAACCCATTGCCTACTGGAACCAGGTGGTCTCAGTACAAAACCTGACAGAATGTCAGAATTCAGTATTTAATGGGTTAACCCATTGCCTACTGGAACCAGGTGATCTCAGTACAAAACCTGACCGAATTACAGAATTCAGTATTTAATGGGTTAACACATTGCCTTCTGGAACCAGGTGATCTCAGTACAAAACCTGACAGAATTACATAATTCAGTATTTAATGGGTTAACACATTGCCTACTGGAACCAGGTGATCTCAGTACAAAACCTGACAGAATTATAGAATTCAGTATTTAATGGGTTAACACATTGCCTACTGGAACCAGGTGATCTCAGTACAAAACCTGACAGAATGTCAGAATTCAGTATTTAATGGGTTAACACATTGCCTACTGGAACCATGTGATCTCAGTACAAAACCTGACAGAATGATAGAATTCAGTATTTAATGGGTTAACCCATTGCCTACTGGAACCAGGTGATCTCAGTACAAAACCCGACAGAATTACAGAATTCAGTATTTAATGGGTTAACACATTGCCTACTGGAACCAGGTGATCTCAGTACAAAACCTGACAGAATTAAAGAATTCAGTATTTAATGGGTTAACACATTGCCTACTGGAACCATGTGATCTCAGTACAAAACCTGACAGAATGTCAGAATTCAGTATTTAATGGGTTAACACATTGCCTACTGGAACCAGGTGATCTCAGTACAAAACCTGACAGAATTACAGAATTCAGTATTTAATGGGTTAACCCATTGCCTACTGGAACCAGGTGATCTCAGTACAAAACCTGACAGAATTACAGAATTCAGTATTTAATGGGTTAATCCATTGCCTACTGGAACCAGGTGATCTCAGTACAAAACCTGACAGAATTACAGAATTCAGTATTTAATGGGTTAACACATTGCCTACTGGAACCAGGTGATCTCAGTACAAAACCTGACAGAATTACAGAATTCAGTATTCAATGGGTTAACACATTGCCTACTGGAACCATGTGATCTCAGTACAAAACCTGACAGAATGTCAGAATTCAGTATTTAATGGGTTAACACATTGCCTACTGGAACCAGGTGATCTCAGTACAAAACCTGACAGAATTACAGAATTCAGTATTTAATGGGTTAACCCATTGCCTACTGGAACCAGGTGATCTCAGTACAAAACCTGACAGAATTACAGAATTCAGTATTTAATGGGTTAATCCATTGCCTACTGGAACCAGGTGATCTCAGTACAAAACCTGACAGAATGTCAGAATTCAGTATTTAATGGGTTAACCCATTGCCTACTGGAACCAGGTGATCTCAGTACAAAACCTGACAGACTTCAGTATTTAATGGGTTAATCCATTGCCTACTGGAACCAGGTGATCTCAGTACAAAACCTGACCGAATTACAGAATTCAGTATTTAATGGGTTAACACATTGCCTTCTGGAACTAGGTGATCCCAGTATTCAAAAGGTTAATTAGCCCAAGTAGTTATTCACAAAGTGGGAGGGCACATTCATACTTACAAGTAATTGGTGGGCAACATCCAGTGGCATGCCATACTGATCTGCTAGTCTTTGTCTTCTAGACCTCGGGAGCTCAGGTAAGCTATTCCTCAAGGTATCCACGTTGATTGCCCTGAGAGGCTGAGAGGATCGGTGTATGGTGGTGTTGTCATGAAGGATGAGGGGTGGAAGGTTGGGCTCTGCCATAAACCGGTAGTCTATCTGACCCTCCTTCTCTCTCATTGGTACCGTGATCCTAAGGTAAAAAGTGGAAAATATGGTGGCGTTATTGTCAACAATAGGGGGTGCAAGGTTTGGGTTCTGTAATGAACCAGTAGTCTATCTGATCCTGCTTCTCCTTCAAAACCCTAAGTAGACAATGGACAGTATCGTATCATGTGTATTGTGGATTTATCAGTTTTTGGTGTTATAAAGAAGACAATAGATAATATGGTGGGTTAACTTGACGGATGAATGATTAACTTATCCTAGACTAGATTAGTCCAAGAGGAAATTCAACATTGTGACTTACCCGAGTGAATTATCAAATGCCCTGGTTTCGTAGTGAATCTTCTCGCCCCTTTCCAGTAGTTTTATGTGTCGCTTGATTTCAAAATCTGGGTGAAGTGAACAGAGAAATTTGAAGCCTATTAATATTGCTGATTCAACAGTTGGGCCATTCATAAAAGAGTAGTGTACAACAGCTTTTGAATAAGTAAATGAAAATGTCAAAGGTTACTAGAAGAGAAATTAGCAAAAAGGGGTCTAAAGAGTCAGGGGCCCCTTTGCCCCATCCCCTGGAACCACTTCTCCCTATACCAAGCACTTCCGCTAACCCTAAAACATGATCCCTCATCCAAACCAAATCGCAAACCTTATACCTCTGTGCATCTCACAACATAATGACCTCAAGGCAAAATCCTGGATCAACACTCAGTTATAATTATAATCATAATATGCAACATTTGTATAGCTTTAGCATGGCTATCTTGACAAACAATCGAGCATTCAAGGCATTCCAATAGATAAAACTATGTAGAGTACTCACCTACAGCTTGTTTCACAAAGCGGATGCTATTGATGTTCTTCACCTCTGACCTCACGCCTGGAGGCTCACCAGGGCGATGGACTGATACGTTGGCGTCAACTCGGAGGGAGCCCTCTAGTGGTGAATTAAGAATTGATTATTTCTTGTTTATAAAAAAAGATTAAAATAACTTAAAATAAAAATCATTTTATGCTTTATCAGTACGAGTGCTTTTCTTTTAAATGAAATACTCCTCACAGGGGATGTTTCACAATCTTCCCTGCGATGTTAACTGACTAATTTGTTCCGAGTCAATCAGATGCAAGGATTCCAGTAACTTTTAACAGTTGCTTACCATCCATCTTGCCGTCGCATGTCCCAAGAGCCTGAAGCAGAAGCTGTAGTTCCCTTACCATAGCTGCCGAGTCTGTGCCATCTGTTAGGTCAGGCTCTGTCACCAGCTCCATGAGACCAACTCCTGATATAAAACAAGAGGTGGATTGTTGTATGAGTAGGACTGCTAGATAAGAATTGGCCACTAATTGATTTAGACCAAACGTTGAAGAGACGCAGCAGACACTGCTTTAAGGGAAAGAAAGGCTACACAAAACTTGGGATAGAAGTTGGGGTAGGGGTCATCAGAAGGGTATGAGGAGAAGGAGCAAAAGCAGAAGTCTAGAGATGTAGTAGAAGTAGCAGAAGTAGTAGTAGAAGTATTAGTAGTAGTAGTAGTAGCAGTAGTAGTAAAAGTGGAAGTAATCACATAAGAAGCAGTAAAAGCAGTATCAAGGTAAGTAGAAGTAGTTAAGTAGAAATGTAGAAGTGGAAGTAGAAGTAGCAGTAGAGGTAGCAGAAGATTAATTATACTTAATAGCTGGAGGAAAAAGCATGAGGAAATGGAAGATGGGAAAAAGAGAAAGAAAGAGGAAAATAAAAACATGATTTGATGAACAGGGAATAAAAAAAAAAGATTCCTACCTGCTCTATTCAAATCCACTAAAGTCTCCGCATTATCCTCATCATGTAAACTCTTTCCACTGTCTTGTTCCAACTGGATCTGCTTGATGCGGACTGACCGATGAGATGGTGGCTTTTTCCGTCTCTCGTCAAAGAGGGTGAACTCCACACGCCCATCGACTGCTAGGGGAAGTCTCTGCTGGGTTATCTGGTAACCTGCCTGCAGGATGGAGGGGGGGTCCATGAAATACCAATGAGAAATTATGCATAAGGGGAGTGTTGATGATGCCAGAAGGGCGAAGGTGGGATAGGAGAGTAGAAGGAAGGGGGTAGGAAGGGGGTAGGGGAGAGAAAGAGGATAAGGGGAATGAAGACAGGACAAGGGGGAAAGAGACAGAAATAAAGGGGGAAATGGGAATGGGAAAGAGGGCAATGGGGTTGGTCGGGAAGAGGGAGAGGAAAGGAATTGGAGGAAATCGAATGGGAGAGGAAGATGAATAAAGGGAGGAGGAAAGCAGAAAGAATGAGAAGAGTAAATGAGGAAAGAGATAGGAGCAGAAAAGTGTAATATGGTGCAAACGGAAGACAGAGGAAAGGGAAAGAATAAGGAAAGGAAGTGGGGAGGAATAGAAAAGAAGGTAACGACAGAGGAAATGAAAAAGGAAGAAGGTGAGGAGGGAGAAGAGGAGGGGAGAGTATCGGAAGGGATGCAATAAAATATGGGGCCAAGGAATTGGATTTGTCAATGATTTTTTTATTAAGGATTGGATAACAATGAAATATACATTATAAAATAATCAACTTGGCTACAATCAATTTGACTGATAATTACAAAATATAAAAATACATTACTTAAACTGTGATATCTTAATTATGCTACTTTCACTAATTGAACAAAAGGACAACATTCTGAAGGGATTTACCGGTAAATCAGCATAGAAGTAGTGTTTACGATCAAAGACTGAACGCATGTTGATAGAGCAAGAGAGGGCTAGAGCTGTCAGTACACCCGCTTCCACACATCGTCTATTCAAGACCTGCAACGACAGGGATCCAACATGGTACGTCATGATCACATACATGTGTTAGGATGTTAAAATTATAAGTTGATGAAGGGTAGGAAATAAGAAGTTCTGAGCAGCAACTCAAATCATCAATCTATTACAACCATCAGCCAAAGGGGAAAAAGAAGAGAAACTATAGGAGATGCAAATAAAATCAACTGAAGCAGAAGAAGTCTAGTTGTTCACTAATTCAACTGCTGGAATACTTTGCCCCAGCTCAACTCATGGCCATTGAACAATTTACATATATTTAGATCAGGAATAAGAACCAATCAAAGTAAAGAGAATGGAAGAACCCAATTCATAAGGTAAACCAATGAGGAGTACGGAGGTGAAGATGATAAAGATGTCTGGGTGACTATGTAATAATGAAAATGGAAAATAAGGAGACAGGTGAGGGATGGAATGAATGGAACACCTGAATAGAGAAGGAATGAAGATGACAAAAGAGAATGAGAGGAAAGGAATTCAGAGTAGAATGAATGAATAGCAACTGAATACCATTAAACTCATATAACCCAAGTTCAGACTGCAAGGGTGGTGCTAAAAAGAAATTCAAATGAACTCAAGTCTAGACTGAACAGAAATGTAAAACAGCTGAAGAAAACAAAAATTAAAGAAAATAAAAGAGATAAGAAAATGACATAATAACCATCTTACACATGTATGCGTGTATGTTTAAAAAAAAAAATATTCAAGAATGAAATTTCCAAGGGAGAGAGGTAAAAATGTAAATATTTCACAACTGACAGAAAAAAAAATATAAGAAAGTTGTCCACAGCCAGCTTTCTTGGGGAATCATAAATTAATAGACAAGGAATGAAGATGAAAAAAGAGAAGGAAAGATTGATCCTTCCATTATCTTTATTTAGATTTGTTTGTTGTCCTAATTCAAATATATTGTTCAATGACGATGAGTTGAGCCGGGGAAAATTATTCTGGCGGTTAAATCAGTGCACAACCAGACTTCTTCTGCTTCAGATTAGTTTATTTGCGTCTCCCATAGTTTCACTTCTTGTCCCTTTTTGCTTGATTTGAGTTGCTGCTTTTCTGCCATTATCTCCACTTTAACCAAACTGTTTTAAGGCCGAGACTAATTTATGTCATCTACAATAGTCAGTCACTATGACTGATTGATCTAGACGTAAAATGTTTCATATGTAATCGGTTATATGCCAGCTTGGCGTTGATATGGCAGAAAGCTGCTTTGCCGAATTACTAAGGGAGTTGCCCCCTACAGAAACAAAAACATAAAAGGTTACTATTACCCGAATACAAAGACAGGGTTGTCATGAGTGAATTTTTAAGTGAACATTTTTTTTTTGCCTGATACCATGCCATGGAAATTAACAGGAGAAAAAAACTGGTTGGGTTTCAGATTGGGTGGAGGCTCCCTGCTCTAACTGTTCACAAATAAGATTATAAATATGAAATTATAATGCCATTAAAGTGATGGTTTTTTTTACAGAATGGTAATTATATTTTCTTCAAATTTCTCAATATCTTGCCCATTTGACTACCCTCTACACTTGAGAATCCTAATGAACAGTCCTAGTTTGGCTAAACCAGTTTGTCTACTAATCATTTTGTCTAATGCCATCTAGCCTATTTCCCTTTTGTCTTATTTCCAGTTAGACAACCACCATTTTGTATAAACCACTTGGTCCATTTATGAATCAGTTTCAAATTCATGCACAAAAAAAATGGAAATGAAACCACCTGGGCTTTATACCAAAATGAGAATTAGAAATGGTAGGTACTAGACCAAGTGTAGACCACCCGGGGGGGCCACTTACGTTGACGAGTGGATACCATGCGCGACCAAAAAAACACGTAAAAAGGATGTCTTTTTCACGATAGGGCACGTTACGTACGTAACGTGATAAGGGTGTCAAAAACACAAAAATAATGAAAAAAGGGTATCTATTTCACTAGGAAAATTACGTGTTTAGGGTCGAAATTGTCGGGATGATAAAACAAAATTAAAATGTTTTATAAAGGATGTCCTTTTTGCCCCAACACTTCGTGTTTAGAGTCCGATTTGCGCGAGGTGTAGAAGGTGGGGTCGTACTAAACCAAATAAGGTAAAGCCGACGACCGAAGGACCCGTAACAATAAAACATTCCTGTACTTGTTTAGGGGTTCATTTCAGGGAATATTTGCCAAGAGTATCGTTTTGTTTCCAATACTTGTTAAGCGTAGGGTTTCACACGCCAATACTTGTTAAGGGGTGCATTTTCAGAATATGGAAATTACGTGTTTAGGGTGCTTTTCCAGACCCCATGGTCGCGCATGGTATCCACTCGTGAATGGAAGTGGCCCCCCCGGGGTAGATCAGCAATTGGATCAAATTAATACACCAAATCGGTGTAGCCCAAGTGATATTAGACTATAATACATACAAATACATGTAGACCATGTGAATATAAGCCTACCAACAGCTATTATACAAAATTGATATTAGACGACAAAGTCCATGTGGTATTAGAGTATCTAACAAGTTGACTAACTGCTTGTATGCACAGTGAAAATTAGACCATCGGGGCTTGAGAATAGACTAGTTCGGTAGTAGAGACCAAATGGCCAGAATTCACAAAGGTGGTTTTCAAAACCATCGGTCAAACCCACGGTTTATACAAATTTCCTGTATAAATTACACCTATTTACCGTATATAATAAACAATGACCAATGCTGATGCACACTTTTGTCACAGTGTTGCAAATTTACACCTGTTGCCATGGTTAACATGCTTTTATTCACGAGTCCACTGTTTTGAAGAGTGGTATCATGAAGAAAATAGCGTGCTCAACAATGGCAACTGGTGTCAATTTGGAGCTTTGTGACAAACACCCGCATCAGCCTTGGACATTTTCTTATATTCAGATATGAAGCATAAGTCATACAGGAAATCTGCATATAAACTATGGGTTCAACCTACATTTTTCAAAACTACCTTTGTGAATTAGGACCAATGGGTGTAGCCGATGTAATGTTAGTTCAGACTTCAGACTACCTGACAAATAGAATAATTGCTAGTATTAATATATACCTCACAACTATACTAACCGGAAGAGTACCTGGCAGAGAGGCATCAAAGAAAGAGACTAGCGAGTTTGGCGGTGCCATGAACTGGGCCTTAGAAGCAGAAAATAGTTTGGTATTGGAGAGTATCTGGGCATGAATCTCGAGGCCAACCATGCTGGACCATCCTTCAGATGAACTACAGAAATAGAATTATCAAAAACATGAAAATTCTTTAAAAATAATTATAGTGAGAAGAAGAAAACTGTGAGGAAGTAGATGAGGAGAAAGAGAAGTTGAAAGAGGAATGGCAAGAGGAGGAAAAGAGGAAAAAAGGAGAAAGAGGAAGGAGGAACAATGAGGAAGAGGCTGAGGAGGTGGGCAATGAGGAGACAGGGAGGGGAGGGAAGGAAGAGGAAAAAGGAGGACATGGAGAAGGAAAAAAGAGAAGGAAGAGGCCGAGGGGGAGGAGATGGAAGAGGCTGAGGATGAGGAGAAAACAGAAGGAAAAGGGACGAGTAGTAAGGAGAAGAAATGGTCCTATTAATTTTGGTTCAATTCTTTTTCAATAATGAAATAAAGGCCGAAATCGATGTGCCCTGGCCCCATCGGGGGGATTTTGCATTCCCCCCCCCCCCCCCCGGTGGCTGCACGATAGCGAGCCGTCTGTGTAAGAGACAGGCACGCTGGAACACTTTCAGTTTTGGGGGGGCAAAATCCCTAAGGGGGCACAATATTTTTGACAGCGTGAGATACCGAAGCGATCGAGCAGGAGAGGGTGTGGGACCCCCCACGGTAAGGATTTTGTGTAGCTAAAAATGGAGTATAAAAGTTGCGTTTCTAAGAGCATTCAAAAATAAATGTCTTGAGAATTAAACATATAATTCACTAAAGACTATACTCATAATTTATGAGAACCTACGAAATCTACGCGCAAAACGATCGCTTCGGAACGTGGTTTTCATGTCTGATCAATTAAATTACGTATTACGCTTATATTGACTCAAAATACCAGGAATTTCATTTTTCATGCAATATCATTTCAGAACAAGGAGTGTATTAAGCAAAAGAAGCGAAACAACAGAAACACAAGAAATTCTAATGTCTTTTCAAATTCAAAATGTCAAACTGTTCTGACGTGGCAGACGTCGATAAGCACTTAAATCCCCATTCTATGCAAATCATTTTTGACATCAGCATTGGTTATCCATGCATGGGCAATACGTTTCATATTTTGTAACAGGAGGAAAAAGAAATATGACAAGATTAATTGTCTAACAATTTAAAACTTTTCAGAAAATCAATAAAGTTTAAAACATTACTTGATTTATGTGTTTCCGTTTGCATGTTTAGTATGGCTGGGAAGCACATGACTCCTTCAAAATCTTTTTTCTTTACATATTTTCTGGGGATATGTGACCATAACTAGGAAATTATGAATATCAAATTACAGGAAATATTCATTTGTAAATACTCGTGAACTGATTAACAAACTACCCCAGTTCATGATGTACATTATGTAACATTATTTAGAAGAAAAAAAATTAATTCCAATAGTGGATGTGGTTGACAGTACACCATGTGGAGTTTTCGAAAAAGTGGATAGAGGAAGAAGTGAAATTCATAGGGGAAGAAGTGGACAGTTGATAGTCGAGTAATTTTTTTTTTGTTTAACTGAGCGTAGTCCTGAAAAAGATGGTAAACCAGAAAAGGTTGAAGAGGCTTGAGTAGTTGATAGATGAGTACTCCTGCTCTGCACTCCATTCGCCGACTCAAGCTAGCATCTTCTCATTTATCCAATAATCCAACTACTCAAGCCTCTTTAACCTTTTCTGTTTTACAGTCATTTTCAGAACTACACACATTTTCAAGAAATGTTACTCTAGGACCTACTCTCAATCTTCCAATTTCTCGCCTATCAATTTTACTTCTTCCTCTATCTTATTCCTCTATTCCTCCATTTAGACTCCACTTTGTGTATACCATAAACCACATCCGCTACACACCACCATGCAAGCCCTCAAGCATCATTTAATTATGTTGCTCGAGTATAGCGTTCACGCTCGTGAAACCCCCATTCCACAGAGAACAAGACTGCTGAAAGACCTTGAATTCTGGTTGATCTTTAAGAGGTCTCTCAATGAGCCTACGATGGTCTTTGAGGTCTTACACGAGTCCTGATCAATCTTTCAGCAGTCTTTGTGGTCTTCATGGGCTCCAAAACATTTTGAAACGGTTCTAAACAGTCTTACAACGGTCTTACAGGAAAAAGGTCTTTCGATGAACTTCAAAGGTCTTGACTTGTCTTTCAATGATCTTTCAGCAGTCTCTCAAGATTTTTGCGGAGATCACTGTAAGACTCATTAGAGATTATTGAAAGACCAGGCAAAGTCCATGGAAAGAATTCTGAAAATCACTTGTTGCATGAAAGACCTCTAAAAGACAATTGCAAGATCTCAAGAGGACTACTCTAAGACCAGTAAGACAAGAGTTCTTGGGGCCAGTTGGGGGGGGGGTCTTTCTGAGTCATTCCACAGAGAAAAATTTCAGTGATCTTGAAGACCGCTGGAAGACCTCAATAATTTCAAGTCTTTCAGACTCAGTGGTCTTTCAATGGTCTCCGTTCTGTGGAGTGGGGGCCTTAGTGATATCGGGTCCGGTCTAAGCGTTTCTGGGTGACCGCGTGTTTGTTTGCCGACACAATGCACAGCCAGCATGCATTGGTGAACCACTTTCAATTTGCCATTCGGTTTTAGTCTGGAGATGTATCAATTAAAAGGTTAAATGTTATCACACTGTAATAAGATGGAAAAGGGGCTTATCAAAGGTTTCACAGAGGGACATATTCGTCAAAAGAAGCAAGGCTTGCTATGAATTATTTAATTGCCCCGTTAGGGACAAATATATTTCATTTTTGACAATGGAAATGACAATTTTTAGGCAGAAAAGTGCCTTCATCATTTACTTTTGTCCTTAAATTATCATTTTCTACTTTCATTTTAGGGGGGCACATTGGGGGGCAAGTGCCCCCCTGCCCCCCCCCGCTTCCGGCGCCCTTGCGAGGAGAAAATAAAAAAAATAAAATATGTTAGAAAATCCTCGAAACAGACGGCTGCCAGCTGTCAAGGTCCTCCTCAAGACGAGGCCACGCCCACGCGCCTCAACCGCCTTCATTCGGCAGCGGCGCTCATGAGTGAGCGACGCCGACAGCTCAGGCGGCCTCGTTCGTCCCGCTGTTGCGTTCATGTTGCCCTGCAGGGCCGCGATCCGGGCCGAGATTGTCTCTGCCCGGTGCAATTCCACGCACAGTCAGGCGACTTCACAGTGATTAATACTAACCAATCAGTAGTCACAGAATAATTTCTTCGTTTTATTGCTCTCCAACCACTATAAGACCTTCCCAAGGAAATCGCAACCGGTTTTTGGAAGGCAGAAAACCTCCAGAACGTGTTCATGCAAGCTGCCATCTTAATTTGAATATGCAAAACGCCCTCTTGCGCTTGTACGCACACGAATGAGAAATGCACGAGAAGGATGTTCCCAATTATAATTTATGCGTTTACTTTTTAAGAAAGATCCCCCTTTTTTAGTATTTAGCATTATGGTTTGAATATCTCACCCCCCCCAAAAAAAAGAGAGAGCTAAACTATCAAAATAAAGATAAAACAGAAGCCAGCTAATGAAAAGTAAGAGAATTGGGTATTTAATTAATTCTATTTGGTTAAAATAAAAAATAAAAGCGAGTATAGCACTTCGGACTATTACTAAGGGTTGTTAGTTATGCTTATGACTGAGAACCGGTTCTTGAGCGCCACATCAAATTCTCAATCGATATTGATTCCCTTCAGCTAAAAGCCAATTGGCTTTTACAATCTGATTGTAACGTACGTTAGACTAAAACTCTTGTCACACCAGCTCCGGCAACCAGCATCTAAATGCATATTTCAAAATTTAAGGGCAACAGGGAGTCTACTCCCATTATATTGAAAAACATGTAAATTGGGAATGGGATCTCTCAGTAATTAGTCCCGGGGGCCGGGGGCCACTTACATTGACGAGTGGATACCATGCGCGACCAAAAAAACACGTAAAAAGGATGTCCTTTTCACGATAGGGCACGTTACGTACGTAACGTGAAAAGGGTGTCAAAAACACAAAAATAATGAAAAAAGGGTATCTATTTCGCTTGGAAAATTACGTGTTTAGAGTCCTATTTGCACGAGGTGTAGAAGGTGGGGTCGTACTAAACCAAAAAGGTAAAGCCGACAATTACCAAAGGACCCGTAACAATAAAACATTCCTGTACTTGTTTAGGGGTTCATTTCAGGGAATATTTGCCAAGAGTATCATTTTGTTTCCGATACCGGGTAAGGTTTCACACGCCAATACTTGTTAAGGGGTGCATTTTCAGAATATGGAAATTACGTGTTTAGGGTGCTTTTCGAGACCCCATGGTCGCGCATGGTATCCACTCGTGAATGGAAGTGGCCCCCCCCCCCCGGTAATTAGTGCAAGATGAAGGGCCCATTTACTAGTAAAAAAAAACTTGTAAAAAATTTGCAATTACAGTTAAAAGCTATTGAAATCCTTCAATCTGATAATAAATTTACTCTGGGAGTTGTGCCTTTGTTATTGTAACAATTAGTGTTTATGAAACACAACTCAAGTTGCCAGTCGTGTGTGAAGTCTTTCGTTACTTACAAACAGCTAGTTTTATAAAATTGAAAAAAGGGCTCTTATTCGCACGGCCCAATTTTTTCTGCTCAATGTCACTGCCTCCCTCACTTTTTTAAACCAAGACATGTTTAGCATTCTTATAGTTAAACATTGAGATATTACAAATATTGAAAAATTATATCCATACCCCACCCGACCATACAAATACATGTACATGGGCCGATTTATTTTTTATCTTAAATAAATGGAAAAATGGGGTGCTCCTCTTTTGCTGGTTGATAAAAAAATCTCCGAAACAGGGTAACTCCTGGAAAAAAACCGGGCATGCCAGATATATTATCACAAAGAAAAATTCCATACTGAGAGGATCAAAATGTTGGTAATGCCACGTACCCCCCCCCCCCACAGACAATTCTTCTGCATTTTTACTTTGACTTCATGAACTTCCGAAACCATGATTTATCCACATTGTGCTGCACTCAATTCAGGTGAGGTACATAAATGGGTACTAGCAGGAAGTAATTCTTCAAAAAGCTGTGAGCACCAGAATTGGTAGACTAGCTCAGCCAGCCATATGGGAGCACCTTGAGCACTTAACAAGATAGGTATGTGTGCTATATATTATTATTTATTTATTTGAGAGCATTACAACTTTTGTTTCCACAACATTTGCTCCGGCAACAATTGCTCAATAAATGCAACGCACTAATCAAATGACTAACTTCAACCCTGGATGTAACACTATACCCTATCTTAAACCTAACATCAAACCCTATTGCAACCCTAACCCAAAAACTACATCTTAGACAAAATAAAAATAAAGAGCAGTTGTCAAAGCAGCATATGTTGTGTCACCAAACTTTTTATATGAACTGGAACACTGAGGCAAATTTTTTCAGGAAAGTCCCACATACAATGGATCATATGTACACACTTTATGGAATTTATATTTATATAATATTGACTAGCCTTGAGGGGAACATCAAATATATTGCCAGCAAAAGAATCATATTGGCCCGAGTCTTTAGATGAGGGCAATATGGGTCATTTAAGGTCAATATATTTGATGTTCCCCGAAAAAAGAGCTAGTCAATATCTTTATTATCATCCAAATCAGATATCTAGAGCAAAAATCATGATAATGGGAATATTTCTTTTAAAAAAAGAGTTCTATTGTGTGATATTTGTGTCATGTTAATATCAGGGTCTAGGCTCTGCACTTTACCATTATGACCTACTTGCAAGCGCTCGGATCCAGTGATGTCATTATTATGACGTATATTGTTGGTGCGCAGATCCTTATGAAGAGTATCTCTTTATACGCATCTTTAAATGCCCGAATGAGAGACCAGGGAAAATACAATGGTATATTTTGCTTTGTCTCTGCATGCAAAGTAAATATGCGCATTGAGACTGAGGAAAATACAAATAATATACCTATCCCTTCCCGATATTTATGAATCTAGAGTAATACGGTTTTGTAAATGACCAGCTCAGATGTCTGATACGGGTAATAATTCATATTATTATTATGAATGTAGGTCTTCTCTATCAATATTTCATTTTCATTATATTTTCTTCTTTCTGCTGGAGAGTTAAATTACAGTACTAATAACTTATTTACAGGGATACACTATCATGCGAAGAAGAAATCAATTAAAAACATCCTATATTTTCATATAATTTCACATTTATTATGATATATCTCTTCTACACACCACACCATAGTTTCATTTCTGGGTCCGGTTTCATAAAAAGAGTGGCTTTAATAACAAATGCAAAATTACTATATCAAGTTTACAATCAGTCAATCAAATCACATGATCTAATTAGCTCTAAACTGTTATTGCAAATTTGGTATTATAACCAGTTATATGAAACCGGCCCCTTCTCTGTAGGATTCATATTCATTAATATACTTAACACTAAGCAAATTATTCAAAAAATAAAATCCACAGCCTACCTGCACATAACCAAACATAATCCCACTAAACAAAATTCCCCAGATAACCAAGAACTTAGGCAGTATTACAAAATGATGTTATGGTGGCTTGATTATGGTGACATTTGTGCTTTGCACAAACAATGAAATCACACATCTTTGATGCATAAAACTGACACTAAAATATATGTTCTCTTACAATAAAACATCACTTGCTAACATAACTGATGTATTTACTGTGGAATACTAAGTATTAACCAACTCAAAAAACAATGGCATGACTAACAAACAAAAATAAAGTAAAATTTAATCAGTTGAGGAAGAACATATAATATTTATACTTCTACCAATCGGGAAGGCTTGCCCTTCAAACTTTAGCTCGGGGAAACTGATTTGTAATATACAAGACAATCTTGTTTGAAATATACCCTGACAAGCCTTATCTTTATGAGCATACGACACAGAATTTGAGATTTATTAAAAGGAACAATACTTTATCATGAGAATAGATCAGATTACCAAACTGATTTCTTTAAGGAATATGAATCTCGTCATAGTGTGACTGCTTTGCAATCTCTTTCAACCATGTAATTATAAAACAAGCTGTTAAAAAATAAAATCTTTGTAGTTCACAGTACCAGAAATACTGGTGATATTACAATTATTACACTCAATATATCTAAAATATAAAATGTATTTCAATTTAACATTGTACAACCTCTTCCTTAGACATCTATATATTTGGGTACAAACATTACAATTTTACCATTTTACTTTATTTTAGAAATAAAAGGATAAAAAAGAGTACAATGTATAATTGAAAAAAAAAACAGTTATACATTTGGACTGACAGTTTTTCAAAGTGTAGGAAAACACTCAAACACTAGCTAATCACCTCACAGAAAACCTTCTGGGTTGCATGCATGCACATCAAGTTATTGAAGCAATCATCAAACGAGGACAGATACAAATACTTAATCAGTCACTATCAGTAGTCCCCATCCCTGCCGAATATTTGTTTTGGTGGATTACAAACTATGATTTTCAACAGAAAATGTAATGCGTGAAGTCACTCGTAATTTTCATGAAACACCAGACCGGATGGAAATGCGTATAATAGAAGAGGTATAAATTACAACCAGTTCAGGAAGAGGAAAACAATAATGTTGAGGGCTGCCACAAAATACAACCTTGCCTGGCATTGCATCGGCCAGCTAATATATTCGATATGAATCCCACTGCTGCCACCAATATGGATCTATGGCATCAGGTCAAAGTGCACTGGTAGGAATGGGTGATGGAGGTAGTCAGACGTCGGACAGTGCAGCAATACCTGGTAGGTTCTTGCCTGTATGGAATATGATGCAAAAGAAAGCAGAAAATTTGTTACAAATTGGTAAACAACAGAGCACAGAATACCACAACAACAAAGCTAGATGAATTCTCAAAACCAAGCAAGCGAGCTGAAATTAAGTATTCTAGATACAAAAATATTTTGACTAAAACAATACGACTAACAAAGAAAAGATATTTTACAAAACAATTACATTTATATAAGAACGACATGCAAGGTACATGGAAGATTTTAAAACAAGCCATGAATTTATCAAATAACAAAACAAGCATACATGTAACTAAAATAAGGGATAATAATCAAATTGTTGAAGACTCTGAAAGTATTGCCAATATTTTTAAAAACTATTTTTCCTCTATAGGGGAAAACTTAGCCCATGAAGTCCATCCTTCGAACAAGCACTTTTCTGATTATCTGGGCATACCTAATACAAATTCTATATTCTTTACACCTGTTGTTGAACAAGAAATTATCGATATTGTGTCTAGTTTGAATAACAAAAAAAGTCCTGGCTATGATGATATCAACAATTTTATTTTGAAGGGTGCAATTTCCTCTATTGTTAATCCTTTGGTGTATATTTTTAACCTTTCATTGCAAAATGGTCAAGTCCCCAACAACATGAAAAGAGGTAAAGTAATACCTCTTCTCAAAAAAGATGATAAGCTTAATGTCAATAATTACTGACCTATTTCCTTATTGTCCTCCAAGTCAAAAATTTTAGAGAAGGTTGTTTACAATAGAACTATTAACTTTTTGAAAGCACACAATATTTTCTCCGATTACCAGTTCGGTTTTACAAAAACACATAATACTGAACATGCCTTATTGAATTTCATTGACAAAGTGGCACATGCTCTCGACAACTCTTCACACATGGTGGGTATCTTCCTGGACTTCTCTAAGGCCTTCGACACAATCAATCACAATATATTATTACGTAAATTCGCTCACTATGGGGTGCATGGAAAGGCCTTCGAGTGGTTCAGGAGCTACTTATCCAATAGACGTCAGTACGTAACATTAAACTACTATACATCCAATATGCAAAATATAAATTGCGGAGTCCCACAGGGAAGTCTGTTAGGTCCTTTATTATTTATCATTTACATTAATGATTTTTGTAATTCATCCGATATTCTTTCGTTCATATTTTTTGCCGACGATTCTAATCTTTTTTATTCTCATAAAAATCCAACAAGTGGAATGCCTCTGGCAGTCTCACCTGCATCACGAGTTTCAATATAGCAGCAGTGCTGATTTTGAAAACTACTATAACTCGCACAAGATATTCAGTGATACTTGGTTACTCTTATTTCCACGTTTTATGAACTAGACCAATACACTTACAGAGATATGATGGTAATTCAACAAATGCCCCCAACGTGGCCAAAGTTCATTGACCTTACATGACCTTTGACCTTGATCATGTGACCTGAAACTTGCACAGGATGTTCAGTGATACTTGATTACTCTTATGTCCAAGTTTAACGAGTCAGATCCATAAACTTTCAAAGTTATGATGGTAATTCAACAGATACCCCCATTATGGCCAAAGTTCATTGACCTTTGACCTTGGTCATGTGACCTAAAATGCGCACAGGATGTTCAGTGATACTTGATTACTCTTACGTCCAAGTTTATGAACTAGACCAACACACTTTCAAAGTTATGATGGTAATTCAACAAATACCCCCATTTGGCCAAAGTTCATTGACCCTAAATGACCTTTGACCTTGGTCATGTGACATGAAACTCATGCAGGATGTTCAGTGATACTTGATTAATCTTATGTCCAAGTTTCATGAACTAGGTCCATACATTTTCTAAGTTATGATGACATTTCAAAAACTTAACCTTAGGTTAAGATTTTGATGTTGATTCCCCCAACATGGTCTAAGTTCATTGACCCTAAATGACCTTTGACCTTGGTCATGTGACATGAAACTCAGCAGGATGTTCTTCAGTAATACTTGATTGACCTTATGGCCAAGTTTCATTAACTAGGTCCATATACTTTCTAAGTTATGCTGTCATTTCAAAAACTTAACCTCAGGTTAAGATTTGGTGTTGAGGCCGCCGCCGCCGTCGTCGGAAAAGCGGCGCCTATAGCCTCACTCTGCTACGCAGGTGAGACAAAAACACTACTAGATATAGTAAATTCTGCGCTAGAAAAGGTTACTCAGTGGATAAGAGCTAACAAACTATCCCTTAATCTAAAAAAACAAAACAAATACATGTTATTAAGTAACTCCATAGGCACACTGCCTGCAAACATTGTGTTTGATGATACCCCATTAGAAGTTGTTTCGTTCCTAGGTATAACTGTCAATAACAAACTTTCGTGGAAATATCACATTGAAAATATTTACCAAGTGATTTCATGCAACATCGGCATAATAAATAAACTGAAATTTCATTTTCCTCCACAAACTTTATTAATGCTTTATTCTTCTTTAATCTTACCATATTTGAACTACGGTATTCTTGTTTGGGGCAATACCCACCAAGTTTTATTAAACAGACTTATTTTATTACAAAAGAAGTCTCTCCGTATAATCAACCATTTTTCATTTCTTTTACACACAGACCCATTGTTTGCCGAAAACAAGCTGCTAAAAATAAATGATCTATATCTGTTTCACTTCGGCCAATTTATGTACAAATATGATAACAATTCACTTCTTCACATGTTTGATTCAATGTTCCCTCAAAATCGTTCATTTCATCATTACCCTACGAGACAGTCTAATGAGTTCCATTTACCTCTTTTAAAAACATTATTAGCTAAAAAAAACATTTATATACGAGAATCTGAAACTCCCTTAGGGAAGATATCATTAAAAGCCCATCCCTCTGTTCTTATAAAATGAGACTTAAAAATAATTTTCTGAAATCATACAGGTCATCATTTACTCAATTTTAAATAATTTTATCATTAAATTCACCATTTCATGCCTCAACTTATTTTCCTTTTTCTTTTGGTTATATTATCCGCGCGTTGAAATCCTGCTCTATTATCTTTCTTTATCTCTTTTCCATTTTTATTTTCATTACGTTTGTGTGTGCTTCAATTGGTTTATTGTTTTTTGTCTTGCTGTTCTCTGTTTTGTCACCTTGTCTGTCTTCGTAGGCAATTCTAAAATAATTATTTAGAGGGGTCCACACAATACAAGCACTGCTTTTTAGTGGATCCCTCCATTTTCACAGAATTTCATTTTATAATGGTTATGATATTTACTTATATATAATATTCTGTTTTGTTTTACTCCTTATAGATAAATATCATATACTTTACATGTCTGAATTTATTTTATCTGTATAAGTTCATTGTAACTATTTTGATCACATTACTTTGTTCTTCTGTTGAAAATGTAAAATAATAAATTGAAAAAAAAAAAAATTGAAAACACACTTGAATTTCATGCCTCTGACCAATTTGAGAATAGAGAGGGAGCAAATGGCAATGGGTGATTCTCATAATACCAGTATACAATGTAGGTGGGGTGCATCTTGCTTGCATCCACGCCCCCTCCCCCCTCAAGTCCACTAAAAGTTGATGTTGAACTATTCTAGAATTCCAGGTAAATTCACCGAAGGATGAGAGCTCTCATAATTGCAGACAGCTCGGATATTCCAGGCATGGTTGCTGTTTCGTATGTAATTGGTCTACTAGCAGATGATCTAATTCTCAGCATACCGCTCCAGTCTATATTTCCTACAAATCGGGGCCTGTGGATACAACCACGTCTATAACTGCAGTCTATGGCTTTCTATACAACGTACCTTCCAAGAGCTCTAGACTAGCCCCGCCTCCAGTACTGACATGACTGACGAGATGCTCAGTATTGTACTTTGCTGCACACGTTGCAGTATCACCTCCGCCTGTCACAACAAAAATATATATACATTTTTTAATTTCAAAGACAATAACGTATTACAATAGTTCTGACCATTAATCCCAGCCCCCCCCCATGGATTCAGATACAGATTCAGACATGGACCTACGCCCCAGGATTGGCTCCTGTGAAGGTGTTTGAACCTTGGTTACTAATACTATCAATTGTATGCCAGTGACAACAACTATAATAATATAATGGACTTTTATAGTGCCAAATCCACTCTGTAGAGTGCTCAAAGCGCTATTCAAGAATTATAAAGGAAATTAAGAAGGACTGAATAGAAATGCTTTCAGGGCTATTTTTTAAACAGAAGCGCCTCATATGTAGAAGTGATTGGCTGATTGTAAATTTGGCTATAAAACTTTGAATGTTTTGTTGGCAGGCTTTATTTAAATTGGACCCACGCTGACTGAATGTTTATGTTGGGATGCACTGTAAACCCAAAGGACAATATTCTGCTTAACTTAATCTTGGGTCATGGTATAATTTTGTGGCAAAAGTATAGGAAGCCAGCAAATTACTAATGTTATCCATAATCCTGTTCTTTTCTTAATAATGATGAAGGAAATTAATTACTACAAACATTTTAAAAAGAATTGAACACAAATGTGTTGACAAAAAGATCCTTGTGTCATGATTGGTTATCCATAGTTAAACCAAAACCATGACTTCAAAGTTCAGAATAAGGGTCAGAGGATCTTGAGCAGAGGAACAAAAATGTCAAAAATAACTGAATGACTGAATGGATGGGTTAGTGGGTGGGTGGACGGATGGATGGGTTGGTGGGTGGACGGACAATGAATGAATGGATGGATTGATAAATGAATGAATGAGTGATTAAATGAAAGAATCAAATAATCAATCACAATCGATCAATCAATCAATCAACCACTAATAAATGAATCAATCAGTAAACTAATCAACTAGCCAATCAATCAAAAGATGAATGGATGGATGGATGGATGAATGAATGAATGAATGAAGGAAAGAAGGAATGTGTGAATGTAATAGTGAATGAATGAACAAACAAACTATCGAAGGAACAGATGAACAAACAAACAAACGAATGAATGAATTGGTTGATGGAAAAAAGGGTACGGAAGGATGGAACACTTTCAGTTCAACTTACCTATGATAGTTGTTGTTCCCTTCTTTGTGGCCTCCACTACAGCATTCATTACAGATTTGGTTCCTGTGCTAAACTTTTCAAACTCAAATACCCCAACAGGTCTAATGTGCAAATTCAGAAGGGATAAGATACAGAAATCATGTGAAAAACTCAATTTTTAAATCTCATCAGACGTCATGTTGTATTTAACATTTCAAAGATTTCATTCACCATATCTTTCTTAATTCACTTTGGATACAGTGCACATACACAGCACTCGAAAACTGACATACAACTTTAATTCATGGTCAATAGCAGACAGGGGACTCAGTAAAATATCATTATCCTACACCAAAATTAAATAGATTTCTTTGAGAGATTGTTTCTTCTTAAATTCTATATAAAGCTTATTCATTCAATCTTAATAAAGAATAGGATTTTCCCCCAATTGGCATCGGCAGCTCAGGACAAGGCATGACTTAATTTTTACCTACAACAATCATGACCAAGTTTCAATGAATTTGTGTTGAACACCACCCCCTACAACAACAGAACTTACCCATTCCAAACGATCAACTTGGCCCGGGCAACTGCCTCGTTAAAGGATTTCACACTCTCTGGTCCACAGTCCAGACCCTTTTACACAAAACAGATAGTCATATCTTAATTATCCATATACATCAATACTGCTATATTTCACATGGTAACAAAAATACATACGAGGTCTGAAAAATTACATTGACTTGTGCGATTATTTAATTTATGCAGACTAAAATGTTTGATTAGAAATGATTTCAAGACAAGCAGCACTCACCATCCATCCATCAGGGATTCCAGAAGAGATGCTAGCGTTTCCCACTTCAGCATCTTCAGCAAACTTGTTACCCGTAATAAAGTCTACCGGCAGATGAATTTGAACACCATTCTTTTGGGCCTTCTCCATCAATCTGTTGATTATTTTGGACCCCTCCTCATCAAATAGAGAGTTGCCAATCTGAGGTGAACAAATCTCAGTTATTATTTATCTTATGTGTTGTATGTATAATAATGCACACTTATTATCAAATATCAGGGATGTGACTGATCACAAATAAACGAGCTGAAAAAGGCTGAAGAGTGTTGGATAATGCTGATTATTAAGCTGATAATCAAAACCCCCAGGTAAGGCATATCATCAGAAACAATACATATTGCGAAGGAAATGGTGTACAATAATAATCAGAAGATCTGTTAAAGACTAGTCATGGACATAATAACATAGCCATGCTTTTTATAAACACAGATACTCAACAGATACTTATATATTTCTGTTAATTTTTTCAATCTTAAATTTCGTTTATATCATTGAATGCAATGTATATGTAATGAATTTCCCAACTGATCCAAACCACATAATACAATGAGCTTACCTTCATGTCTTTGAGCACCTTGAGGAAGGTGAATGCCATTCCACCAACGATGGCCATCTCATTTACTTTGTCCAGGAGATTCTCAATCAGCTGGATCTTATCCTTAACCTTGGCTCTAGAGATTCAACAAAGAAAACAGGAGGGGGCAGGCATTCCATGAATATATTCTTATAAAAATAGTGGGTAAAATCAAACATCTATCTGTGTCACATTCATTGTTGTTTTGTCAACACTTGAAGAGGATTAGTGAGGAAAAGACGCTGCATGGGATTCCAGCAGAGAGACGAGGCTCAGAAGCATAAAAACTATTTCAACTCCTTTAGCGATAAGAAGATAAATGAAATGAAAATATTTGGGTTCCACTTACCCTCCAAGGATGGCCAAGAACGGCCTTGCTGGAGTTTCCAGTGCCTTAGCAAAGTAATCCAGCTCTTTCTCCATCAGGAACCCTGCTGCACGCGGGTTCAGCTTCACACCCACCATGGAACTGTCATCAGGACAAACACAGAGACAATGGGTGATTTCAAGTCCAGTGTTGGCATTAGTGTTGGAATTTGATTGCTTCCCCTAGCTCCAAAATCTATTCCGAGTTTGTAAAACTGATCCAGATCACATTATTGACATCTACAAAATTAGTGAGTGACTTTTCAGGACCATCTCCATTTTATTTTTGGTGTTATACTCATGTAAAAATTGACCAATCACCAACACCAAAAGGTCAACACCGAACTTGAAATCACTCAATGAGGTAAATTGCCGCTTGGTCTACAGTCACTTTGTCTACTTTCCATCTAGTCCCATCCAGTGTTATAGCCACAGTGGACAGCAGTGGTTGGGCCCAACCAGCACAAAAGATTTCTGACCACCACTCATCATGAAAATCACTGCTTCCATCCACCACTAATTTCAAATAAAAAGTGTTAATAAAATGACTCCATGCAAAGAGGAATTGAACTTGCAATCTTTTCCATCTTTAATCTGAATTTATTTGCACAATTTACAGCAAAAGTTCTTATATTAGATAAATATTAGTTTATTTTCAAAGATTTGCTAATGTCAGATTATCATTATATTGCTGTTTCTTCACTTTTGGCTTGTAAGACCACTAACTCTGCCTGAATAAACTTTGTAATGCCGGAAAATTGTGACCATAACTTAATGGGTCTAGCTAGATGGTCTCATCCCACATAATAAATGTATTTTATTATAAATGCACAAAGAATCTCTGTCATCTCAGAATATTTTTTTTAGCAATATTGTTCAACATTGCAAACCACTTGAATGTTAAGATTCAAGTTCATATATTAGCCCAGTTTTCCCATGTGTTCATTTTCTCCATTCTAATTAAGAACAGATTACTGATAACCATGACCAATGAAATCCACCTACTAAAACAGCATGTGAAATGTCGTTGCCATTGAAACAAGGTCCTACCCCATATATAAATTGATGCATTTGATATTTATTTCTTTACAGGTTTACAAAGAGATTGGGAGGGCATTTTAGAAAATGCTTTTTTTCACCTCGAGGAAAGAATTAAGGAATATTTAGTGAGCTGCATTTACAAGAGGCTAAGTAGAAGGGATTATATATGAAAACCACAAATGGTACAAAATTGGGCTCCTACCAAACTAAGCCCAGAAAATTTTTGTTTCTCAATCAAATCTCCCGTAAGACAAAGCTTAACGATTTGATGACATGCTGGAGTTTAATGATTGATTGTACACAGGACCAATGCAGTCAATCGTAAAATCTTGCTCCATGATCACTGTTAAACTTTGTGAAACCAGGCAATACCTGTGAGCTCTATGTGCTGTACCGAATGCATCATTGACATAGACGTCTCCGAGTTTCGACAGGGAATCACAAAATGTCTTCACTGCATCAGGGTTCGCTTTAACCTGTTGATCACAAAAAATAGTAATAAACACTAGGGTGGAGTCAGGCAAGATACCCTTATTATCCAGGGGAGAATGATCATTGTGTCACAACACCTCGCCTCCCAAAGAAAAAAATGAATAATGTGGTGCCATGTCTAAGCCCCAAAAAGTAGAGGGCCATGTGTCTTGAACATGCCCCACACAAAATGGTTTTGTTACGCCTTTTCAATTTTGATTCGGTTTAACATATATCTCAGTTAAACGGAGAGACATTGTTTTGATACATGTATATATAATGGCCACCGCACACCTTACGACCCGACCGGTCGCCGACTGGCTTGCGACTGGGTGAGGGGAGATGTGACGTCACAGCTCTTGTCAGCTTGAGAGTCACAGACCGGTCAGAGACAAGTCGCAAGGAAAATTGGAAGGATTTGACATGTCGAATCCTTAAGACTGGATCGCAAGCTTAATCCAACCTCCAGCCAATCAGACAGCAGAGTTGCATAACGCGTTTTATGATAAACAACGCGCATACGCAGTAGTAAGCGCAATTTCTCAGATGCTATGCCAAATAGCAAAAAGCGCATGCATGAGTCGCAGATCGGATCGCAAGGTGTGCGGTGTCGAGGCTTATGACTGCCTTGCGATTTATTTCTCCTCACCCAGTCGCAAGCCAGTCGCCGACCAGTCGGGTCGTAAGGTGTGCGGTGGCCTTAACATGTATGATAATACACCTCCATACACACTGCACTTTAACAACCATTATCAATTAATTTTGATTCATAAGAAATTAAAGCTAAAACTTAGAAAATGACACTTTTTGATACATGAACACTCCAATCAATACTATCGCCAAATTAGCAATTTGGAACACATTTAACTGAACCCCTGATGGGTGTTTCATAAAGCTGTTCTTTGACTGGTGAAACTTTCTAGGGCATTAAATAAACACCAATGAACATTTAATAGTGAATATCATTTACCACGAGAAAGGATCACCAGTCATTCTTAAAGTCACTCTTAACTTTTGAACAGCTTTACGAAATGCCCCCTGGACTTTTTTTAGCCTCAAATCAAAGAAACGTGTCAGAGAGAAATTCTACCTTATTGCCGGACTCGTCAACCCCTTTGCCCTCTTCTTCAATGTGGAAGCGGAGATTCTCAAGGAGGATGACGGAACCAGGGGCGGGATCGGCACAAGCAGCTTCGACTTCTGCTCCAACACAATCAGACAGGAATTTCACATCCCTGGAAATTGACAGAATTATGCACATAATTAAACTTGCTTTACTACTAAATAATTCATTCGTATAGTTGACAACAAAAATAAATGCTTCTGTATGACATAACGGCATAATAAAAATTAAATAAGGTAGAGCAAGTGGTGATGAAGTTACCGTTGAGTCTGATCTCATTCTTTCCGCATTTCCCATTATTCATTATATTTCATCACATACTCTAACCACTCTTTCTCTTTCAAGTGTAATCCTAAAAAAATGTTTTTATTGAGTTTGCAATGCAACATTTACTGGATTTTTTTTAATTATTCAATGACCATTCAAGGAAATCATAAAGAAGCATCTGTACCTCTCGCATAGTGAAACTTGTTTTTTATCACCTTACATTGTCTGTATATTGAAGAAACCATGACCAATAAAATCAAATGAGTTCAACTTATTTCTTACCCCACTCTTTTCAATTAGAATTTATTTCCCAAAGATTCAGCTCCCTCTCTCCCTTTACTCATCATCAATATCCCTCAGAAAGTAGAAGACCCCTGAAAATTTCGATGATGAATTAGTATTAAGTTGTGCTTCTTGACTTTATTAAAAAACTTGTTTAATATTGACGATACAAAAGAATTGGAATGACAAAAGGAGCAAGGAAGTTTAAAACGATAACCTGGGTCCTGTTAAATAAAATTTTTGATTTAAATGGTAACTCTGCCATTCAATGGTAACTACCATGGTAACAAGGCTAAACAACCAATCAAAGTCACACATTCCATGCAAGTTACCACTGGAGGATAAAGTTACCATAATAGTAACTTTTATACAATGCGGCCCTACTGACCTTTCCAGAAGTCTCTGGAGCTCCGTAGCAGCTGGCTTGAGAGAGAATTTGCTCTGTCGCCGTCCATCAGGTCTTCCAAGATGGCTCATAAGTACAACAGACTTGGCGCCATTATCTAGGGCATGCTTGATGCTTGGAAGAGCACCTACAATCCTGATATACAAATTTATTTTTTAAAAACAAATAAAGAAAAGAAAGAATATTTGTACTTTCACCAGGACTTTCACACTGTGAGAGGAGTGAAAAGGTGTGATCAATGTATATGTAGCATAGCACATCAGTGTAATTCTTTTGGACCGTTCAGATTCCAGTCTTGGTGCCCCTTTGTCCAATTACTGAAAGCAGTCATACAGGGGGTAGATGAATTAATATCCAATACACTATTTAGTCCAAAATTGCTTTGATCTTTTAATAGATGTATGCTCCTGCAAACAACAAAAATTTATCAAAGAATTTGTCTTTTTATGTAGCAAAAGTTTGTAACTTGGAAATGCCAAAGTGGTTTTAAAAATGTAGATTAACTTGTTCTGTTGCTATGAAAAAGCAGTATTTTCATCGGGGGAGTTGAGAATGCTGATGATCTACCAGGAGAGGGGAGGGGGGGGGGGTGTCAGAATTTTGCTTTGAAAATTGCTTCATGACATTTTTGTGACCTTTGTGAACTGGAAGAGGCCTTTGAATTTTTTTTTATTAAACCTTCATGAACTTTTAGGGGGTTATGAGAAAACTTATTGCTTCTCCTGGCAGAGTTTTCCAGAAATTCAGGAATGCCACAAGTGGAGAGTACTTACCTCTGATTGTTTGTTATAACGCCATCCTTCAGCGGAACATTGAAATCAACTCTGAAAATAAAAATAAAATCCATAGCATTAAAATTAAAATCATACTAAAACCATAATAAAACATACTATTTCTTTGATTATGAAAATACAATTGTTTCCTCATCACTCACCATACTCTTTCTCTAGAGCTGCTTTTTACATTTTTGACATATTTCGGTGGTATAGGAGACTTATTTGTATATTTGGCCCTCTTTTACATGTATTCGATTTCTATCTGATTACTGCAATTATACTCAGTTATAACAGTTTGGCAGCTTTCAGCAATTATATGTTCTTATACCTCATCATCACTGTCCTACTTCTCTGGACTGGTGAGCCCATAATTTCTAGAATTGTTTTGATAACAATCAACAAGGATCCACACTAACTCTTTTTCTTTGTGGCTGGCCCGATCAGTCTACCAAAATCATCAATATCATAATTTTGCAGTCCCACAAAGCAAGTTTGGTGGCCCTAGGACAATAGAAAAAAAAATTGCAATTTGTCTAAACTTTGGTAGCCCGACTGGGCCCCCAAGTGTGGGCTTTTATTTAAATAATTGTGGTGGCCCAACTCTCATTTTTGCTTGCCCTGGGCCACCGGAAATGTCGAGCCCTGCATTCTTTTATAATATCAGCCTCATGATCAATAAACTAAAAACCTTGCCCTTAGTACCCCCTGTGCTGAAATAACCTTTGTTTTTATTCGTTTGAGGTTGGTATTGGCAATGTTTAATACGCTTGTTTTATCTTGATTCTAACTTAAAGTTATGGATTTGATTCATGGATTATTAGACCTACTATTTTTTTGCAGTTACTTAATTGCCTGGCTACTTCTTGACCTAACAGATTCTGATTATTTTTGTTTAATAATACAAGAGAGTTTTGGACACTTTTCAAAAAAAGATGCCATCAAACAAATGCTCAAAATCAGATTTTTGTGATGCTCATACTGCTGCAGTGCTGCATCTGGTGAGTGGTGAATAAAAAAAAATTGATCCCCAACTTTTTAAAACAGATCAATTATAACTAGATGGAATTTAGTAATTTTGGTTATCGTTACCAAAGTCATAATCATATTTTGAATTAAGGACTATTTTAGAATGTGTTAATAAACTCAAAACATGGTCACTGATTATGACTGAAGAGTAAGACCAACTTAACTGTTAACAATACTACACTGCAAAACTCGCAGTAAAGTCATGGCTCCACATTGATTTTTGTTGTTGGTGGTGGCTCATTAGGCCACCAAAATCATATTTTATTTTTGGTGGCCCTACATTGAATTTTGTAGATGGACATATAAATGGGAGGAATAAGAGATGGTGAGAGGGGTGGAGATGATAGGAGTGGAGATGAGAGGAATGAAGATGATGAGGGGATGTAGATGATGATCAATCATGAGAGGAGTATAGATGATCAATGAAGGGGTAGAGATGAGGGGGTGCAGATGATGAGAAGGGTGGAGATGATGAGAGTTTATAGGGATGAAAAGAGGGATCAGAGCTACCAAGTCTCACGCATTATGCTTGAGACTCAAGCATTTTGGACTCTTGTTCATCCCCTCAAATGTCTGTCTCACGCAACTATCACAGCCTATCCCCATATACATTGTACACAATGTCTGTGATCTCACTCAGATTCACAGAAAATCTCACGCATAGCTGGTCTTTAAACTTGGCATCTCTGAGGGATGGAGATGAAAGGAGGATGGAGACGACAGGAGGTACATGTATGGTCTATGGTCTATGGAGATGATGAGAGAGATGGAGCTGATGAGGGGTGGAGATAAATAAAGGAGGGATGGAGATGATGAGGGGTATTGAGATATGGTGAGTGGGATGGAGATGATGGGAACTGTGGAGGTAGATGAGAGGTGGAGATGATAAGAGGGATGGAGATCATTACAGAGATGCCAAGTTCAAAGACCAGCTATGCGTGAGATTTTCTGTGAATCTGAGTGAGATCACAGACATTGTGTACAATGTATAAGGGGATAGGCTATGGTAGTTGCGTGAGACAGATATTTGAGGGGATGAAAGAGTCCAAAATGCTTGAGTCTCACACATATTATGCGTGAGACTTGGTAGCTCTGTCATTGATCATTCATAGCCACATACGTACACATCAGCAGCAGCGGCACCACCACCACCTGCACCAACATCATCCTTAATCATTTCAAGGTCAACCGTTCAACCAAGTCAGAAAAAAGGGTGCATGGCACCAGGCACCTACCAACAAATCATAGAAGCATGAGAAGTACTACTAATTAACAAATCAAAACACATCCGATATAGTTTGACATTAATTGTGATTAGACTTAGCATGCTTAGAGGTCTAGATCATGATTACAGATTAGATGGCGGAGTACAGCAAGCAAGTCTGCATATGCCGACTTAACCCAAGACAAGACAAGACAAGATCCATTAACAATTTAATAGAATCTATTGCCTCAAATAAGATAATGGCCCATGTGGGTACGAATTAGATCAATTTCAAAATTCAAGCTTATCTTGTTTCAACTTAATCAAGGCTCTCATTCTCATTCTAACTTCTGCCTGGCTTGGCCTGGCCTGGCCCTGGGCCAGGTTCTTCTCGCGTTCTGGAAATAGGAATGGAATTTACCTCATAATCACCCTTTTCTCGCTGACATCAGTTTGAGCTAGTTTTTGCTTTTGTAGTGAAGGCATGGTTGACTAATAGTGTTCACAAGATTTCTCAAGTATGATACTCAAATGCCAATTCCGGCTCGACTATTCCACCAGTCCCCACGACACCTAAAATCACACACGCGAATATGGCTTGTCTACGTGCAAAATCGGTAGCGCCAGCCAGTACCCTCGCTTAGCGATTTAGAGGTCAGTCACTCTGCTCCAGCCGGACGGATCCCCCAGGTCAGCTCCCAACCGTATCGCCTTTCAGCTCAGCTGCTTTATAATTAATAGCAGTTCGGTTTAATATGTTGCCAATTTTAATACGAATATTGAATAATTTGTTTTTGTTTTTTAATATATGATTGCAAATTGTATCAAAACAAAATATATAAACTCTATATATGATTTATTGGCAGGATTTATACGATTTATATATGTTAAAAGCCAAAAAAGTCTCCATCAGATAGTTTAGATCTGCAAAACCTGAGCGATTAAGGGATTCGCTATCTTGATTCCCAGCGTGTGAGAATGGAAGGGAAATTGATCAAAAATCAAAGCCAATGATTGAGGATTTTCTTTGGATTGTTTTTCAAATAAAAAGTTATTTAAGGTACTACGATTTGAATCAGCATAAGACATTATTCGGTCAAGATGGTCAGAGGAGGAAGAGATAACCGACTAACTTATGTGCAAAATTTATCATGTGGTGCTGCCGCTGGACTCGTCAGTCGAACACTCACTTCACCACTTGATGTGGTGAAAATACGGATGCAAGTTGGTACCAAAGAAACGCTTCAACAAGGGTTTTTACGTAGTTTTGGCAATATTTACTCAACTCATGGTGTCAGGGCATTTTGGAAAGGAAACCTGATCGGTTGTTTACGCCTGAGTCCGTTCAGTGCTGTTCAATTTTTGGCGTTTTCTCGATGCAAGACTTTGCTAGCAGACGACACTGGTCGGCTAACGGCAACCAGGGCGATGATGGCCGGAGCTCTCGGCGGGATGGCGGCGACCGTAGTCACTTACCCCACGGACATGGTGAAGACACGCTTGATTGTGCAGCCAACTGCTTCAACACGAAGGAGATACAGAGGCATCATCCATGCATTCAAGCTCATTTTAAAAGAAGAGGGTTTATTAGCATTTTACAAAGGAATGCTTACTTCACTGTTAGGCAAGATTATATATGATTGTCTTTTTTATGAAAAATATAGGTTTTTTTTAGTTTTGACTTGGTTTTAAAACTCAGACAAGTATTATTTAGTACATGTAAATTTATAATGTGATATTTTGCTTATTAAAGTTACTTAAAGGCCTACCTTTTTTCCTTTTTTTCACAGTTTAAGTTATGCAGACTTCATGTCATTTTTATTCTTTCTAAGTTTTTGTTGCTTAGTATAATTTTGTATTTCAAAAAGTTTTTTTCCTAATCTTTCTCTATTTGTTGTATTTTTATTTTATTTTTTCCCCAATTTCAGAACTACATTCTAACTTATTTCTTTCTTATTTTGTTGTTGCTGTAAAAGTAGTTTGTGATCTTTCCAAAGCAATTTTGTTTCTTTTTGTGTGTCTTTAATTGATTCATTTTTTTGTTCTTTTAATCCAAGCAAAACTAATACTAGTAATTGTACCTATGAAATAAAACATTAAATAACCTCTCATTTCTCTTTAAAGAAAAAAATCTCTCAGGATATTCGCAACACTGAGGTTGCATTGTTACATTTGAAAGGTAGAGTCCTAAGCATGGCATTGGGCTAGGAATTGTGGAACGAGTTCCTCTTGTGACAGCCACCCTAACCCTACCCTAAAGAGACCCTAATGAACCGTTAGCCTATAAACCACATAATATTTTTCACTTTGGTTGGCTGTCACAAAAGGAACTCTTTCTGGAATTGTTTATTGTAAAGCGATATTTCCTTAAATTCGTGGTTGTAACTTAGGCTATATTGTTGAACTTATCATCAGTGTTATTCTTATTTTGAGGGGGCAAATTTCTTATGCATATCACACAACTTAATAGGTAATACACAAAGTTTAAAGCATTTAACACAAACAAATTTCTCGGACTTAATGGCCCAAATTCACAAAGGTGGTTTTGAAATCCCACGGTTGAGTCCATGGTTTATGCAGATTTCCTGTATAAATTACGCTTAATTTAGCGCGTATCGGGCGCGTCTATAAAATATTCCAATGCTGATGCGCGCATTTGTCACAGTGAGCCAAATTGACGCCTGTTAGTACCATGGTTAGATATGCTATTTTATTAATGAGTCCACTGTTTGAAGAGTGGACTCATGAATAAAAACAGTGGACTCATGAATAAAATAGCATATCTAACCATGGTACTAACAGGCGTCAATTTGGCGCACTGTGACAAATGCGTGCATTAGCAATTTATGCAGGAAATCTGCATAAACCATGGAGTCAACTATGGGTTTTCAAAACCACCTTTGTGAATTCAGGCCTTTCAGTCTAAGAGTCATGGGGTAAAAATTATAATAATACATTTCATATTATACTGCACCTTTTTAACATAAAAAACGTACACAAAAACACAAATAGGGGGAATTTATTAAAAAAACTACATAGTTATGAGCTTTGAATGGTACAGAAATGATTTGTAGAACAACAGTTTGTTTAACTATGACAGGATTTGTACTATTTGGGAGAAAATAGATCTCTCAAAGAATACAGATAATTTGTAAAATTTTATTGATATGACCAATCACACTAGGTATTTCTAATGCTGATTACAATACAATTCAATATTTTTTAATTTGTTTTTAGGGTCCATCCCTTTTTCTGCAGGAACCTTTGCTGCCTATGAGATGCTAGACATTCTTTGGACCAAACCACGCTATATGTTGACTCCTGCAGAAAACTTCATCAATGGTTGCCTTGCTGGAGCCATAGCACAGACAATTTCATATCCCTTTGACACAATAAGGAAAAAGCTTCAGGTATGTAGATGGTTTTTATCAACCCCAAGTTAACCCAAGATTAACTTAGACCACAGTCATCACACTTTCATGGAACGCAACTTGTCAACTCACTCTATATTACAAATTCTATTGATCCTACAGTAGAAAGTTGTCCAAAATGAAGTTTGTTTTGAAATCAGAAGAAAATAAGTTTTTTTTATACAAGTGATTTCAATAAATAAACTATTTGTTCATTTAGAAGGAAGGTGATACTTAGAATTCATTGAACTAAAAGTGTGTAACTAAAATTCTTCTTTATTATGGAGTCAAATCCAAGTTTAATTATCAGAATATCTAAAAATTCAATTCTTATTTAATGAAACCACTTTGACAAAGGAAAGAAATAGACCATACATCTGATTTTGGATGCAAACACTTAAGAATACATTAAATGTTAATGAGTCATTTGATGCCAATTTGATCTACTTTAATAATTATTAGACTTATATCGCGCCAAATCCACTCTGTAGAGTGCTCAAGGTGCTTTTTAGGAAATTATAAAAGAAATTAAGAAGAATTGAACAGAAATGTTTTGAGGTAATTTTTGAAAGTTTCAGAAGTCAAGCTCTATTTGATGTTATGAGGGAGTGAAATAAGGTACTGGGGAGATGTGCCATGAACACAATGGAAAGTTAACAACAAAATCTTGAACATAGTATGCTGTTTTACAGGGAGCCAATGTTAGTATCTTAAGAGTAGTGTGAGTGCGCCTTGTGGATAGAGAAACGATGCGAGCGGCAGCATTTTGAAGTTTCTGAACTTTGACTAACTGATTCTGGGGTAGATTAAACAAAAGGGAGTTTCCAAAATCGAGACGGGACGAAATTAAAGCGTGAACCAATTTTTCTGTGGCCGGTCGAGACAAGTATTTCCTAATAAAACCAATATTTAAAGTGCCCAATTTGAATTATGCAGTCATAACTTTATTGTTATCATTTCTTTGGATGTGTTTAGGCTCAGAGTCGTGTGATGAAGGACGGAGGGGGTGTTGACATCAAGTTCCATGGCATGGTTGGAGGTTTCAAAGGGACAGTGGCCAAGTACGGCTGGAAGGGACTATGGAGAGGAAACATAGCCAATCTATGCAAGGTGAGATTATGAAAACTTTTTAACCCTTTGGAGACTGAGCCCACATATATTCGGGTTTGAGTCTACGGACAACGTGTGTTGTAGCAAAATTATTAAGTCTGCAAAATGTTAAAGGGATGGTCCAGGCAGAAAATATTTATAGCTAAATAAGGAGTAAAATTCACAGAGCAAAATGCTGAAAATTTCATCCAAATCGGATAAAAAACATCAAAGTTATAGAATTTCAAAGATTTGCATTATTCTGGTGAAATAGTTCTAGGCATGTCTTTGTGAATATTCATCAGACGGTCTGATGATGTCACATCCCCACTTTCCTTCTTATGTTATTACATGAAATCATAATTGTTTAATTTCTTCATAAATGTGTATTTTTTGTATCTCCATTATTATGAAATAAGTTCCAGCAAGAAATAAATAATGCCCGTAATCGTCAATCCAATTGTTTTAGTTCTTGGTCGGAAAATTTTGAATAAACCTAATTTCATATAATAAAATACAAAAGAACAAGTGGGGATATGACATCAGCCCACCTAATGAATATTCATGAAGACATGCTCAGAACTTTTTCACAGGAATATTGCAAATATTTAAAATTCAATAACTTCACTATTTATTTGTCATCCGATTTTCATGAAATTCTCAGCATTTTGCTCTGTGAATTTTACTCTATTTATTGAGATATGAATATCTTTAAGGCAAACATGAACCAGCAACCATGTATATAACAACTCACGTCCTCAACTTGTTAATCTGGGCAGTGCAGTCTTTATAACAAATGGGTCCACTTAATGATTCACCAGTTTATATTACTGAGTAGCAACACAAATACTTTACTCCTAAAGGTATTTGAGTTTCCTCAAATTATGAATGAAATAATAGGGCCATTTGATACTAAACTATACTTGGTACTGGTAATGAGTGGTGTCCTCTTAGTGAATATAATGCCATTTTATTCACTGTTACAGTTCCTGTGTTACAGCCCCTGTGTAGTCTGCAAGTGCAAGTACAAATTGAAACGGCAAATTTGATATGTGCTAGACTTGTGTAAAGACCCTCTTGTTGAATATAGTTTTTATCAGGATCTGTGCCCACAGATTAGTCCCTATATTGGTATCAAATGATGATTCAAGAAGCTTGTAAACTTGGTATTTCCCTTTTATCACAGATTGCCCCGTATGCAGGTTTCATGTTCATGACCTTTGAAGCGTGCAAGAAGGTGTTCCTGTACGAGAATGGATTCACCATGTCTCCTTACGATGACACCCCCGTGAGTGGAGTGGACCAGTCCCTGAAACCAGGTGAACTTCGGATGTGGAAGGAGAGGCATGGTTCATGATGTTCAGTTGCCATGGTACCTTAGATTTCCTCTGCTGCTTTCATCGTTACTTATGAGGCAAGTCAGTATGTTGATGAGTTATTGTGATATTGAGGAGAGCTGAAAAGAGCTATTCATGAGTAAGAGCCAGTCCGTCTATAAAGTGGATGCTTAATTATGAAGGTTCGGGATCCAGTGCATAATGTACAGATATTGACTGGTAGGGTGTGCAATATAAGTTATAACTCTCTTGAGACCTTGCTTATAATATTTCCCTGAATAGCAAAAAGCAATGAGATGAGAAAAAATATCACAACAAAAATGAAACTCGATTTATGGTTTAATATTATACACTTCTTTCACACATCCTAGCAGTCAAGATTAGTTATCAAACGACTTATGTTATATCTTGGGCTATATATATATTATTTCATGAAGCATTTAGTAGTAGAAAAATGATGATTATTCGACCTTATAAGACCATTTAGAAAACCAAATTTATGGCCCTTAGAGGCAGACTCAATTATATCTCATGGCTCTTGTGAATGGTCGCATTTCATATTAAAGAGAAATGCCAGTAGTTGCAGTTAACACTGATTTCCTGAGAAAGTCTGTAAAACAAGGCTTAATTGCCAGTATATCTTCGAGGATCTAGATCTGGTACAGTTACATTAACTGAACTTTGTGAAATCTTGAAATCTACGCTGAAAAATGTTCACACCGAAAATCCCCAACACAGATAAGCGCACGTGGGACAATGTATAATTATTGCTTAGGGCGTCGGGCCCGACCTACCCGAATCCCGTGCTTATTTGCTGATTTCTTCAGCAATTACACAATTTCTTCCAGAATCCTTTGGCACATGCGTTTTATTTATACAAACAGACACTTTAGTGGTCATTTCATTGGATTCTGTACGAACTCATTTTGATATCGTTACCAAAACAAGCATTTACCTTTAAAGTTGGGTATGCAAAAAGGGTGGCGTATGAACAACTTTCCACACGGTGCCATGGATGAATTGTTGCTACATCACAGCATCTTAACCAAATATATTGAGTAATATCTCATTTTGAAGTTAGAACTACAGTGTATAGGCTAAATATATTACTATGAATTAGATCAATACAATATCAGGAACAAAAACTATAGCACATTAAGTTTGAAGTAACAGGGGTGGCGGAGCCGGTGGATGTGGAGCCGGTGGATGCGGTAAATGATAAAATATTAATTAAACCTAATTAACAACTTACTATAATATGTAATATGACTGTTATCCTCATATTTCTGGGCGTTTTAAAGCAGGGAACGACTAAATGTCATCATAAAAATTTGGTAATTTTGAAAATATGCAGCAATGGAATACACGTGTGTGTCAGCTCTGATGTGCGACCTTATCAATTAGTAAAAAGGAGAGATTTGGTTAATTATCTAATTTGTAATCTTAATTTTTAGTACAAATGTTGTGTATCATTGCAACAAACATTTCTACCCATGATGTTGTCATTTTGCCAAGCATATAAATACAGTGACAGGTATTTTGGGGGCAAAAATGTGAAATTAAATACTGTTAATTAATTAGTATAATTAATATGCATAAAATAATAGATAACTATTCGATTTTTGGTACAGATTTAATCATTCATGTTTCAAGATTATATTCTGCAAAATACTAGGGTGATCCAATGTTGCATTAACTTTTGACACCATTTTATGTGCAGCAGGTCCAATTTGAGAAAAACACATTTCAAAATTCACATTTACATTGACGTCTATGTAATAATTAGCTGTTAGTCATTTTAAGGAAAAATAAAGGTATTCGAGACTTAAAACTTTTTCATTATTTAGAGAATGGTAATAGCTATAACATATAAAAAAAATAAACTTTTTGACCATTTTTACCCTGTTCACGAAATTGGAACACTTTATGACATGCGACCGAATCAGTTCTAAGCCATTTTGATTTAGCATTAAAATCAACTCTTTAAATTAAGCTTTGTGGACTACTAATCAATTCTATGAAATGGCATACGTGGAAGAAATTTAACTTGGCTCAATTTAGCATTACAAAATCAATTTTCAAAAGTCATGTCTAAATTGATTTCAAATATAAATCTGTAATGGAAAAAAAAAATGTTTAGATTGTTTCTTTTTTTTAATACAAAAACCATATCTTCAAAAATTCAGTATGTGTAATTCTATATAGTATAGAAAAAGTGTAAAGCTGTCCATTTTTTTTCACCAAAAAATGATGAAATTGACGCACTTTGGAAAAAAAGATATCGAAAACTAAACACCTTTCTTCCCAGAGACATTCTTGTGTGATATTATGAGGCAGTACTTGAGTCACATAGCAGGGATGTGAATATACTTTGAATGTATTTTGGGGGAATAGGATCATACACCTATATATCGATGAGATATGAAGAAGTGCCGAGAACCATGAATGTTGCAATTCGTTTTGTATTGAAGTGTTCTTTGTGTCGGTTGGATTTGTCCACTGTACTTATGATGTGCAAGTGAAAATTTTCACAATTAATATATTCAAAACAATTCTCTTAATTAACACATGGTCATGGTAACACTGTCAAGGGGAAATTTGAATGCTCTTTTATGAGATATTTTTTTGGTCACTGATTTTATATTTTCCTCAGGAAAAGGCACTTAATTTGGGTTTCCCTTTTTCTGATATACACACATATTTTCACTCTTAGGAATGTCCAATTTCAACCTTTGCCAGCCGCACAGTAATGCTGTTAGCCTAACAGAGCGCTAACAGTAAGCCCAGTTACATAGATCTGTAGGATTGTGAAGTCAAAACATTTATTTCAATGTGTAAGTAACATTGTTGTAACATTTGGCATTGCTGCCACATTACTGGTTGTCGCAGGGTGTCTCTTAGCACATTGTTAGCACTAAAAACACCGTCTGTGTGTGGTCAGTACAGGTTGACATCCTTAAGATGAGATTCAATAAAATTGTATTTTATCTTAATTTAAGGATGTGTTCGCAATATGCTAATGGTATTTTTAATTAATGAACAGTGCCTCTAGTTTTTGGTGGCCTTCATTTCTTCCAGTGAGAGTGTGCTTACTGTGCTATTATTTTCAGCGATAAACATATACGAAATTCAAATGTATCATTGTATATCAGCCTGATGAATGTTGTATGCTTTAAACATTTTTTAATGCTTGAATCAAAGTTTTATATGTTTTAATCATTCATGTACATGTATTTCAATATACTACAAAGGAGTCTACATCAACCTCTGATTAAGAAGGAACTTTCTGAGAAACAATTAACCTTGATAGACAAACAACATTTAGGGAATATTGGATGGCCTTGAGTGGGATGCGAAGAAATATTGTATGAGCTGACGAACAATATTGGATGAGTCAGACATGGATCCAATATTATTTAGATCCTCCCACAAAGCTAAACATTAAGTAATGAAGCAAAAAAAAATGTTTTTAGTAACCATCATTTATGGCGATCCTATAAATCATGAGCATGGCTCCTGAGTATTCTCATTTAAAAAAAGAAATCTCTGTAATAAAGTAAAGATGCGCTAGCGCACAGTGCAAGCGCATTTGAATTCCATAAATTGATGCTCCTGTACCACACCTCCAACTAATACGCAATGCAATATCCTTGTGATGTAATTAAATAGCTTCATGCGCACAATCATTTATTATAATATTAACCAATTATAATCTTGTGGGCGGGGCAAAATATTCATTTCGTCCAATATTTTTAATATTGGATGGTTTTTCATAGGCATGCACGTTAAAAATCAGTTTTAATGTTTGGTCTCTTTGAAACAACCTCTCAAGACGTCGAAAAATATCTGCGCCTCTAAAACCCTAAATCTAAATAATAATAAGAAATATTCCTATTTCTTGACTTTTTGATGGTAGGTATTAGATAAGAAAATCAACAATACTAGAACTATGAACAGAGCAAGTAACAGTATGATTTGCAAAAAAAAGAAAATAAATAAGACTCACCACTCTTGTGATATAACAGAAATGATGTAAGCTTTGTTGAATTTGTTTTAGATACAAAAATGCTTTATGAATATTAAACAATAAATGTTTATATTATGAAACACTTGTCCTGGAAATTGATGATTGTCTGGTTCATTAAATGTCATTGAATTTTGTTATTCCAATAGGCTTTTTACAGGAACCACTTTGTTACAGCAGGCAAATGGTTAAGCTGTTTAGCTACTGAATTACCATAGGATTTGATGAGGGACCAGCTCACTTCCAGTAATTGGGCATGCAGTTAAAATTTGAAATGGTCTTCATCAAAGCTTAACCTGGTTATACCAGTGTGAAATTCGTGTTCTAATTAGCAGAAAGGAGGGGGGGGGGTTAATTAACTATTTAGATAGACAATGACAAAAATACCCGGGGGGGGGGGGCCACTTCCATTCACGAGTGGATACCATGCGCGACCATGGGGTCTCGAAAAGCACCCTTAACACGTAATTTCCATATTCTGAAAATGCACCCCTTAACAAGTATTGGCGTGTGAAACCCTACCCTTAACAAGTATTGGAAACAAAACGATACTCTTGGCAAATATTCCCTGAAATGAACCCCTAAACAAGTACAGGAATGTTTTATTGTTACTGGTCCTTTGGTTGTCGGCTTTACCTTATTTGGTTTAGTACGACCCCACCTTCTACACCTCGCGCAAATAGGACTCTAAACACGTAGTGTTGGGGCAAAAAGGACATCCTTTATAAAACATTTTAATTTTGTTTTTCATCCCCGCAAATTCGACCCTAAACACGTAATTTTCCTAGCGAAATAGATACCCTGTTTTCATTATTTTTGTGTTTTTGACACCCTTTTCACGTTACGTACGTAACGTGCCCTATCGTGAAAAGGACATCCTTTTTACGTGTTTTTTTGGTCGCGCATGGTATCCACTCGTCAATGTAAGTGGCCCCCCCCCCCGGGCAAAATACTAATATCGCAGAAACATGAGCTGGTATCAGTATCAAGGCTTAGACTTTCCCGATAAAATTCAGAAAGATGAATAGACATTCACTAGCTTAAATTTTCTTTATTGCTGATGAACTTTATTATCACATAAGTTTAGATAAAAAGTCATGTTTTAAGTTTATGTTATTTCATTCTTCATAAAAAAATACAAATGCAATCAAATTTGAGATACATAATGATAAAACATGATGTACAAAAATACATGAAAATAGTTGATAGGAATAGGGGTCAACAAAAGGAGCAATCGTCCTTATAAAAAGTTGACCCTCACAAAAACTATTAGGTACCAATAGCTAACAGCCCCCCCCCCCAAAAAAAAAAAGTAGCACATGACATTCCTAAATTCAAAAATTCCTTATCACTTAGAATCAGTACTCCTATGATATATTATACACAGTACTTACATATATAGCACATTGAAAGATTTGAAAACACAGATAAAAGCATATTTCATACACTTTAGAGAAGCACATACCAAAGACACAAAGAAACCTCACACTACAAAATGTTATTGCCAAAGTACAAAACATACATTTTTATCAACAAAAATTTAAAAATTGCTTTAAAATATGATATCATGTAAAAATATATTAAAATATTGAATTTGTTTTATTTAACTGACAAAACTATAATTTGCAGATTTTTGTAATTATGATATGACAGACAAATGTTTGGTTTAAAAAAAATATAAGGACAAAGTCAATATTCATATTAGACAAACTTATAACAAGTACATGTAGGTAAGTATGCACATATTAACTACATTATGAAAGACTTAAAATATATGAATTTATCGTATTGAGTACCGGTACCACAAGCATATTTCAATGTTTGATTGAAATTGTAAAGTATATGTGATAAAATTGCCAAGTCTTGAAGTATTGCACTAAGAAATAAGAATATACTTGCACCTACATGTAATAATAAAATGCACATTTTGTCTTGCCTAAACGAAGATTGGCAGAGACTGAGTGATCACTTTTCCTGCTGGTCCTTAGTCTGTTGATCTTTACCGGCCACATAGAAACATTGTTACCCTAACAGAGCACTAACAGTAAGCCCAGTAAAAACCTTCCTGATTGTGATGTCAAACATTGATCAAAGATGTAAAAAACGTTTTTGTGCTACATGTACATGTACATTAAACATCGCTAAAACATTACCGGTTGTAACAGGGCCTCTGCTAGCACATTGTTAGCGCTACCGACACTTCTGTGTCGCCGGTCCTGGGCATGTGACTAAATGACCATTTTAAGTACTTAAGCAAATTGTTGATGATACCAGGGCCCCGTCGTACAAAGACTTTCGATCGATTCAATCAATCCTTATCGCAACTATGGACGGCCAGCAACGTCAACAAATAAAATGCATGTTTGTTCAATAAAATTTCTTGATGTGAATATATATCCATAATTCATTGTTTTCTTGACAAGTTGGTGTGTTCTCCTTTGTTTACAGAGGACATTTTACGAATTTCCTGTAGAAGAAATTATGACACTGATGGATTTCTATAGAGTTATGATTGATTGGATCGATCGTGACTCTTTGTAAGACGGGGCCCAGGTGTTGACAAGACCAAATGGTTTTAGTACAATATTATTAAACTGAGAAGTACACCGACTTCAATGTAGACCACATAAATGTAAGCCCATTGTAGTATCAGCCTCTTTGTCTTTCTCTTTTGTTTATACCTAACAAAAAATTTCAATGTTAATTAAAGGTCAGTGTTTTATAACGTTTTATATTTGAAATGCTACAATAAATCATAAATTTATGAAAGCAAATGATAGAATTCAAGGAGTCATGATACCTAAATTTGTATAGAGCAGGAGTTTCGGGTTCCGTCGACCCAGGTGTGCTGATGCCCTTTGCTTTGGTAAGGCATTTTTCCACATTACCAGGTCCCTCAGAGAGGACCTGAAAGACTTTGGTTCTCTGGTTGCTTGCTAACAAGCATTCATGTTTTCTTTAATAGCAATCAGGTAGGCCTTCAAACTCATCATCATTACCATTTGCACCTTGGTCTGCCATCTGAGCTACCTGCTTGGACCCTGTACTGTTGTGTAAAGTTACTTGCTGTCCAATGGTAACACTGCTAATCAGCCAACCAGAATCAAGGATTTCAGGGAAGTTAACATTGGATGGCACTGTTACTGTAATAGTAACTTTTACGCAACGGGGCCCTGATGCACTTTGATTGTAAACCAGAGACTCGATTTCACCTCAACTACGTATTCCAATCATGAGTTGCCAGCATATCAGTTTGTTTACTGGAAAAGGGTCATCCCAACATTTATCAATCTTTCAATCTTGTTTGCTAATTGCTTTATTGTTCACTGATGTTATTATTGGAAGGATGAGGCATATCCTACTCGACTTTATTCAGGGACTGGTAAGCTTTGGCGCCATCCCATCTTCAATTGAACACTAAGCTCCTGGACGATATCCTTGAACTGTGGATCATCAGCCACATTGTGGTTTTGATCATAGTCTTTGTCATTAATATACAGTTCCCTTGCCTTGACATCGGTCCAATTACCTTTGAAGGTTGTATGATTGAAACCTATCCACTCCGTGTAATGGTGATCTTTAGTACGCATGGAATACCCCATGACCGTTATGAACTTGAGACGTGGTAGATCTGTTTGTCTAGTCGGGGTCACCCCTGGACGTGGGTACTGACTGTACGTGGCATTCTTCCATCGGCTGTACCGCTTGGAAGTTAGCTTCTTTGTGGCATTTCCCGAAAGAATTGCATTTGAGTCTGCCTCCAGGAGAGGGGCGAAACTGTACCCTTCAGAACATAAGGTCACGTTGAAAGGGTCCGGTGGGCATGTAGGTGGAACCTCAATGCCAGCGAGATCAGACAGCGTGGGAAACAGATCAACAATCTCCACAAACTCAGTGACAACCATGCCACTGTCAGCGTTGGTTCCCACACTGGCTTTCATCTTTTGAGCACTTTGATGCGAGTTTGGTGATGAGGACTTTGGTTTGTCTGTAAGACCAGGAACGTGAACGATCAAAGGAACCCTCGTTGCTAGTTCATAGTTTGAGTACTTGCACCATTCTGCATGCTCGCCTAATTGCCATCCTAAAAAGAAAAAGAAAATAATTCATAATTGAATGATAATAATAATGATGATGATGATGATGATCCACAGCATTTATATTGCGCCATATTTCTGTTAATAAAAAAAGTATATAGCATTTATGAGGTGCTGATCATCTAGATGCCTATTCAATAGCACACTACAGATAACCCCGCCTTTAGCTCCAGCTGCTTAAGGCACTTGGTGCATTTAAGGAATCAATCCTGCCAGGTACCCATTCAACTCACCTGGGTTGAGTGCAGCACAATATGTGTAAATTTCTTGCTTTCCATCTGATTGAAAAACAAGAATCATAACCACTAGACAACGATGCAAGCCTTTTGGATGCACTTTGTAATCTTATTTAATATCAATATATCTGATCACTAGAGTTCGTAATGGGTTTACACTGTGGGTATAAAACAGCACTTTTGTGCTATCAATGCTTATCAGAGTAATCTCTTTCCTTTCTTTGTTCTTCGTTAAATTTCTGATTTTAATGAAATCTTCTAAATGTCCTGTTCTTTTTTAAATGATGGCAAATTAATACAGACACTACATTTGCATCTCTCCTTTTTGGCAATATTGGTCATACGCCAATCGCAGGGTGGGCGGTGGCCGTAAGAGGACGGGATAGACATTTTAAAGAAAATTTACGAACCATGATCCCCGAAGAGAACGACGATGGTGTTGTTTGAGAAGCCAGTTTCATTCAGGGTCTGAAGGAGTTTTCCAACCAGGAAATCTGTGTAGGTTGCAGCAGCGTAGTAACTTTGTCTCATCGGAGCCTGCCCAACAAAACGAAAAACAAAACTATCTATTGACTTGGTATTGATACAGTAAATTGGTGGATGAGGTTAGAGGAGATCACATAGTCTAAATATATATTTTACAATTTCATAGAGCCCAAGTTCTGACCAGTAGGCATGTCATGATCAAATTATATTCTCTTCAATTGTCGGGGAAACTGCAAGTTGAGAAAAATAGAAAGCTCAGAAAAACAGAGAGAAAGGGGGGATGAAGGAAACTCACTAGCTACCACTTTAGGTAAGGATGTAATTCTCCAAATCCAAAGAGTTCATTTGTTTTTACTGTTTTTGTTGCATATAGATAATATATCGCTGTGCATTATAATTGAAAAATTTATATTGATTTTCGATGCACATGATTTTCAATGCACAAGAAAATAATGCAAAAGTGAACAATCTAAGGTTGATATTGTAATGGGCATTTTTACATGGAATTGAAGAGGAATCGTCCCATTGGGGAAGCTCATATTCAAAGCGTTTATATCATCCCTCTTTCTCAACGTGTAATAGTCCTCGTAGGCAACAGCCGGCTGGGTGGGGGACCGGGAAGGATTGGAAGCGATGGTAATCGACTCGATCGGGTACAGCGATTTGAATTCCTCCGGGTACTTCCACGGAATATGCGGCTTGTGAATTCCTACCGCCAAGAAAAACGGCGGTTGCATGTCCTGATCCCTTGGGGACCGACCGGTCTTATCCGGCCTGCCGGGCGCGTTCGTCGGATGTGAAGCTACGGATAGGTTCTTCAGGATCGACGATGAATATTCTAGAGACTGGATGTCTGGCAGGGACTGAAGTGGCATGGCACTCACATTGACTGGACACATGACATTGTTGTGAAGCGTGCCATCCAAATTGGGACACACCTGGTAGAAAAACAATTTTTCATATTGTTTATACAACAAAAAGATAGTTGGACATTTTGAAAGATGGTGAATAGAACATTGTAAATCAGTGAGCTAGTTTGTAGATCTGAGCATGACTTCGTAAAATTGTTGAAGATATGATACTCTGTAAACTTATTTTATTTGGAAAATGTGGTACGTTTCATTTTGGGGAAGAGGAGGATGAGGCAAGATAATAAAACTTTCCACTAACATTCCCTAATATGTTCAGCCTCCCCTCAGCATTAATATTTAAGATAGACTTCTAAATTGTGTACACTATTCAATATGGTAAAAAATGATCAGACTGTAAGTTAATGTAAGTCTGATGGCCCAATTATTGGTAAATACATGTAATAGGACCAATATTGTATAATAAGAATCATCTTCATCAAACTGTTACATATGTACGACCTCACAAAATTTTGGTTTGGAGCGCGTGGTATGGTGCTGGGTTACGGGTGGAAAATTCTTCACCTATTAACAAGTGAAAATGCCTCATCTCTTTTAAGAGTGAAAATGGTTCTAGGTAACAATATTGGATGCTTTTTAAGTGGAATGCTACCAAATTGAGGGATTATTGACCAAGTTACAAAAGGGATCCATGACTATAAATTCCACATACCTAATCAAATTACTAATTTCAACCCTGGATTTAACATTAAACCTAACCCTAAACCCAGTGGTGGATGGGGGGGGGCACACATCCAGCACATGACCCCCCCCCCTTTGAGAGCCATAATAAACTTTTTTGATGTAAATATGCCATTCTTACAAAATATGTCCCCCGCCCCCTTTGAAAGGTACAGCATACTTTATATTTTTGATTGAAATATGCTGTTCATACAGAAGAGAAAATGTACCCCTCCTCCCCTTTGGAAAATCTTGGATCCGCCCCTGACTAAACCTAACATAAAACCCTAATATTGCAGCCCTAACCCTACATCTATCATGAAATAATGCCCGGAGCAATCAAAATGAATGTAATACAATTTACCTTAGCACCTTTGTACTTCTCTGTCGGCGGATGGTAAGGTTGAATCGACCAGCTATAGGGATAATCATCATTACCACCACTCGTAGTACCTTGTTAAAAAAACAAAATAAAAACCCAGCAAATTACTCTTAGCTATAAACTATGACCCTTATTTTACATTTTCCATACGGTACACAGTGCTTTTGAAAAGTCAAGATGTCAAACACTTGTTTAAACCATTCTGATAACAACTGGAAGGTTCATGTACAACTTTTTAATAAAACGAAACAGCGTTCACTGTGTTAATGGGAGAAGCATTTGATTGTATGAATGTCATCAAGGGCGGAAATATCTCACCAATGGTAGGGGGACCAGGGGCTGGAAAATTTGACAAGCAAAAAAAAAAGAATAAAAGGGGGCTATCTCCCCAACTGGAAGGTCATCTTGTCAAAAATACATGTTTATTTCGATTTTGAATGATGCATTTCCCAAAATAGTAGGGGGGTATTTGATATTGTGTCCCCCTACTATTTTGGGTACTAGGGGGACACTTCCTTCCTGTCCCCCTGGGATTTCCGCCCATGTATGTAGTTGTCTTTGGGAATACAGTTACTTTTATTGATTGCATTACAATGTTAAAAATGAAAACGTTTAAAAGAAACATGTCGAGTTTTATGAACGTTCAAATGGCAAGCCCCTTGGTTTTACTTTAAACTAAAATAATAATCTGAGATAATCTGAGGTGGGTTGCTCCATAGTCCTTGGGGATGCTGTGTGTATTATTCTCCAGAGGCAGCACCCCTGAAATTCTGGAAGTTGTGACAAAATAATGGAAAAATGTAACAAATTTGACCTACATTTTATACAGAAACTTTTTTTTTTTGCTTGTCAAATTTCTCGGGACCAAAATGACCTTCATTTTGTAGTGAAACCCTCTCTTCTTTCTTTTTTAACTTGTCAAATGTATATCAGCAGCACCCCCCCCTCGCCCCTGTCAAAAAAAATGTTTCCAGGGCCCTGTCCCATACCTGGATGAAAAACCTTTCCGACTGATGCGGTGAAGTACCCATTATCTTTGAAGTGTTGCGGTAATGTCGTGTAATTCCCTGCATGCGTCCTCCAGTACGACCCGAAATCGTAGAGCCGAGTGGTGTCTGGGCGTCGCCCCGTCAAGAAGGATACGCGACTGGGAGCACATACAGATTGCTACAGAGAGAGGTGAGGGGGGTGGGGGGGGAGATGCATATTATGATGTCATCATTATTCTGCTGTTAGTATGCAATTCCTGATGGAAGATGAACAAACATAAGCCAGCTATCTTGAAGAGGAAAACATGGAGCTGAATATTGAAGTGTACACGGGAAAAGTGCTGTATGAAATCTTAAAAAACTTTTTTTTATTTTTGTCCCGCCTGCCAAGCAGAGTAAGACTATAGGCGCCGCTTTTCTGATGGCGACGACGGCGTCAACAACAAGTATTTACCGAAGGTTAAGTTTTTGACATGACAGCATAACTTAGAAAGTATATGGACCTAGTTCATGAAACTTTGCCATGAGGTTAATCAGGTATTACTGAACATCCTGCCTTAGTTTCAGGTCACATGACCAAGGTCAAAGGTCATTTAGGGTCAATGAACTTAGACCATGTTGGAGAATCAACCTCAAAATCTTAACCTAAGGATAAGTTTTTAACATGTCATCATAACTTAGAAAATATATGGACCTAATTGCTGATGTGGTTTACGGTACACCATGTGGAGTGTTATAGAAACAGTGGATAGAAGAGAAGAAATGGATGTGCGAGAAAGTGGAGATTTGAGAGTAGAGTATTCTTTCTTGAAAGTAGTCCTGAAAAAGGACTGTAAACCAGAAGGAATGTTGAGTGAGAACACCTTGAGTAGTAGAGCTGATGAGGAGATGCTGGCTTGAGTTGGCGAGTAGAGATGATGAGTAGTAGAGAGACTACTGTTCCCAGACCCCTGTTGAAGCAAATAAAATTATGTGCAATCCATATCATACCTCCATAGAATAAAGTCATGAAAAAAATACTTACTTGCACTTTGGCGTTGCTAAAGAGAGCCGATCGCGAAGCAAGTTCAGTGATGTATGGCGATATGATTGGACCTCCATAGCTCTCAAGGGAGGCCCGTAAGTCATCAATCACGATGAATAACACATTTGGTTTCTCTGACAATGCTGTGAACAGAAACATCAAAATGAACAGAAAATCGTCATACTGTACATGGACAGGGGCGACCCCCCCCCCCCTCCCTACGGCGATGCGATATGATTGGTCCGGCTCCATATACTTTCAAGGGATATGCTCGTAAAATCCACAGTGAATTACACATTTGGTTTCTCTGATAATGCTGTGAAGAGAAACATGACAATGAATTAATCGTCACACTCATGTCAACCACGTTTAGCCAGGATTAATTTTCGAGGGGATGTTACGTGCCAACACCACTTACAGGGGGAGGGAGCAGGGGAGAATTTGCCCCCCTCCCGCGTTTTCGATGTCTCATCAAATTCAAATAAAAAGAAGAACATCAGCGGATCCAGGGGGGCGGAGGGGCCCCCCCCCCCCCATTGACGGAGCAAAAAAAGGAAAGAAAGAAAAAGAGGAGGGAAAAGGGAGGAGAAAAAAGAAGAGGAAGACGATTGAATATAATAAGATGAGGGGAAGACTTAAAAAATGAAAAAAATCTTGCATGTCACTATTCAAAATTTTCGCTCGCGCTTCGCGCTCTCATTGCCTGTTAGGTGATTTTCATATCAATATGGAGTTTAAATGTCAAGTGTGAAAGTCAATATACAAAACATAATTCATCTCGTGAATCGAACTTTCATTATTTTGTGTGATTTCCCAATTGAGTTTTAAAAAGTGCTCTATAAAAATGTCAGTTTTATGGTCTGAATATATTACAATTTCCTGCTTGCGCTCCGCGCTCGCAAATTTTGATTTATCAGGTACCTATTATTTTCGTGTATTCCATAAAGTTATAAAAATATCCCTTTTCAGGTCTAAATATAAAAACGTATCAGCAAGCGCTGCACGCTCGCATTTTGATTGGCAAGTTATGTATATCTCCATATTGATTATACAACAAACTTCTTAAAATCCTCTTTTCATGACAGTGGATACAAAATTTAGGCTCGCAATTTGCGCTCGTATTAATGGTTTAAAATATATTAACTGATGCATCCTATTTATAATTACAAAAGTACATGAAATGTCCAGGTTTCAGGCTATAATATCATCAGATTTCGCGCCCTCATTAGGTATTAATGAATCATCATCTCACAATTTTCCTACAAAGTGGTTAAAATATACAGCTGAAATTGACTCTTTTCAGATCGGAATATCAAATAGTTAAAGGGGAAGTTCACCCTGACAAAAAGTTTATTGTAAAAATAGCAGAAAAAATATTTCAAAATATTGCCGAAGTTTTTAGAAATATTCATCAAATAATTAAAAAGTTATTAGAATTTCAATCATTTTTTATTTGTGACGTCATATGCGAGTAGTATTCCTACATAGCAAATGGTAACAAATCAATGAAATGTCATTTTCTCAGAAAATTGAAAATGGTTGTCACTCTACCTTTTGTATATCAATAGACAAATCATTTTTCACACCCAATCATGAATAGAAAACAAAATTAAGTCATCAGGAACCATACAAAATTTGAAATTCATGCATTTTATATTACATAGCACATATGGGGCAGCTGCTCGTTTATGACGTCACAAATTCAAAACTTTGAACTCTCATAAAAAAATCAGGAACCATACAATATTTGAAATTCATGCATTTTATATTACATAACACATATGGGGCAGCTGCTCGTTTATGACGTCACAAATTCAAAACTTTGAACTCTCATAAGTCTTACTCTTTAACGGATTTTCCTCAAACCTTCACCAATAATATTTACTATTTTTTTCTGCTATTTTTACAACAAAGTTTTCTTCAGGGTGAACCTCCCCTTTAAAGCTTTAAAAATGTATTTATAATGTCTAGATTCTAGGTCTAAATCAAAGAGTTATACGTATATAACTCTTTGGTCTAAATATGAAACACGCGCGCGCATGTTCATTTAGATACTGAACTTGTTCTTCTAATTTAAATCATAATCCAATTTCAGATCACAATATCAAAAATTTTCTGTCCGCGCTTTATTAATGTACGAAGATCCCCTATTACTCATCATTTTCATGATTTACAAAACATGAATAGAGTGTCCCGTTTTAGGTATAAATCTCGATTTTTTCCTCAAATTATCAATTGTGTTGTTATATAGCTATCCTGTTCACGATTACGAAAATTGATTGAAATTTTCCATTCTTTATGTACAAATGTCAAAAATTTTCAGCTCGCGCTTCGCGCTCCCATTATTTGATTGATGAAGTATGTAACATCTTCATTGCTAAGTGCGAGCAGTCCTTAATAGGTACCTTTTTCGATCAGTTCAAAACGTATATACACATTTTCTGCTCGTGCTTTGCGCTCGCAGTTTTGATGTAAGTAATGTCCCTAATTACTTATCCTTTTCAGGATTTACAAAACATGAATGAGAGTGTCTCGTTCAGTAGGTCTAAATTTAGAAATTTTCCGCTCGCACTTCCACCTGCACGCATTATTGTTAAGTTAATGTACATACCTATTCTGTTTAAGGTACAAAAAGTGCTTAGAATTCCATGCATTATTTAGGTAAAAATGTCAAAAAATTTCAGCTCGCGCTTCGCACTCGCATTACTATGATTTTTAAAATATGTCTTCATGACTAACTGCAAGCAGTTTTTAACAGGTACCTTTTCCATTTCATTTCTGCTCGCGCTTCGCGTTCGTAATAAGGGATTTTTCCTTACCCATGCACGCGAAGTAGGACGGAAACCAAAAATATTCCTTGGCCCAAAACAAGACAGGAGATGGATGGACAGCGATGTTGAATAAAGCTTCGTCGTATATAATTTTGCATATGAGCACGGCGCGAATGTAATGCCTGTCCCCTTTAGCATATACATGTACTTGCTAAAAACTGCTTACTGAAAAGCACAAATATATGCGGATTCGGGGAGTGGAGGTAGAGTTTACCATCTCTGACCCAGAAGAGCGAAAATTTTGTTTCAATGTAATTAAACGAAAATTACTTCTCATATTTCAAACCAATGTATACTTTATTATTCGTGGCAAGAAATACACGAGTTCCATATCCGGGACGGGAAAACGGAGTAGAAAAAGGTGTGGGGAAACAGAGGGGAAAGGCATTTTCGAAATTTTTCCTGCACGGAGCGCGGAACCAAATATTGAGCTCTGAACGGAACCAGAGAGAAGAACGTCTCGTTGAGGTTTTATTCTTTTGACAAAAAATAAAAAGGAAAACAATAAAGCTGTACTCTCTTTCCCTTTTCTCCCCCCCTTTTTTTATTTTATTTTGCGGACTCCCCCCCCCCTGGCCACGTGCGTGACTGATGCAGAGGCGCCTACTGATAAGGGATATTGCCCCCCCCCCCATATGAGCTAATTATGATTGGACCTACATAACTTTCAAGGGATGCTCGTATAATCAAGATGAGTATATGTTTGGTTTCACTGACAATGCTGCGAAGAGAAATATAAAAATGAACATCAATTGTGATGGTCATACACAGCTAGGGGCGCCGACTGATAGGGGCCAATATACAGAATAGAATAGTATTGGTTATTGGCAATGATTAGCAGCCAGGGCCCCAGGGGCTGAATATGTATACATAGTATGAGAACATACAAAAATATTATACAAAGAGAAGATGAATAAAAAAAACATTCATTACATAAATTACACAAAGATATTCATTGTAATAGATCGCCCCTATGGCGACATTGGTCCTTCATAAGTTTCAAGGGATGTTCGTAAAATCATCGTCACAATTGCTTTCTCTGACAATGTGTGAACAGAAACATGGAAACGATCAGAGAGCAAGGGGGATATCGTCCCCTTTATCCCCCATGGATATATATCTTTCTTTTTTTTTCAAGTAGTGAAAAAAAAGAAGAGAAAGAAAAAGTTAGAGTTAAATAAAGTAAAAAATGAGGTTGATAACGCTATCTCTCTCCCGGGGGAGGGGTTGGGGCACTTACATTGACGAGTGGATACCACAGAAATACGTTGGTGGGTACCATGCGCGACCAAAAAAAAACACAAAGGATGTCCTTTTCAAGATAGGGCACGTTACGTACGAAACGTGATAAGGGTGTCAAAAACACTAAAATAACGAAAAAAGGGTATTTATTTTCGATAGGAAAGTTACGTGTTTCGGGTCCAATTTGCGAGGGTATAAAATTAAGAGTAAAAATAAATGTTTGATAAAGGATGTACTTTTTGCCCCAAGAGTCAACACTACGTGTTCCTACGATTTGCACGAGGTGTGGGGAGGTGGCCGGGCTGTATGGTATAAACCAAATGATGTATAGGTAAAGGTAAAGCCGACGACCGACGTCGCTATACTTGTTTAGCGGTTCAATTCAGGGAATACTTGCCAAGAGTATCGTTTCGTTTCCAAAACTTGTTAAGGGTATAGGGTTTCACATGCCAAAAATTTGTTAAGGGGTGCATTTTCAGAATATGGAAAATACATGTTTAACTTTAGGATGCTTTTCGAAACCACATGGTCGCGCATGGCATCCACTCGTCAATGAAAGTGGTCCCCGGGATCTCTCTAAGTCCCACCCCTCTCCACTCTATGCTAGATCTATCCACTCCATCCCTAACTCTTATGAAAATTCCAGATGAAAATATATTATCAATGAAAATAAAAAATATATCAAGATATAACAAAACTAAAGTGACAATCACTTCAAAGCATTGCCTTAGAATGATCAATCAAAAATAAGAAATGTAAATATTTTCCTCTCATCTCCCCCCCCCCCCTCCCCCGATTTCTCTCAATTCCCAATAAGCCATTTCGTGGTTCTGTTCTGCGCATGATCAGAAGAAGGTCATTGGCACTAATTAAGTGACAATATGGTGGTTTGATATTAAATGAGATAAGCACCAACAATGATGTCTTGACTATTCATATATTCTTTTGAATTATGTTTGTCATTATATCCACAAAAACAAAATACGTCGACAGCGACTGGTATTTCACCGTATACGTTGGCCAAGTACATATTATTGTTACATTATAGCATGCTAGTGCATTCAAGGTAGAAATGCAACAAATACATTCATAGATTGTTCTTTGGTGTGCTTATTCTAGTCATCTGGTCTATTCAGTTTCTTCGTCTTCCTGCTATGTAAGGCATGCTTATATATATGATCTTGCTTTGAAAACTGCCTATCATAATGAAAGAAACCCATCATGAAGTAACTACGAACTGGTCTATTATACAGTGCGTCCCAGAAAAAAACGAAACCGAGATTTAGTGATGATTTATCATAACTTAATCATAAATAAAATAGACAATGACCTACCAACGTAAAGCTTAGTGACTTTTTTGAATCCCCTTTTCAAATTGATTTTGCTCACTCATGCGTGAATGAGAAATGATTTAAGTAATTTCAGATGAAAGAGGAGATTCTAAGCTTTAAAGTGGTAGGTCATTTGTCTATTGTATTTGTGATTAAGTAATGGTAAATCATCGATAAATCTCGGTTTCGTTTTTTGGGGACGCACTGATGCCCCCAACATGATGCATCCCACCTAAACTATCGAGTATCGCCCCCCCCCCCCCCCCGATCGCCCCTACAGTGTATACCGGGAGTATGCCTATTGCTTATGCCAAGTTTTTGCCTTTGGTATGGCTGTGATAATAAGCTAATCTTTTCTATATATATAGTACGTACATGGGTAAAAAAATATATATGTATATTAACCGACATAGATAGATGTCACATGATCATGATAGGCATAGATCACCTGAGGATCATGTCACATGACAATAGATAGGGATATATCACACACTTGCGATAGCAGCTATATAGCATCGTACCTGAATTGGAAGGGATGTTCAACAAAACCGAGGACAAAACACACAATATAGCCACGATATACTTCATGATTCCTTCCTCAAGCAGCAACTACAAATACCGCAAACTATATGAAAACGAATTGTTAGCCTCCAAATTAAATAAACGAACAGCTCGCGTAATTTCTCAACTACCAATTAATGCGGCCGCGACATTGACTGAGGCCGAGTACATAGTTTGACTATAATGATTATTATGAGCATCGCCGGGAGCACCGGTCTATTCAAAACCGTGTGTGAATGTGAGTCGAGTGCACATATCCTGGTATGTTTGAACATGAACTCCAAATGTTTTGAATGAGTCATTCAACAGTGGTATTGTCGGTTGACATTACATATCAACAAAAAATAACAATGTGCTTATATTGGCCCATGGAATATGGGCGAAGCGAGGGAGTGATACCAGGCGCGACCAGGGTGACCAGACGTCCCGTATTTCCCGGGATTGTCCCGTATTTTGCTTCTTTGTCCCGGCGTCCCGACAAACCCTCCCCGGGACGCCTAATTGTCCCGTATTTCAGAATATTGAACAAAATGTATTTAAAAGTGACGAATTTTCAAAATAACCAACAGATGACGAAGCAGAGACAACAATAAAATCGAAATAAACTTTTGCAAGTTCTGCGGTGATTTTCTTGCTAACCCAATACATCGCAAACGAACTGGCTTCCTGCCAATGTGTGGCAAGCTAGTACTAGCTAGGCATGTAGGATCGGAGCAGATTCTCTCCACCAAACATGCCAAAATAATCACAAAATCGGCGGGAAATTTGTATAATTATATCATGGGTTCTCAGATTCCTCTTTCTTTATTTTCTATCATTCTTCATCCTTCTATCCTTCCTGCTTGCCTGTTTTTGTTCCATCTTTATTTCCTATCTGACCCTTTCTCTCTCTCTGTTCATTTTTCTTTCTTTCCTCCTTTTATTACCCGTCTTCTTTATCAAATTTCCCTTTTTATTTCCTTCATTCTTTCTTTCTTTAAACTTTTTTCTTCTCCCCCTCCCTTCCTCTCCTTTTTCTTTTATATAATACAACATGATATATTATTCATAAATGTAACATTTCTTTCCTCATTTCAACAATAAGGAAACCACAACGTATTATAACTAGGCAAATCTAATTACCGATACGGAACCTGCATGAGGATATTGACGACAATTCAGTGAATGGAATCAAAACAGAATATATACTTGTATATTCATAACAAAATCGAAAGAAAATAATCATAAAGGGATCATGTGAAGATACGGTATCGGGTGTAGGATTTTAATAATATAGTGTTATAAATATTATGTCAGTCAAATTGATTTTAAAAAAGTCAATCTATTGGTCATCTAACAGTACCGGCATGTATATTGCAATGCAGATTTGATCTCTGCAGCTTTGATTGTAGGCTATATACACTGTTAAAAAAAACTGATTTTACAGAAAAAAGAAAGAAGATTTTGCAAAAAGCGATATCAGAATCTTTCTGTAAATTCATAAAACAGGAATTTTCTGCAATTTTACAGTTACTGTTTAAAAAGGGGAAATGGTGTTTTATTGAAGGAAATTTGTAAGTGAGGTTCCATATACACCAAATACCAATTTGCGATAAGATTACGCTATCTGGTAAGATTACAGGTGTTCTCGAGACTCTGCTGCAGGAACTTCATTTATTTGAGTGTAGGTCATATTTGCTTAGAATAACATTTCATTTGATTAGTCCATTTTTTTTCTCTGTGATTCATGCCAAAAAAATTGTTTATCAAAATGCTATTTGTTGTGTAATGAAAAAATATATTATGCGAATGCTATGAACATGATGAATGCAGAAGAAAAGAATATATTAAATCAAATATATTGATTATTCTGACCTGATGTTGCCATTAGTCTGCCTCTACACTGCCAAAACTCTGGTGTTGATTTAACACCAGCCGGGAATCTATATATGTCCATACCAGGGAAGTGTTAAACAACACCAGTTTCGTTTTGGTCTAACACCAGATATGTGTTTATAATTACAGTCAACACCAATTAGCATTAAAACAGCATCGCTTTGATTCCAAACTGGTGATGTTTCAATACTTCTCTGGTGTGATTCCGGGCTGGTGTTAAATCAACACCGGAGTTTTTGCAGTGTAACTCCACGATTGGTCTATTTCATTCTGAGGACGGATTGATATGGTTCGGATCATCCTTAGTGAAGAACAAATGTGTTCTTCATATTCACGTGTAAACATATTATGGTTAGGAGGCGCGATTGCGATATCTCAGTCGGTATATAGAGCGGGGGTTCGGATTCCGGTGACCCTTTTTATTTCCTTCATTGTTTCTTTCTTTAAACTTTTTTCTTCTCCCCTCCCTTCCTCTCCTTTTTCTTTTAATTCTTTCTGTTCTTCCATTATGTTTTCACTCCCTCCTCACTTCATTCTTCCTCCCTCTCTTTCCTCCTTTCTTTTATTTTTCCTTCTCATTCTTTCCCTTACTCTTTCTCCCCCCTCCCTTAATTCCTTCCTTCCCTCCTCCCTTACTGTTTTTCTTCTTTCTTTGTTTGTTTCTTTCTTTCAAAGAATGAAGGAAACAATTTTCTTTCCTTCATTCTTTCTTTCCTCCTCCTTTTTCTTATTTTTTTTCTTTCTCTCCTTTATTTTGTCTTTAACACATGTATTTTTCTTCCATTCCTTTCTTTCTTTATTCAATTCAAAGAATGACGGAAACTTTTTTCGCTCTTTTATTCTTTCTTTCATCCTTTTATTCTAATTTTCTTTATATTCTTTTTTTTTTTTTTTCCTTCATTTTCCCCTTAATTCTTTTTCTTCTTCCCAATTCATCTCTTTTCTTTCGTCTTTTCTTTCTCTCCTTCATTCTTTCGTTCACGGCCTCGATCCCTTCCAATCCTTTATAATTGTTCACAGGTGTAACACTGTGTAGCCTTCTTTGTTGATCTTTTTTGTCGATTGTCCCGTATTTCATTTTGTGAAATCTGGTCACCCTGGGCGCGACCAAATCATTGAACGGATCTTTTTGGGCACGTTATGTACCCAGGACAAAATTCCAATTGAAACCCATTTAATTTTCAATTGGTTTAATTTGGATTCAATTGGTATCATATCAATGGGTTTCAATAGGTCCAACGGGTCCAAATTATATACCAATTAATTGGGGTCCTTGTCAATTGGGCTCAACTGGCCCCCTTAGAATTCAATGTAGGGACCAATTGAAGACCAATACCAATTTTCAATTGGTATCAGTGGGTTTCAATAGGTCCAATATGGGTTCAAATTATATACCTATTAAGATCCTATTGTAGGGTCAATTAGTCTCAATTGGTCAAACTGCATGGCCCCATTAGAATTCAATGTGCGGACCATTTGAAGATCAATACCCATTGAATTTTTAATTGGTTTCAATTTGGATTCAGTTTGTATCAAAGGGTTTCAATAGGTCCAATGGATCCAAATTAGATACCAGTCGAGTTCATATTGTAGGGTCAATTGGGCAAACTGGCCTCATTAGAATCCTACAATGGGGACCAATTGATGTCTAATGGGGCCAATTGGTCCAAATGTGTGTTCAATAGGTCTTCAATTGGTCCCCAATCATGCCAGTGGAATTATAATGGGACCCTGCAAATGCTCAATTGGTTCAGACTCGTTTTAATTGGACCCACTAGGCCACTTGGTCCCCAAATTGGTTTTATTTAGGACCAATACCCTATTGGGTTCAACTGGGACAAATTGCAAATTGGTTTCAATTGGTACAACATAACCAATTGGTCTAAATTGGTATTCAATTGGGATCATTGTGATCAGCGTATTTGCATAATACATGCATTAATACAATTTTATTGTTTTTACAAAAGTACTTTTTTATCATTTACCATTTTCCAGTGATACATTTGTTTGAGAAACAAGTAACAAACAATGAAATACCCATAAATGATAAATGGCTTAATTGCAATTAAAAGTTTATTAGTAGAACACTAACCATAACCAATCTACATCAAATAAAATTTCAAAAATCTAACCTTCCCTGTGAAACATTTCTCATACATTTCCCGCTGCACTTTTAGTCAATTGAAATAAAAGGGATGCATTCAAGAATTTTGTAACAATTTTGCCTTCAAATCTTCAAATCGATTTTATTAGCTAAATTCCACGTGTTCTTCATGATTAAGGTCTACTTTTATTCGCATAACCATTTCATAGTTCTGCGCAAATCATTTTCACTAATTTTACAAAAGTGGTGCTCACTCAAGCGGAAATATTTTTCCACAGTTATATTGTCATATTATGCTTAAATGGATCTGTACCAATGCTAAAAATGTGGAAAAATCTTCAGGATATTACAAATGTATAATTTTACAGTTTTTCTAAGTGTAAACTTTTTTTGATATGCACTGTATAACCATGCCCTTGAAGCAATACAGGTAGAATGTAGCGAAAGACCTTTAGAAGAGAACTGTCTGTTGACAAATACATGTTTTATCTTTTAACAAATAGAGATACCCATCATCCTACTTTAGAAATGATCGAACCTTCCTGGTATATTAATAAATTTACTTGGAAATCGGGTCGTGGACCATTTGTAGTTAGAGCATGTAAGCCAAATAAAGAGATCCAAATTGAACAACTAAGCCAAATAATATTACGAGAACCTTTTTGGTCGTATGAAATACCCAATATATCTTACCATATCCATAAGATTATCGATAAACCACGTAACTTAATACAAGATATGAAAAACTGTGTCTTCAGCTTCAGAAAGATCTACACCAGGCGCGTACGCAAGGGGGGGGTTCGGGGGTTCAAACCCCCCCTTTCGTTTCCTTTTTTTTTTTTTTTTTTTTTTTTTTGCTTGTCTCCCCAGAGGTCGGTCTGGTCAAGGAGTTATCGGGCAAGCGCCTGATAACTCCTTGGTCTGGTTACGGACAGTTCCCCTACCCAATAATGTATATGACAGCAATAATGAACAGAATCTCATGTTTCCGACGAAAAACACAGAAAAAATTTCCGCTCGCTTCGCTCGCTCCATTTTATTATATCTTTTATTTCCGCATGTCGCCGACATGATCACGGTATCGCCATTAACAAGGCCATACATGATTATCATGATGTATACTTATGAATACAAGTGAACCAAGACAAAGACATACGTTTTCTTACAAAATATGTTTTACCAATATGAAAACCAAAATGACGGAAAACGAAAAAATGTCGGTTAGCTCGCTCCGCTCGCTCGTAATAATTTATGAAATTCCATAAGTATCTAGTCTCCTGTTCAAGGCCGTATTATGAGTGTTACGAATAGAAGGACATGTAGCATCGACTAATACTTGATTTACTAACAAACTATTGACAAGAAATGTATGTTTTGACGGGAAAACGCGAAAATTTCGGCTCGCTCACTCCGCTCGCTCGTAATCATTTATGAAATTTCTTAAGTTTCTAGTCTCTTGATCAAGGCCATATCATGAGACTTACGAGCAGAAGGACATGTATCATCAACTAATATGTAATCATTACCAACAAGCTATTGAGAAGAATTGTATGTTTTGACGGAAAAACGCAAACATTTCGGCTCGCTTGCTCCGCTCGCTCGTAATTATTCATGACATTTCTCAAGTTTCTAGTGTTCTGATCAAGGCCATATCCAGGCGCGTAGCCGGGGGGGCGGTCGCCCCCCCCAAAAAAAAAAACGTCCCCAAAAGAAAAAAAAAGAAGGGAAAAAAGGAGAGGAGAAAAGGAAAAGGGAAGGAAGGAAAGGGAAGAAAGGTAGCTTTGTGTTTTTTCTATTTATTCTTTATTTTTTCTCAAAAGAGAAACTCCTTCACTCTTCTTGCTTTAAATTCATATATGAATTTTGCTTCCGCGCTGCGCGCGGTTAAATGACACTATTGAAGTTCTCCATTGTTCCCCCACCTTTTCTCTAACCCTGTTTTTCCACCTCAGCTATGTGCTTCTTGCCAGTTAAAGTTAAAATTGTATACATTAGGGCATGAATTTGAGTAAGGTTAGGCCGAAGTAAATGTATGAAGTTATCTTTTTTTTTCAATTGATCGCGCAACTTCTGGTCTGGTCGGCTCCGAGCGGGTAAAATCTTTATATCAGTTTCTGCCGTCACCTCCATAAAGTCAGCTTCTCCTGCTTTTCAGCTCATTACTATAAACAACCATAATTTGGGGGCAAACAGGTTCCTAATTTAAAAAGAGGAAGGTATGGAATTCGTGTCGTATTAAATAAAAAAAGTACAATATTTTTTTTATCAAATTGTATTAAACTTCATGTCATTTCCCTGTATACATTCATCTCCTGTGCTGTTTTGCGCCCTCAGTTTGAAATTTTGAATGACACTTAAGTTTCTTTATATTCAAAATGAAGCGCTTCAGGATAAGTAAAAAAAATTAATCATCCTTTATTATATAGATAGATAATTTCAATAAATCACAGAAGTTTCAACTTTATGCGCACTATTTTCCTTGTAATGAAGTTCAATATTCTTAGAAAATCAATTGAATTAGAGACGATTGGGTATTAGAGATATCTACATTTGATGAAACGTCCGCCCTTTGAAATTTCAGAGTTTCATTGCTCATCGCGGGGAGGAATATCTTCCTCTACCAATCTTCTCCTCTGTTTTGCGAGTTAAAAATATGCACTGATGCTAAATTGTTTGTAATCAAATCTGATCTTTCCAAAGAAAGTTTCAATATATCTTTGAGAATACCCTTTTCTCGGGACCCTTTTTAAGGCAAGAAAAATTGATAAATCAATTTAGCTTCCGCGCTTCGCGCGGAGTTATTATCATTTTAATTTCCTCCGTTGTATACCTCTTTTGTGCGTTTACAATCACTTTTGAAAACAAGGTTCAAAATCGCAATATACTCAACCGAATTGGAGGTACTAGAGACAAGAGAAACGGCTCCTTTTCATTTTAATTTATGAAACACTAAAAGCTTCGCGCTTCGCGCGGGAGGGGGAAACTCCCCCTCCCTGCACCCACCCCTTAGGGAGCGCGCTTCGCGTGCATTTACCGCCCCCTCCAAAATGAAATCCTGGCTACGCGGTTGGCCATATCATGAGTGCTACGATCCGAAGGACATGTAGCATCGACTATGATACCAACAAACTATTGATAAAAAGGTCATGTTTTCAACGCAAAAACGAGAACATTTCTGCTCGCTCGCGGGTCATGACCGCACTGTTACATACCCATCCCCACTTAAATGTTATTGTCTTATTTGCAGAGCTGAAAAAAAAAGAAAAAAAAAATCATCACCTCCCCCCGCTCATCACTTTTTAGAGACTGGGCGGGAGATTTAAAAAAAAATCAGCTCGAACCCCCCCCCCCTTTCAAAAATCCTGCGTACGCGCTTGATCTACACTGATGGATTAAAACAAGAAGACAAGAGAACCGGCTCTGATTTTTATATACCAGAACTGGAAATTAAAAATTCTATAGATTAAATTCTGTAAGTATAATGAGAGCCGAATTAACAGCAATGGTAATGGCACTTGATTGGCTAGGAGATAACAGAGGTATGTCCGTGGTAATTTTTACAGATTCGTTGTCTGCTCTTCAAGCACTCGAAAGCAATCGAATACAAAACAATCTTATTGTTGATATCTTGTATAAAATAAAAATTTTACGATCATCAGATATTTGTGTAAATTTTGAATAGATACCATCCCATTGTAGTATCAACATGAAAATGGTCTATATTCCCATTGTCAGGTTTCTGAGAAAATAGAACATTTTTTACTACAATGTAAGAAATATGAAAGAGAAAGAAGAATTATGCAAAGAAGCCTGAAATTCAACAAGTCAATATCAAATCTAGCAACAACTTTGTTGGGAAGAAATGCAGATGATAAAGTCATCCTGAATTATGTGAAAAAAAGACAAAGAGATTCGAATAAGAATATTCTATTGATCTCTCTCCATCTCTTTCTCTCTCTCTCTTCCTTTTGTTCTGATGATTAGCGAGACTACTAAAATTGAGCTTCGACCTAGCTTCTTACATAAGTTTGCATACTATGAAGTACAAAAACGCACAATTTAATGGTGGAGGTATACTAGTACTCATATTGCACCTCGCTATATGACAGCTTAGGTCAGACAAGTCTAACGCCGAGGACATTGAAGCGGGAATTAAGCAACTAACTCGGAAACGACCTGGCGCAGATAATCTACGAGATTGAAGAGCGCCAACTTTAACACGAACCAAATAGCGAACCATTATTGCTCTTCATCTGGGCGTTGCAACGCGTTGTGGCGCGCCTGTATAATCCAAGCTATGTGCATGGGGGAAGTTACAAATTGATGCAGAGGTTCGAGCCCTGGTCACGTCTTTCGGATGGTGACGCTAAAGGTCGGTCCCAGACGTAAATAATCATATCTGATTGAAACACGTCTGACAAAACTCAAATACACACACACGCTCTTCGCCAGATGGAATAAAACTTTGCACTATATATATCACTGCCCTTTACATTGGTATATAATTATGCAAACAGACAGTATGCTCCTACAATAGCATGAGCAGACCTTGGTTGAATTTTCTCATTTCCTACTGAGATAATACTATTCTACTAATTTTACTTGTGCTAATTAGAAGTCCCCATTGCTTCCCCAACTGGTCCTCAATTTGGACACCAATTGGGGACCAATTGAGACCAATTGTCTTTACATGTATTCCAGTTCAAACCAATTGGGACCAATAGTCAATTGGTTTCGATGGGTACCCATTGTTTTACTTTCCATGTAATCCAAATTGAAACCAACTGCCAATAGGTATTGAATTGGTATTCACTTCGGATATTCAATGGGTATTCGAGCAAATTTGACCTTATTCAAGTAGCTTTCCTTGCGAAATGTAAACTTTTTTCAGTATTTTAGCTCCCAGGACAAATTTCCAACTGAATACCCATTTAATATCCGAATTGGATACCAATTCAATACCTATTGGCAGTTGGTTTCAATTTGGAGTACGGTTACACTTCGTAATTCCGAAACACGTAAATTGCCTATACCTCGATGTTCGTTAATCCGAAAACGTAAAAGCTACTAGGGTTCGTTAATCCGAACATTTGTGACGTTATTCCGAAGGTTTGATAATCCGAAAACGAAATAAGGTTCGATGTTCCGAAGGTTCGTTAGTCCGAAAACGAAATGTTCCGAAGGTTCGGTAGTCCGAAAACGAAATAAGGTTCGTTAATCATTATGTTTTCGGACTAACGAACCTTCGGAATTACGAACCTCACTTTGTTTTCGGACTAACGAACCTTCTGAATTACGAACCTCATTTCGTTTTCGGACTTACGAACCTTCAGAATTACGAACCTTCTGAAATACGAAACTTCGGAAATACGAACCTTCGGAATAATGAAGCTTCGGAATTACGAATGTATGCGAAATTTGCGAGGGTAAACTAAAACGGGATGTAGGCTATTACCCTTACTTTTCTGTCTCGTGCATCACTACGTGTTTAGATTTCGATTTGAGCGAGGCGTGCATGGGAGTTTGGGCGATACTTTATTAATAATATGATATATGGTAACACAATTATAACAGAGAAGTTTGACAATATATATTACTGAACATAAAATAAAATCTCACGCTGAAGATGGATTTATGAAGCTTGAAAATATGACAATCCAAAATGTAATCATATTGAAAGAGCAGTCTAATGGACGACAAACAGCAATCATTCTTGCTGTAAATGGTAAGAAAGGTTCATCAGACATTCTTCAAGTTGCTCTAAAGTTACAAATAGCTTTATGACCACCCAGTCAATTAGACCGAATGGGTTCAGTTTAAGATGAGACCAACTAATAGGTATACCAACTTCTTGCACATGGAGACAGTGGATGTAAGCCCACTGTAGTATCAGCCTCTTCGAGCTTGTTCTCTTTTTCGTATGTAGGCCTATATTTACAAAAATTCAAGGTTAAAGGTCAATGTTTTATAACACTCGGAATGCTACAGTAAATCATAAATTTATGAAAGCAAGTATAAAAAGAATTCTATGAGGCATATACCTCAATTGGTAGAGCTGGGCTCCGTCTTACAAAGAGTACGATTTATCCAATCAATCTCAACTGTATGGAATTCCATCCGCAGGACCAAAATCCAGTTGAAACCAATCAAAGCAAAACCAATTGAAGCCAGTTGGCCGACTAGCTAGTTGCATCTCAGTTGGTTCCAGTTCCAATTTCCTTATTAAGACCGGTTGAATCCAATTAGAGGCAACTGGTTTCAACTAGATCTAATTGAAACTTCCAGTTGGAATAAACTTATCTAATTACGAATTAATTAGCATTTGTACTTACTATTGCTCATGCCAACACAGAAGCATTGTTATGTCTATAAATACCAATGTAAAGGGCATTGATAAAATATAGACTCTCATGGATATACATTTATATGGAGGAGCCTCGAATAGAATATATAAATTTGTATTTGATGTAATTTGGTAACATTTAGGGGTGTACTAATTATCTTTTAATCTGTGTAATTATAATTCATAATATTTATGAACATTGTTTTCACTGCTAAGTATTCTAAACATTTATCTTCAAAAAGTGTGGCACTTGTGAATGAAACGAAAAAAAGATACATTGTAAATGATGATGAATCACATAAAACATTAATCTGTACACATTGGCAGATAATATGCAAATCAACTGGTTTCAATTGGATCTAGTTGGGTAACTGGAAATGTATTCCAATTGGTTTCTATTTGGAAATTTTTCCAGTTACCCAACTGGATCTAGTTATATGATTTCCAGTTACCCGACTGGTTCCAGTTAGGATTTCCAGCTACTCAACTGGTTCCAGTTAGAAGTCATTTCCAGTTGGAAGAAATTTCCAGTTACGATCGATTTCCAGTTGTCTGACTGATTCCAATTCGTTTCAATTAGAAGCTGTTACATTCCAGTAAAAACAAATTGAAACCAGTTGAAACCAACTGAAAATATAGTTGGAAATCCAACTGGTTTCAATTGGATTTTGGTCCTGAGAATTAGGAGCCATACAATATTTTTTATACAGGAATTTTGCACAATCTCCTTGGAGAGAATCACACTGCATCTTCAAGAGAACAATGAATGAATATATACCTCGAAAATATTTTGAACATATTTGCATTTTAGATGTTGACGTTGCTGGCCGTCCATAGTTGTGATTGATGGGATCAATCGCAACTTTTTGTAAGACAGGACCCAGGTCATAGGCATCACGCGGAGGATTATGATTTTATCTTTCTTTTTTTTTTGGGGGGGGGGGGTGGTGGGGACGCAACAATAGATAAAAAAAAGCTAATCCTCTGCGCTGATGCCCATGACCCAGGTACACTAGTGCCCTTTTGTAAGGCATTTATCCTTATTACCAGGTCCGTCGGAGAGGACAATTAAGCCTTTGGTTCTCAGGTTGCTTGCTAACAAACATTGGTGTTTTCTTTATAGTAGCAATCAGGTACAAAATCACCATAAATACCATTTGCTCCTTGGTATGCCATCCGAGCTAGCTGCCTGGGGCCCTATTACAGTAACTTTGCCTTCCAATGGTAACTGCCATATAGTAACAGTGCTAATCAGCCAATCAGAATCAAGGATTTCAGGGAAGTTAACATTGGATGGCACTGTTACTGTAATATTAACTTTTACGCAACGGGGCCTTGATGTACTTTGATTGTAAACCTGACTCGATTTCACCTCAACTACGTATTCCAATCATGAGTTAATTGCCAGCATATCAGTTTGTTCCTGGAAAAGGGTCATCCCAATGTATATATCTTTCTTGTTTGCTAATTGCTTTATTGTTCACAAATGTTGTTATTATTTGAAGAATGAGGCACAACCTACTCAACTTTATGCAGGGACTGGTAAGCTTTGGCGCCATCCCATCTTCAATTGAACACTGAGCTCCTGGACGATATCCTTGAACTGTGGATCATCAGCCACATTGTGGTTTTGATCATAGTCTTTGTTATTAATGTACAGTTCCCTTGCCTTGACATCGGTCCAATTACCTTTGAAGGTTGTATGATTGAAACCTATCCACTCGGTGTAATGGTGATCTTTGGTACGCATGGAATACCCCATGACCGTTATGACCTTGAGACTTGGTAGATCTGTTTCTCTGTTCGGGGTCACCCCAGGACGTGGGTACTGACTGTACGTGGCATTCTTCCATCGGCTGTACCGCTTGGAAGTTAGCTTCTTTGTGGCATTTCCCGAAAGAATTGCATTTGAGTCTGCCTCCAGGAGAGGGGCGAAACTGTACCCTTCAGAACATAAGGTCACGTTGAAAGGGTCCGGTGGGCATGTAGGTGGAACCTCTATGCCAGCGAGATCAGACAGCGTGGGAAACAGATCAACAAGCTCCACAAACTCAGCAACAACCATGCCTCTGTCAGCGTTGGTTCCCACATTTTTTCTGATCTTTAGAGCACTTTGATGCGAGTTTGGCGATGAGGACTTTGGTTTGTCTGTAAGACCAGGAACGTGAACGATCAAAGGAACCCTCGTTGCTAGTTCATAGTTTGAGTACTTGCACCATTCTGCATGCTCACCTAATTGCCATCCTAATATGTAAAAAAAAACATAAAATTTTTATAATTGTATAACAATTTCGCACGAATTTGATATTCTTACAGGAATAATATTCATACATCTTATGAATATATTTTGATCACTAGAATTCGTTCTGGGTTTGTGCAGTGAGTGTAAAACAGCACTGTGTCAAATTAATGCTTAGCAGAGTATTTAAATCTCTTTATCCTTTCTTGTTCTTTGTTAATTTTTTGATTTTGATAAACCTTGTAAACGTCTTGCATGTATTCAAAGGATGAGGAATTGATCCAAACAGGTCACATATTGTACACCTACATTGAAACGTGACATTTCGTGCTACATGTCGTGCTGCATTATTGATATTATTTTCCTTTTCTTCTGTCTCTATATCCTACTACAAGTATATGGATTATTTTTTTTCTTTTTTTCTTTTCTTGGATTTATATATGTAATGTAAATAATGTATAATTTTAGACTTATATATGTAGGCCTAAACTCCTCTTCAACTCTTGATTCTGAGTGTCTAACTAAAAAAATCCTCATAGCGATATTTAAGTATTAATGCTAGATCTGTTATTTATTCATTTATACTTACTACAGACAACTGGATTAGTACCCCCCCCCCCGCCCCTGTCTTGTCGTGTGTACTTACCTTCCTCTACCCTACTCTAGTTAGTTGTTCTTTTTTGTTATTACTGTATATATATGTATATATACTTTTTTTCTTGCTTCTTATCTGCTTTTTTTTTTTCAATGCAGACGTTTAATTATATTGTATCATACATATTTTGTTGTTGTATCAAAGGTGATCTGTGCTTAACAAGCGTTGCTTCTATACAGACCACCTCTTTCCCATATTTTCGATATCTTTTTTAGCTCATTGTCCATAAGCTTTTATTCCTGTTGTGTTTTTTTTCTTTTAACCTTATTGATATCGTAAATGTATGCATTGTATTTTGGTTGTGGAAAGAAATAAATGAACTTGAACATATCTCCCTCCCTTTTCGGAGCAACTCGGGTCGGAGGACAATCGCAAGGTGGGCGGTGGCCGTAAGAGGGCGGGATAGACAGTTTAAACATGTTAAAGAAAATTTACGAACCATGATCCCCGAAGAGAACGACGATGGTGTTGTTTGAGAAGCCAGTTTCGTTGAGTGTCTGAAGGAGTTTTCCAACCAGGAAATCTGTGTAGGTTGCAGCAGCGTAGTAACTCTGTCTCATCGGAGCCTGCCCAACAAAACGAAAAACAAAAGCAAAAAATACAAAACTATATTGACTTGGTAAACAGATGCATGTAACGTATAATACATGTATGTAATCCATATTGTAAATTGGTGGCTGAGTTTAGTAAAGATCACTTACATGTATATTCTAAATATATTTTACAATTTCATAGAGCCTTAATTCTGACCAGTGGGCGTGTCATGATCAAATTGTATTTTCTGCATGCAATTGTTGGGAAACTGCAGAATGAGAAAAATAAAAAGTTGAGAGAAAGGGGGAAGGAAATTCACGAGCTACCACTTTATCCAATTAATTTTGATGAACCACTAAAAGAGTTTATTTGTTTTTACTGTTTTGTTGCATATATGTATCACTGTGCATTGTATTATAATTGATAAATTTGTATTGATGTTGAATGCACAAGAAAATAATACAAAAGTGAACAATCTCAGGCTGATGTTGTAATGGGCATTTTTACGTGGAATTGAAGAGGAATCGTCCCATTGGGGAAGCTCATATTCAAAGCGTTGATATCATCCCTCTGTCTCAACGTGTTATAGTCTTCGTAGGCAACAGCCGGCTGGGTTGGGGACCGGGAAGGATTAGATGCGATGGAAATCGACTCGATCGGGTACAGCGATTTGAATTCCTCCGGATACTTCCACGGAATGTGCGGCTTGTGAAATCCTACCGCCAAGAAAAACGGCGGTTGCATATCCGGTTCCCGAGGGGACCGCCTGGCTTTATCCGGCCTACCGTGCGCGTTCGTCGGATGTGAAGCTACGGATAGGTTCTTCAGGATTGATGATGAATACTCCAGAGACTGCATGTCTGGGAGCGACTGAAGTGGCATGGCACTCACATTGACTGGACACATGACATTGTCGTGAAGCGTGCCATCCAAATTGGGACACACCTGGCAGAAATGCAAAAAAATAATAATTTTTCATATTGTTGATATGACAAACAGATAGTTGTACATGTTGAAGGATGGTTAAGGGAACCTTGTAAACGGGCCAGTTTGTAGGCATGACCTGAGCATGACATTGTTGGAGATATGATACTCTGTAAACTTATTTTATTTGGAAAATGTGGTAGGTTTCATTCTTTGGGAAGAGGTGGATGAGACAATTATAAAACAGTCCACAACATCGGCTATTCTTAGAGTATATATGTTTACATGATATGTTCAGGATCCCCTCAACATTAAAGTATATAAGATACATCTAGACTTCTAAATTGTGTACACCGTTCAATATGGTAAAAAATAATCAAAGTGTTGGTTAATATGAGTCTGATGACCCAAGTAACCAAAATTTATCTACGCGGTGCTGCACTCAACCCAGGTGAGGTGAATGGGTACCTGGCAGGAATTTATTCTTTGAAATGCGTGTGCACTGTAATCTTAGTAATTACGGCTGCCAAGCTACAGCTGGGGTAATAATATCCAAGTCCTCTGGAAGCGCATAGAGACAGTATCTATAATTGTGATATGCGCTATACACGAACTTTTTTTTATTATCATTATTATTATTGTTATTATTATCATTATTATATAATAAGAATCATCTTCCTCAAATTATTGCTTACTACTTAGCAGAATTTTGGTATGCGGCGCTTGGTGTGTTGGTGGGGGACCGATGGACAATTTTTCACCAGCACATGGTGAAAATGCCCCATCTTTTTTTAAGAGTGAATTGAAAAAATAACAGGTGATGGTATCGGATGCGTTATGGTGAAATGCTACTAAATTCAGAAGATATTCAGTTCATCTTTAATACACTGTAAAAAACACTAAAATTTTAGTAAGCCCGCCACTCTAACAGTCATCATTAAAAAAAATTAACAAGTTTCAAAGTTTAAACACCTTTTTTTCAAAAGTGTAAACAATTAAGTTTAAACAATTTGTTACGAAATTTATATAAGGGGATTGGAAATTATTAAATCACTTTAGTGTATGCACGCACAGATCTCACTGAGTTCACAAGTGTTCATTTTCTCCCCTCTCACTGTCTCTGTATAAAAGTTCTCACTTCAATTCTTTCAGTTCTCTCAGAACGTAAATCAACTATCCGTACATATATTCTCTCACAAGTGGGGAACAGCAAAGTGAAACAATCAAAGCTGACTTTTAGGTTAGACTGTCCGTTTATTATAATAACACGTTCGAGGAATAAGACACAATCCAACTACTATACAATCGATTGAAATGGACTCCAAGACATGCCCCGAGAATCTCTTTCCGAAATGCAAATTACCACCCCTTTTATAGAGAGCTAAATCGAGCCTTGAGCTAGTTTATATCCCTCTCCCAAGAACAACATTCGTCCTCGGCCGAGATGGGCTGCACGCGACTGAGAGTCGGTCCTTGATGTTGCATAACACAAGGGCAGACTCTGTTTGCGAGCGAGCAAGACCCTGGACTTATGCAAAACAGAACTGTCCTCGGCGTGAGGTCAGGCGGGGTCGCACGCGACAGAGATCTGTCATCGCTGGGCGAGGTCGCACGCGACTGAGAGACTATCCTCGCCGTTACGTAAGCGAAGGAGAGTTGCTCCTGACGAGCGAGGCCCAGGTAATATAGTGTTTGACCTCAGCTGGGAATGTCAAGGACGCTGGCAGAACGAGATGTAGACATCCCGCAAGCTGCGCGAGTTACAAGCTCGAGAAGACTTTGTTTTTAGTGAATACCGAGAATGCAACAGTATAGTACAAATACAAATTCGTGAAAAAATGTTTAAAAAATTAAACAATTGTTTTAAAGTTTAAACAAATTGTAAGAGTGACAGGCATAAACAACGTGCTAGATACTTTGTTTTACTGTGTGTGCAAAAGAGTACATTTACTGCTTGGTAGTGCTGCATTGCTTACAATTTTTGTTTGGGGCGTGTGGTGTGGATGGACAAATACCTTATCCTTTTTAAGAGTGACAATGGTTCTAAAATTGGACACAGTGTAAGTGGAATGCTACTAAATTCAGGGATTATTGGGTAATCTTTGAAATATTAACCAAGATACGAAAGGGATCCATGACTGTAAATTCCGCATACTAATTAAATGACTAATTTCAACCTTGGATTTACCCCACTCTATACCCAACCCTAGACATAACTTAAGCACTGCAGCCATAACCCTACATTTTGTGTCACCACAAAAGGAATGCAATCATTGGTGGATCGAGGGGGGGGGGGGAGTCACAGCCGGCCCGTGACCCCCCCCCCCCTCCTTCCCTTTTGAGAGGCACGATTAAAATTTTTAATGTAAAAATGCCGTTAAAACACCAATGTACCCCCCCCCCCCCTTGAAAGTGAAGACCTTTTTTTTGCTTGTCAAATTTTATCGTGGACGGAATGTCCTTAATTTTTTGGTTGAAAAATTTTTCCCTAGGGAAAATGTGCCCCCACCCTGGGATCCGCCCCTGAATGTAATACAATACCTTAGCTCCTTGGTAGTGTTCTGTCGGTGGATGGTAAGGTTGAATCGACCAGCTATAGGGATAATCATCATTACCACCACTAGGAATACCTTGTTAAACAAAATAAAAACCAAGAAAATTAGGCTACTCTTAGCTATGACACTTTTTTTACATTTTCCATCTATGGTACGCAGTAAAAACATTGTTGTTTAACATAACTTTAATCAAACATGCTTTTCAATATCAAATTTGGCTTAAGATTTTGAATAGTTGTTTATCCATTTAAATAACTGATGTATAGGGTTCATGTACAACTTTGAATAAAGCAAAATAGCAGCATTTTTACTGTGTTAACAGGAGAAGCATTTGATCGTATGTATGTCATCGTCTTTGGGAATATAGTTACTTTTATTGATGGCATTGCAATGATAAAATTGTCCAAAAGAAACCTGGTGACTTTCTATTATGATCATTTAAATTGCAAGCCCCTTTAGTTTTACTGTACAATGCAAAAAAATCGTCTGAGGTAATTTCATTTTTGAATTGTGTTCCGTGTATCTCAATGACATTATATTTAAGTTTTCATATTTTACGTCCAATTTTGATGAAATTTTCACCCTTACAATTGATTTTTTCTCTTTTCATTTAAATAAACTTTTGTTGGGTTCCCTTGCTCTTTGATTTCCCAACCCATAGTCCTTGAGGATGCTGAGTGTATTATTCTCCAGAGGCAGCATCCCTGGAATTCTGGAAGGTGTGACAAAATAATGGAAAAATGTAACAAATTTGACCTACATTTTGTACAGAAACCTTTTTATTTGCTTGTCAAATTTCTCGGGACCAAAATGACCTTCATTTTGTTGTGAAACCTTCTCTTCTTTTTTTTTAGCTTGTCAAATTTACAGCCCCCCGCCCCAGTCTAAAAAATGTTCCCAGGGCCCTGTCCCATACCTGGATGAAAAACCTTTCCGACTGATGCGGTGAAGTACCCATTATCTTTGAAGTGTTGCGGTAATGTCGTGTAATTCCCTGCATGCGTCCTCCAGTACGACCCGAAATCGTAGAGCCGAGTGGTGTCTGGGCGTCGCCCCGTCAAGAAGGATACGCGACTGGGAGCACATACAGATTGCTACAGAGAGAGGTGAGGGGGGGGGGAGGGTGAGAGACCATATAATGCCATCGTTATTCTGCTGTTAGTATACAATTCCTGATGAAAGGTGAACATGCATAAGCCAGCCATCTTGAAGAGGAAGAGCCTGGAGCTGAACAACCGCGTAGCCAGGATTTCATTTTGGAGGGGGCGGTAAATGCACGCGAAGCGTGCCAACACTTACAGAGCGCGCGAAGCGCGCTCCCTAGGGGGTGGGTGCAGGGAGGGGGAGTTTCCCCCTCCCGCGCGAAGCGCGAAGCTTTTAGTGTTTCATAAATTAAAATGAAAAGGAGCCGTTTCTCTTGTCTCTAGTACCTCCAATTCGGTTGACTATATTGCGATTTTGAACCTTGTTTTCAAATGATTGTGAATGCACAAAAGAGGTATACAATGGAGGAAATTAAAATGATAATAAATCCGCGCGAAGCGCGGAAGCTAAAGCGTTTTATCAATTTTTCTTGCCATAAAAAGGGTCCCGAGAAAAGGGTTTTCTTAAAGATATATTGAATACTTTCTTTGGAAAGATCAGATCATTGATTACAAAGAATTTAGCAACAGTGCATATTTTTAACTCGCAAAACAGAGAAGATTGGTAAAGGAAGATATTCCTCCCCGCGCAGAGCAATGAAACTCTGAAATTTCAAAGGGCGGACGTTTCATCAAATGTAGATGAATACCCAATCGGCTCTAATTCAATTGATTTTCTAAGATTATTGAACTTCATTCAAGGAATATAGTGCGCAAAAAGTTGAAACTTCTGCGATTTATTGAAACTATCTATCTATATAAAAAAAGGATGCCTAATTTTTTTGACTTATCCTGAAGCGCTTCATTTTGAATATAAAGAAACTTAAGTGTCATTCAAAATTTCCAACTGAGGGCGCATAACAGGACAGGAGATGAATGTATATACAGGGAAATGACATGAAGTTTAATACAATTTGATAATTGTGGAGCGTTGTGGCCCAGTGGATTAGTCTTGGGACTTTGAAACAGAGGGTCGTGGGTTCGAATCCAAGCCGTGGCGTAATTCCCTTTGGCAAGAAATTTATCCACATTGTGCCGCACTCGACCCAGGTGAGGTGAATGGGTACCCGGTAGGATTTATTCCTCGAACGCTTTAGCGCCTATTAATATGGCGGCTCAGCTACAGCCGGGGTAATAATATGATACCAAGTATCAAAGAGCAGTTGAGTATTTGCATATAAAAACTGCGCTATATAAATGGACAAATTATTATTATTATATATTATTATAAAAAATATTGTACTTTATTTAATACGACACGAACGAAATTAGGAACCTGTTTGCCCCAAAATTATGGTTGTTTAGTAATGAGCTGAAAAGCGGGAGAAGTTGACTTTATGTAGGTGACGGCAGAAACTGATATAAAGATTTTACCCGCCCGGAGCCGACCAGACCAGAAGTTGCGCGATCAATTGAAAAAAAAGATAACTTCATATATTTACTTCGGTCTAACCTTACTCAAATTCATACCCTAATGTATACAATTTTAACTTTAACTGGCAAGAAGCACATAGCTGAGGTAGAAAAACAGGGTTAGAGAAAAGGTGGGGAAACAATGGAGAACTTCAATATTGTCATCTAACCGCGCGCAGCGCGGAAGCAAAATTCGTATATAAATTTAGAGCAAGAAGATTGAAGGAGTTTCTCTTTTGAGAAAAAATAAAGAATAAAAAAAAAATACAAAGCTACCTTCCTTTCTTCCCTTTCCTCCCTTCCCTTTTCCTTTTCTCCTCTCTTTTTTTCCTTCTTTTTTTTCTTTTTGGGGACGTTTTGGGGGGGGCGACCGCCCCCACCGCCCCCCCTGGCTACGCGCCTGGAGCTGAATATGGAAGTGCACACAACAAAAGTCCTGTATGAAATCTTAAAAAACATTTTTGATTTTTAATACTTAATTCTCAATAAATTAAGCACGGTTGCTTAAATTGTTGAACAACTCCTGCAAGGTAACTTTCCATGGTAAGCAGAGGTGTATGCAATTTTGAACAGTGTTTTTTTTGTGTGTGTATTATGCTTTTGTTCAGAATCTTCCCGATATAATGTTGCTTATTTCAGGGGCACAAGGCAACCACCCTTCTTAAGTAGTGATTGATAAAGAAAAAGATTAAAAGAAGAAAGGAAGAACATTATATAAAGAGAGGTCGATCTGGTTTCACATTATATGGCTCAGTGGCATACAGATGGGGGACTTGAGGTGCTTGCCCCCCCCCCTCTCACAAAAAAACAATAAATGAATAAAATAACAATGACTAAACAGAGAAGGGAAAGGAGAAGGGTGAAATTTTATTTTCTGAATATTATGTCAAAATCAATCACAAAATTTGTTTTTTGTTACAAAAAATGGTTACCTTGCTTGCATTGCTCACTCGCAACTTTTTAAACCTGCCCCCTCAATTTTTTGACTCATTATACCACTGATATGATCCTATTTTAATAATATTTATGATGATGATGCTGACGATGATGACGGCGATGATGAAGATGATGATGATAGTAATAACAGTAATAATTCCAATACTTATACTAAAAACATAAGTATTATCATTTTTTATATTATAATTACTATTAGAATACAAATAATGATTATGATGATGATGATGACGATGATGGTGGTGGTGGTGATGATGATGATGATAATGATAGTGGTGGTGGTGGATGATACAGCTGATAGTGATAATGATGGTGATAATGATGATCATGATCATGATGATAATGATGGATGATGATCATGATCATGATGATGATCATGATGATCATCATGATGGATGATGATCATGATAGTGGTGATGGTGATGATGATGATGATATCCTGGCGCTGCCCCTGAACAGGAATTGTAGCTCAAATTGATTGGACAATTATATTGGATCAAACGAATCTGCCTCCCCAACATAAAAGAAACATATCAGACAAAAAGGGAGAGAGATATATCACTTTTAAATTGCTGTCCACCTTATAATAGCATATTAATGCTTATCTTATTGGAGAAGGAACGAGCTTCCTTCCATCTCATTCTGCATCTTATTTCCAGGGGAGGGTCAAGGATTTTTCAAAGGGGATGGGTATATTTACCCGAGGAGAAACTTGAACAAAAAAAGGTTTTCAGCCAAAAATGAAGGACGTTTCGTCCCTTAAAAAAATTGACAAGCAAGCAACAAAAAAACCCCTCATTATTCCGACTAGAAAATGATTCTTATCTCTGTAATGAAAGTCATACTTATGATAATAATATAGATATATTTACCCAGGGTAGCCGCTTCAATTCCGAAAACTGTTCTAACAGCGGGCCCTGATTATTACCCTTTCACCTCACCTGGGTTGAGTGCAGCACAATGTGGATGAGTTTCTTGCTGAAGGAAATTACGCCATGGCTGGGATTCGAACCCACGACCCTCTATTTCAAAGTCAGAAGACTAATCCACTGGGCCACAACGCTCCACTTTTTAACAAGTTTGATAAATAAGAGTTGTTATAATTTTGAAAAATGAAGCATAACATATTCAAATATTAGCAAAACGAAAACAGAGAAAAACAAAACATGATGAACATGAGTGAAATTTTAGAAACAAACCAGCACTTTGGAAATCGTTCCCATGCAGGCCCCTGATGATGAAGTAAATTAAACTTTGTTGAATCCATATCATACCTCCATAGAATAAAATCATACAAAATACTTACTTGCACTTTGGCGTTGCTGAAGAGAGCCGATCGCGAAGCAAGTTCAGTGATGTATGGCGATATGATTGGACCTCCATAGCTCTCAAGGGAGGCCCGTAAGTCATCAATCACGATGAATAACACATTTGGTTTCTCAGACAACGCTGTGAACAGGAACATTAAAAAATGAACATGTAATCGTCATACTCAGCTAGGGGCGCCGACTGACGGGGGCTATATACCCCCCCCCCCCATTTACGGCGTTAACCTCTCAAGGGATGGTGAATCCTCTATCACAATGAATAATACATTTGGCATTTGGTTTCTCTGACAATTAATTAATCAAAATTTATCGTTATATACCAAGTGGCAACAACTGACAGGGGCTATAACCCCCCCTCCCCCGCCTTATGGTGGTAATTATGATTGAACCTCCATAGCTCTCACCTCACAATGAATTACACATTTGGTTTCTTAGTGATAATATTGCTGTGAAAAGAAACATGAAAATGCATGAACTCAATCGTCATACTCAGGGGCGTCGCGATCGACTGACAGGGGATAGCCTGACCCCCTTATGGCGGTAATTATGATTGGACCTCCATAACTTTCAAGGTATGCTCGTAAAATCAGTCACAATAAATATCACATTTTGTTTATATCTGACAATGCTTTGAACAGAAACATGAAATTATACAATCGTCATACCCAGCTAGGGGCACCAACTGATAGGGGCCAATATGTATTTTATTGGCAATACATGATTGGCAGCCAGAGGAACATATTTATATGGTATGAACATGGATATTATACAAGACTGGATATCTTTTTTAAATGATAAGCATTCAATAAATAAATTACTCAAAAAGTTTACACAAAGATATTCATTATAATGGATATATGGCGATAATTTTGATAACTTTCGAGAGATGTTCGTAAAATCGTCAATCACATGTAAATAAAACACCTTTTTGACAATGATACTGTGAACAAAAAAAAATGGAAACGATCAGAGAGCAAGGGGGATATCGCCCCCTTTATCCTCCATGGATATATATATATATTTTAAGTAGAGAAAAAAGAGAAAGAAAACGGAATAAAGGGTGATTTTTTTTTAAATGAGGTTGATAACACTCCCTCTCCAAACTCTATGCTTGATCTTCCTCCTCTCCATCTCGAGCTCTTTTATAGATATTATCAATGAAAATACATCAAATCAAGATATAACGAAAATACAGTCACTTCAGATCATTGCCTTACAATATAAATGATCAGTCAAAAATAAGAAATGTAAATCCTTTTCCTCTCATCCCCCCACCTCTCTCTCTCCCTCTCTCAGTGACAGTCACACTTTGTTGCACTCACACGTAACACGGGGCGTAACATAATTATAACGACCTCCAACCCGTGGATCTATCCATCTACCTGCCTGTCTATAACTATTTATTTATAGATTTCTATCTTGTATCTATTTGCTTGAATATCTGTCTACTTATCCATTCATATTTAATCTAATATTTATTTATCTGTTTAAATAATTATGTATGTATGTCTATCTATCTATCTATCACATATTCTATCAATCTATCCACCTATCTTTTATCTATCCACCAATCCATCTATCTATCAATATATCTGTCTATCTTTTATTAATCTATCCACCTATCATTTATCTCTCTATCCATCTCTCTATTTATATCTGTCTTATATGTATCTGTTTAAATATGTATGTCTATCTATCCGTCTATTTATCTTTCAATGGCAAAAAGAAGCTGCTGAAAACTGCTTATCTAAAAAAAAGAGCCAATGGAGTGAGAGTCAAAAGGGGCCTAAGCTTTCGATCCTAGCAGAATCTTCTTCGGAGGCAAAATGACAAACAAATGAGTAGATATTAGATTGAAAGATAAATAGACAGATAGACATACATATTTAAACAGATACATACGGGGATACATAATGAGGAAGATATCTAGATAGATGGATGGAGAGATAAATGTTAGGTGGGTCACAGGGATTGCCTTCGATATAATATGGCTGTGATATTATGCTATGAATGATATAGCCCACGTACATGCATAAAAATTGAAATAATATTATATGTATATATATATATTATAAAATTGTAACTGTATTATACTCAATACTGAACCGATCATCGATAGATATCACATGATCATGATAGGCATATATCACGTGAGAATATCTATGAATGTCACATGATCCGGCATGTCTATATAGGGTTGTATCACATTACACCTGTGAATATATAGCAGCGTCGATCCGTCCTACCTGAATTGGAAGAAATGTTCAACAGAACACACAATATAGCCACGATATACTTCATGATTCCTTCCTTATGCAGAAAATACCAGCAGTTTCACTAAATATTATACCGCAAAAACGAAAACAATAGTTAGGTGTACTGTGTTGCGTATAGAGAAAAGAACAGCGAGCGTAAAAATTTTCAGCTACCAATGCTGCCGCGACATTGATCAGGTAGACTTGAGTATTTAGTTTAACCCGGGAGTTTGACTATTATTGCGAGCATCGGTCTATTAAAAACCGTGGGTGTATCAACAGACGAGTGCACTTATGGAAATTAATTAGTCTTCCTGGTATGGTTGAGCTTCAGCTCCATATCATTTGGGTGAGTCAGTCCCCGGGGGGGGCACTCAGTATATAATGCATAGTGGGTATGTGCCGCGGAGGGGACCCCCATTTTCACACTCAAATTTCCGTTCCAAGGCATAGCAGTTTTGCCTTGTTGAGAAAAAGAACAAAGAAAGCCGCTCCAAGGCATAGCATTTTCTTCTTATCGAGAAAAAGAAGAGGTAAATCCGCTCCAAAGCTTCGCATATTTTTCGTTACGCCGCTCCGATCGCATTGAATGAGTCGAATTTTGGTGAAAAGCGGCCGGAGAGCTCCCCCGGCGGAGGCCGCGCTAGCTGCATCATGCACGCATGACCGTTCCATAGGGATGCATACGCACTCACACGCTGGCGATCCGTTCCAAGGACCCCCGTTTTCACAAACATTTGTCGTTCCGAAGCCCGTTCCGAGGACCCTCCTTTTTACAATAAGCCCGCTCCAAGGCCCCCGTTTTTTGTCTCTCCCGCGGCACACCCCCACCACATTTTTGGTCGAGTGCCCCCCGGGAGTCAGTCTGTATAGTTTTGCAACCGTGCCATTGTCGATCGGGTGACATCAACTGCAAAAAAATTAACAATGTGCTTATTGGCCCATGGAATATAGTCTACCAATGTAGACCCACATCTGTAGTGTATGTATAACAGCCGATTCAAGGAGTCTACATAGCAGACTAGGTATACTCTGACTGCAGATTCTGAAATGGCTCGTTAGCTTTGCCCTTTCAGGCTGCTACGAAAACCAGCAGCAGGGCGCTTCGCGCGCTGAGATCCCACCTCACGAGTCATTCAGAGTCTGCATAGCAGAATACATGGAATATATATGCTCCCGTCCTCGTCCAGAATCCCGGGGGGGGGGGCACTTCCATGATGGGTCTCTTTTGGGGCATGTTACGTATGCCTACGTAACGTAATAGGGTGTCAAAACACTAAAATACTGGAAAAGAGTATATATTTCGCTAGGAAAGCTGCGTGATTACGGTCAAATTTGCGAGGGTATTAAAAGACTAAAATGCTTCGTAAAGGATGTAGGCCTACTTTTTGACCCATCACTACGAGTTTATAGTCCGTTTTGAGCAAGGTGTAGGAGCTCGAGGTGCCGCGGTATTTTACCAAATTAATATGGTAACAAAATTATAACAGAGAAGTTTTAATAATAAGCCCGGGGGGGGGGGCACTTCCATTCACGAGTCGATACCATGCGCGACCATGGGGTCTCGAAAAGCACCCTAAACACGTAATTTCCATATTCTGAAAATGCACCCCTTAACAAGTATTGGCGTGTGAAACCCTACCCTTAACAAGTATTGGAAACAAAACGATACTCTTGGCAAATATTCCCTGAAATGAACCCCTAAACAAGTACAGGAATGTTTTATTATATACGGGTCCTTCGTTCGTCGGCTTTACCTTATTTGGTTTAGTACTCGTGCAAATAGGACTCTACACACGTAGTGTTGGGGCAAAAGGACATCCTTTATAAAACATTTTAATTTTGTTTTATCATCCCCGCAAATTCGACCCTAAACACGTAATTTTCCTAGCGAAATAGATACCCTTTTTGAATTATTTTTGTGTTTTTGACACGTTTATCACGTTACGTACGTAACGTGCCCTATCGTGAAAAGGACATCCTTTTACGTGTTTTTTGGTCGCGCATGGTATCCACTCGTCAATGTAAGTGCCCCCCCCGGGGTAATAAGTTAAGCCTGCTGTTCTCCCAGCGGATCCTGCTATTATACCCCGGCTTTATACTGTACATAAAATAAAATAACATGCGGAAGACGGATTGACATCATAGGCAAAATGCTTGAAGATATGACAAACCAAAATATATATTAAATATGTAATCATATTGAACAAGCATTAGGCTTTTTAGATTTATAAATAAGATATTAATGTAATAATCGTATTGTCCCTGTTTTAGAATGGAATATCGACAAGTTTCATCTCGTGCTAGAGAGAAATAGGAAGATAGTCATCATTTTCATATTATGACATAATGTTCTGTGTCGCGGTTCTCAAAACTCAAAGAAATAATAAAGAAACATATCAGCTCTTTTTAACTGATATTCATATCCACCTCACAATGTTCCTACAAAGTGCTTTAAATAGCTTAAATTGACCCTTTTCAGATCGGAATATCAAATATTTCAAGCTTGCGCTTCGCGCTCGCTTTATTGATTTTCACGGTAAAAAAGGTATTTTTAGAATGCCCAGATTCTAGTTCGAATCTGAAACACGCGCGCGCATGTTAATTCAGATACGCAGCTTGTTCTCTATTTAAATCATTATCTATTACACTATCACAATATAAAAAATTTTCTGCTCGAGCTTTGCGCTAGCATTTTTTAATGTAGGAAGATTTCCAATTACTCATCCTTTTCATGATTTACAAAACATGAAAAGAGTGTCCCATTTTTATAGGTGTAAATCTCGAATTTTTCAGCTAGCGCTCGCATCAGTTCTTTAGTTATCAGGTTATCCTTTTTTACGATTTCCAAAGTGTTTAGAATTTCTAGCACTTTCCACTTTTTTGTCCAAAAATAAATCGGGGCACTGATAGGTTTACTTATAGTAAGTAACTAAAAATTTTAGTCGATATCATTTTCGAGGAAGATATTTTGATAAATTAATTAGATTTTAAGGGTCCGATGCGTTTTGAAAACGCTAAATGCGGTGCCTAATCTAATAAATCCGATATGCAAAATTGCAATATAGAAATCTTTCCCCATCTTTGTTTACTTCAGTGTGTGGTCATTTTTGTTTTTTCAGTTGCTAATTCTCTCAAAATCCCGGGGGGGGGCCACTTCCATTCACGAGTGGATACCATGCGCGACCATGGGGTCTCGAAAAGCACCCTAAACACGTAATTTCCATATTCTGAAAATGCACCCCTTAACAAGTATTGGCGTGTGAAACCCTACCCTTAACAAGACAGTATTGGAAACAAAACGATACTCTTGGCAAATATTTCCTGAAATGGACCCCTAAACAAGTACAGGAATGTTTTATTGTTACGGGTCATTCGGTCGTCGGCTTTGGTTTAGTATGACCCCACCTTCTACACCTCGCGCAAATCGGACTCTAAACACGAAGTGTTGGGGCAAAAAGGACATCTTTTATAAAACATTTTAATTTTGTTTTATCATCCCCGCAAATTTGACCCTAAACACGTAATCTTCCTAGCGAATTAGATACCCTTTTTTCATTATTTTTGTGTTTTTGACACCCTTTTCACGTTACGTACGTAACGTGCCCTGTCGTGAAAAAGACATCCTTTTTACGTGTTTTTTTGGTCGCGCATGGTATCCACTCGTCAATGTAAGTGGCCCCCCGGGCTCAAAATACAAACAATACCTACTTCATTCGATAGATTTAAAAATAAAACTGCAACCAAGAGGGAAGAAATATTTAAGTTATAAAAAAATGGACATATCATGCTCTATTCAAACGTAAATTAAATTGTGACAAAATGATCCCACATTTACAAAAAAGTAGCTTATTTATCGAATGTTGCACACACACCAATACGAGGTAAGATGAGACAATATGACATCTTCGTAGAAGAATAGTAATTGTTCTGTTTTATATTTAGCAAACGATGATTACTGTGTAAAAAATTAATGAAAGACAATGGAAAGTAGAATTCAATGTAAATTTATAATTTGCTCAACATCTAGGTATTGTTAATAGATGAATTATCGTTGCCGAAGTATTTTTGCACAAGCAACAATTATGATGTTGATGATGACGATGATGATTATTATTATAATCATATTTTTTCTTCAAAGCTGCCATATCTCAAGATGGCATCCTCCTGTGCGCACGTCGTGTGTAAAAGGCATGGCATTTTTTTTAAAAGACTGAACATTTTGCAGGGGATACCAATTTCAGTCAGGAATTTCGGTGACGCACATTCTGCCAATAACATCAAAGATTTGATCGGTTATGAAGGAAATGTTGGAAAGGATGTGGAAGCAAAGGTAAGTAAACACGAAGCAATCGCTCGAGTCGATCTGCATCTGCCGTCGCGTCGACTGCTCGCGGTTGGCCCTGCCGGCTGCCCCCGGGCCCGGGCACCTCGCGCCTCGATCGGCAACAAGGTAGTCTCGTGCTCCGCGCGAATCTACCAAACTCACTGCCTCCCGATCCATGCCGAGAAGAGTGAAATGGAATAAAAGGAGAGAGAAATTAGAAATCAAAAGTAGGAAAGTCTTGAAAGAGACAAATCACAGGAGAGAATTTAAAGCTCAAATTACTGAATAAAGCCAAGGGGAAGAGATGAAACTACAGTACTAAGTATTAAAATGAGAAAAGTCAAAACTAAAATAAAAAAGGGAGAAAGAAAGGGGAAAAGCATTAATAAGTGTTGAGTAGCTAGAAGCCAAGGCAAGTGCAGGGCATATTTAAACAACGTTGTTCGTTGAACAAGTTGAAAGAGTGGCGAAAGGGGAAAAGTAGATTGGGAAATGAGAACAGAAAAACGAGGAAGAAAATGAGGCAAAATGCCAAAGATAATATTAATAAGGCAGAGGTTTAAAGCTAAGCCTAAAGCCAAAGGGAAAGACAACAAGAACAAAGGGTAGCAAACAATAATAACCGACACTTAAATTAAAAGAAAATGATACTGATTTAGCCTTAGGGGAATAAAGGAAAACGTCATTGGGAAACAAAAGATTGGTGAAAAAATATAGAAATGATCGAGTGGCAGAAGACCTAAAAAAGGAGGAAAAATAGGAAATTGAAACAGGAAGAGGACATGGAATCAAAGGTATAAAAAGGGACAGTTCATCAAAATAAAAGAAAAAATTTGCCTTGAATTGTGGCACTGAGGGTCAAGGGGACGCACAATCCCATTGCCGTTAGAAATCCTTCTGGAACAAATTTAGTAATAGATTAAGGGTTAGAAGTTAAGATGAGTCCAAAACAAAGAGTGATGACAGTCGGTCCGGGATCGGGATGAATTCCCGGCGGTCTGAGGCTCCGAGACGGTTCCGGGATCAATCAACTTAGACCGTATCCCGGCAGGAAAATAAAATCAATAATGGCCAAATTCATGTTGTAATATTTCCCTAATTAGTAATTGTACTTACGAAATACGAGAGAACAATTTAGTTTCAACTGGCTGTGTGCACATGCACCTCGAAATATTACGCAATTACATATAGCTATCTGTACTCGTCGATCGCATGAGCATGCACGCAATCTAGCTTTGCACACGGCTTCGAGAGATCTCCGCAGACAACAATCGTCTACTGTATAGTCTCATGTGCAGACCTCTTTCGCCTCGGTTCGTTTTACTGAGTCATTCATTTACCCCATACTTTCGAGTTGAATCTGCTACGATATGTATGGACTAGTGAATTTATCATGAAATAATTTTATACTAACAATTGACAATGATGATCTATGTGTATTTGCAAATTTAGTCATTTAAAAAAAGTCGACATTAATTTTGTGATGATTGTATTTGTTGGGGTATTTTTTTGTGAAAGGGTTTGCAAATAACAACTAGACGAATGCGCATCATGTTTCAGCTGGTTAGTGCCGGGAGAGAGAGAGAGAGAGAGAGAAGGGGGGATTACGGGAAGTGCTTGGTCGTTCACGACTGGGGACCATCTGTCATCTGTTGACTTGATGTTTACAATTGCAAACCAGTCGATCAAATCATGGAGCTGTTAATAGCTCTATGGTCAAATCATTTCTCCTAGATATATTTCGACTTAAATTGTAAAATTGTACCAAAACGCTGTTAGAATTGGGGATGTTTAAAGTGGCGTTGTTTAAACTTTGAAACAACATTGTTTTGAAAGTCATATCATACCCTATATGTTGTAAAAATATGTTGTTAAATGCATCAAACAAATTTCCAATGATATTAACAGTTTTAAATGATATCGTTGGAAATTGCAAAAAATATTTAAAAACAAACTGTTTAAAGTTTAAAAAAATTCTATTGGTTTAATAGTTTAAAAAATAGTTGTATATTGACTGGCTTAAACAATGTTTCTTAATATTTAAATAGTTGTTCAAAATATTTTTTTACTGTGAATAGTCTGAGTATCTATTCAAATGTTTTCTCGATCGAAAGTAATTCATGATTAAAGAAAAAATGAGTTTGTTGTTTTGATGCGAAGTGCCGGCCGCCGGGAGTAATCTTGTGTAAATTTCCAAATAAGCTTCTCTGATAAGATAGTATTCACTTTTCTCAGTAGTAGTGATATGAAGGAGATATCTCCTTGGTGATATCATACTGTTCAGAGTTACGAGAGAGGGAGAGAGAGTGAAACTGAAAGTAAATCCATATTCTGGGCTAGCTAGGGCCACAGGCGCACTGACAAGACATTACGCAATTTGCTTATAACTGTCAACCACGTGCGCACCGACCACAGATCAGTGGCACCGACACGTGTGTTATTGGACTGTCAGATCAGCAGCTGGGTCAACTCAAACATAATTCGGGTCATGTCAGTGGTCATTAATGTTTACAGTTTGCGGTGGTGGCACGCTTTGACTGTCTCATCATTATTTTCCCCACGTTTTGAGTGAATGTTTACAATTTGCGGTGGTGGCATGCACACTTTGACCATGGAGCTAACAGTTAATAGTTCTATGCTTTGACTGTCTGGTGCACCGCCAGTGCGCAGTGTTTAAGGCTGGAAATGTAGGTATACACTTTTGGATTGCATTTGTGCGTGGAGATATGTTTCGGGATTCGGGACGAGCCGGGATCCCGATAAGGAAATTTTGAAGTTGCCGGGACGGTTTCGGACCGGGATTTTTTTTCTAGATAACAACACTAGATGCCTGTCTCGTTGCAACCCAAAAATTTAGAAAATTTATGTATTATACTTTATGGCTATGTAGTGTTTCACCCTGGCCCCCCTTTTTTCCTTCTTTCCCCCCTCAAGTATATTTCTCTTTGGTTTTATTTTTTATATTAACATTATTATTATAACAAATGGACAATAACTTATGAGTTGTTCTTAGAGAACCTAAAGTACAAGCTCTATTTTTGAATAATTTTTCCTTTATATTCTCATGTTTTTATATGTTTCCAGTCTCAACCATTGCCATATTTTATTGATTTTTTTAATGTACTTATTTGTTATGAAGGTTTTGTTCTTTATTGTTGAATGTTACAAGGTACACATGAATTATATTTTGTGACATATGAAAATAAACCAAACTGAAGTGAAATTATCAAGTGATTTAAAAAAGCAAATGGAACCATATTGTTATACAAACCTTTGTAAAAATATGTTTCCTTGAATGCATCCTTGAGTGACACCTCAAGCTGATGTGAAGTACATTGCACTTCTTATTCTCCCAAAATTGACAGCTGCTCTGTCTGCTGCTGCAGCAACTAGCCCGTCTCATATTGGCAAGTTGTGTTGTGTACAGTGCTGTCCGATGGCTTGGTGGACTCCTTCACAATCACAAAATGAGGATGGCTAATCAGTTCTGTATTGATAAAAGAGAAATTATACTTCTTGTGTTCTTATAATCAGTTTTGATTGATCTTTAGAATGGCATGTAATATGTTATTACTAGCCTGTCTCGTATTGGTATTAGTTGTGTTGTGTACAGAGCTGGTCAATGGCTTGGTGGACTCCTCTGGCATCGCAAGAGGATGGCTCTCCAATATAAGAAAGGAGAAATAATAATTCTTGTGTTATAAGTTTTGATAGGTCTTCAGAATGGCATGTAATATGTTATTACTAGCCTGTCTCGTATTGGTATTAGTTGTGTTGTGTACAGAGCTGGTCAATGGCTTGGTGGACTCCTCTGGCATCGCAAGAGGATGGCTCTCCAATATAAGAAAGGAGAAATAATAATTCTTGTGTTATAAGTTTTGATAGGTCTTCAGAATGGCATGTAATATGTTATTACTAGCCTGTCTCGTATTGTTATTAGTTGTGTTGTGTACAGAGCTGGTCAATGGCTTGGTGGACTCCTCTGGCATCACAAGAGGATGGCTCTGCGATTGATAAAAGGAGAAATTATAATTCTTGTGTTATAAGTTTTGATTGGTCTTCAGAATGGCATTTAATATGTTATTTCTAGCCTGTCTCGTATTGGTATTAGTTGTGTTGTGTACAGAGCTCGTCGATGGCGTGGTGGACTCCTTCGGCAACACAAGTAGATGGCTCTGCAATTCTGTGTTAATGAATTGCAAAATCATAACACGTTTGTTGTTATAAATTTTGAGTGCATCTTGAGAATGGCATGTAATATGTTGTTACTTTTTACTTTTCGAGGCTCTCCACAATATCTTTCTAGGTTTTCCTTCTTCCCTCTCCGTAAAAAAGGGAGTATGGAAAAAAAAACTACAAGCTTGAAATTTAAATGATTAAAAGTATTGAAAATAGTTTTAAAAGTACTAATAGTATTACCCCCAAAGTCTGGTCTTCGGAACACCATAATCCAGGAACTTGACACTGACCTCCTCTTCATTTACAGCCGGTACTCCTGTCAGAGAAGATGCAGAAATATAATCGCTTGTGATTGTAACACCACTTCTGCCTTTCCTCCTCTAATGAACTGACAATTTGAGTGGTGAAGGTTTTACATGCTTTGTCTTTGATGTATTTGTTGCCTAGGTCTGTACCATGCTTCTTCTGTATCGCAACCAGAGTGGTTAAAAAAAGTGAATGGCTGCTCAATAAAGGCAATGGTGTAGGCAGTGTCAAAGAGTTTACACATTTTCCAATGCTTTTGGTCATCGAGTGTGTGAAGCTGGACCGCAAGTTGTGGCTCAGAAGCGGACTGAATAGCCCTTAAACGGGAAGTTCACCCTGAAGAAAACTTTGTTGCAAAAATAGCAGAAAAAATAGTAAAAATATTGGTGAAGGTTTGAGGAAAATCCGTTAAAGAGTAAGAAAGTTATTAGAGTTCAAAGTTTTGGATTTGTGACGTCATAAACGAGCAGCTGCCCCATGTGTTATGTAATATAAAATGCATGAATTTCAAATTTTGCATGGTTCCTGATGACTTAATTTTGTTTTCTTTTCATGATCGGGTGTGAAATGATTTGTCTATTGATATACAAAAGGTACAGTAAAAAACATTATTTACTTCAATAACTCCATACATCTACTTGATTTGCTAGTTCAGCCCTCTGGACTGCCATACCCGAATAGAACTCCCAAGGATTTAAAAAGCGCGAGCGCGCCCTCTCCCGTTCAGGCTTACTACCCATGATCACCGCGCAACTAGCGTCCATCTTCCTCTTTTGCTTTCGGCAAGCCACCTGTCAAGACGTGCTCAGATAAGTCTCCTAAGAGCTCAAATCTTTTTGAGCTTTGGTATATTATTTTCGCTTATCTGTGGTGCATTCTCCCTTTTAATTTCAATCTTTCCATTTGTGTGTAAGATTGTGTTCAGAATTTACACTTGGCGTGACTTTTAGACGTGTTTTTGGTGACACTTAAATTGTTTTTCTAACGTTTGAGTTCTCGTCGCGCCGCATCGCTTGCGCGTTCGCGAGGCACCGGGCTTGGCCTGCCTACGTGGCAGCAAGCCTTCACCACCTGTCATGGTTATTGTTCTTCACGTTCAAAGCGTGGTGGCTTTTGGTGCCGTTTTTGAATTAAATTCTAGACAGCCTCTACACTTTGTTGTCGAGGGTGTTATTGTTATTTCTTTTTGCAGGTTGGGATCTTCAACTCTGTTCCTTCCTTGCTTTCTGGAATTGATTTATTAAGATTTTCGACTGATTAATTCTTCAATTCTCTTTCCTTTCTGTTCTGAATAAATTTCTTAATTGATATTTTATTCACAGGCGGATCTTAAAGCTCAATTCGTTTTTCCTTCTGTTCTGAATAAATTTCTTGATTGATATTTTATTCACAGGCGGATCTTAAAGCTCAATTCCTTTTCCTTCTGTTCTGAATAAATTTCTTGATTGATATTTTATTCACAGGCGCATCCTAAAGCTCAATTCCTTTTCCTTTCTGTTCTGAATAAAATTCTTGATTAGTATTTTATTCACAGACGCTTCGGGGATTGTTTAATTCGGCTTACGCAATTATACCTGATGATTGTTTGGTTATTCAATCCCCCCTAAAAAAAAAAAAAAAAAAAAAACAGGTGGGTCTCCTTCCTGTTAGAAATTTTTTTGACCTGTCCCGGAATTGTTTTCTTCGTTCAATTCCCTCTTCCCTCCTAGTCTTATATATTTTTTATTTCGACAGGCGGGCTCTACGATTCCCTTTGAGGATTTACTGTGTCGTTCTTCCTCTTGGAATCGTTACTAGAGACGTTCCTCCTTCCTCCTGTTCTGAATTTCTTTACCTTTCCACAGGAGGTTATTTTTTTTTTTCCTCTTGGAAATTATCGTAAAATTTCTCTTATCTGGAATTATTTGTCTCTCAATCCCTTTTCTTCCTGCTCTGAAATGCTTGTTTTTGTGTTTCTTCGCAGGTGGAAAGTTCGTTCTCTTCTGAACTTGCATTCAATTTTGAATTTTTGTTTCGAATTTTTCCTTCGGGCACAAAAAAGAGAATATAGTAGGGGAACCTTGTAGGAGTTTCTTTTTTCAAAGTCTCCGACCTCCTTTTTATTTTCTTACAGGCAGATACCTAAACTATTCTTAGTTTCTTCTTCCTCCCTACCCCTCCCCTCTTGTTTTGTTCTGTTTGCTCAAACAAACTCCTTTTAGGAGGAGGGAAAGACCACTCCGGTCTCCACCTTTAATCTAAGCGAGATCTTTGTAAAAAAAAAAAGAAAAAGAAAAATTCTTGTTTTTCCTTTTTCAGGGTAGAGAGAGGTATCTTTGAATGGGACTAACACAGCCCCAGAGGACCTGGTGCCCTCCACGGGGACCGTCCCGATTGCAAGTTACAGAAGTCGGCCGCCTCCAGGCGAGCAGGAAGGACGCCGCGGTGAGCGCCCAGCGGCGGTGAGTATGAGGGTGCGTCGATCAGCATTCCGAATTTGCGGTCGGATGCTAAGAGAAGGAAGGCCGAGACTGTGGTGCCACGGTCTCGGACAAAGGAAAAAGTGGTAGCCAAGGCTTCCAAGCCTAAACTAGGTCCTGCCGCCGCAGCACCCATAGGGCTATGCGACCCACCGGCTACCGGGTCACCAGAAGTCCGGAGGGAGAGTGCGGTTCTCTCCCCCCGGCACAGGTCAGGATCTCTGCCGTATAAGTCGTCCTCCGTTGACAGCATCGGGAGAGATCGCCCAGCCCCTGACCGCGAGAGGCGTCACACAGACTGTAACCACAATCTGATCGTGACCACAATCTGACCCCGTCAGATTCGGGTGAAGTTTCGTTGTTGGCGGCCGCCCTGCCAGGGGCGGCAAATCGTAAGAGATCACCCGTGCCTCTTGTGCCTTCTTCTGCTCCGGCCACGCCGGCGGAGCCCGCAAAATAAGAAGAAGAAGAAGAGGTCGAAGGAGAGGTCGGCCAGCCCTGTTGCCATGGGCATTCCTCCTTCAGACCCTCTTATCGGTGGCCAGATGTTACAGTCATACATGTTATGCTGCTATATTCTGCTACCGCGAGAGGCGTCACACATCGGGCTGTGACCACAATCTGACCCCGTCAGATTCGGGTGAATTTACATTGTCGGCGGCCGCCCTGCCAGGGGCGGCAAATCGTAAGAAATCACCCGTGCCTCTCATGCCTTCTTCTGCCCCGGCCACGCCGGCGGAGCCCGCAGAAAGAGAAGAAGAAGAAGTGGTCGAAGGAGAGGTTGGCCAGCCCTGCTGCCATGGGCGTTCCTCCTTCAGACCCTTGTGTCGGTGGTCAGATGTTACAGCTATTCATGCTGCTACATTATGCTACCGCGAGAGGCGTCACACATCAGACTGTGACCACAATCTGACCCCGTCAGATTCGGGTGAAGTTTCGTTGTTGACGGCCGCCCTGCCAGGGGCGGCAAATCGTAAGAAATCACCCGTGCCTCTTGTGCCTTCTTCTGCCCCGGCCACACCGGCGGAGGCCGCGAAGAAGAAGAGGTCGAAGGTGAGGTCGGCCAGCCCTGTTGCCATGGGCGTTCCTCCTTCAGACCCTTGTGTCGGTGGTCAGATGTTACAGCTATTCATGCTGCTACATTCTGCTTTCGAGTAGTGCGGGTTCACCCCACCCTCGACGTCTACTCACCCCGCTGATGCCCCTGAGCATCAAGGAGACAAGTGGGCAATAACCACCAGACACCCGGGAAATCCTCGAGCGATTCTGTTAAATCGCCAGCCAGTGCACCGACTAACCGGGTGCCCCAAGATCGCGTGTGCTTTCCAGCATTTTCGTCGATCTCAGAGCACGTGTCCCAGCCGACACGCGGGGCCACCCCGGCGCTTACTGGACAACCCCCCGGTTCAGTCCATAGAGCGAGACTCCCTTTACGAGGACAACCCCTATCCCGCGGTCGACTTTTCAGTAAGCGCTCAGGCGCTGCTTGACAAGTATCTACCTCACATCTACCCTCCGAGTGGGGGTATTGATGAAGCAAGGGAGTCCATATTTTCTCGCCCCGCCTCTTCAGGCGCTCCGAGCTCAATCGGCCGAATTGGGGGTCTCAGAGAGTGACGGGGTCGCTCTAGACGAGGCGGCTCCTACGACGAGGAAGCCGCCAGCTCCGTGGGTGTAAACCCACCCCCGCTCTGCTGCTGCCCGGAAGCGCCAGGCTCCGACGCCGCCGTCTCGAAATTTTCAAGCCTCTCGAGGCTAGCGAGAAGGCAGAGGCAGGGGGGGGGGGCGATTATTATGCAGGTTCTCCCGAATTCGCCCTCTACGTCAAGCTCACATACGGCGACGACTCCTTCAGCGGTAACTCTCTCCATTCTTCCCCCTAAGCGGGCCCGTAGATTGGAGGTATGAATCTCTTACATACCGCATGCCGCACTTCTCTCGTGAGAATGTTTGGCTGCTTTGAGAGGACAACCTATCACGTCCGCGGACCGTCCGCCCAGGCGACGGGACCGTCGCTTTTCTGGCCTGAACCTCACTTTCTATTCGAAAGTAAGGGTGCCCTGTCTTACTTAGCTCCTACCCTTGCAACGCCAGAGTCAGGGCTAGTACAGACACCCGTTCTCCAGCGATCGCCGCTGAAGAGAGGGCGACTCTGATATGAGCACCATCACCGCTCAGCGGTATGTCTCACTATCTCATAGCTCTCCGAGCTTATGAGTATGTATATCGGATCTGAATGTCACGGCGATTAAAAGTTCTCCTGTGCTTAATAATCGCTATGCCTTCACCACCCGGTGCATTATGGTTATGTTAACCTATTTGTCTCGTATTCGGGCGGCTCGTACGAACCCTGCCCGAGCTGCCATCACGGGTCGTCCCCCCGGACACCGCCGGCAGCACCCGCACCGAATACGTGGAAGGAATCAGCTTTTCATATGCTAGATATCCCTCCTGTTGACATTCACAGCTGTTCCCCGAGTCTTTCCCGGTTGGGTAAACATCATCTCGGAGGAAAGTAACCGCCGTACATCTCATGAGATTGTTGGCTATGTACGCGCGTTCAAACTTGTTTAAAGCCCCAGGATTCTCTGTCGGCATTCTATGCCTACTTTCTGGGCACACCCACCGTACCGGGTCGGCGAGTTCACACCAAACTGTACACCGCCAGACCATCGGTCGAGCTCTAACTGTCTATCTTATAGACTGCCCTCTATGTGGGTCAATCTTGCGGGCGTCTCCGCCGCTCCCTCCTTGTGCGGAGTGGTCTACGGTGGATGTCTTTACCGTGCCCGTTAGTCGAATCGGCTTCTTTCTTAGAAATTTTTTCACGGCACACTCGAGTCGCCCCGCATGCTGCTTTCATCCTCCTTCCATGCAAGGCATGTGGCCAGGGTCACCGCACGACCGAGGATGATGTAACAGTGGATGGATGTATGCTTATGCCTTCCTAACCACGATCACTACGACCCGCCTTCTCTCGGGCCGACTGTGGATGAGCCTCTCCATGTAAGTGATTTACTTCACTGGAGTTCTTCTTTTAGAAATTTAGATTCTCATCCCCCGCTGCTTAGGGCGTCATTTTTGCCGCCCCCCGCAGCTTTTTGGACTGTTCCACGCTGCCGCAACCGGCGCCGGCGGTGCTCGCTCTTACGATCACCTGAGAAACAGGCCTTGTGACTGTTTTCATAAACAACTGGTTCTCACCGCAGACTGATGGAAATTTTGTGATTACTTCCTCAAGTCTCCTTCGCTTGTTTCTTCAAGCGAGGACTTCGACACTCTTAGCCAGTTTCCGTCCCTAACTTGATAGGACAGGGCCGTTGCTACCTCATTCGATTCCGTTGGGAATGTAACGGTTGAGGTATCATATCTGGCGATGTCTGTTCGTTTAGAGCATCTCTTGATGGTCGTTTACACGTAATATCGTGACAGATTTTTTTTCGCCAGCTCCCTCTGGCGTACACTTGCTGCTGCTAGGGATTCCCCCGCCCAGCGGACAGCCATCGCAGCCTAGCCTCACGGGCTCTCTCGGCGATGGCGGCTTGAGCCAAGCCACCTCTTCCACCGCGGGCACTGCACCCTCAGATGGGTGCTTCAATCAGTATGGGAGAAAGGGGATCCTGAGTTCTCTCTCGATCACTCGGTCTAACACACTTTTGTCGTGATGTGTACCGCGCTGTATCCCTGACACGCCCGGTTGAGCTGTTTTGACCAGACTGCTCTATTCTACATAGGCAACATGTCCGCGGCATTCCTTATTAACAGGATGGCACTCAGTCGCTTTCTCGACCCTTGTCTGCCTTACGAGTGGTTTTCTTCCTAAATCCCTACTCTCCGTCGTTCCTGGTCCCCTTCGGACCGCTAGTAACTTTTTACCACAGCTCTCTATCAGAATTCTGCAGATTTCTGCCCTCACGCATTTGAGACAGATATCGAATTCTGGGCGTTTTCTCCCACGCGGAGGCTTCCCCTACAGAAATTTCCAAGCTTGCGGGAAGCGTGCGACTAGCTTGCGCAAGCTTGCGGCATGCTAGTAACTAGCATGCGGTTAGCTTAATAAGCGTGTGATATGCGTGCAGAGTAATAGTTAAGCGATCTTTTAGCGAGCAGGGACTGTTCGCTAGCACGCACTCGCTTTTTAAGCGAGTGCCCTGCTAGTCGCATGCTAGTTACTAGCAAGCGGCACGCTTAAATTTCGGTAGGGGTTCTGAGATATCTCGCCTTCTCAGGTTGGTCGATTGATCACTTACTGAGCCTTAAAAGCTTCAGTTTTCCGATCACGATTCTTGTTGAAATTTTCAACAAATTTCGATTCTTACGCTCTAGTCAGCAGGTGATGTTGTTCTCCTGACACTAGGCCGAGGGCCCATGATACTTAGTATTCCTGAGTATACAGGGCATTCCTCTCGAGGACATTTTTGAGGGCCGCCTTTTGGCGCTCAACTAACTCCTTCACTTCTTTCTACTTGAAGGACATTCCGTCCAGCGAGGCGAGATTTGCTGCTTCGGCGCTTAAAGCAGCTGCGGCTTTTTCCCCCTCTCCCTAAATTTCGTTGTTTTTGTTTTTTCTTTTAAATTTTCTTAGGCTTACAATTGAAAACATGCCTCCCTACGGTTTGAGTCCGTGCTGGTCTAGCAAATCAAGTAGATGTATGGAGTTATTGAAGTAAATTATGAAAATACCTGATTTTCTTATTTACGAGATAACTCATACATCTACTTGATACCCTCCCACCGACCCTCCGCCTTGCGTAGCAACATGTTTCAACGTATGGGCTTGCGAAAGGTGAGGAAGATGGACGCTAGTTGCGCGGTGATCATGGGTAGTAAGCCTGAACGGGAGAGGGCGCGCTCGCGCTTTTTAAATCCTTGGGAGTTCTATTCGGGTATGGCAGTCCAGAGGGCTGAACTAGCAAATCAAGTAGATGTATGAGTTATCTCGTAAATAAGAAAATCAGGTAAGTATTTTCATATTCAATTTTCTGAGAAAATGACATTTTATTGATTTTTTACCATTCGCTATGTAGGAATGCTGCTCGCATATGACGTCACAAATCAAATAATTGAAATTCTAATAACTTTTTAATTATTTGATGAATTTTTCTCAAACCTTCGGCAATATTTTTTATTATTTTTTCTGCTATTTTTACAATAAAGTTTTTGTCAGGGTGAACTTCCCCTTTAAAGTGAGATTTGGAGTTGGCATGAGTGGTTTCTGTGTCCTTTTTCACATTCCGAGTCCCAACGGAATGGGCATCAAAGTCACCTGCACAAAGTTGAGCTTTGGAATCGTTGACTTTCAACTTTTTGTTTCTCGAGTTGAGTTTTTGTCTCACCTGCGAAGCAAAGTGAGACTATAGGCGCCGCTTTTCCGACGGCGGCGGCGGCGTCAACATCAAATCTTAACCTGAGGTTAAGTTTTTGAAATGACGTCATAACTTAGAAAGTATATGGACCTAGTTAATAAAACTTGGCCATAAGGTTAATCAAGTATTACTGAACATCCTATTAGAGTTTCATGTCACATGACCAATGTCAAAGGTCATTTAGGGTCAATGAACTTAGACCATGTTGGAGGAATCAACATCGAAATCTTAACCTGAGGTTAAGTTTTTGAAATGTCATCATAACTTAGAAAATATATGGACCTAGTTCATGAAACTTGGACATTAGGTTAATCAAGTATCACTGAACATCCTACATGAGTTTCACGTCACATGACCAAGGTCAAAGGTCATTTAGGGTCAATGAACTTTGGCCGAATTGGGGATATCTGTTGAATTCCCATCATAACTTTGAAAGTTTATGGATCTGATTCATGAAACTTGGACACAATAGTTATCAAGCATCACTGAAAATTTTGTGCAAGTTTCAGGTCTCATGATTAAGGTCAAAGGTCATTTAGGGTCAATGAACTTTTGCCGAATCGGGGGTATCTGTTGAATTACCATCATAACTTTGAAAGTTTACTGGTCTAGTTCATTAAACTTGGACATTAGAGTAATCAAGTATCACTGAACATCCTGTGCGCGTTTCAGGTCACATGACCAAGGTCAAAGGTCAATGAACTTTGGCCGAATTGGGTGTATCTGTTGAATTAACATCATAACTTTGAAAGTTTATGGATCTGATTCATGAAACTTGTACATAAGAGTAATCAAGTATCACTGAACATCCTGTTCGAGTTTCAGGTCACATGATCAAGGTCAAAGGTCATGTAAGGTCAATGAACTTTGGCTATGTTGGGGTTTTTTGTTGAATAACCATCATATCTCTGTAAGTTTATTGGTCTAGTTCATAAAAAAGTGGACATAAGAGTAAGTAACCATGTATCACTGAACATCTTGTGCGAGTTAGAGTAGTATTCAAAGTCAGCACTGCTGCTATATTGAAACGCGTGATGCAGGTGAGACGGCCAGAGGCATTCCACTTTTTTGCTGAAAGAGTCGGTGTTTACACTAGTTACACCCAGGGCTTGACGTTTTCAACTCCATTGGCTATGAAATTGATACTGATTCAGGTACAACTTCTATTGGCTGAAGTTCTGTTGGTGCAGGCTCAACCATTAGGCGATGTGGGATTGATGTTCCTGCAGGTTGAAACTGCCATTAGCTGCAACATTGTTGCAGGTTTAGCTCCAAATCGATTGGAATATATCAAATATCAATTTTCTGCATGACAATTGACATTTAATAGTGATATAACATTGTGATATTACAGATGTTAGGGAAAGTTTCTGTAATGACAATATTCAAGAAATAATCCTCACACAATTTTTTAGAAGCAAGTGCAGAATAGTTGTAACCCGCAAGTGAAAACCCGAACCGTACAGTCCCGTATAATCCAATAATTTGCAAGCAGGACCCGCTGACCCGTCGGGTTTTAACCCGCAAGTCAATTTATCTTTGAAAAATGAAAAACATTATTTCTGCAATCCCCACACTATACATGCTCAAATCAGGAAAGTACATGTATGTGTCTACTACTACCTAGCCTAGAGTGAATTTACTTACAATTTGCAAATTCGCCTTTTATTCCGGAGAGAAAATGTTTTTTGGGGTGACTTTGTACCACGAAATGGGTCCGCTCTGATCTCGAAATTGAAAGCATTACGCAATTAACGCCTCTGATCGGAGCTAGCGAGCCGCAGCTAGCTCAGCGCGCTAGCTAGCCCAGGCTGCCCAGCAAGGATCGGCAGACGGCTATGGGACCTCGTCTATAAAGTAATCAAAATTGCAATAAATACCTGGATAATGATACAGTCAATTTTTCTTCTCATTTATCTCTATATCATTTCCTTCTGTTTTTGTATTTCATTCGATAATATGGCCGCTAAAACTCAATGTTCAGTTTCCCGTCGCCCGCCTGCGTTATGAAATTTGGCCCGCGTTTGAAAATCAAATTCTGAAAATAAACTATTTGGATATCTAGATTCAAAACTGATTTAAAACATTAATATAAGCTTTTCAGTAACACAATTACTTGTATATCTTGTAAATACCTGTAAATCTTTTCTTTCTTTCTTTTTTTGTGAATGGAATGACGCTGCATGCTCAACCATACCTCGAGGGATGTTCGTGCAGGCTCCACTCAACAACCGTAGAAGTGGTGGAGCCTGCACGAACATCGCTCGAGGTATGGTTGAGCTACCTCAATAAATCCCAAAGTCTAGTAACCTCGCGTTGGTGAGTTATTATACGGCCTAGTAACATCCAAAATAACTTATCTTATTTGCTAATTATAACTTAAAAATCATTTGTTTTATTTTTCCAGGGGATGAGGTAAATATCAGACAAAAAAATCATCAAAGCTCAATCTGTTACAAGGCCGACGGGAGGCTCACCCACGTACGCATTGGCGCTTGTGCTAGCTAGTCTGAGCTCTGTCTCTCTGCCAGAGCTCTGGGGGACAATTTGCTCTGTAAAGGCCTCAATGATGGTGATTTTCTGCTTCAGACAGAGTTTATATTTCGGGTATATTTTTCAAAACTGCCAATGAAGTTTGATGATTTCTTCATTGTCATGTATATTTAAGTTATTAATGAGTTCATTCTCACCAAATTTAGACTCCCCCATAGAGAAATACAATTTTCGTGGAGATCTGCGTTTTCAAAGAACTTCAGGAAAAGTAAGGGTATGTGGGCCTTTATTACATGGCCAAGTACTGGAATTAGATGGAGTAAAAATTAGATATTAAATTCATTTATATCAAGTTCAACTCACAGTCTCATCCACACAAACACACCCACACAAAAAAAACTTAAAAAATCATACAATATTAAACAACAAGTAATAATTAATTTAATAAGTGAACAGGTATTCCTCAAAATACAAAAACGTAGTATTTTAAAAGAGCTCCTGAAATATTACAAAAAAAATGAAAATGGAGCCCCCGAAAAAAATGATTGATTTTTCCCTGGCTTCAAGTTCCACAGAATAAAGTGCGTTAAAAGGTTACAAAAGGTCAAACTTTCATCTTCTGAAAAATAATAATGAAATCGGTTCCTCATTATGAGCTGGAAAAAATGGGACGGGAAACTCAACATCGAGTATCATTGGCCCATGCGGTTGCTTTTGACTGCGCTGCATGCACTGGCGTGCGCTGGCATTTGAAAGAGCAACTCGTATTTATCATGTTGAACTGTCTCAGACTCAGTCCTGTTCACTATTCACAAGACAAAAATACGCAAGCATTTTTTAAAAGGAAATATCTACGTCTCTAAAAGAATCTGCCACGTAAGAAGCACAAGATCTTAACTCAATTTTCACTGTGAATGTTTTTATTATGCGTCGTTTATTCTCCCTTTTTTTCGCATGACGGTCTGCGGGTTTGAGAATGAACTCGGCCCGGCCCGCACCCGCGATCGGAGGCATACCGGCAGGTTAACCCGTACCGCAACGGGTGCGGGTTACAACATTAGTGCAGAATACTTGATCACCACATAAAGCATAGCTGATCATTCATGAATGGAAGCGAAATGAGTATTGGATGTCATTGGGATATTACAACCTTCCCGTACACGTTTAATGATCACACATAAACAGGGGACTAACTGCTGAGGGAAAGCAGTGTCTCATTCATTTTTGTACCTAAAACTTTTTATCTGAGGTCATGACACAGCTGTTTCTTCTTTATTGTCTTTTATATTTGTAGGCATGGATCAGAGGGTTGCGACAGCACAAAGGAGTTACATTTTTAGATGTGAATGATGGTTCCTGTGCCCAGGATCTCCAGGTGGTGGTCAAACCGCAAACTGTCCAGAATGATAGGTAAGCGATGAGTGCTGGACGATATTTCAGTATTATCAGAATGTTGCAATATTGAAAAAAAAATTATACCGATAACGATATCGAAACGTGTTTTATGATTATGTTGATATATCGCGGTAACACAATGTGACTAAAAAATTGTTGATTATGAAAATTACAGAGCAACATTTGTGTTCAATAAATAGTGATTAAAATCACTGTTAATTGAAGGAGGGGGGGGTCAAATTGACCCCCCCTTTTGAGACCAAAATTGCGACGCCCGGGGATGCGGTTCTGAAATTACGCAACATTTTGTAAATGCATGTCAGACCCGAAATTGCTCAAAAAACGTGATTCGGTGTACAAAGTCAATGCAAATTGTGTTTTTCAACCAAAAATCATAGATATGTATGATTATTTTCAACTTAAATGTGTTAAATTATTTTTGTAAATAATAAAGCTGTATGGTATTGTTTACCTGTAAAAAAAAAGAATTACACTGCATAATTTGTAATGATTTGAACCTTACCCCTCTTATATATCCTTATACAGTGAATTTACATTTGGAAGTGGTGTAGAGGTCAAAGGTCAAATTGTGAAGAGTCAGTCCAAAGGTCAACCAATAGAACTGCTTGCATCTTCAATTCAAGTAACAGGTTCCTGTGATACAGAGGTAGGTTTCTTATAAAGCCCAGCGCACACTAAGCGATCCGATGCAACACAATTTTTTAATAATAATAAATCGGATTTTGCAAGAATAAGAAAGTTCCAAGAGGTATTCATTTGAAGTTTAGCATAATGTTAGGGATAATGAAATCGTAATTTTGCTTTGTGTCGACCTTGTGGTCATAGTAAAGTCCAAATAAGTATATAAGTTTCTATTCATGTTTCACTTACTAAAGAAAAAAAAAGAATAAGACAATGGAATCGATGTTTCATATTAACTTATTTCACAGCGCATAGACAGGTACTTCACTCTATTCTCATTTACAGATTTATGTTACATTTGGCTATCCATAGTTAAACCGCAATTTAGACCAGAGTTTGAATAAACCCGACTTCAGAATATGGACCCTGTGTCCATGTTCACCTTGTTTTTCAATGACCTAACATATCCTTGCCCATCGTCTCAGTTCTTATACTGCCTGGCAGATCATGCGTTCTTTTTGCCGGAATGTTTCACACTCTCGGATGATCCTGTTGCGTAGGTCGTCCACGTTCCTTGGCAGGGAGGTGTGCACTTTGCTCTTTAATAGGTAGCCCCAAGGAAAGAATCGCACTGGTTGAGGTCGGGTCTCCTGGATGCCGATTCTGCTTCATGGCCCAGTGCTAGGATTCTGTTGTTGGGGAGCTGCTGACATCTCTCCCTGACGATCAGTCTTCGATAAGGAGGGGCTCCATCTTGTGCCAAGCAGATTCTTTCGACGCTCCCATTATGGCGAACAAAGAGCTGATCAAAACCTGGAAACGATCTCTTCATATGATGATGATTGATGAAGATATGTTGAAGATTTCCATCAAAGAAAAATGGCCCTATCAATGATCCATTACCACAAAACCCTTCCCAGACGGAAACCTTCCACTGTAATTGGAGGGAGGTGGATGAAGAATTGGGTGCACATAGTATGTTGTGGTTGTTCACGATGCATGATGCTTTATCTGGGCATATATACTTCTAATAGTTGATGTCAGATGCACATCTTGTATGGAAACCATTGAATGTCCAATCTGATTATCTAATAGTATGAATTAGTCAGTCTAACTCTGAACATTTCTTTTGGATGATACTTGTTTATTTTTGCATGGAGACTTCCTCTAGAACAAGGCGATGTTATTCACTGGTCACACCGATCTGGGTCTCCCATAGCGTCCCTTGTTGAGGTTTAGGCATGTGCCTCATGTTGGTACTTCGTAATTTTCTTCCATATGGTAGACCTTGATGGTACATTTCTATGTAGCAAATGATCTTGGAAAGCCTGAGCAACTTGCAGGCTTGTGCGTTCCATATGATGACCAGGATTACTTGATGCCATGTTGTAGGCTGCATGGTCAGGCAAGCAAATGAAAACCTCATGATTAAGTCCTTAGTCACTCTCATTCAAAAATTTGATGTAATTACTCTTACAAAGAGCATAAAAGTAAGATGATGAACCATCTCTTTCTCAAGAAAGATTTTAGCATTCTCCAGAATCTGGACCGCAAATTATATGCAAATCAGAAGGACACTAAAACTTTATATTCTTCTTCATGTTAGGCCCGTTTCGAAAGTCCATTTTTGATGCACGTGTACACGGCGTGTTTTTCGGTCGTGTACACGTGTACACGTTGTAAACACTGTGAGAGCAAGTTCTGTTTTCATGTCGACACGGACCCGCATCAATATGTCATAAAAAGGGGTCTATATAGCCTAAGTCACGGTTTTAAAGCTTACCTGAGAAGTTTGAAGTATCAATCCACAAAAATTGGTGCAAATTAAAAGTTTACTCGGATTAGCAGCGCATTAAATTAATAAAGAATGCAAAAGAAAATCAGTGCAGGGCCCTAGCTATCGCCGACGCTCGGTGGATGCGCATTTTGTATACTGTACCGTACATGCATGCACAGATCGCTGCAGAATAAGTGTAACTGAAGTTATCGATTAATTTTCATTATTATGTTGCCAATTTGAAGAGCGTTTGTTTGTAGGCTTGTGTGCGAGCGTATAACACGTAAGTTGTAGCGATGATCGCTATCGCAATTGGTGATTCTCAAATTGACACTGAGTGTGATTGAGCAACGCTTTCGAGCTTTTGAGACCGGAGCAGACCCTTTTCGTGCCGATTTCGTGGTACAAAAACGTGAGTCTCCAGAAAGAATGTGGATTAAATTGGCGATTTTGGAAGTGAACTCACTCTGGATTAATTGAAATATGTTGACATATTAGTAATTAAAACATGTGCAGTGTCTGAGAACTAAGATTTAATGTGAGGCTGTGAGCTTGTTTATGCAGATGCTACCGTGTACACGGTGATGGAATTTAGTACACGTGCACTGACTTGACCGTGCGTGTACACGTGTACCCGAAACGGGCCTACTGCATGTAGTTCATCGATGCATGAATATTTCATATTGTATCATGTGTCAAAAGAAAGAAGGAATTGTCAAACTTTATTTTGCTGCCAATTTTACATAGAAAGATCTGGGGAGTGTTTCATGAAATGACTTGTTGGATGTTTTATTCGACAAGTTCTGTTTTATCTGACAGTTAACATAGAAACTGCTTCTAAGCCAATCAACGTCATGGAGACTTGTTAGATCTGACAACTTGTCCGGCAGAAATGTTGATGAAGCACTCCCCTGCATTCGGCAGAATAACCAGCAACATCAACCAAAAGTTTCAGTGAATCAACTCTAACCAAGATTATATCATGACTCCCCAATGCCTTCATCTCTCCTTTCCAGGCATATCCCTTCAAGGCGAAAGTAAGGCATCCCTTGGAGTATACGAGACAGTACCCTCATCTGAGGTCAAGGACACCCGTCAACGGTGCCCTCACAAGGGTACGGAGTGCTGCGACGCTTGCCGTTCACAATTTCTTCCAAGACGAGGGATTCATCAATGTCCATACTCCGGTGCTGAGCTCGAGTGACTGCGAAGGAGGAGGGAATCTATTCCGAGTCCAGGTGGGTTCCGAGAGCCAATTCTCTCAAGGCCATTTCAGCTCTCAAATCAGATTTGCTTATGTTGGCTAGTACTTGCGTAGAGCCAACTGTCACGATTCTGCCACATTTGAAATGGTGGGCTTAATCGTAGTGATCGTATCTGATCAGTCATTGCAGTTGTATTGATTGTCAAAAAAAATTTAAATGTTCGAAATTACGATCAGTTATGAAAGGCCAATGGTGCCATTTGTAATGGATCACACGAAAGTGGGAAGGAGGTATCAACTAGGAGGGCCCCTCTCCTGATCCAAACTGTTGTTTTAAGCTCAATATTTAATAGGGCTTTATTTTTGCAAATTTTGTGACTAAAACTTTATACTTCCTGAGAAACAGAAAAGGAATGGGAACTCAACAGAGTTGTGAAATGTATTTACAATGTATGTATATACTAAGCTTCCAATTTAGAAACAAACTCATATATGTGCATGTGTTCATACATGTACAATATTATGTTCGTGTGTTCGTGAGGCACTGGGAGATTCATTGGGGTTATGTAACGAGTCTGATACACAAGAATATATGTAATGTCTCCACCATTTTTTCATGTGTGATCTGGATGCTGTGAACACAGCGCATCCACATGCAATGGACATTATTGTATGAGACATGCACTGACTGTAGCAGCTGGAGTCAAGCAAGCTGGGCAAACTTGCTGTTTTTATATAAAAAAGTACTTGTGAAAGTAAAAATGCACACTCCACTTCCAAATGAATGAGTTGGTGGGACCTAGGAGGTTTATTTGATTTTAGATTCTGAAGGTAAAAAGAAAGTATTACTATTTTTAAGGGTTTACAGGTATTGTCATGCAAATTGTTTTTTTCTTCTTGCCTTATCAAGCCTTCAGATGATGCAAAGGAAGATAGTGATGATTTCTTTGGAACTCCTGTATACCTTCAAGTGTCTGGACAACTTCAGCTGGAAACAGTAGCATGGTATGGTTCACTTAAATTCAAACTTGTGCATTATTTGTTTTATAAATAAAACCCTTTCAGACTGAATGATAGAATGTTACTTGAGTTGACCCAGGTGAGGTGAATGGGTACATGTACCTATAGCTGGATTAATCTCATGAATGGTTCCAGGGATGAGCAATCAAGTAAACACAAAAATGATCAATAGACAAATGATCATAGGGAATATATACTTATATGGATTTGCATATGCACAGTATATATGTTGATTTTGTTCTGCATACACACATGTATTTCTTCCTTGTTTGATACTTTTTCATTGTTTGTATTTATTATATGTATGTAGGGGAAGGCGGGGTAAGTTGAGCATAGGGGCAAGTTGAGCCACCAGCCCCAGGTCAATAATGAATGAGTCAGACATTGTTGTGGTGTCATGTATTGATGACCCATAGCATAACCCCTAACCCCACCATATTGTTTTCAACTTTGAAACAAAAAGTAGTTTTTTAGAGGGAAAAATATGAATTTCAGCCAAAAAAGTAAAAAAGAGTGTGAAATAGATAAGTGCTTTATAAACACACATGTCTTTAAATATAATAAAGACATGATAACAACATTATTAGTCCAGGTATGGATCTTCATTCTTGTCATAGTCTTTTATATGATGGATGCAAAATAAATGTGTGGATACAAAATTATCGCACTAAGTTCAGACTGGGGTAAGTTGAGCCAAACAGCATGGGGCAAGTTGAGCCATGGTAATTCCTATGGTAATGTTTCTTAAAAAACAAACAAACCTTAAAAATCAATTGAAATGCTGGCTGAAAGGAGCAAATTTGCATGACTGCTCTTTTCCTTTTAAAGGATGTAAGTATTTACAGAGAATTAGCAAGTGAAAAGACTTTAAACAAAAAATTGACATGTTGGTTCTCCCCTCATACATTTTGTACATAGTTTTTGTGGCTCAACTTACCCCAGAAGGTGGCTCAAACTTACCCCATATATGGGGCAAGTTGAGCCATTTGACATCGTTTTTTTCAAAGGTCACGATGGCTTTCAGTGTGGGGATAGAAAGTTATATATAGGTGGAAAATATTTCAGAAGAATTAAATTTCAAGGCAAGGTACTTATTTCGACAAGATTATTAATCATATCAATTCTAACATGCAAAAAGCAAAAACTGTCACAACTTACCCCGCCTTCCCCTACATGTATTTGTTACTTGTATGCAGGGCCCCAAGAAAAACAGTGCTTAGTCCACTGAGGGGTTACCCTGGGTAAACAAATCAAACAAATAGATAAATAATTGAATATATAAACAAACAAATGAATGAATAAATAAATAAATAAAATGCAATATGGACTGGAATTCTCCTCTTTCATCTGATATTACTTAGATTGTTTTTCATTCACGCATTAGTGAGCAAAAACAATTTGAAGAGGGGATACAAAAAAGGTACTTGGCGGGCTGTATCTGGGTTTCAAAAAGAAAACCACATTTTCAGAAAGTTCAATATCTGCTCTTTAATTTGATACCTCAATTACAGAAAATGGTCGTAAAATAAAGTCCAGCTTTAAATGCAGATGAATTCCTTGCTAAATGACATCAATGACATCGTAGGTTCCAACCCCTATTGTATATCTCTGTGAGGTGGTGTGGTTTAGGTTCTGACTTTAGTTTTTCTTTCAGAGGTACGTACCAGGTTCAAATCTGAGCCATGGCCCGTATGCCCTTCAACGAGAAATTTATTTATTGAACTGCACTCAACCAAGGTTAATTTCATCTTTCTTTTTCTTTGAAATTCAAAAGGGCATAAAATTTGCTCAGATGCTTAACTCTGGCCAAAATGCAGTATTTAATATTAAGGGCTCTTAGACACTCCTGATAAAGCAAATGAAGAAGTCTCGTCTGTATCATTATCATTTGACTTTCGTGAAATGTGATGATATTCAGGTGCGTTTTGCATCAAGAGGTTTCTCATTTTCGTTTTGTATTTCTTTTCCATTTAGTTCTCATACGAAGGCCTACACGTTTGGTCCAACATTCCGGGCAGAGAACTCGAGGACAAGACGTCACTTAGCAGAATTCTATATGGTTGAAGGAGAGCTTGCTTTTACTAAATCATTACAAGATATCACCAAGGTAATTATCTTTTTTTTCCTCAATTCTTGAGGTTTGTATCCTTGTCTACTTGCTAATTTGGTCTAATTCTCAGATTGTCTAACACAATTAATAATAAAAGCTGGATATATAAAGCACTTTTAGCCTGAGGATGCGAAGCACTACTATTATTACCTCAGCTTAAGCTTGCGCTGCCTATATAAGTTCTCAAGCGTTCAGAAAATTTCTTCCTTCCGGATACCCATTTACCTCACCTTGGTTGAATGCAGCTTAATGTGGGTAAATTTCTTGCTGAAGGGAAATGAGCCGTGGCTGGGAATGGAACCTTCGTCCCACATATTGAGAGACGAGAGTCATAACCACTAGGCGAAGATGCCCCCACAATGAATTATGAGTAAACTACTTGGTCTCTTCATCAATTTTGTCTAATTACCATTTTGTCCCATAAACACTTGGTCTAATATGAACCCTAAGATTTCCATTTTGGTTACTCATTATTTTGCACTTTGTCAATTTAAAATTGGGTTCATAAACAGTTCATTGTATGATATAGATTAAGTATTAGGCAAAACAGATAGGGAAAATGGCTATACATGGAGCTGCATTGGAACTTAGACAAAGTGGTATATTGGGCTAAATGGCAATTAGAAAAAAAAGTTAGTAGACAAATTGATTGTGGACAAACTAGTATTAGACCATGTGGGAAGAGATTGAATGGAAAGTAGACAAAGTGGGGGTGTTTTTGACTTCATGAGAGTATTTCATGTAGCAAAGAGTGATTGAATTTCACCATTTCATATGCTCTGAGCCAATCAGATGCAAGGATTTCAGTGGCTTATAGAAGTTGTCAGTGAAAATGCGGTTCCAAAATTACGTAAAAACGTGATTTCGTGTACAAAGTCAATGCAAATTGTACATGTGTTTTCAATAAAAAATCATAAATGTATGATTACTTTTGGCTGGTCTACATGTAAATGGATTTATTTCATGAATTGAATTGAATGCTGTTCATGATCTCAAAAGAGTTCCCGACAAAGTTCAGTAAAAAACAATGAAAAACGAAAGGTCCAAAAAGCAAAGAAATACATAACAAATTGCCACAAAAAATGTATTACATAAGAAATTGATCTGATATCGCAGAACTCCCCCCCCCTCCCGACCCTATGATCTCCCAAAATACCCGTACTAGATTTGGTTAAAACAAGGTCACAAGCTTAAAAATTGAAAAGAGATGTTACATGTAAAAACAATTTCTCATAATCTTAAGAAAATTGTCAGCTTTTCAAAGGATTTGTAGCTTTGATTTCCTGTTGAGTTGCCGCCAGCAACTGGAAGGTTCCATGACATTTGCTCCGATTGAAAAATCTGCAAAATTGAACAAACCCTACAGAATCATTACCTTGTTCTGAACCAAAAAGTCTATGATAATCTCAACACTAACCCTATTCCCTCTTGGATATTAAGACCGTAGCAAATGTCGCAGGAGCTAATGTTGTATCACCAACTTGAAAGCTTGTATCCATCTTGAGCTTGTGGGTTATTTTTTTTGTGGCCCATGTCAGTCCATGAAAATCTACTTATTCTCACAACCTGTTTTACTCTCAATAGGCCCCATTGCTTCATTATCTTATGAACATTGATGTTTCAGGTCATGGAAGACTTTGTGAAATCAGTTGCAAATACCGTCTACACAAAGAGCTCAGAGGATGTCCAATTTATTGGGGACAGAATCAACGAAGGAACAAAACATGCGGTGAGTTGGATTTTGATTCAGTGAAAGACAGAATTTCCACTTAGAAGGAAACTTCCACAATTCCAGGAAATCTGGATCATTTTCAGGTTATTTTCGTGAAATGAAAAAATTCCAGGAAATTCCTGGAAATCAGAAAATTGCAATTAAATATAGCAACTTTCAATATTAATGTTATATTTAAAGAATTGTTTGCCTTATACATGTACGTAGCTCAAAATTTTCTGTTCGCGCTCGCCAGGCCGCTCGCATTTTGTAAAGTGCATTCAACAAAAAAGGTTGAATTCTTTGATTTTGGTTGCTTGGACCAAGTTTAGGTGCGCTTTGTTAATGCCTGATTTTCATTAAAAATCAAATTTGAAAATTCCAGGAAATGTCTATGAATTTCAGGAAGTTCATGAGTCAGTTTGGGTAAATTTTGTTTTCGATCTGTGGAAACACTAGTGAAATGTCATTCCAATCACAGTGTACAGGGACCATATGGGGTCCTGTTTCGTAAGGACTCGTTTTAATAACAAATGCACAGTTTCTATAAAAAGTTTACTATCAGCCAATCAGATTGATGAATTTCAGTAGCTTTTAACTTTTTATTGTAAATTCGTTATGATAAGTTCAATGAAACGGACCCCAGTTCTGGTATGCAATGGCTAGATATTGAGATCATGTATGAAATCATCTGGAATTTCCTTCTAATTTTTTAGGTCAATATCAATGTATTTATGATGAAGCCTACATAGCTGGGAGGGGGCAAGTTAGCCTTTCCCCCATCAATATTTCATGCTAAACTCTGTAACATGAAAAGAATGCCCCATAACATGTGACATTGTCTTTTGAATTCCTGCTTTTAGTGGGGAATAGGAAATTTACAAAGAATTACAAGATGACTGGAATACCAGTATGTTATTATTATTATTTTTCATAATTATTGTTATTGTTTAAGATTCCCAGTAGGGCTATTATTCTCCTTTTCATTTTTTTAATACAGGAAGAAGTACAAACTGCATTGCAGAAACCATTTACAACGTAAGTATGAAGCAGTTTAGATTGAATTGAATTTATTTGTTCCACTTTTCATCACACAATATATACAGTGGTGCTCAAAAGTTAGAGAACCACTCAAGAAAATGAGCGTATAAAATTTTGGAATTCTTCCAAGTTTTAGATATTTAATTGTGAAGTCAGGTGATGAGATACTACTTTCAATAAAGTGTGTTTCTCTGGGCTTGGCAAACATGGTAGTGTTGTTGTCTTCATTCAACTCACAGGGGTCACTATCTTTTGAGCACAACTGTACACTTGGTGAGAGATTATTTGATTAAAATATAGTTATACTCGTTTTGGTGGACACTGAGAAGCATAGTGACAAATTTTCATTTTTTTAAATTTCTTCTATAGAGAGAACTAGGAAACCTATGGTATTTAGCTACCTGACTTAACAAATAAATGTGTATATTACTTCAAGTTTTGGTCAACATAATTGCCATAATATGACTTCTGGGACCAAATGTAAATAAATATCCCAATGCTGCTTGGACATCTTGCCGGTGTTACAGAGGTAAACACTATTTTGCTTGATAAATTCATTAAACATTAAAATTTTGAAATTTCCAGTACATGTATTGCCTTTTTAATAATCGATTTGTAAAGCCTACAAACAATGAATATATATGATTAGTATTGAGTGATGCTGAAATGCCACAATTTTGGCCCATTTTTGCTTTTATGCTCTTTTTGTACAGACTCTCGTATACAGAAGCCATCTCAATATTGGACAGACATAAAGATCAATTTGAATTCACACCATCAGTAAGTCGATTGGCATTTCATCCATCTCTGGGAAGCCCACCCAACCAAAAAAAATTATATGAAATGAGAGAGAAATCAAGCAAGTTTAATGCTGAAAATTTCATTAAAATCTGATGTAAAATATACGAAAGCTATGACATTTTAAAGTTTCGCTATTTCACGTATCTACAAAGTGACTGAACTGATGACGTCACCCACTCACTAGTGTATTTTGTTTCTTTTAATTGAATATTTTAGTTTTCTACTCGTTATAAAGTAAAATATAGCTTGAATCATTGTCTGAAAATCTAATTTGTTGGAATCTGATTTTTATGCCTCCGCCCACTGTACTGCAGGTTGGCCCAGAGGCATTGGCCCGAATTCACAAAGGTAGTTTTGAAAAAACATTGGTTGAACCCATGATTTATGTAGATTTCCTGTATAAATTATGCTTAATCTACTGCGTTTGTCACAATGTGCCAAATTGACGCCTGTTTCCATGGCATGCTGAAATGGCAGAAACATTAATCTCTACTTTATTTTCATCATCATATCTGTGTATCAAATATCTTTGAAAATTTAACAGGTCTGTGCTATTATCTATCTCAGATTTTAGAAGGCTAGAGACATTAATCTATTTTCATCATTGTATTCTTGTTTCCTTGTATCAAACTCCTCGAAAATTCAACAGGTTTGCGCAATCATTTATCTCAGAGTTTAGAAGGGCAGAGGCATTAATCAGTTTTTCTTTCATTTATGCTTTTTGCTTTATTCTTCACAGTGGGGCATTGACCTGCAGTCTGAACACGAGGCCTTCTTGGTTTGTCACTGTGGGAACATCCCTGTCTTTGTAGTAGACTACCCCAAGGATATCAAACCTTTCTATGCAAGGATGAATAGTGATAACAAAACAGTTGAGTAGCTGGTTTGACATATTTCAAGAACACATAACTAAAATCGAATGATTTAAATTCATTTTTAAAAAAGACAAATTTAAAGTTCTATCTAGTCCACCCCAACAAAAAGTTTGGCTGAATATTCATTAAAAAATTTGATGGAATAAATTAAAAACAAAAACAGCGGTATGCTCATCCTGGTCAGTATGCAAATGAGGGAACTAATGACAATGCTCATTTCATCAGTTTCTTATGTATTATGCAAAATATGAAATATCTCAATTTTCTCCACATTATTATGTGAAACAATACTAGTAATTGACTTTTCCTTGAATGTGTGGAATTGTCATTATCTATTGTGATTTGATGAAAAGTCTATCTCTTGTCAAATCCGCAAAAAATTAATAATGTATAATTTAACCCTTATCAAACTAGGGGGGGGGGTCGATTTGACTCCTCTACAAATTTTGCCACTACGCCGCCTTGCAATTTTTTACTTCCAAGTCTTGCGCATCTTTTAAGACTAAATTTGCAATGCCCGGGTACACGGTTCCGAAATATCACAATATTTTGTAAATGCATGACGTTCCCAAAATTGTTCAAAAACGTGATTACATTTACAAAATCAATGCAAATTGTGTTTTTCAACCAAAAATCATAAATGAATGATTATTTTTACTTTTGTTGGTTTAGATAGATTTATGTTATGTTATTTATGATCACAAAAGTTTCCTGATAATGTAAAGTTCATTGAAAGAGCAATAAAAAAAAAAACGTTTGAAAAAAATAAAGAAATACATATCAAAAAGAATTAAAAAACAATGAGATACATAGGAAATTAATTATATTTCGCCAATTTTTTTTTTTTGGTTAAAAATGTAAAAATATATATATGTTCACCAAAAATTGAGTTAAAGGCAAAAACATGCAAAAAACCCCCAAAATTAGGGCAAATTTCATGTGCTTATTAATGTAAGCAATTAATTTTTTGAAAATTATACTATAGTTTTTACTGTAGTTTACATCTGGCTCTATGCACCTGCAAATTTTTGCGGTGATCGCACAATTAACGGCTGAGATTGGCGGGGGGTTAAATTGAACCCCCCCCCCCCCCGTATATTATGTTGGTCTGAAATAGCCCAGTTAAGATAGGGTTTAAAATGAAATATCAAAGAAAAGTGAATGGGCACTATCATTCATTCACCAATTTGCATTTCACTGTTTTGTGCAAAATAAGTGAAATTATAAAATATAATTTGCTTTATTTGCATCCAATTTTGATAAAATTTCCCTGATGGGTGTTTCATAAAGCTGCTCGTAAGTTAAAGGACAAGTCCACCCCAACAAAAAGTTGATTTAAATAAAAAGAGAAAAATCCAACAAGCATAATACTGAAAATTTCATCAAAATCGGATGTAAAATAAGAAGTTATTGAACTTTTTGAATTTTGCTTAATTTCACAAAACAGTAACATGCACGTCCCGGTCGGTATGCAAATGATAGCACCCCCTTTGCAACAATGGCTGATAACAGCGCTGTCATGACAATTCACACTCCATAACAGTCTGATTCTTGATCTGCACCTGCAATGCCTGGTATTCTAACCGTAACCAGGCCTGTCTTTTGGGGCTTCTTTGGGGTTGGGGAGGAATTATTCACCCCCTCCCCCTTGAGATCTCGGCGGCTGATTGCACTAGCAATGCAAATTGGTAGTATGTGATCTAAATGATAAGATTTTGTTTTATATGAATCTATCTTTAACTTGATAATGGTTTATATTTTACCCTAGGCAGCGGCTGTTGATCTGTTGGTACCGAGAGTAGGAGAGTTGATTGGTGGTAGCTTGAGGGAGGAACGTCACAATGTGCTCCAGCAGAGAATACAACACCTGGGACTACAGGATGCGGATTACCAATGGTATGAAGAGCAATACCCCAGTTTCAGAAGTTAAGATTGAAGCTAAGATGCAGTGGTTATAGAGTTTACACTTTGGATATGTAATTACTTTGTCACCTTGCTCCCGTAACACAATGGTTAGCAATCAATCGTACGCTTGATTTTCACCATTCATTGTACATTGTAGTCAGTGGAATCAATCGTAGAAAAATGCTGTACGTACGATCATTGCTAAGCTTTGTGTTATGGGCCCCTGGAATAGAAATTCAAAATTCAAACACTTGTGACATTTATTTGAGCAAAAGTTTGTTCAGAAATGGTTTAATCAGCTTAAAATGAATTATGCAGATGACAATTGTGATAAAAATCAAGCACATTATGTATAAAGAGCCTAAGGGCTATTTCACAAATTCGTAAAGGCTCTTCTTGGTAAACTGCCAATATTCCTAAGCAATATTCCATTTGGTTCTACAACCAGTTTATCTACTGCCCCCTTTTGTCTCCTAGTGCATCTACCATGAAGTCTAGTCCACATTTAGGCTACTCTACCTCTTTTATCCATAACCCACTTGGTCTAAAAAACACTCAGTCTGTATAAGATAAACTGTTATGAACCAAATTTTCATTAGACAAAGTACAAAAAAGCAGGTAAATGGAGTATTACGGAGTAAACGGATATTAGACTAGAGGACAGTTAGACCAAGTGATAGTTTAATCAAGTGGCAATTAGACCAACTTGTTGGTAGATTGATTGGATTTAGCATATGTAGTGTTAGACTCTCTTAGATGTAGACCAATTGTTTGCAGACCAAGTAGGTATAAAGCTATCCCCAAACCTTTACTGCCACAATACCACTAAAGCCTGCCTCGCACTACACTATCCAAAACTAAGCAGAGCACTTTTCATTAAATCTGAATATTCCAAGAAGTAAACTTATTCTACTTTCAGTTTGGCACAATGCTTTTTAGAATAATAAAATAAAAATTCTGCTTTGCAAGCCTTGTGGTCAGAATTAAGTCCACATTTTCTTTTAGTGGCAGCAAATTTGGAATTGACTTTGTTTTAATTCTTAGAGGGAAGCTACACTGGAATTTTGATTTTGGTATTAATAGATTATTTAGAACTTTGATCGTAAAGATTTTATATGCTGGTGGCAAGGAATTCAGGGGTGAATTTGTTTTAATTCTTACAGGGAGCCTTGAACTGTACTGGAATTTTGATTTCAGTATTCATAAATTATTCTGGAGTGGTATTCTGAGATCCATTTTATCTCAGATAAAATAAAATATTTTATCTCTGTTAAAATCAGTGAGATAAGATACCCTTAAAATCTCTCCAAATTGGTATTCTGAGAGCAATTTTATCTTCATTTTATCTCTGTAAGACACACCTATTTTTTAATCAATGTCCAATTAGAAACATGCTTTTATAGCTATTTCATTGCACTCAACCAATGGAAATCAATTCTGCCAGGAGGTGTGGCAAAGGAGTGAGATTGCGCCAATTTATTGACTTCAAATACGCTCGCACTATATGCTTGCGCGTCTTTACAGAGATTTCTTTTTAACAAAAATGACAATACTCTCATCTTTTTTCAAAGTCTATATCCCATCTTTTCAAGCATCATTTCAAAGACAATTAGTCAAGAAAAGTCTTATGAAATACTTCCTGATTGTACAGGAATAATGTTAAGATGTTGTTCTCAATAAATATATAATTTTTCTTCATTTTCATGCCAATGTTTGGAGTTAATTCACCTAGAAATATTGATGAAATCAACATTGCGGAGATAAAATAGCCCCTACCCTCTTTTAAGTTTATTTTATTTTTTCTTCAAAGTAACATGTGCACAAGCACATTATCCACGTTGCAACATCCAGATACATGATGGGCCTGTCTACGCAGGCACTGTTCTCATGCGTATCATCATAGATACGCAATATGAAATTTATACGTAAATAAAAATTTTAATTTTATCTGAGAGATAAACTGTAATGTCAGAATATCAATTTCATTTTAAGATGTAAAAATAAAATTTTTTAAAGATAAAATGACCTCAGAATACCGCCCAAGAACTTTGATCGTAAAGATTTTATGGGTTGGAATTTTCATATCGAGTGCTATTGCAATTTTATTGATCGCAATGGAATGTGCAGTTTACGCCTGGCTTAACAAATAAATACCTGCTTTTGCTTCTCCAGGTATCTGGATTTAAGACGCTTTGGAACAGTTCCCCACGGTGGCTTTGGACTTGGGTTTGAGCGCCTGCTACAGTATTTGCTCGGTGTGGACCATATACGAGATGTCATTCCCTTCCCACGATTCCCTGGCTCCTGCCCTCTCTGATGGTAGCTCTGCGCAGCTGTCAAACTTCATTATGGGGACGTCTTCCGATTGTGGTGTAGTGGTGCTGATTTTACCAGACTCCTAAGAAAGGATGATGAATGTCTGCTAGCAACCAGAGAACAGATGACTTTGCATCCTTGCAGAGGGACATGGACAATGAGGATCAAGGAAGCCAGGAAAGGGGGGGGGGGTGTTTCACAAAGATTTAAGTGTGACTTATGGAGTATTGCAAGAAACCTGCAATTAATTGCAAGATAATTTTAGGACCACAGATCAATGGAAAGTCACCCATGAAAAATTGCAATGATTGCAAATATTTCCCTGCAACACCCCCCTAAGAGTCTCACTTAAATTTCAGTTACGCCCTTTACATGCACTACCCTGTGCATGTTAGCGTTTAAGCATGACTCCAAGTCATTCTTATCTCTTTGTGAATCACCCATCAGGACCTAAGACCTCGCATCAAACATAGGTTTCTGGGTTATGAAGATCACTGCCCTACACAACTTTAACATAGAAAGATATTCATTAACAAATCTGACTCGAAATGGTGGAAAAACAATGATTTTGGGGAATTTTATGTGACAGCCTCCAAATGCAGCCTTTTTCATAAGAATTCCTGAAATCGTGTGTAAAGTGAATGGGTGCGCAGGCATGTGGCACCATTGTTTTGTTCAATCTGAAAGTGACTGGCCGATATCTTTTCCAAGAAAATCATATATTTCTCTCAAATTTTTATGAGATTTTTGGCACACATACTCTTGAGAATGCAAGGAACATTATCAACTAAATTTTCTTGAAATTAAAGAAAAATCATGAGTAATGTTAATCTAAATTGTTAAGTGTGCAGACATGCCCCCCCCCCCTTTTTATACAAAAGTGAATGTAGTCCAACTACTTCAGACTCTGCGTTATGCATTTTGTGGAAATTCAAAGGTCTTTGCCTGCAGACTACCAAAGGCTTTTGAAGAAGTTAGTGCAATATTATACAGATAATGCCCGGCTCAGAGTGCATTGGGTCAGCATGCAATAACTCATTGTCTGGATACCATACATTTGTGTCAATGAGTCATTGATATCATTGCCCCCTTTGTTTGCCTCAGAATATCACAGTTTTAAGGGTAAATGAAAAGGAGAGAAAACAAAAAATTGATTTCAAAGTCGGAAAGTCAACAGTCCTCTGATAATGAATTGCTTAATGCAGGCAAAACTTTCTGTTTAACATGGGAGATTTCTGTCATGTTAATCAAATTGAATCCGTCATGAGTCATATATTTGTTTCATCCAATATGGGACTTGATGCGCATTTGCTACTCATGAACCCATTTGATATGTTTTATGTTGACTTTTGTGTAGTTTCAAGGAGCAGGTCCAAGCTATTAACTCTGTGCCTACAGTTAACTGTGTCTGAATTATCAATTGTTTTATTAGTAGATGCAAACTATTAGGCATGGGTCCTAGGAGTCAAAAAGATAACTTGAGCATTAGTTTAGAAATGATTTGCAAGTATTGTGATGATCATTTAGATATTAGGCTGAGTATTTGTGGAGTAAAAGATCGTCTTTAGTTTTGGAAAAGGGTGAAACATGTAAAATATACTTGATCATCTTACATTTTAATCTTCAAACTTTGTAGTAGCACCTTGATCTTTTTTTCAACCCCCGATTCTCTGTGAAAATCTAAATACCGGTATTTAAATCAAACATGATATCTAGTGCCCTCTATCATTGATATAGTGTGTTCCTTTAATAGGGCTCTTTAACCATTTCATCTTTCAAATTTATTGATTTAATATCAAGGAGCTACAGTCAAAGATTATATCCTAAAATTTTCAGCCCAGTCCATGCTTTGGATTAGGTTAACAAAAACGTAAACATCTTAAATATTTTATTTTGACCGGGCAGGTGGGCACCCGATCAAAATACATTGTCATGTAAAATCCCAAAATTTTTTACAGTGAAACGCGTTTTTATTTTACGTCCTCATTATAAATGTTTTAGGACATACACATTCATATAATCTAGTAATAAATTGCAATTGCCATAGGCACTAAATGTATTTGGTGGATTTACCAAGGCTAAAAACAGGCTTTCAATCATTTTTTAAAATTTTCTCTCAGTGAAGTTGTGATTATTTTGTGTCGACTAGTCTGCAAAAGTGGGTCCAAAGGTTTTCCAGAGTTTTTGCCGTTTTGAGTTTTATCTCTGGTTTTTTACCCTGGATCTACTTGTCGTAGAATATTTCAACACAAGATTTTCACTCCCCTGCTCAGGGTCAAATGTCCCATAGGTCATTATTTGAAATTAGATTTGATAGGTTTGCAATATATTCTCGGTCTGGCAATGGCTGGGGTATAAAATTTCATTGCATGAAGTCAATAATCCTTGTACATTTTGTAGATTTTTTCAAGTTTCGTCAAAGTTTCCCAGTACTATATGGTGCCAGTTATGTGCTTTTCTTTTTGTTAAGTAAAAGCCCCAGAGTATTTAGGCCTGTTTAGGAAGTACTTTAATACCAATTATCAAATTATTTTAGATATTTGAAAAGTATATGCAGAGTTGCAAAGTAGTAGGATTTTGTCCTAAATAATTAATAGGATCGTAAGGGTAAAGTGACACTAAATAGGGTTTTCCCCTGGAAATGCGATTTATGAAACATGTAAGAATGATAATTTTTAGTATGTTTTGTTTTCTCAAAAGTTTAAAGAAAAATAAGATTGTAGGCTTGACGATAAGATAAAAAGAAATAAATAAATAGGATTTTTTTTCACAATGTACGTTGGCAGCTCTGTATATGGCACTGTTGAGACAATTCCCAGAAGTGTTTTACAAGTAGCTAAAATCAGTCTCAAAGTCATGCTTTAGTATTAACACACACACACATGAATATTTAAAGATAAATTCCAATTCTGGTAAAGATCTCAAAATTACATTTTACAGAATCTAATATAATGACCACCAAAGTGTCTGTTTATATGAATAGAAAATATGTGCCAAAGGATTCTGGAAAAAATTGTGTAATTGCTGAGAAATAAGCAAAATAAGCGCGGATTCGGTCACTTCCGTCGGGTCTTGATTCCAGCAATAATAATAATACACTGTCCCACATGTGCCTATCTGTGTTGGCGAACTTCAGTGTGATCGTATTTCAGCTTGGATTTTATGATTTCACAAAGTTCATTGTATGTAACTGTACCAGATCTAGATCCACGATGATATAGTCATACTTAACCTTGGTTTTACAGACTTTCTCACGAAATTAGTGTTTTATTGCAACTACTATCAACTAACAACTACTATATTTAGCTTTAATGTGGAGTCCCATTAATTCAGAGTGAGCGCGTTCTCTGAGCATGATCCAACTAATGCAGTTTTGTATTTCATTTTCCACACACAAGTGTATATTTAAAAACAATTTGCAGTTGTACTTAAATCTTTGTGAAGCGCTCCTGTGATTTGTCTCATATGTCGCATGTAATGTCAGATAGCTTGGACCTGCCATCCTGCCTTAAAGTGTACGATTGTCTGTACTACTTGCTATGTTTCATGATTTTACTTTTCTTTCTTGAACAAAACTGTAAGACCAGCAGCCAAGAAGATTTGCTCAAGTTGGAGGACCATAGCAGTTGACCTCATTGATTTATGGAGTAGGCCCTAGACCTCACAAACATGGCTTCCTGTCTGGTTAGAGCTGGGATCTTCCTGCCAGAATCACACAATATGTGATGTCACTGCCAAGAGTTTTATTTTTCAGTGTGCAGAGAGGGGCACTGGACACTGCTATGCATGGTATACAACCTCTTTAATGTAAGTGCTTTATTGACGATTTTAATGACATTTTGTGTAACCGAGAGTATGTGAGACAATGTAATTGATTTTCCAGCAGTCATTACTGAAGATATTAATTAGTTAGGAAATATCGGGCAGTAGTTTTCCCCAAACTGGGCTTTTTTTTTCATTTAGCCTCAACTGCACTTTTTAAATTCATGACGTTCTCTTTAATCTTTGGAATGATATTCTTTTTATGAAAATCTATCAAAACGATACCATCCCTGAAAGCAATTTTGATGACTTTGTAGGGACTCAAGAAACTCCCCATTGCTCTCCTCCCCCTTGTGTTTAATTTTCCCTTCTCTTCTACAATGTAATACTTGCATTATCTTTTGATCCATTGATTGCTGTCTTTCTTTACATACCTCCCTGAAACTATCCGCTCTAGCTGCTGGTCCAATTTCATCTTTGCTTCACACTGTTGAAACATCTGCCATGACTGATATTATAATTTGCTAATAAGACAAAGAAATCAAAAATGGAAATTGATATATGTTTACAGACTATGATATTGTTATTTTTTTATCAGTTACCTAGCCATGATAGAGCAGTGTGAATTATTTTGCAATAAATCAAATCCCTTTTTCTGTACAATTTTTTTTTTGGATGGACTAATTGGAATTATTTTTTCTGTTTGGTCTGATCCCCATTCATCATGAACCTATTTTTTTTTTATGCCTAGTGTGTATCCATTATGTAAACACATAATGCGAGAGATTTAGCCAGACCTGTGTTGGATGATTATGATATTGTGATGAAGGTGGCTTCTCAATATCGGTTTGTCTGCCAAAAAAAAAAGACAAAAACATCAAAAAGCTTTTGTCTTTTATACTCAATTTTGGATAAAGAGTTACACCTTTTTTATGAGGAATGTGTGCTTCAATGGTTTCCACAATGTGTAAAGGTAAAAATGTGTAAAGGTAAAAACTGTACCTCCAATCACTACAAGACAAGTTAGTCTGGAATCTAGTTGTAGAAGTGCAATGTCAAATATTGATTTCTATCCTGCCAGCAGGTGCTTTTTACTTTATAAGCCTTGCCTGCTCTAGTATTTCTAGTTGACCCATTGTATTGGGCCTTTTGCACATTTGTCAAGTATATTTGATGGAGCAGTTTAGCCAAGACAGTTTTGGGCTTCATGGCAGTGATCAAGGTCGATCAAGAATCGGTTTGCACTACAAACAAGCAAAGACAATAACTGTAGACCTATGTTTGAAGAGAGGTCTGCTGACTTCCGGAGTAATGTTTCAATTGCATGTGACATTTTTGGTCTTTGAAAATATGGTAATGATGAGGTAATCCTAAGGTATTCTCTGACCAAGAGGAATAGTATTTTTTTCATCCTATTTGTTGGTATCCATTGCTCTTTAAAACATGCAAGCTGCATGACTAGAAATTCAAATGGTGATATCTATTGAGGGGTCTGTGCCTTTGATTGTTTGACCAGAATACATGGTGCCTTACAGGTGGTGTAAATGATAATAATTCTTGCATCGTTTGGTAAACATTACAGCATTTTGATCTACATGGGTCTTGCCATCTGGACTCTGGAATTCATCCACATTTCAGTCTGTGGGTGAGGCAGTGATCAACCACATTTTCAACATTCTGAATTCTCCATTATCCATTCTTTCAATCATCGTTTAATCATTGCATTGCCTAGTAGTTCTTCACCAGGGAATGAGAATCACATTTATTCACTTGGCTGAATTCAAAATGGGTTTCTGTATTTGTTAAGGCAATTGATAGAACTTGGCATATCTGATTTGATTGATCTGGTCGTCTTTCAAATTTACTTTATCTCTCTCTTGTGCTTTGAAAACTCTATTTGGTCCAAACCAGAGCTGCTACATGTATTTGGACAAAACTGAAATATTGGTTCAAGTCGGGCTTTACTTATTGTGGTCGTAAAGGATTGTGACGTGACGCTTACAGGACAGAGCCAGATGAGGATATCTCTTCGAGACCTGATTCCAGACCTGAAAGTTCTGACCATGGTGATCAATCAATGATGCTTGTAATTCCTTGTAGAGCCTCATCAGCATCCACACATGGTGCTATCACAGTGATGAAGTCAGAGTGAATGATTGTTTGAAGCTTGGCCATGCTGTATTGGATTGTCATACCTTGAATAGCCTCAACAAATTCTCACATGGACCAATAATTGTGGCAGGGACGAAGGGGCCCTCTAGCGTAACCCAGTTTTGATGGAGTGTAATTGGATGACTTCTTCTACTTCGATAGTTACAATGGTTTCCGACATCAGTCTGGTATAAGTTTGGAAATTCCATTTCATGCTGTCCTTGAAATTTGACATTTCCTCTTGCAGAAGATAGTAACACCTTTTCCTCCATCTAGTCTGGAAGAAGCTGTGGACATTTTTATCTGGTGCTGTTTCTAAAATTCCTTCTTAGTCATCTTTTGACTCAAAGTGTTTCCTACATCCATTCTGGAATGAGTTTTTGACAGTTTATTGGGTGCCATCTAATGAATTTGACATTGCACTTCACTACTTTGGGAACATGCATTGTACTGTGGTGATTGATGGTGCATTGTGGGATATAGAGTGCACTTCCTCAGGACGAGCCTATCTTGAGGGTTCGACCTGTTAGATCTAGATTCGCATATATCTTGTCATTCTGAATGCAATAGCTTTGTCTCTCAAAATTGTGTGGAAGAAGTGTTGGATACATACGCAAACCACATCATTTGGTTCTTGTATGATGGTGAATAAATGAAGGGGAGACGTAAACAAAGAAAACAAAACAACAAAAAAGAAGAAAAAAAGAAACCATCAAATGTTTGTTTCCCTTATTGGTTTATTTCTAAATATTAACCAAAAATGCAGTGTCGAAGTTCATGTAAACACAATTGTATTACCGGTATGTAGAGAAAAACGTTGCACTTATTTACAAAACTGTTCTAATACTTCCCATCTGCTCAGGCAACTACTCATTTAAAAATAATAGCCCCCCCAAAAAACAATAATGATGATAAATAAATCTTTGAATAATAATAAAAATGATAATAATAAGATGTGAAATTAAGGTAGGTTGGCAGATATGGGGAGCATTTCATGGAGAGTTTTGTCAGTGATTTTCACTAATTAGCTCTCAGCCAATCAGATGCAAGAATTTTCAGTATCTTGTAACATCTGTTGGTGAAAGTCACTTACAGAAATACAGGGAGGGTTTTACATAAAACCCTCCCTGCGATGGATAGTACAGGGAGGTATGGAGCGAGACCTCAATCAATAGATTTACAACCTTTAAAAAGAAGAGGGGGATAGAGGGAAGGAGGGGGTGGTGATTAGGAAGGGGTCAGATTAAAGGAAATAGGGTGGTTTTGTTCATGGGTGTATAAGGCGATTACAAAGATGATTAACTGATATGGCAAGAGGGGGAGGGGCTGGAAAATCACTGCATTGTCTCTCATACACTTGGCTGCACAAAGTATCATTGAAGTTGTAAGTAAATCACCTACATTAAAAATGTAGTATGTCATGCATGGCAGTGTCCAGTGCCCCGCCCTGCACACTTATAAATAGAACGACTGGTAGTGACGTCATGTATTGTGTGATATTGTCTCGGAGACCTCAGCTCAGACTGGCGGCCATTTTGTGAGGGTTAGGGTTTGCTCCATCAAATCAAGGTCAGTTGCTATGGAAACCTAACTTGGATGGATCTTCTTGGCTGCTGGTCATTTTTTTTTTAATTATTTTTTTGAATAAACCAACCCCTTGGAAAATGAAAAAAAATTCTTGCTTTTCATTTGTATCTGTACCCTTTTAGTTATTGCAATCTCCCTGCCCCTTTTATCATCCGATGCGATACCCACACCCCTTTTATTATCTACTGTCACCCCCCGACCTTTGTTATCTATTGTGATCTCCCGCCCACTAGCATAATTTCTTGCAGCACCTATTGTTCAGGGGGATGATATGGTATTACATCCCCCCTGAATAATAGTTGCAACGCAAGGATTAAGGCTAGTGTCCCCACCCCTTCTGCAAGCAAAACCTGACATTGTTCCTGTAATCAATAGCTTTTCAGATTTCTAATAGGCATTCTAGATCATTATGTAGAAGGTAATCCAAATATAGTGGGGCAGACGTTAATCAATGCACAATTTCCATCATTTTATAGTCGAGTCACTTCGATATAAATTCATTCAGTGACAAATGTGCAGTGTCGGTAAAATGCCTAGACTTTACCGATAATGTTTTAAAAAATATTTGTCTTTTTTTATCATCAGCCCTCATATTTGGATTACCTTTTTTTTGCGCCGTATGAGCAAAATTTTTAAGCACACAGATATTTTCAAGCTAGTGGCAAATTTGCGACTTCATAAATTTGTAAAACGCAAAAATGTATGAAACAATTTCAGCTTATAAAGTACTTTGAAGGTAATGTCATGTTTTGGCTTGCAGCAGGTCAGGATAATCCCCCTCCCCCATTGAGATTTGCACATGAATAAAGAAAACATCCCCCTGAAAAGCGGACATTCTCAAAAATCCTCTTGCCAACAAGTTCAGAAAATTTATCCTTTTCAATGGCATTTTTGCCACCCTTTTCATTGAATTGGTAATTTTTACGTTCTAAAAATACTTTCCATTGATGTGCAAGTCTCAGTGAGTCATCGAACCCCCCCCCATCCTATTTCTATGACTCTGGATAAAATGTTGCAAAATGGATTGATATTGAGGGCCAAACTTTTCCTCCTTTTAAAAAAATACAGATAATGATACCATGGTAACCATTCCTTGTTTTTTTTTAGTGAGATGAAATCTACCAATTTCATTTACTGGTAGTTTCAAGTGTTTCCATGATCCAAAATAGGAATAAGCGATTATTGACCCATTTTGCAACATTCTGAGTATAGTTTCAGTTAAAACTAAGGCGGGATATTGTTTTTTTCATTTTCAAAAAGTGAACTTCATGAAATGCAATTTTGTGGAAATGATTTTGATATTGGTTATTTAATATGAAGATTACTTTCTGACAAAATACGTGCTGTATTCTTGAACTATCAATGCATTTAAAGAGATGCAAATACATGGATCATATATGTAATTTACAAAACCAGAATAGGCATATTACCTTAAATTGGCAGTGCTAACAGATATATATATCTAGTTTGGATAAAGTTTTTAAGTGTTTATGTCACACGAAGTTTTGGATCTGAAGATAATTGGAAGTTCTGTTTTTTTTTCTTTGCTGAAGTAATTGTTTGATCAGGTTTATTCGCATTTGCATTTCCTGAAGTTCACTCTTTTCCCCCACATCCAAGGGTGGGGCGGGAGAGAGAAGGGGATAAGGTGACGGAAGGGAAAAGGAGGAACAGGAAGAAAGGGGGATAGAATGAATGAGAAGGAAGTGGGAGGGAGATAAAAGAAAGGGAGGGAAAGAAAAAGAGATTGTCACATAGAATGGCTTAATAAGATAAAATGACAAACATGATAGATCTATAATTTGTTATTAAAGCTAAGTGTGATTGGGCCAGGGTTATAGACCAACATCAATCGGATGAGAACAGTTTGAGGTGAGGTAAGAAAAAGTGAAAGGTTGCCATGGTTTCTGAAGTTGAAATGCAAAACGAGAAAAGAAATGAGGAAAATACAAGAGAGCGTTCGAGATAACCCGGATGTGAATGCAGGGGGGGGGGGGGGGGTGAAGGATTGTTTTGTTATTGTTGAAAGAATAAAACGATAAAGCTGAATTTGAAATTCATGTCAGATGGAAAAAATGAATAACCGAAAAGAATGCAAGAAACCTGGCGTTCGAGATAATCTGGATGGGGAGTGGGGGGGGATTTGGTGAAGGATTTATTTATTATTGTTGAAAGAATAAAATGATAAAGTTTGATTATGACATTCATGTCAGATAGAATAAAGGATTGACCGTTTAATTATTAAGAAGGTGGTTAAGAGGAAAGATATTTTAGTGAAAAAGGGGGAGATGGAAAAACATAGGCTATGTCGAGAAAGAAATTGGGAATATTAGCAAAGAACGAAAATGTGAACTTATGAATGCAAATTATCAGAGACAATCGGAGAGAAAGAAATAAAGAGAAAAGAGGGATAGAAGTTTAATGCAAGAGATAAAATCAGTAATCACGAAGCTTAGAGAGGAAAAAAGGGAGATAGTGAGAGAGAGAGAGAGCGAGGTGGACCGGGGGGCATAGGCGGCGGGGGGGGGGGGGACGTGTCCCCCCTAAATTTGAGGAGGGGGGGGGGACGGTCCCCCCTAAATTTGTTGTTGATGACTTTTTTTTTGCTTGTCAAAAATTTTTTGGTTGTCCCCTCCTAAAATTTTTGGCTTCCGCCGCCAATGCCGGGGGGGGGGGGGAGTAACCGGTACGAGAATAAATACAAGTAGCCCGAAGGAGGGTGTAACACGATCATTTACTTTATGTTTATAAAATAGTGATATGGATCCCAATCAAATGATTGGCTGAAATATACCATGTGACCAATCATTTATTTTAGCTAACAAGAAATTTTGCTGAGGACCCGTTCTCATGATTTGTTATACAGACAGGTCAAGGTTTTGAGATGAAGACGGTTTATCAAATAAAATGATCCAAACCACTATTTCGTAAAACATCATTTGAACCACAGACAACGTTTGACAATTCACATTCAACAGTGTAGTTATTGTTCTCTGAAGGTTTTTTTTTATAATGATTATGAGCCGTTTTACAATCAGGGTAACTCAACTGTCTCATTTGACAAAAAAAGTTGCTTTGAATTCCTTCAAATTGTGCGGCATATACGGTCAGTCACTTCTTTGTAGGGATTCTATCAAATGATTAAGTTATGTCAATTGCTTAAATTGTCGCAGAGGACCATTTTGCACAGTGGAACTGGTACAATGATAAGCGGAAGTGAGCGAAGTGAACAGTCTAAGAATATTGCATATTACTACACAAGTATTAAAAAGAGATTATCAATTAAGTGACTTTTTACTAAAATAAAAACCGTCTGAAGCGTTTGAGGATTTAGAATGTCAAACGAATCCAATATTTAATTTTGATTGGTGAAAAAATGTATAATGACTGGACATAGAGATGTCCGGGCTCAAAATTGAAAAAAAAATAAGACAGTAAATTTTGCCCTAAAATTCAAGATATGGTCAATTTTGAGAAATTAATGTGTAGTTCAATATTTTTTTTCTTAGCAGTTTGGTCTTAAAGTGCCCAATACGTTTCTTTGTCTGATGCACTGAAGGCCTTTTAATTGATGTTCCCTGATTGTAAAACGACCCATCAAGGAAACAAAAGTCCTCAGCATAGCCGACAGAAGAAGGGGGCATATTTCTCATTTTAGTTGATTCTACTCCCAAATTATTTTTCAAAAAATATGGAAACACTGAAAACATTTAGTTTTGTTCATCTTTACCATTTGATTTCAGTGTGTGTGTGTTTTTTTTTTAATCTTTATGGGCATAAAGCAAAAGCCTGGCGTTTTGTCCCGCCCGGGCATTTGTTCCTATACTGCAAGATTTGGGGCCGTTAAGGGCCTAAGACCACACTCAGAATGGAGTGATGCGTTACATTTTGTTTTAATTTAGATATTTTTTCAACGGAAAAGTGCAAGTCTTCTTTTCCCACATTTTTGGGGGAGGGGGAGTTCTAAACCAACACTCTTTATACGTATTGTAAAATGACCCCCCCCCCTCCTTTCCACCGGCTATGCTTTTTCCTAAAAAAAGTCAACTATTCAAAGCAAATTCCTTTCTTAAGTACCGGAAGAAATATTTAACCCTTTAAACTTTATGTGCTGCAAAACTCTCATGAGATTTTACAAACAAGCAAACAAAACAAAAACTAGGTGAGTAAGCGAAGCATCTGAGCAAAGAAAAAGTGGAATTTAAACCTCAAGCTTGATTTCTGGACAAGTGCATTCATCTTTTGTATTATAAAGAATATTAAGTTCCTGCCTCCATTTTTTCTGCCCACTCAACACTGCCCCCATGAACGCTGCAAAGACTGAACTCCGAATAGGCCTACGAAAAGGCAGTCTTAGAAGAAATAAACAAGAGTGTGAAACAAATTTTGAGAGAATCGTGAAAGCAAGCAAATCGACCGAGCTTTATCATTGTCCTGTTGAAAGCCTCCAAAGGCTATGCTTACTCTTTCAACAACCAGTTATTCAATTCAATTCAATTCATTTTTTTCATCACCATGGACGGCATGCTGTGTTTCTCCTGGAATCCATATGAAGCAATAAATAATCATGATTATGTTTGACATGGAAGAACATGACAGAATTCAGCCTTTTCCTTGAGAAATTCAGGGACCAGTTGCGAATCCACATACAGTTAATGTGTAAATCCAACGATTCCCTACTCAAGGTAGTAGGTGAAGGTTCCGAGTTCTTCACCAATATACGTTATTTTTTTATGTGAATAACGCCATAAAACCCAAACAAACATGTGAAAGAATGACGTTTTCGCATGAGTGGAAAGATGGGCAAAATATGGTGGACCTATTTTATGATGATGTCGGTCAGATTGTAGCATTTTATCGAAAGCATTCCTGTCGTGCATGCAAGCAACGTAAAGCCCCTCTGGCTTGGGCCAGCGGAAGATATATGCAGAAGACCAACTGGATCCTTGATCACCCATCACCATGATGAGACTGCATCGGGTGAACCTTCCAACCATGGGGATCGGCATGGCCGTCGACCAAAGTCCATTATCCACATCCTCCTCGACCCTTCTCATAGTAAAACTGGGTCCTCGCATTCAAATGGCAAATCGAATTGGATAGTCGGCAGTGACATCAGATCTCATTTCACCGGCATATAACCCCCACATGCGGATGCCTTCCAAGCAACATTCTTCTATCCAACTGACCCGCCATCCAAGATCTCCTGAAGAAAACCTGTTCTCTTCCTCGCTGATCAGGTTTCATGGATGGTGACATATATACTCGAGCGTCTGCCTGTTCCACGTCAAGTTTTTGGCCCGTGATGCATGAGGTGGTCACAGATCGTTGACCACCAACAAGTCCTGAAGTCTTGGTTGACGCCAGGTTAATTCTTGCTCTAATGGAAAATGACAGAAAAGAGGGAGAAAGAAAAATGAAAGAGTCTCTCGTATATATCCAACAAAATAAGGAACATAGAGCCCGATTCGTAGAGTTGCAACTATCATGACTACAGTTACTGTATTTGGCAGCTGAGCAGAAAAGTTACTGTAACTTTTCTGCTCAGCTGCCAAATACAATCAATGTTACTATGGTAATAATTACAAATTTAATATTCTTTTATTTTATTTATCTGGTGTGTCTCGAATCAATAAACGAGACAAAGTCATAGGCAGCAATTTTTGTGATATTTTTGGTCCCTCGATGAGAGACAAACATGGGAACGAAAGAATCCTTTCCCACTGGCGCTCGTAGGCAATGCCTGAAATCAAATTAAAATTGATTGATTCAAAGCACTGAATATAAGTATACAATGAACTCATACCTGGTGGGTGTTTCATAAAGCTGTTCGTAAGATACGAGCGACTTTACGCATGACTGGTGATCCTTTCTTGTGCTTTGTACACTGCGTAATTGAGTTATGACCTAAGAACATGTTCCAGTCATGCGTAAAGTCGTTCGTAACTTTACGAACAGCTTTATGAAACACCCACCTGTATATTATTCTATTGTAAAATATCCAAATACGTATTGTAAATTTTTGAGTTCGTAAAAATGAACTGATCAAACTCGATGTAAAATAATAATGATAATAATAATTGGCATTTATTTAGCGCTTTACAATTATCATTACCCAGTCACTGGATTCATAGCATTCCAAGCAGCCTGTTAGGCGCAAACTTGCTAAACCAACCACAATGACGGTTGTTTCCTACCGGTACCCAATTAGCACCTGGGTGAGAGTGGCAAAGTGTGGATTGACGCCTTGCCAAAGGGCGCTATAGGCCATGGTGGAATTCGAACACACGACCCTCTGATTACAAGGCGAGAGTCAGAACCGCTACACCACGGCGCGCCGCGGCGCTTCCACATAAAAATGAGAGTGTTGAAACTATTATAAGACAGGCTCCCCGCAGGACCCTGCCCTGGGTGTAAACAAAAAGCACGAGAGCTTGAACATAACGCCAGATGGTGCAAAAGTAGCAATCAAAGGTGTTGAACTAAATAACACCCAAACTTTAACACTGCAGCTGTAATTGACTGGTCTGTTCATCTATAAATAAGTACATAAAATCAAAAGGAGGAAAATCATCAATTGGCTATATGAATATAATAATGACCCAAATTTAATTACACAATAGTTAATTTCGAGTAAATCAAGAAAATTAGAAACAACTATTGTGAGAAATTTGGCCATTTTTTTTGCATTCGCTTCGGGCACTTCCATGTGGATTTGCAAGATATAAATTAGGCCCTACACACAAGATGTGCTCAAGTTTAAGCAGCAATTTTCCATATTTAATGTCAGCCGAGATACGGACGTGGGTCAAACTCGTACTCATATACTCAGTAATAATAACACCCAGAAGTATGACTGAATAACGCCATAAAACAGATCACAGAGAACAGTAAGGTTGAGCCAATTTGGTTGATCTGGGCCCCGTCTTACAAAGAGTTACGATAGATCCAGTCAACTACATCTGTGGAAAGCCAGCAACGCCAATATTTAAAATACGTGTTTCTTCAAAAGATTTTCTGGAAATGGCGTGTAGTCCTACATTCAAAGTTTTCTTAAAAATTCAGTATGCTTCTCTTTGTTTTCAAAGAACAGTGTGCAAATTTCCTGAAGAAAAAAATGGCATTGATGGACTTGAGGTTGATCGGATCAATCGTTACTCTTTGTAAGACATGGCACTTGGAAGGCTTTCATAACAGAACTTGTCAGACATTTTTTCCGACAAGTTCCGCTTTATCCGACTTTACCATACCCACTTGGCCAATCGAAATCAAGGAAAGTCATCAGATCCGAAAACTTGTAGGACAAATATATTAATTACACGTTCTCCAGTTTTCTTTCATTGAATCCCGTTGTCTAGTATCTCATGTCTCAGTGAATATTCCCATCGGGTCAAGTTGACCAACTAGATCCTTGATCACCCCTTACCTGCATAGGGTGAACTTTTCAACCATAAAGGCCATCGTATCTGCATCGTCGACCGAAGTACACTGCCACACATTATACCTTCTTACGGTGATCCTGCACGTTTAAATATAGGCTCTCTCAAGTTGGAAACAGAACCCGGAAACAGAATTGGCCGGTGAACCGTGACGGACGTCAGACCTATCTCACCGTAATATAACCGCATAAGGATGCCTTCCAAGCAACATTCTCCTATCCAACCGACCCGTCATCTCATCCTGATGAAAACATACTCAAATCCTCGTTGACCAGGTCACACGTTGGTGATGTATAGCCTGGCGCAGGCCTATTCTCTATCCCATTGTTGATCAGCATACATCGATCGTAATCCAGGCCCTGATCTGGGGTAAAAGACTTGGTCGACATTAGGCTATTTTTTGTGCACCTGGAAAAAAAGAAAAAGAAAAATGGGTGGAACTGTCTTCTACAGACATGCCAGCAAAACAGAGCTACAACTCATTACATAAGGAATTACAACTACCGGACTATCGTGGCAACTGCCACGAAACAAATCTAAAAGCAGCCAATCACGTTAAGTATATATATATTTATATATGTTTGGGCCCTCACAATGCTGTACGACTTTCAAAGTAGTTGTTTAACAGTTTAAAAAGTGTTTGAAATATTAAACAAGATAACATTTTCATCATCAATAAATTGCATAGATTTACAATTATCCAGATGGACTGTAGTTAGGGATAATTGCACCCTGAATTTAGATTTAATCCTTAATACAATGGTTTTGAATAACGAGGATTTAAATTTAAATCCTTTGAGAATTAAAAATCAATCTGTAGGATTCAAATCTTAATTCAGAATTCGATTGGTCCGTTACTACACTCCATCTGGATTTCTTTTTAATCCCTGCAATTTAGAGCGTAGCGGTACTTAAAGGTAATATTGTATTAGTCCTAAGCGCTATGATACATAATTATTATTATTTTGTTGATGTCAGCAAATCTAGTCTTGTAATTACTGGCTCACCATTATTAACCTGTAATGAACAATTCCTTTTACCAGTTGCTGTGATAATCTGAACATGAAGTACATGATACAAGGACGGATTTGTGAGAATAGTAAATAGTAAAAAGGAACCCATGTCACAAACTCTGCATGCTTTCACAAGGTTTCCTCCACATGATATTTTTTTTAAGTAACATGATCATTACCAATAATTTGACTACTTTCACGAATGTATTGTATTGTTTTATTTCTATGGAATTTAAATTGTATCTTTTACATAATGACGTTGAGATGTAAAAACGTATTTACTTTGCTGTTATTGTGGAAATAAAAAATTGAAAAATGAGCATGTTCATATCTTGTACCGATAGCTTGTATAGCGCATATAGGAGTATACTCTCTAAATGGAAAAGAGTTGATCTGGTCCCTAATCAGACTCCTTTCATAGTAAGATGAGGAAGTAGTCCCGATGGAATATTTCAATCGTTCAAGAATGCATTTTGACCCTTTTATGTGTAAAAGAGTGTACATTTTAAAAACATTTTCACTCCAAGAAAGGTGAAAATTCACTCTTGAAAGATTGAAACCTCATTCCATCAGGACTGGTCCCTCATCTCACTCTGAGAGGAGTGTGATTAGGATTCAGGTGGGTGTTTCATAAAGCTGTTTGTAAGTTATGCACAACTTACGCACGACTGGAACATGTTCTTGGGTCATTAATCAATGATATAGGGATATCACATAGCACAAAAAAGGATCACAAGTCGTGCGTATAAAGTCGTTCGTATCTTATGAACAGCTTTATGAAACACCCACCAGGGGCCTGTTGCAGAAAGAGTTGCGTTCAAACGCAAATCAAAATATCAAGCGCAAGTCTCGAATACGGGTGCTTCATTGGCTGAAAATCAAGTTGCGCAAGATTTTTCGAGTTGCGATTGATCGCAACTCTTTCTGCAACGGGCCTCAGATTAACTATTTTTCATTTAGAGAGTTTATAAAGATGATTTTCCCCAAACAGATTTTATTATTTTCTCTTGATATGATTAATTAATTAAAATGAAATAAGCTTGCAAAGTTCAAGTTTTCTGTTTGTAACTATGAAGTGAATTTGAAACATCTATTTTTTCAAACATGCATATTATGTTCTACAAAACACTGGATGTATCAATAAAAAGGAAACCAAATTTCAATGCCTCTTCCAGAGAAAAATAGAAAATAAGTGACATCGAAAATAATATGCCCGTAGAAATGAACCCTATTAGCATTACAATTCGTACCCAAGTGATAACGTAATATGACCATGCCTCTGCAAACACCATTCTTATTTAAATTAATGTGCAAATATGAACTTGGTTCACTTTTATGCTCAAAACACTAAAGACAATGAATAAGGGCATAAAAAGATATCTTACCAATCGTTTATGTCTATTTTTGTTTATGTAAGAACATATTGATTACACATTGTTTTATACACCTAACTTTGTTAATTAGCTATACCTTTACCAGGAAAAGGTTATTTAACTATTAATTGGATAAATTTCTCATAAACATTCAAGTTTTGTCTCCTTTATTTAAAAATACACCCTACAAAAATTATCCCACGAATAACGCGAGGTTCAGATACAAGCCGTCTTCAAAGAATCGACTTCTTATTTTAAAAAAATGCCTAATACAGTAATTGATGAAGGAGATAAGAATGAGTTTTACCTAATGTATCGATGCTTCCTGGTTGCTGCTTGGTCCCTAGTGGACTTTCTGTACCTCGCTTTCTGCTAGATCCTATTAATTCTATTAGTAAGTTTGAAGAAAATAAAACATCACTTAAAAAATATAAGTATTAAAAAAACATTCATCTCAAATCACAGCCATGGATGCAAATTTGAAAGGCACAGGTCTATGATGTGTTTTAAAATACGTTTTTTTTTAGACCCTGTGGAGTGGACTACCCTATTATTAAAGGATTTGACATAATAATGATATCAAGATAATGAAAAGACATTGAAGACATTGGTAATATAAACGGTGTTGATATAATCCATCAAAAATCAAATAACATGAAACTACACATTTATATAATTCAGTGTTAGGACTAAACCATTGAGTCAGAAAAATTAAATTTCTTCAAAATTCATTTGGGAGAAAATACTCTTTCGGGCCAAAATTATGTTTATGAAGTGACTTTGATTAAATCGACAATCCTTTCAATGAAATCAATAATAAATCTATGTGCTTTGATAAACAGAACTGCAATAAATCATGAAATTTTATATGTTCTTAAATTTCTTAAATTTTTCTGTGAATCAAAATTCAGCTTTTTGATGAAAAAAAGTTCAAAAGATAATTTTAGTCAATAAACCTCTATTCTATTTACAAATTTATGATAAAATACACAAATCACTAGCACATACATGTACGTAGCTGAAAGCAATCACCAAGTGAATTCTAACAGTTTCTCTATTTCTTTTCTATTGTTAAGATTTGGCAATATATTTTGAAATTAAATGATATCTTACTTTAATTTTCAAAATCATCCGTAATTGTCTTACATTAACAAAGTATATAGCAAGTCTTTTTTCCAAATTCATTTCATGGTAATTTGTAAATTGTATATTGAGAAAAATCAAAATGACAAATAATCAACCAGTACTTTGGTTATCTAAACCGCATGCTTTCGTAATTCCGAAGGTTCGTTAATCCGAAGGTTCGTATTTCCAAAGGTTTGTAATTCCGAAGGTTCGTTAATCCGAAAACAAAATGAGGTTCGGCGTAATTCCGAAGGTTCGTCAGTCCGAAGACAAAGTGAGGTTCGTAATTCCGAAGGCTCGTTAATCCGAAAACGAAATGAGGTTCGTAATTTCGAAGGTTCGTTAGTCTGAAAATGTAATGTCTAACGGCGAACTTTATTTCGTTCTCGGACTAACGAACCTTATTTCGTTTTCGGATTAACGAACCTTCAGAACGACGAACCTTATTTTGTTTTCGGACTAACGAACCTTCAATATCGAACCTTATTTCGTTTTCGGATTATCGAACCTTCGGAATAACGCCTCAAATGTTCGGATTAACGAACCCTTTTACGTTTTCGGATTAACGAATATCGAGGTATAGGCAATTTACGTGTTTCGGAATTACGAAGTGTAACCATCTAAACCTACATCACCATATTTTCATTAATAATCTTCTACTTTTATATACTTCTACGACGCGGCTCAGCAGGATCCATGAGACTTGTTGGTGCTTTTTAAAAAAAATGTGCTGTTTGTGCAAGTAAAAATCTAGTTCGTTGGTTTAGATCTGAATTTTTAAGACAAAAAATGAAAAAAGGTCATGTCTCGGTTTTTGCAATTTTCCATAGAGATTTTAGGTTTTCACATTTTACCAACATAATATCATCCATTGTTCTATTCCCTTATGCAAACAGAGATAACATTCATCATGATTTTTAAACTTTTAAAAAATAAATTTGACAGTTTTTTTTAACGATATCCCTGGATATCATCAAATATAGACAAACTGGAATCACATTTTCATTACACAACAATCGAAAGTAATCATATTCTTCATAATAAATTCTTTTCAAAACATTAATGTGCCTCTCAATAAAGCTATTTTCAATCGTGTGAGACTTTCTTAAAGTTTGTATGAATATAAACACATTTACTTTAAAGTAATCTGAGCAAACACCAATTTATATTGACATAAGCCGTTGGTGTGAGCCATTTCAGAAGGTTCTTTTAATTGCTAGCAGTTAGATAATTATCCCACTTACCTGGTTATCGCCAAAATAATGTCTGAAATCAGTTCCTGCATTTTCCCTCCTTTCCAATCTTGTGGGGAAAAAACCTTCCAGCAGTTTAAATTCAGCAATCCTTGCATCTTTTCTCAGCGTTGTGATACGCCGTTGTTGGTGGTGGTGATGCCGTGGTGTACCCCGTATTCACGGCTTGCATTCCTTTATAAACCTGTACATTCACTATCGCCTGCCCGTCAGCTATTCAATTTTCCCGCCACTGTGCACTCGTTTATTCGCCCCGGTGCATTACCATGGATCTATTATTATGGATAGACATTCGGCGTTTTGTTAACGGATTACTTTCGTCGATATGCCCTATTTACATCGGGGAAAGACTTCCATATGTCCCCTCCACTAATTTTAAAAAATACTTCCCCAAAACCCCCTTCTGTCTTTCTCTTTTTTCTTCTTTTTTTTCTTCTTACTTCCGGTGGGAACTTGGATTCGAACCTCTCGCTGCAGAACGAAGCATCTCCAGTCTGTCACTGAGCTTGCAGGAATTGTTGAAAGCCATGGGTTTCATAACAATTATCAACCGATATTACGACTAGTCTACTCTCCAAGAGTATTGAGTATTTATTTTTCTGACTAAATAAACCGATGCCATTGGGAATTACACACACTCGAATTTTTGACGGAATAAAGCCATATTTTGGTATGTATCCGACTTTTCCTTCTTAAATCTCTTAGATATATGTTAGATAATTCTTGATAAACCTTCTCCATATTTTTTTTCAATTTTAGTGGAGGGGACATATGGAAGTCTTGCCAACATGGGTTTTGGTGGCATGTTTATTTAATTTAATTAATTCAGATCCGAAAGACAGTACATCACTTAAAATAAAGGGGGAATTTATCATACCGGTAATTCACAAACTAGATGAGGTCAGGTCAACATTCCCTATGTGACAATTTTAAAAAGGCATAAGACCCCCCGGGGGGGGGGCACTTCCATTCACAAGTGGATACCATGCGCGACCATGAGGTCTCGAAAAGCACCCAAAAACGTTAAACGCGTTTCTTCGTGAGCGGGACTTGAACCCCTCACGTTGAGATCTACGATCTTATCCGAAACATGCGCTCTAACCGACTGAGCTACTCCATAGCAATATCAGCTCAAATTATAAATTAAAAGGCTGCACGGAATCCTCACCACTTACTCTTTTCTCGTGAGACAAAACGATTAATGTTGTGTAGTTGATTGCTTAAAAACTCTAACAGAAAATGCGGACTTGCAGAAGTCGTTTGACTCCGTAACCTTTAGATATGGCGCCCGACAAACCAAGCTTAATTTGAATTACAAAGGAACATGACGGTATCGCCAATATAGAATTGTAAAAGCAACCTCCGTTTTTATTCAATACTTTCAATAAAAAAGGTAATATTTTATTTCCAAACAAGCTTTTACTCACCGAAACAATATTAGAGGGGGTAAAAGTGATAAATATTAGTAGAATCAAATACATAAAGGCGAGCTGATACATGATTTATCAACCCGATAGAATAGGGAAAAAATCTAAACAGTTGTTAAATGGCCTTAACAGAAAATCAAATCAGGCTTTATAAAAAAGAAAATCACAGCGTCCTTCTCCCCATTTCTAAATCTTCACCATTTGGAAAAATTAAAGGGCCGGTAACATTAACAAATCGGATTCTTTTTAGAATAAAAGTTGATATAGTATGAAAATTCATAATTCCTCTCTAGGAATTCAAGAATATGAAGCTCCCGCGGTCTGTGCTAGAAATGAAAAACTCCCATGAAGAACTTTGCATCTGCCCCCGACTCCACCCCCTCCACGAGGAGAAGTTCTGAGTAATAGAAAACTATACCGGTATTTGGGGAGAGACAATTCTTCTTTTCTTGCTCGTTAGATTTCATGGGACGGATACGAATGAGGAATTGGTGAAATATGATATTATTTTGTAAATACTTTGTCAAAATAAAAAAATACACCTTGATATTAAAAATCTCAATTTTGCTCGATTTATGCTTATATGAAATTTTTGTCCGCTACTCCACGTTGGAGCCCCTCAATATACACCACTGATAAGTCTATATTAACGAAGTGATTCTTCAAGAAAAGAATACTTTTTGTCATATTCTTGCTCTATTTCCCCTTTGTCCTTCGATAGTCATAACGGATATGAAACTGGAAAACACACCTAAAAGTGTTGATCCCTTGCCTTGATCCATATATTATTTATAATTATGATTTCATGATTCGACAAGTTCGGGGTGGGTGGGGAGGGGTATCTGAGAAAAAATAATATCAAGCTCATTTAACCTTGTTCCCATGACCTATGAATGGAGGTAAATATAGTGTTCATGTTCTTAGAAAGAATATCAAGCCTATTAAATTTGTAAATTTGTTCTATTCATTGATTCTGTTACGATACTGCAACAAATAACAATGAAAATTTTAGTTTTAACTTTAATTCCCTTGTCTTTTGTTACAGGAAATAGATCATATACTTAAACAAAATAAAACCAAACAATGGTCTTACATCAATCTCTTGAAGTGTCCGATGTACAATCCAAAGTTATAATCCTAATAAAAATCCAAGTCGGTTCTTCTTCTTCTTCAGGTTACACCTGCCTCCTTCAGGGTTGAAGATTCTTGCAGATGGTTGGTTGGCGAAGATTCCCTAAATTAAAGTTCACAATAATGGCGATGATGAAATTGAAGTTGAAGCACGATGAATAAAAAGAGTCACTATAACGAGTGGAAATGTCCGTGAAGACGATGTTGATGATTCTTAACGGTCAATTTCAGCAATCCTTGGGTTGAAAAGCGTTCATTAAAACAGGTTGATGATCTCGATGAGAACTGAGAATTCCTCTTTCAAAGTAACTGCAAACAGTTCATTGATGGCGTGCAAATAATCATAAAGAGGATAAATGTTATATACCAGTTTGAAATCAACTCTGTTCTGACATAAAATCTAGTGTGAAACTCTGAGTTCTGATCTGATATGATGATCTTCTTGAAAGAAACTGACAGCTTATATACACATTATTCACTATTCTGGAAGCCTCTAGTATTGTCTACAAAAAAGGACATTCTGCTAATTCCTAGAGCAGTCTAATTTTAGAACATTCTTGAATGACCTCAGTGAAATTAACAATGTACTGTAAACAACATAGCTATCCAATTGTTCATTTCCACTACCCTATGAGTCTATTGTAAAGTAGTCTCTTTTCAGATATAACAAAATTCCTCAGCCTATTGTGTATCATTGCAAATTCCAGAAATAATAGAAATTACTCTCATCTCATTATATATATCCTTAAAGAGAAAATAACTAAATAAATGAATGTAATTGCTCTTATAATTCTACATATATATAACAATTGATGGATGGAATGATGTATTGATTGATTGACTATTTGATAGAGAATTTATCTGATTTCAAATAACGGAATTACAAAAGTAACGAAAAATATAATACAACAAAATGAAATGAAATGGGAACCTCCTGGAAAGCAAATCTTGTGAATGATGGCCCCCTTCAATAAATAGATACATGGACATTAAATGTTAAATATTAATAATAAAATGAAAATGCCCATAATATGCAATCATATCTTGGTTTATTCAAAATCAAATATAAATGTCTTAAATTCTATTGTCAAAGGAAATGATGACACTTTTTAACTCAATACGAGTGCAATCATTGTCACTGAACTGAATTAATATTTTATTTTGTAGCTTTGGAGAAATTAAACCCAAGTCAATGTACCCAATTATAAGTTAACACATACAGAAAACCACAATGAATCAATTTTTGAAGATTTTTCACAGATAGGGAAAATGTGTTGAACCTATATAAGTGTATTTGAACTGATTGATACTTTATGAATATACACCCTTTAGCAAGATTTATATTCTTAAAGTAAACCTACCTCCAAATAATGTTTGTAGGGAAAGTCTTTAATCTTGATTTCTACCATTCATGATATTATCTTTTTTTATACAATATTGGAGCGTTGTGGCCCAGAATGTGGTCTCCGGACCTTGAAAGAGATGGTCGTAGGTCCGAATCCCAGCCCAGGCTTATTTTCAGCAAGAGAAATTGATCCAAATTGTGCAGCATTCAACCCAGGTGAGGTAAATGGGTACCTTGCCTGAATATTTATTCCTTGAAACAAGATGTGCATTACATCTATTCTGCTTAAGCCACGGTAAATGTATTGCATTATAGGGTTTTGATAAAATGAGTGTTATGAACTAAAGAAGCAGGTATAATTATCGTTATTATAATACACACAATGTATGATAATCTTTAAAGTAAGAAGACATCCGACATTGTTCTTGAAAGTCTGTATATCTGGATTGCTATATCACTTTTAATAATGATATTTTGGAAGTCATTGAGGGGGGGGGGGTCACGTATTGTGAGTTTGAGTTGATAACTTCCGGTTCAAGTTCCGCAAAGGAAGGTGAAACCTTTTATTTTTCCTCTCTGTTTAAAAGGTATCTAAGAGGAAGTGGCCCTTGCACTGGATGACCTGAAGCCAAACAGTCGTCGAATAACAATTCGATGAATTTAAATACAACTGATTCTACTTATAACCCTCAGATCTTCCTGTGTCACTTAACTATGCAGTCGACCAGACAGTAATCATAATATATAGAGAGGTATTTCCTTAATTCGTTCTGACTTCTGCAGAATTTTACTATTAATACCATAGAGCGATTAAATACCGCGTTGTCTCCAGCAACGAGAATCTACATTTCTATGAGAAAAAAACAGATACAAGTATAGTTGGTTATCTGGAGACGTTTACAATCACTCACGTCCTAGGGCAATCGATTCATCATTCCGGCAATGCAGCTATTGATATCGTTTGTTGTTCCCTGTCTGATCGCCTTGTTGAGTTTTCCCGCCAATTCTGCAGCGGACTCCGGATGGCAGTCACATCGGTGCGGAGCCCCGAGCCCTCTCAAACATGGTACCTTGTCAATCATTGGAGAGGGATTGTACGCTTCCTTCGCATGTAACCAAGGATTTTCACTGTATGGGTCAAGAAAGATTCGTTGCCTTGGAAACGGGCAATGGTCGGCCGAAAGTCCAATATGCGTAGGTAAGATTCAGACATTAGGATGCTTAGAAAATAAGGGGAAGTGAGAAAAATCTTCATATGTTGATAATTTTTTTTTACTAAATTATGCTTACCCAGAGTAGACTTTTCAGTATTAAATTGCTCTACTAGCTATGGCTATGTTATGTTTTATGCATGTATAAAACGCATCATTCCGATCTTAATGCTGGGCACCATGCCAGAAGGCACAAGACTCCATTTTAAAAGTCGTTGGTGCAACCTCATGATATAACTCGGCCGGGGATCGAACCCTAGACCTCCTCTTCATGAGGAGGTCCTCTAACGCTGAAGCACCATGACTGGTTAGTATTAATGTTCATAAAGTTTTCATAAAGTAAAAATTTTCAGGAATCCTGTATTATTGAGCTTAATTGACAAATTGTTTGATAAACCGTCTTTCATTATATAACATTAATTATACGATCATTGAATCACCTGAAGTTTATTATTTAAAACCATCATCAAATTAGCAAAATGGCTACCGCTATTAATACCTTTCGTTGTTGCCTGTCTAATCGCTGTGTTGATTTTTCCCGTCAATTTTGCATGTCAATCTTATAATAAGAAAACAAAGATTCTTTTATCATTAATAACAGAAAAAGAGTTATTGTTAACAGATTCACAGTCACAGTAAAATGTTCTTTCCTTTGATTCACATTTGCATCCCTCATTTCGTCATGATTTAATACTAGCCGCTTCCGCTTATAAGTTAAGAAGATCAAAGAATATAAGACATGTTATAACCACAATCGGACAATGCTGCTCTTGCGTTGATTTTTTTCAGCGACTGGATGTAGTCCACTACCGAAGTTCCCAAAAGGACGGACCTCGACCCGAATGGACGGAGCCGTAGTAGTCTACAAATGCCCCAAGAGGACATGGATCCGAGGCTCCAAGACCATCTTCTGCAACGGTGAACGCTGGAACGACACGGTGCCAACTTGCAAGGGTAGCCCCCGACCCGACCCGGATTTCTTGCCCATTTCCAACTGCCCGTTGCCACCGCAGGTCCACAGCGGCGTGGCCGTGAAGGGTTTCGAATACGTGACCTACACGTGTATCAACCGGACGGTACCCACGCTGGGTTCAGGGGTACTGCGGTGTTTGTCGAATGGCGAATGGGATCGACAACCAGTGGTGTGCGCAAGTAGGTCAATGGAATCAAGGTACTGTTAGATAAATCGTTTTCCTGATTTCGAAACGGAAAAAAGCAAAAACGAAATATAGAGTAGAAATTGATGTTTTTGAGATTTAAAACAAAAAACCGGTAATGTTTTCAATATTTATTAATTTCCAAATTAGAAAAACGAATTTTCTAACAGAACCTTGATTCAATGGGCCCGTTTCTCAACGACCTATGATAGCTATCATGGTAACCGGGCTCAGCAGCCTACCAAAGTCAAGGTTTCCTTGGTACTTGTCATATGACAAATTTACCATAGTTGTAACTCTTTACGAAAAGTGCCCATGGGTTATTTATCAAATCATTCCGACATCCTTCGCGTGAATGCTATTCTTTGGATGTATCACTTTGTTGTCTTTCATTATACATGTTGCAAGGATTACTCATGACAATGTCTGAGACGACTATAGACTGGTGAATCATATTTAAAAAGTGAAAATGGGAAAGAGAAGGTGAAGAAGAAAATGATAATACTAATGAGACAAATATTATGAATAAAAAAGTAGTAGTAGTAGCACTAGAAGGAGAAGAAGAAGAAGACGAAAAAGAAGAAGAAGAGGAGGAGGAATAAGAAAAAAAAAACAGAGAAGGTGAATAACAACAATGATAATGATGTTGATGATGTTCCTGCTGCTGATTTTCATCATTTTTACGACGACGACGACGACGACGATGATGGTGATGATGGTGATGATGTTGATGATGATGATTATGATGATGTTGTTGATGATGATGTTGATGATGATGATGACGATGATGTTGATGGCGATGTTGATGATGATAATGACGATTATGATGATGATGTTGATGATGATGATAATGATTTTGATGATGATAATGATGATTATGATGATGATGATGATGATGATGTTGATGATGATGATGAAGATGATAAGTGACGATTCTGACGACCTTGTCAAGTAGGTCTGATACACAATAACCATACCAAGTATTAAAATACAGAACCAGGGTGTCCTCGTCTAACCGAGCCTCCGAATGGACTGGTCATCGAGAAGTTTGGCCTCTCTGTGCTGGAGTTCCGCTGCTTCCTCAACTTCCACCTTCTTGGCCCCTCAATCCTGTTCTGTGACGGCCAGAGATGGAACGGAACCGCGCCTTCCTGCGTCCAGGAGCTCCCACCCGACCCCTCCCCCCGTCCTGGAGCTGGACTCCTTCCGGAATTCACGGTCGAGGACGGTACCAGCTGTGGCCAGTCTAGAGCCATTCGGCATGGTCAACCAAGTTATTCTACCGAGTTGGATGACAGAGGAAATACTTACTGGGCCGTAGAGTACATATGTGATCCTGGATACCGGGTGCTGATGAATGACAGGCTGTTCTGTTCTGCAGGAGTCTGGATTGGTGAACTACCTCAGTGTGTTGGTAGGTATGTTCCTAATGCTCCAAGGACAGTAATAACCCATATCTTTACTTTCCCTTCATTTCATGTTAAAATAGTGGATATAAAACTGGCTTTGAACATTCTCTACCTAACCGTACAAAGACGACAACTATAACAAGAACAGTGACATGCAGCAGCAAAAATGACCAACATAAAACAACCAAAACAACAACAAAAACTACTACCACTACTACTACTACTACTACTACTACTACTACTACTACTACTACTATTACCCCTAATACCACTACTACTACTACTACTACTACTTCTCCTACAATTCTACTTCTATTATTGCTGCTACTATTTCTACTTCTACTTCTATTATTGCTGCTACTATTTCTACTACTACTACTACTACTACTACTACTACTACTACTACTACTACTTCTCCTTCTTCTACTTCTATTATTGCTGCTACTATTTCTACTACTACTACTACTTCTACTACTACTACTACTACTACTACTACTATTACTACTACTACTACTACTACTACTACTACTACTACTACTACTACTACTACTATTTCTACTACTACTTTAACTACCAGTACTACTACTACTACTACTACTACTACTACTACTACTAGTTCTTCTACTTCTACTTCTATTACTGCTGCTACTATTTCTACTACTACTACTACTACTACTACTACTAGTTCTTCTACTTCTACTTCTATTACTGCTGCTACTATTTCTACTACTACTACTACTACTACTACTACTACTACTACTACTACTACTACTACTACCAGTACTACTACTACTAGTACTACTACTACTACTACTATTTCTACTACTACTTTAACTACTACTACTTCTACTACTCCTGTTTATACTGCTGCTAGTATTACTATTCATTTTCGTCTACTACTTCTACTACTACTACAACTACACTGTAAAAAAAATTAAGTGCTAGTCTAGCACTACAGTGTTTGTTTAGTGACTGCACTACGAGTGCTGATTTTATAGTTCAAATTTAAACTAGAAAATCAGCACTCGTAGTGCAGTCACTATACAAGCACTGTAAGTGATAAATTAGTACTTCATTTCTTTTTACAGTGTACTATTACTACTACTACTTCTACTACTACTATACACTAAGAAATTCGGGTTAAATTTTACACCCCTAGGGGTACACAGGCTTGTCCCTACACGAGTATCCCTAGGGGTGCACACGTACACCCCGAATAGGGGTGTACACTTCTACCCCTTAGGGTGCATAATGTCACCCACCTAAAATAACAAAAAGATTGTCAAGACTTCCGGCCCATTCAATTTCTCATCGATTTTTTTTAGTTACTTTAGTTGGGACTCGAACTCATCTCATTTTATCTGTAGTCAAGACTCTTCCCGTTATGCCACCGAGAATCCCTAAAACGGATAAATATGCAAGTTAATCATTTATCCCCTGCCCCTTTCAAATGATTTAAATAAGAGATACATGACGAAACATTTTTTCGAGACTAATGTAAACGATCCTATCCTTTCAGCGTTCTGTGGCATTAATAACGGGGGCTGTTCACACTACTGTCTTAGTATCAATGGAAGAGCCACATGTACCTGTAGACCGGGATACAGACTTCACATAAATGGAAGGAGCTGTAATGGTGAGTGTAAACAGGGCCCCGGTTAACAACTAATTTCGATAAAGTCAACTTAAACTCAAAGCGATTGATCTAAAATATAGATGGAGATTTCAGATGTTATTCTTTTCGTTCCCAACAAAATACAATCGAAGTAGCAAGACGTCACACAGTTCTGTGTTAGTCGTTGTAATACAATACAAATTAAAAGATATATGAAAAAAGGTACAGTGGCTTTTGCTAGTATGTGAATGAAAAAGAACGAAGGGGCTTCCATCCTTGGCAACTGTAACATGGTTTGCTATTCTATGAGCAATTTGCAAAATTATTACAATACAGAGTCGCGATTGACAGTCTTATAAACCACTACACGAAATATCTATAACTTGACTACAAGAATTTAGATAAAAAATAATTTCAGATTCATTTAAGTCTACCTCAGCGCTTTGTAAGACGGATCCCAGGTACAGTATAATGTAGATAAAATACAATAACCAGCGCTTTTGATTAGTGAAGGAAAAGGGAGAAAGGGAGGAAGTAAAAGTAAAAAATAAGAGTATTTAAAAAGACAGTCATGAAATTTATCCTAGTTATTCAATAGACGAAATGGCGCCCCGCTTAGCACATCTTGTCCACAAACTTTAGAAGTATACTGACGTCGCCTCTGTCATTAACGGACGTCCTCCATTCATTTTTGTCTCACCTGCGAAGCAAAGTGAGACTATAGGCGCCGCTTTTCCGACGGCGACGGCGACGGCGACGGCGGCGGCGGCGGCGGCGGCGGCGGCGTCAACATCAAATCTTAACCTGAGGTTAAGTTTTTGAAATGACATCATAACTTAGAAAGTATTTGGACCTAGTTAATAAAACTTGGCCATAAGGTTAATCAAGTATTACTGAACATCCTATTAGAGTTTCATGTCACATGACCAAGGTCAAGGTCATTTAGGGTCAATGAACTTAGACCATGTTGGAGGAATCAACATCGAAATCTTAACCTGAGGTTAAGTTTTTGAAATGTCATCATAACTTAGAAAATATATGGACCTAGTTCATGAAACTTGGACATAAGGTTAATCAAGTATCAATGAACATCCTGCATGAGTTTCACGTCACATGACCAAGGTCAAAGGTCATTTAGGGTCAATGAACTTTGGACGAATTGGGGATATCTGTTGAATTCCCATCATAACTTTGAAAGTTTATGGATCTGATTCATGAAACTTGGACATAATAGTAATCAAGCATCACTGAACATTTTGTGCAAGTTTCAGGTCACATGATCAAGGTCAAAGGTCATTTAGGGTCAATGAACTTTGGCCGAATTGGGGATATCTGTTGAATTCCCATCATAACTTTGAAAGTTTATGGATCTGATTCATGAAACTTGGACATAATAGTAATCAAGCATCACTGAACATTTTGTGCAAGTTTCAGGTCTCATGATTAAGGTCAAAGGTCATTTAGGGTCAATGAACTTTGGCCGAATCGGGGGTATCTATTGAATTACCATCATAACTTTGAAAGTTTATTGGTCTAGTTCGTTAAACTTGGACATTAGAGTAACCAAGTATCACTGAACATCCTGTGCGTGTTTCAGGTCACATGTCCAAGGTCAATGAACTTTAGCCGGATTGGGTGTATCTGTTGAATTACCATCATAACTTTGAAAGTTTATGGATCTGATTCATGAAACTTGTACATAAGAGTAATCAAGTATCACTGAACATCCTGTTCCAGTTTCAGGTCACATGATCAAGGTCAAAGGTCATGTAAGGTCAATGAACTTTGGCCATGTTGGGGTTTTTTGTTGAATAACCATCATATCTCTGTAAGTTTATTGGTCTAGTTCATAAAAAGAGGACATAAGAGTAACCATGTATCACTGAACATCTTGTGCGAGTTAGAGTAGTATGCTAAGTCAGCACTGCTGCTATATTGAACCGCGTGATGCAGGTGAGACGGCCAGAGGCATTCCACTTTTTGAATTGTTTTTATCCAGTGCAAAAAGCTATTGTCGGACACAGTAATCGATTGACATGGCTTAAAGATTAGTGAGAATAGACTATTTCATTTATACTTAAAGATACTAGCCAGCATTCTGAACCCAGGTTTACATTAAACCCTGTTTTAAAGTTGTGGTTTAACTATGGAGAACCATTAAAGGCACAAAATCCATAACAGTACACATCCAATTGATTAACTTATTTGACACTCAAATTGTTTATAATTGTCTGGGAATAATAGCTGAAGTATTTTGGAAAGTATTTTTCATTATTTTGAAAGCAACAGGAAAAAAAATACTAGTAGAAAACACAAGAAATATACAATATAAACAAAATTTTGGAATATTAGGCTCCTCATAATTTTAGCACAGAGTTAGACCGGGGTCTAACTTAAACCTGACATCAGAATACGGGCCAGTGACCCATATTCTAAACTCGTGTATAATGTAAACTATTTTCTAAAGTTGTGGTTCGATCTTTCAACTCATTTGAAACTCACATTATTCGTACATTTCATGAAATAGAAAACTTAAACGAGTCATTTATATACGATGAAAAAAAATATTTAACGTATGAAATATACAATGTAAACAAAATAAGGACATTTCCGGCTTTCAATCATTATAACACAGCGTTAGACCCACAATGTCTGGGCTTATCTGGGGCCCGTTGCATAAAACTTTTTACCTGAGAAAACTCAGGTTGTTTTTACCGTAGTTTTCGCTCTGTGTTAAAGTCAATGGCAGATATCAGACTAACCTTAGTTTTAATTTTCTACCAGAGTTTTCTCAAGTAAAAAGTTTTATGCAACAGGCCCCTGGACTTCAGAATGCGAGCCATTTTAATTATCGACCGATATGATTACCAAAGCTGTTCTTGTTTTCGCCGCCATTTCTTAGATGTGAATGAGTGCGCTCCGAACAGTGGAAGGGGACCGTGTGCGGAGTTCTGCAATAACTTAGCTGGTGGATTCGCATGCAGGTGCCAACGGGGATATCGGCTCAATGAAGATGGACATTCTTGCTCATGTATGTGACATTTCTATCAAATGATAAAATCGATCGCACTGATATTATCATGTCACAGTCCCACATCGTTGTGGCTGTGACAGAGGGCATACAAAGTCTTATACCCATGAAAATTCCTCGTAGTTATTCCTATCAGCCTTACTATAGTAATTACAATCGCCATCATGTAATAATACAGATATACGAATCTCCATCTTACAAAAACGTAAACATTAATTTCGTCACCCTTTAATTATAATGTACATGTATTTGTCTTGTCACTTTGTAATTACAGCAGCATTGTCATTCTGTAACTATACATGTATTAGACTCGTCACCTTATAATTACAGATGACTCATCACCATGTAACTATATTTGTATAAGGCTTGTCAGCTTATAATTACAGTAGACTCGTCAACTTATAGTATTACATTTAGTAGACTCATCGCCTTACAATTACAATAAACTCGTCACCCTGTATGTAGTAGACTCATCACTTTACATTTACAATGGAGTCGCCACCCTGGAATTATAAATATATAAGACTCGTCACCTTACATTTGAAGGAGACTCGTCACCCTGTAATCATAAATATATCAGACTCGTCAACTTAATTTTTAGTAGACTCGTCAACCTGTAATCATACCCGTGTTTCACTCGTCACCTTATAATCACGATAGACCCTGTAATTATACAGTCATTAGAACCGTCAACTTGTCAGTATACATGTATTAGACTCGTCACCTTATACTTGCACCAGACTCGTCACCTTGTAAGTATACAGGCATTAGAATCGTCACCTACAACTAGAGTAGACTCGTCAGCCTGTAATCATACATGTATTAGACTCGTCACCTTATAATTACAGTAGACTCGGCACCGTGTAATTATACATGTATTAGACTCGTCACCTTATAATTACAGAAGACTCGATACCATGAAATTATACATGTATTAGATTAGTCACCTTATAATTACAGTAGACTCGGCACCATGTAATTATACATGTATTAGACTCGTCACCTTATAATTACAGAAGACTCGATACCATGAAATTATACATGTATTAGATTAGTCACCTTATAATTACAGAAGACTCGATACCATGAAATTATACATGTATTAGATTAGTCACCTTACAATTACAATTGACTGTAATCATTAATATATTTAATCTCGTCTCTTCTACTTACATCAGATTCTTCACCCTTTAATTACACATACATTACACTCGTAACCTTATAATTAATGTAGATTTGTCACCCTGTAACTATACATGTATTAGACTCGTCTCCTTATAATTACAGTAGACTCGTCATCTTGTATTTATACATGAATTTGACTCGTCACGTTGTAATAACAGAAGACTCGTCACTTGTATTTATAATGCATTACACACGTCACCTTACATTTACAGTAGACTCGTCACCCGATAAGTATACATGTATTAGACTCGTCGCCTAAGAATTAGAGCAAAATTTGACTCACCCCCCCTTAATTATACATGTATTAGTATCGCCGATTAGATTTGTTACCCTCTATCTATTCAGGTATATGACTGGTCACCTCCTATTTACAGTAATATCAGACTTGTTACCGTGTAATGTTAAACCTTTCACCCTTTAGGTGTAATTTGGTGTCACCTTACAATTAAAGAAATATTGGACATGTCAACATGTAATTATACAGGTAAAATACCCGTCACTCTCCAATCAGACTGGTATACATCTAGTCACCATCATACTTGTAACCAGATGACAGGTAATTTTGTATCAAATTAACCCTTTGCTTTCAGACCAGCCTACGGATCCTTGCTCTCGAATCCGCTGTGCGTATGGAACATGTGTGTCCGTCAACGGATCTGCGTCGTGCCAATGTCCCCGAGGGTTTGTACTATCTCGAGATTTGCGGACATGCCAAGGTAATGTTCTAACAGAAAATCATAAAACTGAGATTTCGATACCAATCAAGTAATATAGTGTACTTTGCTCTAGTTCATCGTTTGAAAGGTCATTTTCTAAAGAAGCAATTATTTATTCATGATCTGTATTCGATTCATTTCCATTGCATATTTACATTATACATCCAGCACAACACATTCCAGTACCCACTTTGTGATATTACAAATGCCAATATCCATAAGTGGATTTAATGTGATGGTGAGAAGAGGTGACCCTAATAAGAAGCGAATGGTGATGCAAAGAGCAACCCTTTTCCACCAGAGACGTCGTGCCTGAGAACGCGAGCCCCTTTTGGACACTTTTTTTCCGGATGCGAATACGGACATATACAACGTGTTTACACTTGATAGGCTTTAGGTTCAGAACCAAAAGCCGATGCAGAATCGGCTTTTGGTTTATCTTGCACTGCGTTTACACGCTGCTACACCTCGCGGTTCAGAACCGCGAGCCGATGCATAACCCTGTAATGATACGCACACCAAAAATATACGTCATCGGCTCGCGGTTCTGAACTACTTTGGTGGTGCAAACTGCCGATTCTGAACTGCGAGCCGATGCAAGTTAATTGCGTTTACACGCTATGAAAAAGCCGATGCAAAAGCCGATTAAAGTGTAAACACGGTATAAATGACGGTAAATTTGCGTATTAACCATCTAATCTAAAGACAGATAACCCCTCCCGGGATTCAAGAGGACACTGTGAGATCCTCTGAGACATCTTCATTAAGCTGATCATCAACGTAATTTGCATGCAGCGGTCAATCATTTTTTTTGTATGGGGGGGGGTGGTCCAAACATCTGCTGACGTCACTTCATATACGGAGCCGGAGTCATCCTGCCACGAACTTCGAACGGCAACGAAGCATACGCGAACTGAGATTTGTTAGAGTTGTCAGAGTTTGGGCATCTGCTTAAGCGTCGTATAACGTTGGTTTTAACGGGCAGCTGGCGCCGCCTGCAGCACATACACATGTCCGACAGTGCCCTCTTTAATCCAGGAGGGGTGAACTTTAAAGGCCGCCGCACAACTTACGATTGGTTCACGATCCGATTTTGGAACAAATCGCATTTTGCTCATCGTTTGAAAATGTAAATGAAAATTTTTTTCTTGGTTGGGTTAAAAAAACGGAAGGAATACTCATACAACAATTTCCACGATTGTAAATTTTCATAGAAACCAAATTCCAAAAGTCGTAGCCATTCGTAAGGTTTACACGATGTCGTCACGACTAGATATTATATTCGCTTTTATTCTTATAAGGATGATAGCATAGTCAAATAATTTATGAATAGTAAGATATTATATTCAATATTAGATTCAAATACGTTTTATTCCAGAGTCGAGTCGCAGACTAATTGTCAGGTGGTGGCCTTTAAACCCAAGTTTTAATGGTATGGCTGAATGATAAAGCAAAATGAAATATCAGATTGTTCCATTGCATTTCTTTCCTGATGAATCACAGCCACACATGTGCGTCCATCCATTACCACATCATCTCTTTGAGCCTCCTACTCATCCTTTCATCCATCTTTCCATCCATTTCTCTCAGACATTGATGAATGTGAAACCATGAGAGCGCGGTGTGAGTACGAATGTCGGAACACGTACGGGAGTTACCAGTGTCTCTGCCCGTCAGGATGGGCGTTGACTGACGGCGAGAGGTGTAGAGGTAGGCGTGGCACAAACGGGAAGGCCTATACATCATCGCGATACCAAATAGAACACCATAATACAATGTACTAAGAAATTCCTCATGAGAAAAAAAAAGACGAGGCTTACCTTTAGATTACAATGCATCTTATTAAAGGGCGTTGCAACAATAGGAAAATTTCGCTCCTCGTCGCACAACAGATTCAAGAGCATAGTAAATGTCTTGTCAAATGCCTATCATGACAATGGAGAACCCAAGAAGTCTTTGTCGAAAATTGGTGTATCAAAACAGTTTCGTCCTGGACAAATGGCATATTTTTCGTCAGCTCCGGAACTTCGGACGAAACTGCTATTCCGGTTTATCAATGTTCGACAAAGACCTCCAAGCTGCTCTTTGTTACATGACAGGCATTTTTGAATAGTTTATTGTTTTCTTGAATCTGTTTTAACATTGGACATTTATGTTGATTTGCGTTCGATAAGTATAAGTACATTAGATTCACGTTGATAGTCCTAAATGATCAAATTATGAATTAGATAAAACTGATACTAATTGGGATTAAACTCTCAGTAAACATTAATATAACTGATAACTGATTTTTAAAGTTCATATGTCAAGTGTCTACCGTGAAAAGGAGCAAGGTGTTATCCCACAAACTGTCATTAATACCGGGCATGAATAGAAGTACATTTTGTCTGGATGATAGAGGGCAGGTGCATATAGTATGTAGTAATAAAATCATAACAAACACACATATCCACCCTGTAACCAAAATACACAAAACACACACATAAATACATCGTTTTAAACATAGCTATTGCCATCGTCTTCGTGATTTGCTTAAACACATATTCTAGTTTGATTGCATCAAATTGACCATTCGTATACAACGAAAAACGAATCAATTAACAAGGATTACTTGACTTTAAAGCAAATACGAACCAGCAGCCTAGTACGTATAGCACCACCCCAAGTTCTAAGCAATTTAAATCTGGCCAGGCTCCTAACCCATAATGCAACATTGTGAGCAGTGTGGTCTTGTAATCTAGGCCCATTTAAAGGATAATACACTACTAGTAATTAACGACTCGATACAATTAAAGTTCACCGATGTTGTTACTAAGCTAGTAAGCTAGCTAAACAACTAGTTTCCTCTCAAAACATTTTAGTTTCTCTATTTCCAACGATATTATAGGCTAATTTGTTTATTTACTTTATTTCATAAGACTTCCTATTTATAACGCGTAGTCAAAGGGACATCACACAAAGTGTTGGTTAGTTCGACCCTTTAAATGAAATACGCTGAAACGTATCCATGGCGACATCTCTCAAACTATGATAAAAACAGTGATCAACTGAATATTTTGATTGAATATCCAGTTTCGTACATAAACATAATTATGAGACCGAACGATGATCATAAACACCGAGCATCCCGCAGAGTGAATGCGAATTGCGATGTAATCATTTCTTATTACTTCGCTGATGTGTAAATCCTTGGGCGTAATGACTTTCTGCTGAAATGAGTACAATTTCATAAGTATGTTGTGACAACTCGTACATTTCTTGATTAATTCATCAGTAGTCATAGAAACCACCTTATCAGTGCAGATACAGCAAATAAATGCACGGTGTAATATACATTTTTAAAGATTTTTTTAATTGTAAAGTGGCAAAATACAACACAACATAATTCAAAGCTGGTCACAGATTGGTATTCGGGTGACACGACACTTGCTCCGGCGACAATTGCTCTGGGCTTTATCTCGTCTAAGATGTAGGACTGCTATAGGGTTTTATGTTGGGTTTCGGGTCAGGATTAGGTTTAGGTTAGGGCATGATGACCTGTATTCTGAAATCAGGTTTAACTTAGACCACGGTCCAACTCTGTGCTAAAATTATGGGGAGCCAAAAATTCTGCTTGTATATTTCTTATGTTTAATATTTTGTTTCCTTTTTGCTTTCATAATGAAGAATAATACTTCAGTTATCATTCAATTTCAATTCAATTCAATTCAATTTATTTTTCTCAGTATAAAAACAATACAAATATAGTACAAACATTAAATAAATCAGACATGGATATAAATAAAATATTATACTGAAAGGGTAGCAGCCAAAAAGAAGTTAACCTTATGTACGGCCGACCCAAATAAAATAGTACATTATTTGAACAATTAAAGTAGAAAAGGGGAAAGAATTACCTAACTAACCCAAACAAACAATCAGAATAATAATTAAGTAAAAAATGAATAAGTAGTGATGATTTTATATTTACAATTTCTCCTAAAAACATTCAGAGAGCAACTATCCTTAAGATCCTTTGATAAAGTATTCCAAATTAATGGTCCCCTATAAAAAATTGAGTTTTGAAATAATTTTGTTCTTACTTTAGGTATATGAAAATCATTATTGCCCCTGGTTGTATAATTATGTACATTACAATTTAAAACAAAATAATTACATATTGACTGAGGTAAAAAATATTTATAACACTTGTACATAAAAATTGCAGTCTCATGATTGTAAAAGTCATAAAATTTCAAAATCCTCTGAGACTTAAAAATTGGTTCTGTATGAGCATAAAAAGACGAATGATTAACAATTCTTATTGCACGTTTTTGAAGTTTAAAAATTCTATCCAGGTGTGAATAAGAAGCACTGCCCCAGGCAAGAATACTGTAACTTAAAAAAGGTGCAACAAGTGCATGATAAATATTTCGTAAAACAGTAATTGGAAAATTGCGTAATCTGTACAAAATGCCTATGATTTTGGAAAATCATAGACAATTACACACATTTTGGGTGTCATATCAGATAATAAATTGAATGTGTACTGTTAGGGATTTGTGCTCCAGTTGGCTCTCCATAGTTAACCACCACTTTAAACCAGGGTTTAATTCAAACCCGAGTTCAGAATACAGGCAATAGTGTTAAATGTAGGGTTTGAAGCTGGTCATTCCATTAATGTGTGGAATTCACAGCGGAGCAATTGTCGCCGGAGCAAATGTCGTGGAACTGGTATTCGTTTATATTACATTACAAACAAATGTGGTCGATAGTAAAAAGAAACATTTGAAAAATATCCAAAACAGCTAGAAATATGTACAACCATTCGAATATGAGAAAAATAACAAGTTCATACATTTTCATATTTACTGTATTTCGCGAGCTATACCCATGACCTACCCATGACCCGTTCTGGTACTGAATTTCCAATCTTTTAACGTAATACTTTGCCATGGTTGAAAAATCAAAATATTGAATTTTCCATTATATGAGAAGCGTATTGGTCATTGGAATTATGATGTAAAGAGATAGGATTTCACCCTAACCCGCTGGGAGGCAAAATGTTGAAAAATTTCAGTTTAACGATCTAGAAAAAAGAGGAAAAACAACGAAAATTAAAGGATAAAGGGGGGGGGGGTGCATTAAAATTACAAGATTTAATTATAATTTAAAGAAAGCAAAAATTTCATTCTCTCGCGGCTTTTCAAAAGACCCCCCTCCCTCTCCAGCCCTTTTGTTGTTCTTGTTGTTAATAACGCCACTTGATAAAAACACAAGGTTCTATAAAATCATTAATCATTGATATTCCGACAAGTTGCCAATAATGTTTAATGAATCGAATGTTGTGATTTCACTCTGCTAGAATGTGGCATCAATACTTATGTGAGTTCTAACGGGAAACGGTGTCTGGCCTGCCCTGATAATTCCAGAACCGATGGATCCGGTAAAACATCGATTGTAGCATGCGTCTGTGAAGAAGGCTACGAGAAAAACCCGGGAACAAGATCATGTGACGGTAAGATAATAAAAAACGATCCGAATCCTTTGAAAAGTGAACACGTATTTACTTTTCATTTGGTTTTAATAAAAAGCATATTCAAAATGTGAAGAATTTTAATCACTTGGTTTCAGTATAAATATGAAAATGATGAAACCTGGTTTTGAATATCACTCAAAGTATCAATATCCTAAAAATCCTAAGATTCGTTTTCATATTTATCTACAGACAGATTTTCACAGATAAATACCAGACTATCAACTGTCCATTCATGGTTTGCGAGTACATTATCCTACTTGAAAATCAACGCTTTGACCGCGTGAAACAAATATAGATCTAAACGTGCTTTCAAACGAATTTCGCAATGAATCCCATTTTTGTCTACGAATGTCATCTTTATTACCATAACGGATTAGCGATTCGACATAATATGGGCGCGATTTAACCCTAAAAGATATTTGGACCCATCTCACAGCCGGGGGGGGGGGGGGGACGGCGGATTCCCCCTGAGATCTCGGCCGCCGATCGCACGAACGCCGCGAAAATTTGCACAGTGGTAGTGTGCGATAAAATCTACAAGGCTGTACGACTGAAAAATATGATTTTTTTTTAAATGAATTATGCTAACTTAAGCATGAAATAAAACATTTCCTCTAATTAACTTGTTATGGCCCCAAAATTGCTATTTTTTTATTAACAGACTCTTTGTAGGATTCTGATCAAATGTACATCAAATAGAATTTGGTATCGCAAATTTTTTTAATGTATTTTATGGTTTTTTTTTATTTCTTAATATGTATTTCTTTGTTTTTTACATTTTGTTTTTTATTGTTTTTTTATGGAAATTGTTGGAAAACAGATTGAATGGAAAACAGTCCTTTTCAGGACTACATACATGGTGTTTACTGTAAAACCTTCCAATATGGAAATTGTTGCAGACTTAATTCTGATCATAAACAAGCCAACACAAACTAATTTTAATCAGCAAAAGCAGAAATAATGATACATTTATGAATTTTGGCTGAATACACAATTTGCACTAGATTTGTACATGAATTCACATTTTAGAGCAATTTTGGGTCTGACATGCACTTACATGATGTTGCGTAATTTCGTAACCGCGTACCCGGACATCGCAAATTTGTACCGTATTTACACTTAAAAAGATGGTCCGGGCTGAGAATATTTATGTCGTAATAGAGTAGAATTCACTGAGCAAAATTACGAAAATTTCATCAAAATCGGATAACAAATAATAAAGTTATTGAAGTTTAAAGGTTTAGCAATATTTTTGTGAAAATAGTCGTCATGAATATTCATTAGGTGGGCTGATGATGTCACATCTCCACTTTCTGTTTTCTTATGTTATTACATAAAATAATAATTTTTTCATTATTTCATACTTGTGTGAATAATATGTCTCCCTTATTATGAAATAAGTTGCAGCTATAAATATCCAATGCACTAAATCAGTTGTCAATCCAATTTTTCCAGTTCTTGGAGGAAAAAAATTGAATAAACCTAATTTCATATAATAAAATACAAAAGAACAAGTGGAGCTGTGACATCATCAGCCTACCTAATGAATATTCATGACGACTGTTTTCACAAAATATTGCTAAACCTTAGAATTCAATAACTTTGTTATCAGGTTTTGATGACATTTTTGCCATTTTGCTGAGTGAATTCTACTCCATTTATTAAGTAGTACATACTTTCAGCCCGGATCATCCCTTTAATGGGCATAAGTTGCGCGAGACTTGAAATTAAAAAAATCAGCGAGCGGCGCAGTCAAAAAAAAATTAATCACAAAAAATGTCGAAGGGGGGGGGGGGGCGGATTCCTCCCCTAGGCCTTTTAGGGTTAAGTTCCACGACCTTGCCCATGATGCAAAATTAACCTACTCTCCCTAGCCAGCGATGCGTTCTCCTACAAATTCATTTTAATCAGTGAGAGAATATTTACAGTTAGCTTGCAAATGATATTTCATATATGGACGAATGTCATAATTATTTCAATTACGAATTCTTGATACCATATAGAATTGGAGGTTTTAGATTTTACAAATGCGTTCTCTTCCTTACACAGCGCCGGGATCTTGCATCAGATAATACATATTAAAGGGGCATTTCAGTTAGAAAATAATTATATCTAAATAAATAGAGTAAAATTTACAGAGCGAAATGCTGAAAATTTCATCAAAATCAGACAATAAATTACGAAGTTATTGAATTTTAAAGCCTAGCAATATTTTGGGAAAATAGTTATATGCACATCATCATGAATATTCATTAGATGGGCTGATGATGTCACATCCCCACTATCCCTTTTCTTATGTTATTACATGAAATCATAATTGTTTCATTTTTTCATACGTGTGTGAATAATGTATCCCCATTATAATGAAATAAGTTACAGCATTGAATATCCTATGCACTAAATTAGTTCCCAATCCATTTTTTCCGTTCTTGGAAGAAGAAAATTGAATAAACCTAATTTCATAGAATGAAATTATAGGAACATGCAGGGATAGGGCGACATGAAGACATGCAAAGAACCGTTTTACCGGAATAATGCAAACATTTAAAATCGCATAACTTTGTTATTCCTCGTCCGATTTTGAAAATTTTCTTAGTGCTTTGTCTGTCTGATTTTTCTTTATATGTTAAAATCTGATTGTTTTCAGCCCGGATCATCCTTTTAATTGCGATCCGACGCAACTTTACATAGCATAGAAAATAATCCTAGCCTATCATCACAGTTAAACTTGCCGCGTCGCCGCTAATTTGGCGAAAACGTAAAATTGCCTGAGAATGGGTTGTAAAAAAGGAAGGATTGACGGCACAGGGTGGGTGCGCTAGGCTGTCCCCCCCAAAAAAAAAAGAAAAAAAAATCAGAATATTCCGCGTGATGGAGGAAAATCTCAAGCTCCCTCATGATGAATGATTGCATGGCCCTGGGAAGGGGGGGGGGGGGGTGTCGGGGATGCTGAAGCAAGATTGACCATAGGCAGCACCCCATACAAATCACATAGGTATGCTAAAAAGTAGAGAAATTACCCAAAGTCACCTTCATTATGTTGTCAACCCCCCCCCTTTGGCTTGTTTTTTTTTATTCGAAACACCAAACCCTATTAAAAATTAGTCCCTAGGGCCCTGATTAATGCGATATTTTTCTACATTCTCAGATATAAATGAGTGCACCACACGTAATGGAGGATGTCAGCACTTATGTGAGAACACAGACGGTTCATACTTCTGCAAGTGCATGCCCGGATATACACTAGACACAGCGGACCAGCATTCGTGTATAGGTAAGGTGCTCGCATTGATTTAATTGCATTAGCATTTATACTCCATTTAATTTGAAATATATACTCCAATACAATGCCTTGTTCACTCAAAAACAAATTCACTTGATACAGTCTTAAAAAGCATACTAACGAACAGCCTGGTTCCTGACCCTAAATGCAACAGTCTAATCAATACAGTCTTGTAACCATGGTAATATAGACCCACTTGAGTGATGACATACTATAGTAATGGTTTATTGGCGATGTATACATGCTTGGCAGCCAGTGGCTGAAATATACATGTTTACAAAATATGAGAACATACAAAGATATTTTACAAAGAGTACATACATAGTACATTAAATTACACAAAGACTTTCATTATGACGGATCTAACTAAGGACTTCTAAGTGTATAAGTGAAATTATAAATCACATTAAATATTGCAATATTGAATCAAATATTGCATAAATAGACAGAAGAATGCAAAAATTAAATCTAATGGTTAAAAAAGAATATCATATTCAGGAACTCACCAAAAATCTAATTATAGATCAAGTAATGGAAGATTCATTACTTATTAATGAGTAAACATAAATGTGTAATAATCTCATTAATGTTGCAATGTATAAAAAATGATAGTTATTACAAACGTACAAATGTATTTGGGTTACTAATAGAACAAAGGAAAGCAGACTCTAAACAATTACAGGCAATCAGAAAGAAAGAGACCGGCAAGAAAGTATATATTCGAATATTAAGAAATTAGAATAAAAAAAGAGAATACGCGCTACAGTATGGGTGAGCAAAACGAACTACGGTAATCAAGTTATTTTTGCCATTTAACAGATCAACGAAGTAGGGGAGTGGACTGTTTTGGAATTTGTTCGTTTTGCATGGGAATTGTTCATAGATGAGATTTTGACGGAGTTGTTTGGTGTCATTTCTTTTTTGGGGTAGCCAGTTCGATTAGATAAATAGGGTGTTTTGATAGAGACTTAGCAGAATCTAGACATAATTTTCTTCTCCTTGTCTCGAGGGTTTGAAAATTTAGCACATTACATGCACTTTCGTATTATGTTCATACCTAAGTCCCAATATAATCCGGAAAATCTGGATTCTTTCCAAAGTCAAAGATTGGCCTTTTGACAAACCGCTGTGAAAGATAGGGGCGCAGTACTCAAGGAGAGGGCGAATGTATCCAGTGTATACCGTCTTTAGGTCATCTATGGTCATCTCTTCTACATTGTAAAAGAGAACTGTTGCTCGGCTAGCGCCATGAGCGTCTAATGACGGTGTGTGCGCTCTATACACTATTATTATTATTATCTATGGTCAATCCATGTTGCTTCAGGATCCTAAATGTATACATTTTCTTGTTGCATTTCTTGATCACTTGGGAGATATGTTCGCCCCACTTTAGGTTTGATTCCACTAATACACCCAGAATCTTAGTGCTGGACACTTCAGTGAGAGGGGTGTTATCAATTGAGAGCACATTAGGGGGTTGAGGGTTCTTTGAGAAAGTAACACTCATTGAGATGCACTTAGAAGATGGATTCAATTGCATACGATTCTCAAGTGTCCATTTGTGGAAATCTGACAAGTACGACTGAAGGTTTGAATCCCGACCATGGGTAAGTAGCTCTACTATTGTTATGTCGTCGACATATTTGAAACACGATAGATTGCCATCACAGAGGGCATCATTTATCATGATAAGAAACAAGATGGGCCCCAATTTAGTACCCTGTGGAACACCGGAAAAAATGTACTTGGACTCAGATAAAATTCCTTGATACTTAACGCATTGACACCTATTTTCAAGGAAGCATACAATCCAATCAATTAGCCATGGTCTTACTTTATGTTTCATTAGCGTATTGACCAATAATGAATGGTCCAGTTTATCAATTGCCTTTTTGAAGTCTACATATAACTCTTGATACTGATTTGGGTTTTTCACAATGTTCATAAAGATAGTGGACTAAACCGACACGGTAATGCACAGTTGATAACCCTGGTTGGTTGCCAAATTGACGTTGATCTATGTTCTTAGCGATATCCTCAAGGAGCCACTTAGCTGCAAAGGTCTCGGCTACTTTGGCAAAATAATTGGTGAAGGAGATGGGTCGAAAATTGTTGATAGTAGGAGGGTTAGATTTAGGAATTGGGGTAATTTGTGAGGCTTTCCATTGTGATGGTACATCACCCAGTCTAATGAGATCAGCAAGGGAATCACTTAGCTCAAAGGCAAACTCTTTAATTATGCGAATGGGTAGGTCATTGGTAGTTCCTGCTTTACATGTATGAAGTTTCAAATTATGAAGATGAAGGTAGACATCCCACCTTCTAACACCAGGACACTCAGTTTAGAAGGAAGGAAAGCAGGTAGGTTGGTCCTATCTAAAGCTGGTAAATCAGAGCCTATCGAGATGAAATGGTCATTTATAGCATTCGCTACCACTTTTGCATCAAGATTTGGAATACTAACGGATGGTGCAGATATCGTACCCTGGGTAAGTATTTTAATTTCATGATACCAAGCTGAAGGGTTACTTTTTTCAGTTTACTGATTCTTATGTTGTAGTAGTCTTTCTTGGCTTTACAATGCACCGAGCAGCCTTGTTCCGTATTTCCAGCGAGACTGGTCCCCACGTGCGAAGGCACGTTGACGTTGATTGATAAGGGCTTTTATTTGGGCTGTCATCCATGGTCTGTTCATACTGTGAAATTTAACTTGTTTTGCTGGGAGATGAATGTCTAGCTGCTCTTGAACCATCGACATAAGGTTGGTACACTTCGTTGTTACATCATTCGGAGTATAAACATTATCCCATGAGGTCTGAATTATCCATCTGCCAAAAGAATTATCCATCTGCCAAAAGATCTAATGCCACTATCCTGAAGGGATAGTCATGCCTTGTCGTGGTTTTGCGCGATTCAGGGGAGTCCAGAATACACAATTGTGATCGCTACTTCCAATTGGAGAAAACAAATATATGCGAGAGTAGAAATCAGCACAATTGGTAACGACTTTATCTAAGATATTGAAACCTCTTGTAGGTTGGTCCAATATTTATTTAAAGCGATTGTTATTCAACAAAGGTTGTAGATCCAGATCATTCATATCACCAAGGACAGTCACACCAGCGTCAAGGTACTTCACTACATGTAATTCACTACTCAAAACATTTACTGCAATAATACTGTTACCAAGTACATGTAGCAATTAAACAGGCACTTTTCCTCTCAAAAGCATTTTAGTTTCTCTGCAAAAATAAAATCATAGGCTAATATATTCGCTGTATGAATAAGATTTATCTCAAAATATATAATTAAAGACAGGCAATTCATTACACACAGTCCGTGAAAGACTACAGGGTTGGTCAGTTTGATCTCCTTAAAAGAAGCATCAAACGCACCCTGTCAGAGATCAATCAGAAAGATATGGGAAGTTTATAGTTTTTCGACAATTAAGCACGCATCACCCCTGGCACGGGACCAAGCTAGGAAACGCTCTTACACGGAGATACTGCAGGAGTAATGATCTTCGATCAAGAAAAATGAATCAGCTACAGGAACTGCATCCTCGATTTCATAATAATAATAATAATATAGGATATTTATATTGCGCACATTTCCACCTTGTTAGGTGCTCAAAGCGCTCCTATATTACCCGGCTAAGCTAGGCGTTCATAGCGCACACAGCTTCTTATAAGGAATTACTTCCTACCGGTACCCATTTACCTCACCTGGGTCGAGTGCAGCACATCGTGGATCAGTTTCTTGCTGAAGGAAATTACGCCATGGCTGGGATTCGAACCCACGACCCCACAATATACCACAATATCTCATCGTAAATTATCGGCGATCGTTTCAGCGACGGCGTTTCAGTGTGTTCTTTAAAATTTCTCTGAAAGGTTGAATGGTGAAGTAATACACGATGATGTTAGCTCCTCCATTGAAAGACACAAGTGCGTTAGACAATGTAACTATATGAGGGCTCACACCACGACCGGTTACAGTGACAAAAAAAGTCAGGAAGAATAGAGGGAGATAGGAGAAGAAAAAAAGGCATGTAATGATAAGAGGTGTACGAATAATTCGTAGGTTCTTGCGCAACACAGATGTCCCGATCGGATTCGATGAGTGTGGCTCTTGCCCCTGTGGTGATGAACCCCGATGGGAACGACCGTTTTGTAATCCATGAACATGCACTTCTGCGCTGACACTCCTGATGTAATTTTCCCCTTGCCCACCATCTGAATCTACCTGTGCCAATGGATGAGGGGAGATGCCATTTCCGGAGGTTCCTAGTACATCCAAATGCTCTTTTCTGACTCTATGTACTCGGATTCTATTCAAATGCTTCATGGATATTTTGACGATGTGGACGTACTGAAACAGAAGGGAACCCATAACCAACCACGCCATCCCAAATATACTGAAAGAATACGTTGTAAACGATTCCATGGTAAAGTCTATAGCGCAAATTTTCAACTCCGGTGAAATCACCCTGATGACCTGGACCGAGTCGGGTTTGGTGAAGATGAAAATAATCATCACGGCGAAGTGGAGAGTGGTGAGGAGGACAGATGCAAAGACGAGGCGATTGCGAGTGGCTATCCTGGAATGGAGCATCGGTTTCACAATGAACATGTATCGGTCCGTGTTCAAGAGTGCGACGTGGAGAATACTGACACCGATCAGAGAAGTGGCCAAGAATCCTGTCACTCGGCAGAAAGTCATCCTCCCGTCCTCCCATCGGGTGAGTTCTCCCATTATTTCGGCGAGTAGTCCAACGAGGCATATCGCTGAGAACGCTGCATCGACGACGGCCTGCGCAATCACACAGACCTTACTAGAATCTGCCATGTCCGTCGAGGAGATCTTTGGTACAACTTTCATGATCATCAAGTTTCCCAACAGTGATAGGATGCTATGGAGACCTGGGAAACAATTTAGTGCGAGTGACAACGGAGATGGATCGGTGGATGTGTTTGACATATTGCTAAGAGTAGACATGTGCATCGGTCCGAGAAGGGGAATGGGATCCTCCATCGTAAAACAGTCGGGTTATGACGTATTTTTTCCTCAAGATATACGTTGGCCTAAAAGGTAGCTGCCCGATGCACTCATTGTTTCCCATACACCTTCAAAAGATTATTCCGACCAGCCAGTTCAACGGGACCACCTTGGCATATTCCTCGTCTCTTTTACGCGGAATGTAATTTCATTGGTAAAATTATGGACAATATAGTTACAAGGCTTTGGAGAATACCAATCATGCTGCAATATCTGGAAAATGAACTGATTGAATAAAGGAGAGAAACAAATGTATTTCTTCGGAAGTCCATGCGTTCAGTGTTCAGAAGGTTGTGCGATAATACACCTACGCACGGTGCGCTCTGATTTGATAGAATGATAATTAAGAATGACTGACCAATTCCCCATTCATCTTTTGTCATGGAAGAGTGAAGAAAAGAAACTCAAATAGTGATTCTTTTTTTTCATCGGGTAATCATTTGATTATGAAAGTGAATGATGAACTAGGGATTAATGTGGATTTAGTGAGAAGAAAGATTGAACTTTTCGTGTTCTAATTGAGCTAATTAATCAGTCGTTAGCTCTAACGTGGAAGGGGTGGCAAAAAGTATTAAAAACACACACATAATCATATCATGTAGGGTATCATTTTAAATGTTCTATTTATTGATATTAGGTACACATTGATATTTACTACAGCCGAGGAGGGATTATCGATCAAAGTCAGATTTCCAAACTTTTCTTGAGGAGTTTATATCAAAGTAACTATCTTGGATTTTCCATATGACACTAACATTTCGCATACAGGGGTACGTGGCACTGATTTTTGTCGGCCACCAGCAATGTGACCACCGGGGTTCGGCAAAATGACCGCCATGAAAATAACAGCAGGTCGCATTTCATAAGTTGGGTATGCAAATAGGATGGCAGATGAACAATTTTCCACACGGTGCCATGGATAAATTGTTGCCACATCACATCATCTTGACCAAGTTTATTGAGTAAGATCTCATTTTGAAAAAAACACCTAAAAGCTAAATATATTACAACAAATAAGATCAATACAATATCAGGAACAAAAAACTATAGCACATCCAGTTTGAAGTAACAGGGAGCCGGTGGATGCGGTAAATGATAGAATGTTAATCAAACTAAATTAACAACTTGATGTAATATGACTGTCAGCCTCATATTTCTAGGCAATTTAAAAGCAGGGAACAACTAAATGTTGTATGTCAGCTGTGATCTGCGACCTATGCAATTAGTAAACTGGATTTTTTTTGCTAATTATCTAATTTGTAATCTAAACTTTAGTACAAATGTTGTGTATCATTGCAACAAACATTTCTACACATGATGAAGTCATTTTGCCAATGATATACAGTGTCAGGCATTTCGGGGGCAAAATTGGAAAATTAGTGCAATTAGTATGCATACAATAACAGGTAATAAGTCGATTTTGTTACAAACTTGATTATTGATGTTGCAAGATTAAAACTGTAAAATACTGAGGTGATGCAATGTTGCATGAACTTTTGACACCATTTTATGTGCAGCATGTCCAATTTGAGAAAAACACATTTCAAAATTAATATTTACATTGACGTCTTTGTAATAGGTGTTAATTAGTCATTTTAGGGAAAAATAAAGGCATTTGAGACTTAAAACTTATTCATTATTTCCAGAATGGTAATACCTAGTAAACATATAAAAAAATATTTATTATTGACCATTTTTACCCTGTTCACGAAATTGGACCATGACATGCGACCAGCAATGGTAATTTTCATGAGTTTTATATAAACTCTGGCCCTGAAAGTTGTCATATAGGCATATAAGGCACTGATTATTGTCAGACCCCTGCTTGGTTGCCATTTTGAAATACAAGATGTACGCCATGAAAGATATTTTGCTCAAGTTTTACGTATGACCTATAAAACCGTAAATTTGGAGGAAAATGAATATTTACATCCTTGATTCAATGAACACAATAAATTCGCTGCTATTTTGAATTCCGAGGTTACCAAGTTGGAATGATGTACAACATTATAATGGTGAGTAAAACCCATTGTATTGGAACTAAAATAAATCCAACACAATTAACCACGTCTTTGTCCGTTGCAAAGATACTTTGGCACCCTTAATTGCTGATATAGCTGTTACGTAATTACGAAGCACCATCATACTCAAACCAGCTAGCTTTTGTCATGTTTGAATATTCTGCAGTTACACATTTGAAATGGGCTTTGCTTGAATAATAACCATCCGAAAAAAATCATTTTCTGTTGAGAGGCTGTAATAAAACTGTCATTTTGCTAAAAATTGACATGAAGAAAACTGCTCCAGACTTGTAGTACTGATGATTGTATACTGATATGATGATGATGATAATATAATAATGATAATAATAATAATGATAATTAACATTACTAACATATATTTTACAATTTCAAAATAGAATTAAGAAACAGAAATTCTCCAAATAATGATTTTGCCCATACACTGAAGATCGTGAGCCCGGCAGTCACTCAGGAGCGCCACAACGGATGTTACTCTATCACTTAAAAAAGGGGAAGTTCAGGGGAAGATCTGAAATCTCAATCATTCCGCTCACGCTTTGCTCTCGCGTGAACTAATTAGTTATTTACCTATCTCTCTGTTCATGATTACAAAAAGTGCTTAAAATGTCAATTTTTAAGGTCGGAATGTCAAAAACTTTTTGCTCACGCTTTGCGCTGGTATCATTTTTTTTTAAATCAAGACATTTATGTAAAACAGCAATTTAGCTGATCTGTTTACCCTATACTAGTATAAATATTTTTTGATAAATAAATAAAGCAAATAAATTTAAATGTTGAAACTCGTCTTCATTGCTAACTGTATACAGTCCTTAACAAGTCTCTTTTTTAATAAGGCCAGAACGTATATCAAGAATCTCTGCTCGCAGTAATCATCTAGTTACGCATCTTGATCAGGATCACAAACGATGCCCAGAATGTTCAATTTTCAGAACGAAATACATGTGATTTGAAAAAAAAATAGCTCGCGCTTTGCGCCCGCAATTTAGATACTATATGGCTTGAGATTAAATATATTTATGTTGTAAACAAAAATAAAGCTAAGAAGTGACTGCCTCTACAAATAAACAACAAAAGTCAACTCTGAGCGGCCTGAAATGGCTTAGTCTTTTTCCTATTTACGTAAATACATATGATTTAATTTCCTTGAAATGATAACAATAATCATATTGGTAAACTAATCTTTAGACTAACTGATAGTGAAGGAAGTATGTATACATGTAGATGGCTGTTCGAGTTCGGGTAACAAAACTGATAATGGGTGGCAGTAATTGTCTTTAAGCAAAACAGACATAGAAAAACTCTATCATGTCTATGGTGAAGTGTCTTTGTTATTCAGGGTCTCCACGGAATCAATTAATGTCACAAACTGGTTTTCCTAAAATCAGCACAATAAGACTTGTGATTTCAACCCTGGGCATATTTCCTTGAGGCTAACATTGTTAATCCGACAGGTTGAAAATCAAGAGACGAATTCTAATGGCGACCCTAGATTATTCTAATCAGTTTATAAGGGGCAAGACGAGCTAAAGAAAATAATTGAAAATCTTATTTCGTGATTAAAATCAACTGATACTGTTGCATAAATGATAAACTGCTATAATTATTTCGTGTTATCATTGTATGTCTTATGAAACGAGGTGTTTGTGTCAATTGAATGAATTTTATTACTAAATTCAAATTCAATTTATTGAATTTTTTTCATCAATTTAGTATTTGCAGTGGTGTTAAACGATTTACCCGACTAAGGCTTCTCTACAGATTTCTTTATTGTCTCTTCCCTGTTCCTCCCGTATGGGCGGAAATCCCAGGGGGGGGGGGGCAGGGGGATTGCGTCCCCCTACCCAAAATAGTAGGGGGCTCAATATCAAATGTCCCCCTACTATTTTTTTGTCTTTTATGATGGAAAGAAATACATCATTCAAAATCGAAATAAAATATTATTTTGGACGAGATGACCTTACATTTAGATTGATAACTTTTTTTTTTTTTTTTTTTTTTTTGGGGGGGGGGGGGGTCAAATTTTAAGCCCCTGTTTCCCCTTCCTTTGGGGAGAAATTTCCTCCCCATTCTACTCTAACTTTCCTCATGACCTGAAATTTTAGAGTGGAGCCCTACTGGAAAGACCTATCGCAGTGTTCCATAGTGTGTGCCACAACGTTCACAATGAGGAACACAGTGTAAAATCACCTTCACACTGCTAGATTTGAGCATATCGACAGTGTCAATCACAAATTCATATAGTCGACCATGTGAACATGCTGTGAACAGTCACACTGTCGGGGTGTCCACAGTGTGAATTTATCTTCACACTGGTGAATTCGAGCATTCTAACAGTGTGAATAATGTTTTCACATATCTGTGGACGCACTGTGATCACACTGTGTCCACAGTATTGAAATATCTTCACACTGTTGCATTTGAGCCATTTTGATATAGTGAGAATAATATTCTTACATAGTCCACTCTGTACACACTGTGATCACACTGTGTCCACAGTATTGAAATATCTTCACACTGTTGCATTTGAGCCATTTTGATATAGTGTGAATAATATTTTTACATAGTCCACTCTGTACACACTGTGATCACACTGTGTCCACAGTGTTAATTATCTTCACACTGTTGAATTAGAGCATTTTAATATACAGTGCGTATCAAAAAAAGTTTACACTTTGAAAAAGCCCTGGGAATTAAAAAATATAAAACATGTAGGTAATTTTTTTCACATATAATCTTAGGTTTGGGTCTCATCTATCCAAAGAAAGTTAAAGTTTTAACAGAATGTTACACTTGAGTGAGCACTGTCCATTTTTGCAAAGTTCGCAGAAATCTGTTTGCGCAGAAATGCTTGTTTTTACTCTGTGTCAAGGGGAAATATTTTTCTACAGTTATATCGTCATTTGCTTAAATGGATCTGTACCAATGTTGAAATGTGGAAAACTCTTCAGGATATTACAAACGTATAATTTTACAGGATTTTTTCTAAGTGTAAACTTTTTTTTTGATACGCATTGTAGTGTGAATAATATATTTTACATAGTCCACTCTGTGAACACACTTTCTAGCATGGAGGGCGGGGCAGCGGCCCCTCCTCAATCCTTTCACTGCCAGTCTGCCATCCATTGTGGAAAAAGGGTATGGAATGCGCAAATATGAAGGATTATGATGACATTTATCATACTATGATTGTAATAACATTCGTTACTGATGTAAATCAAGATTGCCTTCGTCATGTGCTTTTTTTTTGCACACGCAATATGAATGAATGTTCAAAGAAGAAACGGAGAATAATATTAATGACAATGATAATGACCATTATAATATTAAAAATAGACATACTGAAGCTTTTCGACATGCACTCATCGGAGTAAAATCACATGAATGACTAAAAGTTACAGTAAATTAGTAATATATAAAAGAACGAAACTAGACAATAGACGCCAAATGTCGAAAAGCATCAGTATGTCAGTTTTTTAAGGCTATTTTACGATTTTGCGGTACCAAACAATTATTCTAATAATAATAAAAATAATATAGCTAGATTTTTATAGCGCTTTTCTTTCAACGGCTCAAAGCGCTCACATCATATCATTACTCCGGTCATTGGGTTTCAATCCCGCACGAAATGTGCACAATTTCCACTCCCTGTGGAACATTCCTTGCATTCATCGCAGCCTCATAATGGGGCTGGTAAATTCAATCTACAATAACTTTTGGTGAGAGTACGGTGAGAATTTGTACGTAGATCTAGTTCATTCTCGCCATTCTCTGTCTTATTGAGAATTTTCTGTCACTCAGTATAATAGGATTTATTGTCTGATTCCAAATATAAAGAGATAGACGAATGTGCCTTGATGAACAATGGGGGATGCCAGCATGAATGCAGAAACTCACCCGGAAGTTATTCCTGTACTTGTATGGAAGGTTACGCAGTGGACCCTTATGATCGATACAGATGCACAGGTAAAACGATATCCCCATTCCTTTTTCCTCTCAGGACTACATAATAAAAGAAATCTATATCATATACGAGTATCTTATCCATTATGATCCAATGGCGGATCGAGGGGGGGGGGGGGGGAGGGGTTCAGCCATTAAACATACTACATTTGAAAAAATGGTCATCTGTGCCCCCTTTTATTTAAGATCCAGGGCCCCGCTGCATAAAAGTTACCATCAGTGGCGTACCGTGGGTCACGGCATTGGGGGGGCACCAGCAAAAATTTTGAGTCACTTAGTGAGCGCGCGAAGCGCGCTCAATTGTCAGGTATACTGACCTAATAGAGACATTTTAAGGAAGCACTTGTAGTCATTGTAATCATATATAAAAATACGCATCTCAGCAATCAAATAATGCGAGCGCGAAGCGCGAGCTGAAAATTTTTGATATTCAGACCTAAAAAGGGACATTATAATCGATTTTGTAATCATGATACGTACCTGTCTCGCTAAACAATGCGAGCGCGAAGCGCGAGCCGAAATTTTTGTATATATTGACCCCAAACAGGGAGATCTTAAGGACTATATTTTAGGAATCACTTAATAGTATACATATCTCACCAGTGCCAAGCGCTGGCTGATTTTGTTAGAATTACATCTGAACACATGAAGCACGTTGTGTAGTCATTGTAATCATGATTACCATACGCATCTCACTTATCAAATATTGCGAGCGCGAAGCGCGAGCTAAAAATTTAGATAATTCAGACCTGAAGCGGGGCATTCTAAGGCTTGCTTGTAGGAATTTACTAAGACCATACGTATTTCACTAACCAAATGATGCGAGCGCGAAACGCGAGGTGAAAATTTTTGATATTCAGATCAGAAAAAGGGACTTTTTAAGGACTGATTTTAGGAATTCACGGAGAGCAGACTTATCTCACCAATCCACTGATATGAACATAATCACGAACAGGAAATGTTTTATATTAAGACCTTAACATGGGGCAATCATTTTAAGTAGTCATTAAAAAAGAAGCATATGCCACTACATAAAACAATAATATATTTGGTGTATATTGACTTGAAACGGGAGTTTTTCGTACAACAGGTTTACACATCTCTCTAAACAGACAATGCGAGCACCAGGAACAATGACAACATAGGCCCTGAGCAAATTATGTTTCATAAAGTTATGATAAAAATGTTTCCTATGTGATATAACATGATTATAATGTAATATACCATTATAATGAATAATAATTTCTTCTTTCCCACTACGTTCCTCTTCCTTTCTCCCTCTTTTTTTCCTTTTCCCCCTTTTTTTTTTTTTGGTCAGCCGATTGGGGGGGCACGTGCCCCCCATGCCCCCGGTAGTTACGCCAATGGTTACCATTATGGTAATATCCAATCGTAACTTCCGCGGAATCCTGTTGATCGTTACCATGGTAGTTACCACTGGATGGCAAACTTACTATAATAGTAACTTTTAATTACTGTATGCAACGGGGCCCTAACTGGATCCGCCACCTTCAGGTCAAGTAAAAAATCAGGTCATTTTATTATAAAGACTAACTTTGACTTATCACATGTTAGTCCTATAATAACCATTATTTTACCATTTAGATGTGTGGGGAATGTCAGCATAAAATATAATTTGACAAAATATGTATTTCGGTTCATTTCCCGCTGAAAGCACTGACCTTAGCATGACCTGGAAAAATTTGCAAGAATGTAATAATGAAATTTACATTTTCTTGTATAACCTTTCCATTCATTTTACAAACTACACATAGCACTGCAATGAAGGGTGATAAATACAACGAGTGATTTGATGGCATTGGGGAGTTAAAGTCTGCCGAGTTTCACTTAAATTCAGATTCATTCAATAGTGGCATTATGGCTGCCAGAAGGCTGATATTCAGCATGCTTTCACTGCATTTCTGAATTAAATTTTCTTTCATTATCAGTCGAAAATCAAAGAGGTTGGGAGGCTTCAATAATTCTGAATATTCACTAGTAGATAAAAAAATATAAAAAGCAATCTAATATGAGGTTCTGAATGATTATCACAATACTTTCGTTAAAATTCTTAAAATTTGCACCTCTTTTAGTTCGAAGTAATGACCGAATTGACTTACAATCGTAGCTAAACGTACGACTGTTAAGACCTTATTAAGATTCTGAAGTGAATTCGTTTTTATAGCTATGAAGAGGAACGAATTATCCATTAATTCTCATTCATTTCATGATTCAGAACTTTTGTCTCTTGTTTTTTTATCATTAAATTCTCACAAAGTGTTGTAATGCTTCAAAATTTGGGTCGTAGGCCAATCGTAAGGTGCACACGAACATGAATGTGCAATATGCAATATAACTATGGAGCTTAAAATCGTAAAATATGTCTATATCTACCTTAAAAACCAATTACATTTCTGAAAGTACTTATCAATCCAAGCAAGTGCCTTTCTTAATTATAGATGAATTAATTCGTTCGATATAGCTCCATAACAACCCTAAATGCCCCCCTCCCCCAACTGTCGTACATTGTACATGGGGGCATGGTGAACTCCTTAAAGAAATTCACGACCAAGAAAAATAGAAAAAAATAAGAAAATGTGAAAAATCATATTATTCTTTTTCTGATAATTTTCACAATCTACGACTAAATTATTTCATATATTATAAAGGTCTAAGATTTTTCTCTCTTCGCTCAGCGGCGGCTTTAAATTTTTTTGACAAATTCGCCAGCTGCCCCCTCGACTGAGGGGGGTGGGGGGGCTCATTACGCCACTGATGTTTTCTTTAAAACCCAAGTACATTATTTTTGAAATTTGCCTTTTTTTGTATTTCACCTTTATTCAATATGAAACAAAAGGAAGTACATGAATTGAAAATAAGTCAGGTCACTCGTTTTTTTTAGAACAGAATTCTATACAATCCTAAAATGTACCTTTCTTTCTTCTAGACGTGGATGAGTGCTCGTTTGATAGCTCCAGGTGTGAGCATGTTTGTATCAACACAGAAGGAGGATTCTACTGCGAATGTAACTCTGGATACACACTCAATGGCGACGGAAGAATGTGTACAGGTGAACCAAGAATACACAAACAAAATACCGTAGGTGGATCGGGGGGGGGGGGGCGAGGGGCCCAGACCCCCCCCTATTGGAGCAAAAACAGGGGGGAACAAAAGAAAGAAAGAAATAAAGAATAAAAAAGCAGGGAAAAGAGAAGAGAATTAAGAAGAGGGAGACGAGTGAATGAAATAACACGAGTAAAAGACTTGGAAAATAAAAATAATCTTTCATATGTCACTAAATAAAATTTTTGCTCGCGCTTCGCGCTCGCATTGCCTTTTATGTGATTTACATATCTTGTTTAATATGGATCTTAAATATCAAATTTGGAAGTCAAAATACAAAACATATTTCACCCCGAACATCGAACTTTCATTATTTTGTTTGATTTACGAATTGATTTTTTTAAGCGATTTGTAAAAAATGTCAGTTTTACAGTCTAAATATTAACATTTTCTGCTCGTGCTGCGCGCTTGCAAATTTTTATTTATCAGGTACCTATATTATTTTCGTGCATTCCATAAAATTGTCAAAATATCCCTTTTCAGGTATGATTGTCAAGCGCTGCACGCTCGCATTTTGATTGGCGAGTGATGTGTGTCTCCATATTAATTATACAACAAACTTCTTAAAAATCCACATTTCATGACAGTCTATCAAAATTTTCGGCTCGCGATTTGCAATTAATTGTCCAAAATATTAGCAACTCATGCATCTTATTCATAATTACCAAAGTTATTGAAATGTCCAGTTTTCAGGCCGTAATATCATCAGATTTCGAGCCCATATTGGTTTTATAAATAAGATAATAATTAGATTGTCCCTTTTGTTTCATCTCTCGCTCAGCAAGAGGAAAAGGAAGATCACCATTTTAATATGATGACATGTCCTAAGGATGTCCCGGTCCTTTGTCAAAACTTAAAGTAATAATAATGAAAAATATCAGCTGTTCACTAAGTACGACCCATATCCACCTCACAATTTTCCTACAAATTGCTTGAAATATAGAGCTGAAATAAACCCATTTTATTGATTTTCAAGATAAAATGCCTAGTTTCTAGGTCTAAATCTGAAACACAGGCGAGCAAGTTTAATCAGATACGCAACATGTTCTCTATCATGTCTATTTGAATCATTATCCAGTTTCAGATCACAATATCAAACATTTTGTGCTCGTGCTTTGTGCCCGCATTATTAATATAGGAAGATCCCCTATTACTCATCCTGTTCACGATTTACAAAACATGAATAGAGTGTCCCGTTTTTAGGACTAAATTTCGATTGTTATCGCTCGCGCTTCGCGCTCGCATCAATGTTTTTTTTTGTTATATAGCTTTCCTGTTCACGATTCAAAATATTGATTAAAATTTTCCATTCTTCATGTAGAAAGGAAAAAAAAATTCAGCCCGCGCTTCGCGCTCCGCATTATTTGATTTTTTATTATGTAAAGTCTTCATGGCTAAGAGCAAGCAGTCCTTACAGGTACCTTTTCGATCAGTTCAAAACGTACATAAAAATTTCTGCTCGCGCTTTGCGCTCACACTATTAATGTAAGGAAGATCCCCAATTAATCATCCATTACATGATTTACAAAAACATGAATAGATTATCTACTTTTATTAGGTTAAAAAAATCTCGAAATTTTCTGCTCGCGCTTCGCACTCGCATTAATTGTTAAGTTATATACCCATCCTGTTTAAGTTACAAAAACTGCTAAGAATTTCCATTCTTTAGGTAGAAATGCCAAAACTTTTTTGCTCGCGCTTCGCGTTCGGATTATTTGATTGTTAAAATATGTAACGTCTTCATGGCAAACTGCAAGCAGTCCTTAACAGGTAAATTTTCGATCACTTCAAAACGAGTATCAAACATTTCTGCTCGCGCTTCGCGTTCGTAGTAATTATCTAGTTGCATAAAAACTTGCATGTCACATCTTTTTCATGATAACATTTCCAGAATGTTTAAATTCTAGGAAAAAAACACATAAGATTTAAAAAACAATTTGCTCGCGCTTCGCGCTCGCATTATTCAAATAAGGATTATATCATATATTCATGTTGATTTATAAGAATAAAGCTAAGAAGTGACTATTAGGACTGCCCCTTCAACTGTTCAAAGAAACAAACAAAAATCGGACGGCCGATCGGGGAAAATATGGTTGAAAAAAAATCCGGGCCCCCCTATTGGCGAAGGCTGGATCCGCCCCTGAAGAAAAAAAACGACGAATACAACACACACACCCAAATAAGAATAAACCGAAACAAAGGTGATTACACACAAAAATGTCATGTATAAAATGCGAATACACACCAAAACTACGAATGCACCCCAATATGAATATACAAAAAAATATAAATACATACAAAAGTACGAACACACACACCCCCACCCACACACATGATTACACACAAAAAGTGTGAATACACACAGAAAACTATAGGATACCTTAAAAACGAATACACGTGTAGCAAGAAAATACGAATGCACCCCAATTTGTATTGTTATTTCCATGTTCTTTTTGAATATCAACCTTAATCAATAATTTTTGAAGCGGTCAAGCAAGCTTGCTTTTCAAGAAAAGTTGAGGTCCATTTCTTTTTAATCTGTATAATTCTTTACGTATGTTTTCCGTTCTTGTGAAAAAAGAAGTATTTTCAAAGTAGAGCGCCTGCCTCAAGAGTGGGAGGTCGTGGTTTCCATTCCCGACCAAATTCACTTTTAAAATGGGACCTAGTGCCTTCTTGACAGGCGCTCAAAGCAATAGAAGGGAAAAGAATAGGGCCTGCTGAGAGAAGCGTTCATTAGATCTGAAGCGGCTACTCTGTGGGTAGATGATAATTATAATAACTATTCATTATTATGACTTTTATTATCCGTTTTCATAAACTAGTGTTTAATTTATTGCTTGCAGCTGATGTTTGCCTGCCTTTGTCATCTCCAGCTAATGGTCGAGTCAATGTATCATGCAATGCTGATGGTGCAAATACTTTACTTGGTATGTACAGTAAAAGATTTTTCACATATTCATAATCAAAGAAAAAAAAACATTGGAAAATATCAATTTTGATGAAAAGAAAGGATAGCCAGAAATAGATTAATTGAAAACAATTTGAAAAGAAAAGAATAATAATTAAAAGTTGGTAAATTACGAAATTGAAAACGTATGCTCCATTGGAATTGTGTCCAATGCTCTCCAAAAGTTAAGAGGAACTGTTGCCCCCCATTAACTTCTTCCTATTGTTAGCAAACCCTCAATCAAGTGACGATCCACCTCGGATCTAAGCCGGCGGAAAGGGCATACAACCCACACCCCCTTTATATTGATATAGCTTAATCAAATAAAAAATGTCATTTGCGCCCCCTTTCTTTTCAAATTTGGTATCTCTGCGCCCCCTCCATTTCAAAATCATTGGTGCGCCACTGGTATTGTAGGAATACTCGCAACCTTTTCTCTATACTTTTGTACAGTGTCCCAGTTCTCAATGTTACGAATCATCGTTAAAATTATCTTTTTATTTGATATCCTCTCTCGAAATATAGTTGGATCGAGGTGTGCTTATGAATGCGATGCTGGATTCGGATTGAAAGGGGAGACGGAGCTGTCGTGTCTCTCTGGTGGACAGTGGTCAGGCGCCCCACCCACGTGTGTCCGTAAGATTGATTTTAATTTCCAAACTGGATTACAATTGCGTCAGGGATAAAAGAAACCCGACTTCATGCACAGATACATATCACATAATTTTAATTCATATTAGAATATAGCAACAGAAAACCTCTTGTATAAAGTTATATAAATTTAGACCAAATATTCATATCTTATTCAGGCGTATCGCTAATGGGGGTGACCGCCCTCCTAATAATGAACAAAAAAAAAAAACGGAAAAGAGGAATCAAGAAAGAAGAGTATGAAAAATACAGTTCTGGGCACTGTTGCATAAAAGTTAGTGGCGGGGGAAAGGGAGAAAAGGAGGGAGAAAGGAAGAGAAACGCAGTGGGAAATAAGAAATTATTGTACATTATAGCATGTTATATTACCTGAGATATATTTTTTCACAACTTTATGAAATATAATTTGCTCAGGGACGATGTGTTCATCATTCCTGGTGTTCGCATTGTCCGTTTAACGAGATATGTAATCCTGTTGTACTGAAACACCCCGTTTGAAACCAAATATATTTCCTCGTTATTGTTTTATGTTGTGATATGTGCCTCTATTTCATGACTACTTTAAGTGATTGCCTCATTTTAAGGTCTAAATATAAAATATTTCCAGCCCGTGCTTACGTTTTCATTTTTATATTGGCGAGATATGTCTGCTCTTCATGAATTCCTAAAAAATCAGTCCTGAAAATGTCCCTTTTTTCTGATCTGAATATCACACTTTTTTAGCTCGCGCTTCGCGCTCGCAATATTTGATTAGCGAGATGCGTATGTTAATCATGATTACAATAACTACAAAAGGTGCTTCGTGTGTATAGATGTAATTCTAACAAAACCAGCAAGCGCTTGGCACTCGCATTAGATGTCTATGGTGAGATATGAATACTTTTAAGGGATTCCTTAAATTCCTATAATGTCCCTGTTTGGGGTCAATATATACAAATATTTCAGCGCGCACTTCGCGTTCGCATCATTTGGTTAGTAAAATACGTATGGTCTTCGTGAATTCCTTCAAACAAGCCTTAAAATGCGTCTCTTCAGGTCTGAATTTCCTAAATATTCAGCTCGCACTTCGCGCTTGCAGTATGTAAATCATGATTATAACGACTACAAAAAAAGCGTCAGTGTTTAGATGTTATTCCAGCAAATTCAGCAAGTGCTTGATGGCACTCGCACATGTATACTCTTAATGGATTCCTAAAAAATAGTACCTGTTTGGTGTCAATATATATATATACACAAATTTCAGCTCGCGCTACGCGCTCGCATTTAGCGAAACAGGTACGTATCATGATTACAGAAATTCGCTTATAATGTCCCTTTTTCAAGTCTGAATATAAGAATCTTCAGCTCGTGCTTCGCGCTCGCATCATTTGATCAGTGAGATGCAGATCCATTTAATGGCACAGCCCTTAAAACGTCTCTACAGGTCAGTATATCTGGCATTTGAGCGCGCTTTTGCGCGCCCGCTAAGTGACTCATTTTTTTTTCTGGTGCCCCCAATTCCGTGACCCACGATACGCCACTTGTTACCATTATGATAACTTAGTCATCCAATGGTAACATGCATGGAATCTTTTATTTTGATCGGCTGTAAATTATCGTTACCATGGTAGTTATCATTGGATGGCAAAGTTACCATAATCGTAATCTAAAAAACTTTAACTTCATTCAATCAAGAGCAGAAATTGAACAGTTCTGTTTGTTCCATTTTATTTTTTTGACATCTTTTAAGCCCCCATCACACTTATTCGGAATCAGCAGGAATCAAGCGGAAACTGGAACGAAACAAATATTCAAAACATCTCAAAATTTTTGAGAGGAACTTATTTATTCACCAAACTGGAATTGAAATTCAGTAAATTGGCCAGGTGAATCATCATACACTTGTCAAAATGAACCGCAATGGAGTCAGATTGATAATTCGTGCTACATTCTTGGACATTCTCGGCGCATTCTAAATATTCTGACTGCATTCTGAGTGCATTCGAAATAATATTGTAATTTCTTTTGGCCGTCCCGAAGGTTTTGGTCATGTTCAACACATTCGAGGGGTAATTTCGAACGGTGTTCGAAGTAGATTTAAATGACCAACTGGTGGTCAAACAATAGTCCTTTCATTCAGGTAAATTCTGCTTGATTCGGAATAAGTGTGATGGGGGCTTTACACTATACCTGAATAGTTTACATGGTAGACCTTAATTTGGTCCCGTTTAAAAAAATCCTGTTATACTAGGAAATTTCTGTGAGTTTTAAGCTTCTTATATCATTAAATCTGATTTGCCGATGTCAAAGTTGTCAGAGAAAATATGCATTTGCTTATAATAAATATTTATGAAAGGCGAATTAGGGACCCATTTCATAAAGAGGTACAACCATGGTGACTTTTCCATGTATGGCAACTACCATTGTAACAGGGCTCAGCAGCCAATCACAATAAAGGATTCTATAGTAGGTGCAATAAACGGCAAAGTTATAATAGTTGTACTTCTTTGTGAAACAGACCCTCGGTTGTATGAAGCATTATTGTTGTGAAAATTTCATTTTTAAGGAGTACAGTGCTCAACACTCGCGGTGCCGGAGAATGGTCGAGTTACCCCGGAGGGTTGCCGTCTGGGCCCCAGTTCATCGGGGTCTGTGTGCCGCTTTTCGTGTAGTAGCGGATTCAACCTGCTCGGACGGGGTAATCTGAGGTGCAACAAAAAAGGGGTGTGGTCGAACAGGGCTCCCCTCTGCTCAAGAGGTAATACACAAGAGTAGAATGAATCCATGTGTCCCTTTTTTCAGTAAACAAAAACTTTGAATTTCGATATCTGGAGGTTCTAACAGGCTTCAAGCAATTGGTATCCTGATTAAAATGTAGGCCCATGAGTTTCAATTTTGTTTCCTGGAAAACTAAATTGGTTTCAACAGGTTATACTGATTACATATTGTTTACCTAATAAAAAATACATTTCTTTCGTCAACTGCGCAAAATTCCCCTTCGTTAATAGATGAATATTATCAATTTGAGGAAGGACAAATGTAAAAAAACCCCAGTACATTAATAACATTTTCTGATATTGATATAAATGTACGGTGCATAGAAAGTTTTGATTGGATATAAGCTCTAGAAGTATTGGTTTATTATTACCATTTTTTATTATTACTATTAGCATGATTATAATTATTCTAATTACAAATAAATTCATATTTTCTCATCTCCAAAAAGATGCTCTCATACGATGCGCCGATGACGTCACGACTCGCTTACCCCGCGGTAACTCTGAGATGACCATTGACCTTCCAGAGCCTGATCATCTTCTGGACATGGTCAATGCCACCCATTCAATGACTGGTCATCTGTTTGGGGTTGGTCAGACTGCGGTCACTTTTACAGCCTACTCGATTGACCATGTAACTTGGGCATCTTGCACAATGATGGTGACTGTTATAGGTAAAGTGTTTTGTAACATTTGTGATTTATTCTGTATTTTTAAACAAGTACACACACATTGATACAAATATTGCTTAAAGCATTTTCATTCATTTCTTGAATGATATAAGAGGCGTCCATAGGCGAATCCAGTTAGGGGCGCATCCGCCCCCCCCCCCTCCTCTTAATGAGACACAAAAATGATTTTTTTTAGGGGAAGGAATATACATAGGCAAGAGGACTTTTTTTTTGCTTGTCAAATTTTCCCTTAAAAAATGACCAAGTTTTAGTAGTGAAGACCTTTTTTTTGCTTTACAAAATGCCCCCTTCCCCCTTTGGAAAATCCTGGATCCGCCCCTGATACCTTCCCCAAGATGCCGTAACCAAGCCCTTAGACCACTTGAAGATTGAGCTTCACTGCATGTTTTCAAGCGGGCAAATATTAAAAAGGAATAAAAATATGGGGGTACTATCATTTACAAGGACACCATTTTTTCATATATCCAATTATTAACAGACCCCCAACTTCTTATCTTGCTCCGATCCCAAAGAGTAACCTAAACAAGTATTTTATGTTTCCCCCACCCTAAGTAATGCCTGAAATATTCTATTTCTATGATTAAAAAAAAGAAATCTGCCTCACAAATCAAGAAAAAAAAAAGAAAAACAACTGATTTATTCTCCCATTTGAATATATACAATTAAAATTTATACATTTGTCTTTTCTTTCCTAACCATTTCAGACAAAGAAAAACCCAGAGTAGTGGATTGTCCCCGCTCACAGACGATAAAGACAGAAGAACAATACATGACGTCACTAGAAGTGCCTGAACCTATCTTCATTGACAACGTTGGGGTCGTGAACATTACAAGGATCATCGTAAGTTATGAGGGGTTTCACAAAACATAGATTTGGGCAGGGGTGGTGCCACAGGATGTGACTGCAAAAACTTCATTAGGATTCGTAGAAGATGGTTACGAGTGTCATTTTGGTGGTGTTGGTTCATATGATACTTCTGCCACCACACCATGAAATGAAGACACCAGACACATTGATTTATACACCCTTCCTAATGATGGTGTTGGTTCATATCCCACCGCTGCCACCACACCATGAAATGAACAGACACCAGACACATTGATTTATACACCCTTCCTTTTTGATGGTGTTGGTTTATATCCCACCGCTGCCACCACACCATGAAATGAACAGACACCAGACACATTGATTTATACACCCTTCCTTTTTGATGGTGTTGGTTCATATCCCACTGCTGCCACCACACCATGAAATGAACAGACACCAGACACATTGATTTATACACCCTTCCTTTTGATGGTGTTGGTTCATATCCCACCGCTGCCACCACACACCATGAAATGAACAGACACCAGACACATTGATTTATACACCCTTCCTTTTTGATGGTGTTGGTTCATATCCCACCGCTGCCACCACACCATAAAATGAACAGACGCCAGACACATTGATTTATACACCCTTCCTTTTTGATGGTGTTGGTTCATATCCCACCGCTGCCACCACACACCATGAAATGAACAGACACCAGACACATTGATTTATACACCCTTCCTTTTTGATGGTGTTGGTTCATATCCCACCGCTGCCACCACACCATGAAATGAACAGACGCCAGACACATTGATTTATACACCCTTCCTTTTTGATGGTGTTGGTTCATATCCCACCGCTGCCACCACACCATGAAATGAACAGACACCAGACACATTGATTTATACACCCTTCCTTTTTGATGGTGTTGGTTCATATCCCACTGCTGCCACCACACCATGAAATGAACAGACACCAGACACATTGATTTATACACCCTTCCTTTTGATGGTGTTGGTTCATATCCCACCGCTGCCACCACACACCATGAAATGAACAGACACCAGACACATTGATTTATACACCCTTCCTTTTTGATGGTGTTGGTTCATATCCCACCGCTGCCACCACACCATAAAATGAACAGACGCCAGACACATTGATTTATACACCCTTCCTTTTTGATGGTGTTGGTTCATATCCCACCGCTGCCACCACACCATGCAATGAACAGACACCAGACACATTGATTTATACACCCTTCCTTTTTGATGGTGTTGGTTCATATCCCACCGCTGCCACCACACCATGAAATGAACAGACACCAGACACATTGATTTATAAACCCTTCCTTTTTGATGGTGTTGGTTCATATCCCACCGCTGCCACCACACCATGGAATGAACAGACTCCAGGCACAGTGTTTGAACACCCTTATTTAGATGATGTTGGTTCATGTACCACTGCTGCCTCCACACGACTTACATTCTTCATTTTGATGGTGTTTGTTCATGTCCCACCATTCCCACCCCTTTATAACACCTATGAAAACTTGTGTTTTCTTTTTAGCAGAAAATCCATTCAGCCGTTGCTATTTTCCAATGTGTGTTTTTTTGTTGAATTTGTAATTTCCATGCATTTAGTTTGATTTCCAGGGTCTGCATCATCAAAGGTTATTCAACCAAACCACACATTTCCATACCTTCTTTAAAAACAAATCTTTCTTTTTTTTCTTAAATTGTGTGCTAAGGAGCCTTCAGGTCTTATTACATGGGGTACTTACGAGGTACAATATTTTGCATCGGATAGCAGTGGGAACACGGCTTCCTGCACCACGTCTGTGACTGTCCAAGGTAGGTGGTGTCTTTGCTGTACATTCAGTTATCCTGGTGGGTGTTTCATAAAGCTGTAAGTTACGAGTGACTTTATGAATGACTGTTATTCCAACACCAAATTTTCCACTGATGTTGGGTTAGCTCCTAAGAAAAGATCACCGCTCATTTGTAAAGTCACTCATAACTTACAAACAGACTTGAGTGTAACTTGCGGGGCATTTAACAAAAGTTGCATTTGATTCCAAATCATAAGTCCTCAAATCAAGCACAAGTCATTTGTGAGGATGTAGCTGGGAATTTCAGAGATGGTGATGCAGGATGGTACTTGTAGTGATTTAAGATCTCTATTTATATCTAAGTAGCTGTTTGTAATGTACGTGTATAAAATATTTTTATCTAAACCTAAAGGAACTGTTGCCTAGCGCCATGAGCATCTCTGGATGGTGTGCACGCTCAATAAGATATCACTAGTATTATTATTATAAGTCCACCCCAACAAAAAGCTGATTTGAATAGAAAGAGAAAAATTCAAACAAGCATAACACTGAAAATTTCATCAAAATCAGATGTAAAATAAAAAAGTTGTAATATTTTAAAGTTTCGCTTAATTTCACAAAGCAGTTTTATGCACATCCTTTTGGGTATGAAATTGAGGGGACCGATGACATCTCCCACTCATTATTTCTTTTGTATTTTATTATATGAAAAATTGAAATATTATATTATTCAAACAATAAAAAAACGAAAGAAATAGTAAGTGAGTGACATCGACTCACTCATTTGCATAACACTGAGTTGAGCATAGAACTGTATGTGAAAAATAACCAAAAACTTGAAATGTCATAATATCCTTATCCGATTTTGATGAAGTTTTCAGCATCATTCATGTTTGATTTTTCTCTATTTATTCAAATCATCTGTTTTCTAGGGTGGACTTGACCTTTAAATCCCATCGCAGCACTCGTGTCCTTTGGGAAGGCGTTTATCTACATGTACATTTATCACTCTCCACCCAGGTGTAGTTAATGGGTACCCAGCAGGAAGGATTTCCTTGAATGCTCGAGCGTCCGATCAGGATAGCCGTGTTAAAGCTGGGGTAATAGTATGCAGCGCTTAAACACATTTGTATTAAGCCCTATATACATGTTGCATATTATTATTATTATTTGATTGAATGAAAATTTGTACATGATTTGCATTCAATTGCAGCTCAACTTTCTAAAAACATGCCAATATTTGTGATTTTCGGACTTCAACTTCATTTGCAACTGGGACATAAGTTTCTTGCAACGTCGCGTTAAAGTCATGTTAAAGTTGTAATGACATGAATTTTGTAACGTGGTTGTGTTATGCAACATTCATTGTTGTATACTCGGTAGTGCCTGTCCCTATGCAGCTGATAATTGGAGCTTACATAATAGAGTCTCCTCAGAGGCAGATATGTTAGAGGGCGAACAATTAACATTTGTCCATAAAACCGTAATGGATCATAATTTCGATGGTCTGATACACATTTGATTTCCCAATGTTGTGTCCTCCACTGTGGAGGAGCCGTGGTGTAGTCAACAGAACTCTCAACTCTCGCCTTGTCAACAGAGGGCCGTGTGTTCAAATCCAACTGCGGTTTGGCGTCCTTTGGCAAGGCATTAATCCACACTTTGCCACTCTCGACCCAGGTGCTAAATGGGTACCAGTAGGATGTGAAGGTCATTGTAGCTTGTCCAGTACTGTGTGCGGAGTGGAGGACATTGTGTGCAAGAATGGCTGATTGAATCCGATGACCGGGGTAATAATGTATTGGTAAAGCGCTTAGACACGTTGTTCCGATGTATTAAGCGCTATATAAAAGCGGATTATTATTGCTGCATCATACAAGAACCCTCTTTTACAAAATGCTAATCAAGGTTCACCCCCCAAATGAAGGAATAAAATGATAAATTGTTTGACCTTTGACCTGCAGCTCTTTCTGAAGATTGCGGGATCCTTAACGGTCCTCTAAACGGCAACCACTTCTGTACAGCCTGGCTCAATGGTCAGATATGCCAACCGACCTGCTTACCGGGGTTTTATTTCTTTGATGGTCCCCTGACTTCACCTACATACATATGCGGACGGGATGGACGTTGGGACCCAGCGAAAAAAGCGCCAGACTGCACAGTGTACTCGCTTGTTGGAAATTCGTCAGTGCCCTGTGCACCCGGGAAAGAGATGAAGGATTACCCAGCGTTGGGAGGAGTGGCATGCAGTGAGAAATCATCTGTTTTAGTTTCATTTCCAATTGCATGTCAAGAGAGAATTTCCTATGAATCATATCTTAACCATAGTTGAAATCAAAATGTCTTTTTTAACCATGATTAGGCCGATTTCAAGTTAAATTATAACTGATATTAATTTTTCTAATGGTCAGTGTCTGTTACAATAATACCTGCACTAATGTAAACAGAGCAGCTCAAAGTTATTCCATATATATAATTTTGAGCAATACAGTAAATCAGAACATTTCCGAAAGCAATACGAAGCAAACCACCCCCACCTCCCACCTCTCTCTGAAAAAAATCAAAGCCCTACTAGATTTCAACTATGAATACATCAAGACATTTCCCAACGTAAAAGAAAAAATATCAAAGCCCTCAACTATTTTCTCAATCTTAGATGTAAAACTATAATCCAAAGTTTAAATGTCACACAGAAATTTATCCATTTTAATTAAACACAAATCTAATCTATCCTTCACATCACACTTTTTAAGGCATAGTCCTGCTGGAAATAACAGTGTCACACAGTATGATCACAGTGTGTTCACATAGTGGACTGTGTGAAAGTATTATTCACACTGTTAAAATGGTCAAATTTAACAGTGCGAAGATATTTTCACACTGTGGGCACCTCCACAGTGTGGGAGTTGATTGTCCACAGCGTGTTCACATGGTCGACTATGTGAATAATGTGATTCATACTCTCAAATTTAACAGAGTGAAGGTGATTTCACATTCTGTTCCACACTGTGGCACATACTGTGGGGAAACTGTTCTTTCTGGTAACATGTTCAAATTATCTAGTGAGGAATCGCAAGAGTGATAGTTTTGAGGGATAAAAAGAAAAGGCTTTAAGGTACATGTATATTGACCCTGAACACATTGCAACGCTGGAACAAGTATGGCCCATATTTGCTTCATCGGCCTGATTAGATCGGCAGCAGGAACTTGAATCTACCTTGAACCCATGCATGAACCTATACTTTTGTAAATTTGACAGTGGACTGCCCTCGAGGGATGTACTCATCGGACCTTGGACCGGCCACCCAGCCCATCTGTAAGCCATGTCCTCAGGGTCTCTATCAGGACAGACCAGGCCAAATCTCCTGCCTTGCATGCCCCACTGGGACGACCACCACCTCCACGGGAACCATCAACGTCGGGCAATGCAGAAGTAAGAACACAGGTGGGTGCATCATAAAGCTGTTCGTAAGATATGAATGACTTTACGCATGACCGGTGATCCTTTCTTATGTCACGTGATATATCCCTATGTAATTGACTTACGACCCAAGATCATGTTCTGGTCGTGAGTAAAGTTTTGCATAAATTTACGAACAGCTTTATGAAACACCCACCAGGTCCCTTATTCTGACTGCTTCCGAGTCTTTGGTTGATGAATATGATTGATGAAATTCAATTTTATAAATAAATGGATTAAAGAATATATTTTTGTTGAAAAATGAATATAGGCCTAATTTATAAATTAATTTCATGGATAAATGAAAATAGGCCTAACTGATAAAATTAATCAAAGTAATATATGTACTTAATTGATGAATGAATTTGATCAAAAAGTGATAAGTGATTAGAGGCCTATTCACTATTAAACTGATTTATTGATAAATGAACTTAACTGATAAAGGAATTAAATTGATAAATTGATACATGAATTTAACTGATGATTGAATGTACTTGATGAATGAATGCCATTGATAAATCACTTTGATTTACAAATAAATTTGATAAACTTCCCCATTAATTTTCTCATCAATGCAGGTCTTACAGCACAAGGCAGTGAAACCGAACCTCAGCCTTGATCTAAGTACACTGCACATGAAATCACCAGTTACCAACAAGATTTATTTTTGTTCAGATCAAAGAACAATTCCAAATATATGCGCCAATTCGGCATTATCATACATTCATAAAGTTATAAGATTTTCTGTTTCTGGTACATCAAATCATTAATGATTGGTGAAAATGGATAGGTGCTAAGCTAAACTATATGTATTGGTGTGTTGCATTTGATAATCAGTTTGACCAGACTTTGGGATGTGATTGAAAATACATACTTGGTGAACCAAGGCATAAGAATGTAAGGTATGCCAATAAATTACTTTAACCCTAAAAAGACTGGGGGGGGGGCCTTTTAGGCCCCCCCTGTACATAAATCGCGATAACTTTTTTGCGCATGAAGCGTTCGCGCCGCCATTTCATGACTTTTTTCTCGAGTTTTGCGCAAATTTTGATACCAAATTTGTATACCCCCATGCCGCGGTTGCGGAGTTACGTAACATTTTCGTATCACATGTCACGTAAGAAATTGAAATTTGTATTCGTTTGTGTGTAAAGTGTATGGTATTTGAATGAATGTTATACACATTGTTTTCTAACTACATTTTTATTTGTTTCTTTCTATATCATGTCACTTGTGAATTCAAGTAGCAGTTCTAGGATATGAAAATAATGAAAAACATTGCATAAAAAAATAAAGAAATACATAAGAAATGCAAAATAAAGAAATACATAAGAAATTAAAATCAAAGAAAAACATAAGAAAAGTAGTGCAAAATACCAGAATCGCTTGCACAACTATATTTAGTAATTACCGGTATTTGCATAAGCACATCTAATAATTCAAGTATGAAACAACACAATTCCATGATAAACAACCTCTTCTTACAGCTGAAAACCTTGAAACAGGAATTTATGGACCGCAATAAGTACCAAAATATGAAAAATTCAATTTTTTGGATAAAAATTTGCATATTCGCATAATTAATTATGAATATAATTTGCATAAATTATGTGATATCTCTTATGCTTTGTTTTCACCAGCTAGTGTACATGTAACACATCACTTGTTTATCTTCCAAGATTGCTTTGGCTCATTGCAAGAGAGTGTAATGCAATAAAACATGCCAAATGTTGTATTTCTCTACATAACGAGTGCAGAGTACTTATTTGCATATTTAGTAATTACTAATTTGCATAAGCATATCTAATAATTCAAGCACGAAATAGCACAATTCCATGATAAACAACCTCTTCTTACAGCTGAAAACCTTGAAACGGGAATTTATGGACCGCAATAGGTACCAAAATATGAAAAATTCATTTTTTTTAATAAAAATTTGCATATTCGCATAATTAATTATGCATATATTAAAAAATACAATGAATATCAGTATTTTTACTATGTTTTCTTTTAGAGGACATGACAAAGGATGTGTGTGCCATATTTGGTTGCGATCGGACGACCAACGGCCGAGATCTTAGGGGGGCCCAAAAGGCCCCCCCCCCCCAGTTTTTCTAGCCTCCAAAATAGCCCAGTCTTTTTAGGGTTAAAAAAAGGTTGAAAAAAAAATACATTCTTGATTGATTTCCTACCATAATGATCAAGGCAAGTGTCTGTATATGTGCATATCCAATATCAGGGCCTCTTCTAAAAAGCACTTGCAATTGACTCAATAGAGTTCTGCGGAACTTGGAACCTTCGGGCAGTCATCCACAACTGACTCTTATCTCTCAAGTTTACAAGTGAGATCAATCGCAACACTTTTCTCTCAAGTACACCATTGAGTTCAATTTCTATTTAAATCTGATTCAAATTTGAATAAATGCTTTTTCTTTGCCCTGAACACGAATAAAAATGCATCTTCGAATGTCTCAGACTCGATAATGATACAAATATAGCAGTAAAGTGTTTGAGAGTCAGACAGGTGCTAGATCATAATAGTTTATTCTACTAGAGAGCCTTAATGAATGACAAATGATTGAACTCCAAATTCTATCAAAATTACTCCAAATTTTATTTGGTTCATTTTACATAAAATCATTTACAATCATTATTTTAAAACATGCATAAATGAATAAAAATTAAAAAGAACATGCTTTCTTATTCATCTCGAGCCTTAAAGGGATGGTCCGGGCTGAAAGTATTTATAGCTCAATGAAAAGAGTGTAAATTCACTGAGCAAAATGCCGAAAAATTCATCAAAACTGGATAGCAAATAACAAAGTTATTGAATTTTAAAGTTTAGCAATATTTTGTGAAAACGGTTGTCATGAATATTCATTAGGTGGGCTGATGATGTCACATCCCCACTTGTTCTTTTGTATTTTATTATATGAAATTAGTTTTATTCAATTTTTTTCCTCCAAGAACTAAAAAAAATGGATTGACAACTGATTTAGTGCATTAGATATTTATTGCTGCAACTTATTTCATTATAAGGGAGACATATTATTCACAAAAGTATGAAATAATGAAAAAGTTATGATCTTATGTAATAACATAAGAAAACAGAAAGTGGAAATGTGACGTCATCAGTCCACCTAATGAATATTCATGATTACTGTTTTCACAAAATATTGTTAAAACTTTAAACTTCAATAACTTTATCATTTGTTAACTGATTTTGACGAAATTTTCAGCATTGTGCTCAGTGAATTCTACTCTATGTAGTAAGATACAAATATTTTCAGCCCGGACCATCCCTTTAAATGTCATTTCTCTTGTAACATATGGATATCAAAATATTGTAATGAAAAAGACATTTTGTTACTCATTACTATAACCTATGCATCATAGGTCTAGCAAGAGTTATGGTCCCATTGTGCATATAGAAACAAAGTCTTCCAGATGTTTTTATCATAATGCCTAGCAGTCTTATCTTGCTGGTTTTTAAAATGAAATATACACCACTCTGAGAGATGTGAGTTTACTTTGCACCCAGATCGGGCAAGTAATGTAAATCTCAAACGTAGTGTATATTTCTTTTTATACAACTCCCAAGAATGTTCTGTAATCTGATTGGTCCCAATCGGATCACATGATATTCAGCGAATTGCGCTATTGCATCCAAAACGCAGAATCCTGCACTCTGACGTCATACCAAAAGTACTATCCTGCACTCTGACGTCAGAGTGCAGGAGCGTGCGAGGTCTGGAATTATCTAGAACTTAGATAAAATATAGCATTTGGGGAAACTCAGTAACATGGGGGGCTGTATAAAACAAACAATGCACGCATTCTTGTGCATAGAGGACCTAAATAATGAACTCTGTGCTCGACTGGCCAAATAGATATACCGCACTCTGTCCTGCGGACCTCGGTGCGGTATATTCATTGACTCTTCTCGCACATCGTTCATTATTTGGCCCTGCATGTACGCGCTTACGTGCATTATTTGTATAATATATATTTGTCCCATCGAGGAGTGTTTCATTAAGTTGTTGTAAACTTATGCACTTTAAAATTACGCATAATCAGAATATGAAGTGCCAAGGTATAGGCCTATAAAGTATGATTTTTTTTTCTTGATTTTTTTTTAGTGAGACAGTTTTATTCATAATAATCTCATCTATTATGTACCTAAAGCCTGTATAAGCTATTTTGGAAAGCTGGAATACATCACATGTGAATGCAATCTAGTTTCTTTCCAAAATTGTATTGGTTTTAAAACCTTTGATTTGTCTTCCCGGGACACTTTCTTTTAAAAACTTGTCTGAATAAATTCCATTCTGGTGTTCCAAAACAAATTCTATCTAAGAGTGAACTGTTTGGTATTCTTTTTTTGTGGCTTACTCATAATATGAAATCAAAATTTAAACCTCATAAAAACAATGGATCCATCTATAGATGTGGGATAAATTGTCAAATTTCTTCTTTTTTTTCTTGCTCAAATTCATAAAAGTCTCTGATGGCTCTCAAAGAAAACATCGCCAATCATTGCATACCATTTTTTCAGTATACATGGGCAATTCCATAAAATATGTACGTCTACCCCATGTATGTGGGACCTTCATGAAATTTTCTGTCTCTGATTTTTGGTTCTCATGACAGTCTGTAATGCTTTCAAATGGCCATGATTTGGTAAGTTTATGAAGTGAAGTAAAACTTGAGAAAAATGGGGGTCGGACGCACAATATGGTTGAATGCTATTATTATTTACGTCAAATTTTTTCAAACAAACACATTCATACAATGCAATAACGAACTGGGACAGTGGCATATGTTTCTGGGGAGGATTTACAGAACCCTAAAAGAGAGGATTAATGAAGAATATTGTACCAAACATATACAAAGTTAAGGATCAATATATCCCACTTTAATTGCCACTACTGGTTGAAAGGATAATAACATTGAAAAGATAGGAATTTGTCTCGGAAGAAAATTACTGTAATTCATATCATTTGAGAGTCAGACGGCAATTACTTTGCCCTTGCATGATCAAAATATAATGTGCTCATCTATAAGATCAGCATAGACACTGTTGGCTGGGATATACCCTGTTCTTTTAAAGGCATAGTTCATAACACTCCTAAACTGTCAACTTATCAATGGACAAGTTCCATTTCACAGTTGGAATATATACTCACTGCTGTGCTTCACATTTCAAGTCTGCATGTCAAACTCTAATTTGCAGCTACCATGATTTATGTTTGTATTTTGAATCGTGATTCATTTTCCCGATTCTCGCTTATGAGGTCGCATAAACGCAGCCTAAAAACACAATATTCGTGCAGACATTTTTTTTATTTTTGAATGTGTAATTACAATATCGCTGGCTTAGAATTCAACAATATATGACTTTGACTCCATATCCTATGCAAGGTAAGATGCATACAAGCAATCAAACCTATTTTGTTATATTTTCTTGATACCTCACATGTCGATCCAACACTTTAAAACAATACAAGGCCTGGAAACAACGACTAATCACCATTCCTCGCATCCACCATGCGCATTGGCACTAGCACAACAACAAGCCTTTACTTCTATCTAAACCAAATGAAGGAAAATAAAAGACAAGGTCTCACATCTCCAGAGCAATCAGTCACCTCTGACACCATTCAACATGGTCGTTGAAAGAAAACCTAGGGCTATAAGATCAAACTGACCTGATCTTTCTTTCGATCTTTCAAGTGAGCATCTAAGATTTCACCAAAGACCTCCCTCCCGAGGAGTTGGTAGGCGACAGACAGCAGCATCCCGATCATGGAATGGAAGCGTTCGTGTCCGAAGCAGAAGAGGTCCAGCCCGAGCTCGTACCCCTGGCCGTAGTCGCATTCGTCATTGGCAAACTGGACCAGGGTGATGATCTCCTGGAGGGCGTCCGAGTATCGTGCTTTCTCTGCCTCGGTCTCGCTTTCAACAATCTTCTTGAGGATCTTCTTCAGGTCACCTATGATATGGTCAAAGATGACAAAAAAATAATACAATTAAAATAATGCTGATGATTGCACTCAGGTGGATCACTGTCAAGAATCTTCTTAAAGGGGAAGTTCACCCTGACGAAAACTTTATTGTAAAAATAGCAGAAAAAATAATAAAAAATATTGCCGAAGGTTTGAGAAAAATTCATCAAATAATTAAAAAGTTATTAGAATTTCAATTATTTGATTTGTGACGTCATATGCGAGCAGCATTCCTACATAGCGAATGGTAAAAAATCAATAAAATGTCATTTTCTCAGAAAATTGAAAATGGTTTTCACTGTACCTTTTGTATATCAATGGACAAATTATTTCACACCCGATCATGAATAGAAAACAAAATTAAGTCATCAGGAACCATGCAAAATTTGAAATTCATGCATTTTATATTACATAACACATGGGGCAGCTGCTCGTTTATGACGTCACAAATCCAAAACTTTGAACTCTAATAACTTTCTTACTCTTTAACGGATTTTCCTCAAACCTTCACCAATATTTTTTACTATTTTTTCTGCTATTTTTGCAACAAAGTTTTCTTCAGGGTGAACTTCCCCTTTAAAGATCTCAAAGTTACCTATAAATGTATGGTCAAATATGAGAGAAGAAAAGCAAAGAAATACCACAAGAAAATGATCATGATTATAAGCATTTGTAAACAGGTTGATCCAGCCCCCCCGACCTATTTTCTAATTTTCTCCTTTTTCTCTTCTATGGTGATCACCTTTTTTTTTGTTTGACAGAAAATTTTCGTACATCACTCTGCCACTTACTTGTTGGTGAATCCCTAAGTTCCTTGTTTGTCTGTGGGAACTCTTTATTTAAAGATTTTAGAGCTTACCTATAATTACTAAGGCAAAAAAATATACACTGTATGTGTAAAGATATCTGATGTATTTTGTATGTTTTGGGGCCAAACCACAAACCATTTAATCCTAGATTACTGCATTAGAGAAATAAGGTATATTCAATTGGTCTAAAAACAGCCTTATACCACATGGGTGTAACCCATTTGGCCTAATATCAATCTGGTCTAACTGCCATTTGTTCTACACAACACTTCGGCCAGACCTTCATTTTTGAGGAGCAAGATCACACCTGCACTCTTACTGCGCTCCTAAAAAAAAAAGAGAACAAATTATCGCGCTCCTCAAAAAATAAATAAATAAAAAAAATAAACCTTCACCAAAAGTTGGTGAAATTTCACATTTTACATCTGTATATTCATGAAATACATGTAGGCATCTATTTTCCATGATTTCTTGAAATTATTTGATTTAGTTGGAAACTACCAAAAAAATGAAGAATATTCACCATTTTTTTTATTTATGATGTTAAACTCAGTAAATATTGTAGTCCCATATGCAGATTTTCATGGTGCTGACCAAGTGTAAAACGATCAATAACAATCAAAACGGAGCTCAATTGAGCTCCTCGAAAAAATAAGGAGAGCAATTTATTGAGCTCCACGAAATTATAAACGTGAAGGACTGTTGGGCTGTTACCTACTTAATCTAATGCCTGGTTGGTCTAATTTCCACTTTGTCAAATGAAATTTTGATTCATAAACAGTTCATCTAACCATAAAGATTATTGTGTTATACCAAGTGGACATTAGACAAACGGGTATAGCCTGTTTAAAGAAACATTAGGAGGGCTAGATGGAGACAAACAGCAGACAAAGTAGTTCTAAACAACAATTTAATCCTGGGCCCTGTCTTACAAAGAGTTACGGTTGATCTAATCAAGCTCAACACTATAGAAATCCATCATTGCAATATTATTTTCTACAGGAAATTTGCACATTTCCCTTTGTAAACAAAGAAAAGCACACCACATTATCAAGGAAACTACATGTATGAATGAAATACATCTAGAAAACATTTTGAACAAACATGCTTTTTAGATGATGTTGCTGGCTTTCCATAGTTTTGGTTGATTGGATCAAACGCAACTCTTTGTAAAACGGGGCCCTGGTTGGATGAGACCATGCAGAAAGTAGACAAAGCAGGCCTGTGCCACATCTTACATAGAGTTGCGATTGATTCAATCAATCGCAACTATGGACAGCCAGCAACCCCAGCATCTAAAATGCAAATTTGTTCAAAATATTTTCTAGATATGATGTATATTCATACATTCATCATTCTCTTATAGATTCAGTGCGATTCTCTGTTTATTGAAGAGATTGCACATTTCCTGTATGGACGGATTTCTATACAATTGTGATTGATTGGATCAATCGTAACTCTATGTAAGAGGGGCCCAGGTGTAGACCAATTGGCAATTTATTGAGAATACTAACCATCCGTTTCTGGAAGTTCTCTGTAACCAACCCCTGTACTGTCGAGGGGTACAACGATGCCTGCCTTGTGGAATGTCTTGGTGACCACTTTCTTGTCGCGATCTTTCATCCTCTTCGTCCGAGCTTCGAGAGAGTGCTTGCATTTCTTGGCCCAGTCCGTCAAGGATTTGTCTACCTTCTTCAGGTCTTCTAACTTCTTCTTCTCTTTGGTCTGTTTGGTGAGTTTATCTATGTGTAACCTGGGAAAGAGTAAGGTTTAGACTATGAAATATGTGACTTTCACTAAAATTCATACCATTCAGCCTTGGGGAATGTCTGCACAAGATTTAGAAACTTGCATAATGGAACCATTGTACAAACCCACATTTATGATGACAGTGATGATGATTATTTTCAGCACTCTTTTTACACTCTAAATAATCATGTCCGAGTGATACATTTAATAGTGAATTACATGTGTACACAAAAGCCCCCCTTTTGTCCCTATTTACTTGAAAGTATTTTTACTTGAATATTAACTACCAAGATAATGAGAAATGCTGACTTTGACAGAGCGATTGACTGGATCAGACCAAATAAGAAGTTACTGCATAAAACCAAACATTCAATAGTTACAAAAGGTTAATCTTGGAGTTTATTTAACACACAAGGAGGGATAATGATCGTGTTTTGAGAGGGGTGCTTGATTTTGAGGTGGCTGGTCAGAGGGAAGGGGGGAGAGGACCAAAGAAGACATGGAAGAAGCAAGTGGAGGAAGAGAGTAGGAGGGTTGGGCTGGGGGAGGAGGATGCATCGACTAGAGTAAAGTGGAGGGCAGGGGTGAGAGTGATTTCTGTGAGTGCGGTGTATCCCACTACCCCCGTAGTCGGGGACTAAACCAGATTGAAACTTGGATGAATGACTTTATTCACTATAGGGGAGACCGTGGTTAGTTGAAACATTGTAATTTTCTTTAACGCCTGTAAACTAAATTGCAGTATTGCATAAATTTATTTTAAAGGCTTTAACGAAAATTACAATGATTCAATTTACCCCATGTTCCAACTAACCCCGGTCTTCCCTACTGGTAGTACTCACTTTACAGCAGCAAAAATATTTTCTCCCTGAGGTGTGATGGTACAGTTTTCCTTTGCTGAGTTTGATGCCATAAAAACTGGAGCTTTCTGAGGTTCATCTCTAAATCAAAAGAATAATCAATTGATAAAAACAGGAGCTTTCTGAGGTTCATCTCTGATGAAAAGAATAATCAATTGATAAAAACAGGAGCTTTCTGAGGTTCATCTCTGAATTAAAAGAATAATCAATTGATAAAAACAGGAGCTTTCTGAGGTTCATCTCTGATTAAAAGAATAATCAATTGATAAAAACAGGAGCTTTCTGAGGTTCATCTCTGAATTAAAAGAATAATTAATTGATATTAACAGCTGAAACAGAGAGAAAAAAATACCTTTAATCGATCAATTCAAAATGCGTTTCTTGACCTTAGTAAATGCGGTGAGATGCGAGTCTAAGTTCTATCAGAGGATTTGACAACCCTTAGAAAACACTTTAAAAAGCACATTTTTTTTTACATAAAAAAGGGTATCAACACAAATTTTCATAAGAAGATAAGATAAGAACTTTGAAGAGTATTGATTAAAAAATTCTTTCATTTCCCCTCAAGTAATATAATAACACAGATGTGACAGACGATTCCATGACAAACGATCTGGCAACAATTGCTCCGCTATGAATGTCACACACTAACAGAATGACTAACTTCAACCCTGGATTTAACACTTGAACCTACCCTACAAAACCCAACATAAAATCCTATTGCAGTTCCGAAGCACCGCCATTTGCAGAGGGCCATCTAGTTCTTAAGCCCCTCATTTTATAACAACTTTACACATACCGGTAGTTCTTAATGGTTTGGGGCTGCACATTTATACCTTTTCCAAATACAAGTGCCCCCCTCCTCCTTCCCCTCTTTCCCGATAAAGATTAAATTACCTATAGTATCCAAGGTGGTGTTGTTTCTTATCGTCCCCGACCAAGACTGTCTGAAACTCGGGCGGATCATAGAAGAATCTATGGTGTAATAAATAATTGGGTCTTTGACCTTTGACACATTTCAGCCTGCCAGCCATGACATCATACGGACCACCAAGAATCAAGCCGACGTCTTCCTTCAATGCCTCTGTAAAATATAAATTGAAAAATGAACTGTACACAAAAAAATCACAATACAAATGTTTGTTTTGAGTGGAGCATAATCGAAGACAAAATTCGAAAGATCAGCAAAATGGGCAAGAATCAATTACAGTTAGCATAACACAGTCACGTAATTAATTATTAAATATACATTTTAAGCCTGAGTGAATCTTTAATAAGTACAAGTCCACCCAAACAAAAAACTTGATTTGAATAAAAAGAGAAAAATTAAACAAGCATAAAACTGAAAATTTCATCAAAATCGGATGTAAAATAAGAAAGTTATGGCATTTTAAAGTTTCACTTCATTTCACAAAACAGTTATATGGACATCTCGGTCGGTATGCAAATTGTTTTGTATTTTATTATATGAAATATGAAATATTTTTATTTTCTCGTCATTGTAATGTGAAATGAAGTTTTATTCCTCCCTGAACACGTGGAATTCCATTATTTTAACATTTTGTACTTCAGGCAAGGAGGTCCTAATCGTCAAATTCGTAAAAATTGAAATATTTTATAATTCGAACAATAAAAAACAAAAGAAATAGTGAGTGAGTGACATCATCGACTCTCTCATTTGGATATAACTGGCTCGTTCATATTTTGTTAAAAATAAGCGAAACTTTGAAATGTCATAACTTTCTTATTTTACATCCGATTTTGATGAAATTTTCAGCATTGTGCTTACCTGATTTTTCTCTGATTTAAATCAACATTTTTCTGAGCTGGACTTGACCTTTAAAAGGGGCAATCATACATCATCTAATAATCAAACCAATTTTACAGGCAATCAGTTCTCTTTTAAGCCAAAGATTCTTAGTTACCGGTAATTTTACATGTGATTTTTTTTCTAATATCCAAATCCCTTTCTCCACAATGTTTTTTTTTGAGGGGCCTTTCGAGTAGCAATTTTTCAGATTTAGTGATTGGATATCAGAGATCTGAAAGAAATATTGGTAGGTTTGTTCATCTTCAAAGATGAGTATGAGACTTTCTTATGTAGCATATCTATTGCCATTTAACAAATAATTACACATTACGCAATTATGGTGAAGAAATTAGTTTTTATTGATTTTATGGTACATAATTTGAGATCTTTTCAACTGGTACATTTCATAAGCATGTTAAGAATAATTCCTTTCATTACAAAATTACTGCCACACTTGAATGATTCAGAAAACCCCCCACTACAAACAATAAAGAAAGTCAATTAACCACAAAATAAATGATCTAATAATAACTAGATTTTAATTCGTCATGAGGACGAATTAGGTAGTCTGTCCTTCATTAAGTCAAACCCCCGTTTGGAGAAAGACCGCAGTTCAGATTGCAAACTGCGGTATTTTACCCAAATTTCCGTTTGTAAATCTAAAAAATCATTTTCCAAGCCCAGGGGGCCATTTCATAAAGCTGTTCGTAAGTTAAGAGCGACTTTAAGAACGACTGGTGATCATCGCCAATGGTGTGTACCATTTACCGAAAGACAGGATCACCAGTTGCTCTTAACTTATGAACAGCTTTATGAAACACCCGCCTGATCAACCCCCCTTGGCCAGGTAATCCCGCTGTTTTAATATCCAGGCCAGATTATGAGCGTTGAGCCAAGGACAAAATGATAAACAACAGCTGTGCTATTACGTAAGACTTCTCTTTCTGTAGTAGGACCTTCGGAATTAAATTATTGTACTCGATATTTAATCACATTTTCAAAGGCACATTGTATTCAGAAATTCAATTTTAGTCCAATTTCAATTTGGAACAAAGAAAATCAACCTCGAAATAAGTGAATAAAAATGGCGGCAACTTTGCAGGGACCGCGCTCAGATTGTTGTGTTATCTTCGGACTGAGGTCAAGAAACAGGTGTTTTGATGCTTAAATTGCTTGCTTGGGGCAGTAGGGTTTGTCGTACTTGGAGAAGGGAATTGATTGAGGGAAACTGGGGTATAGTGTTCTCAAATGGAGGTTTTCGTCATGCTTATTCTCGCCATCATGATCACTTTCACCATGTTCATGCATATTAATGTGATCATCATGATGACAACTGAATTTTCATTATGGATCGAATACTTGTGATAGATAGGAGATAATAAAGCACGGTGAAAAAGGTCTCTTTAATATATGACAATACATGTGATATGAAAAAAGTAATTATAATCTGTTTTATCTTGCTATACTTGAACTTTTATAACTTTTAATTGTCATAAAAGATCATGTACGAGGTGGTAAAAAGAAAAAAAACAAAACATCTTGTTCACCCCAGGACTCGAACCTTGGGCCCCAAAGATGCAAGTCAAGTGCGTTATCGATTCAGCCACGATTCCCCATAGAGATTACATGTTCCCATAGAGATTACACGTTACAAGCAAATTTCAGAATTACAAATCTAAATTTGCAAGCGAAAAACAGGCATGATTCCGGCATCTGATTAAAAAATGGAGGAATACATATGATAGACCGATGGGTGTTTCATAAAGCTGTTCGTAAGATAGGAATGACTTTACGCACGACTGGTGATCCTTTCTTGTGCTATGTGATATCCCTATGTAATTGAGATATGACCTGAGAACATCTTCCAGTCGTGCGTAAAGTCATTCGTAACTTTACAAACAGCTTTATGAAACACCCACCAGGAGCTCAGCTACATCATACTCAAAGCTCAGCCAAAACCGACAATACATTGTGGAGATATTGCTCATGAAATAGAGGAATGTAGAATCCAGTTTTGAGAAAAAGTCAGATAGATAGATAGATAGAAAGATAGATAGATTTATAACATAGATAGCGGATATATAGACAGATATGATTAGATAGATATACGTGTAATATGAAAATAGTAATTATAATCTGTTTTATTTTGCAATATTTTAACTATTACTCATTGGGATTCTTATAAATGATCGTGCGCAAAAATCATGTTCACCCTTAGACTGGAACCCCTGCCCGCATGACTGAATGAGATGCAAGTCTGACACTTTACCGATTGAGCTACAATATTTCCCATAGACTTTAAACGTATGCAAAATACGAGAATCTCAAATCCAATTTTGCAAGTGAAATATGGGTATGATCCCGGCATCTGATCGGACAATAAAAACACTCGCGAAAGCTTAGAATCTCAGCTACAACATACTAAAAGCTCAGGGAAAACTGACATGAAAAAATTGAGATATGGCTCATGAAATAGAGGAATGTAGAATCTACATCATGTAGTTTGGGGAAAAAGTCATGTCCCATAGAGATTACACGCAAAATGAGTAAAAATGACATGCCTTTATTATTTGCAATTTTTCAGGATGATCAGTTTATTAAAATGAAAAAAATAAAGGCGATAATTCAGAAAAAGTAAGACCTAAGCTACAACATATAAAAAATTGGGTGAAAATTGACCAATATTCACAGAGTTAGAGCCAAATTTGCATAATTATAATGACGTCATAACGCGCAAAATGGATATTTTGACTTCAGATGCCGTTTTGATGACATCATAATATACGTTAGGGTCCAATGAGACATGAAATCATATGTATAATTCATACTCTATCGAAATATAAAAAAGAAATTGGGGGTCCCCATTCGTTCTGAAGAGCTACAGTGAATTTTCAATAGGCATGTTTTTGGTTACACTTCGTAATTCCGAAGGTTCTTTATTCCGAAGGTTCGTAATTCCGAAACACGTAAATTGCCTATACCTCGATGTTCGTTAATCCGAAAACGAAAAAGGGTTCGTTAATCCGAACATTTGTGGCGTTATTCCGACGGTTCGTTATTCCGAAGGTTCGATAATCCGAAAACGAAATAAGGTTCGTTGTTCCGAAGGTTCGATAATCCGAAAACGAAATAAGGTTCGTTATTCCGAAGGTTCGATAATCCGAAAACGAAATAAGGTTCGTTGTTCCGAAGGTTCGATAATCCGAAAACGAAATAAGGTTCGTTGTTCCGAAGGTTCGTTAATCCGAAAACGAAATAAGGTTCGTTAATCCGAAAACGAAATAAGGTTCGTTAATCCGAAAACGAAATAAGGTTCGTTAATCCGAAAACGAAATAAGGTTCGTTAATCCGAAAACGAAATAAGGTTCGTTAATCCGAAAACAAAGTAAGGTTCGTTAATCCGAAAAATGAAAACCGGGAAAGCAGAGGCAGAGGCAAGGGGGAGGGGGGGGGGACACTGTTGCCGTTCAATTGTTATGAGGATGGGAAGGCAAGGGCGGCCGAACGAATTTTCGTTGGGGGGTAAAGCCAAAAAATGAAACTCATACGTCAAAATGGACACTTTGGTGATATTTTCCCCTTAAGATTATCATCTGCTTGAAGTCATTGTGTGTTTGATAGTGATTTAGTAGAGAAAAACCTTTTTTGAAGTGATTTCTTATTATGGCAAAACGTATATTTAGGCTTTATTTTTCGGGATAGAGTGTAATGAGCGAGCGGCTTAATAAAACAAATTCAAAGGTGAAGTTGTAAAATGTTTTGGGGTCAATTATTCTTAAAATGGCATAATTGCGAGGTGTTGTGAGCGTGAATCACAAGCTAAAACTTATTTCAATAAAAAATGAAAATAAGTTTTTAAAAATCCGAGCAGATTTCTGCTGTCATTAAAAAGATGTGCATCTAACTAAAAAATTAACACGAGCGCAAAACGCAGCTTAAACATACTGACCAGAAAAGGAACCTGTTAAAGAAAGCATTTAGTGACCTCTTTATAGGATGCATATTTCACCAATCGAATGAGAGTGCGAAGCGCAAGCTGAAAATTTGCAATATTCCAGCCTGAAAACTTAACTTGTATACTTTAAAAAGAGTATTTTATTTCGAAAAAACACGAAAAACGGCATATTTATTTTTGAAAAAGGAACTTTCCCATTTTGGAAAATATTCATTTCCCTGTTTTTTATTTCATTTTTGGGGTGCAAGTGCCCCCTGCTTCCCTCCCGGTGGATCCAACTTTCGTCAAACAGGGGGGGGGCAATATTTTTTTCAGCCACATTTTCCTCGATCGGCAGCTTAAAGTTAATTTTTGATTGTTTCTTTGAAAGGGTAGTCCTAACAGTCAATAATTAGCTTTATACTTATAAAATAAAGTAAATATGTAATAACAAAATAAACCCTTTTTAAATAATGCGAGCGCGAGCTATATATATATTTTTTTAATATGATGGGCAATATGTTTGTGATCTTCAAAACGAGATGCCTATGTAACTAAATTTAGATAACTGCGAGCAAGATCGCAAACAGAAATTTTAAATATATAAGCTCTGACCTGATCTAAAGGGGACATTTAAAGAACTTTTTGCAGTTAGCCATGAAGACGATGCGTGTTTCAACCAGTGGCGGCGGAATATATTTTCCTGGGGGGGCAAAGCCAAAAAAGAGGCCAATAGGGGCAATTTGGTGCAAACGTATATTTTCACCATGAGATTATCATCTGTGTAAAGAGGTTGTGTGTTTTGTAGTAATTGAATTGAGCAAAAAAATTAAGTGATCACTGATTGATAAATTATATATTTACGTTTCATTTCTGCGAGCGTATATAGCGAGCAAGCGGTTTGGGGGGAAAGAAATCAAATCTGAAGATGTAAAATTCGCCTTTTTGGTCAATTACTGTTAAAAGGGCATCCTTTTGAGATGTTGCGAGCGAATCACGTGCTCATACTTTTGGAAATTTCATGTAGGACTAGAATGATATAGATATTATTTACCCAGGGAAGCCACTTCAGTTCTGAAAACTGTTCTCCCAGCTATTATTTTTTTACAAGAATGCTTAGAATGTCCAGTTTTCAGGTTGGAAAATCAGAAAATTTTGGCTCACGTTTCTCGCTCGCATCAAGTATTGTTTATTGAGGAACTAATTCTATTTCTGGTTACAAAAAAAATATAAAATGTCCCGTTTTCAGGTGGAATATCACAAATTTTAAGCTTGCGGTTCGCGCTCTCATTATATAGTTTGTGAGATATATATTCTATTCATGAGTCACTAAATGCAGTCCTTAAAAGATTACTTAGAAGCCTGTTCCATAAAACTATTACCTGAGAAAATTCTGGTAAAAACTGAAAACTAAGGTAAGTGTGATTTCCGCAATTGACTTTATCACAGGGCAAAAACTCCGGTAAAAACAACCTGAGTTTTCTCAGGTAGAAAGTTTTATGCAACGGGCCCCAGGTCACTATATAAACAAATTACAGCTCGCCCTCGAGTTAATTCTTTAGAAAGATACACATCTTTCTCACGATTAAAAAAACTGCTCAGAATGTTTAAGTTCACGTCTTGTTACATGAAATGTCTACTAGTTTGAGCTTGCGATTCGCGCTTTCAACATCTCACAAGGATCATTATTATTAATAGTATTATTTTTATTTTTATTACCAGCAGAAGCTGTTATTAAAAATGACATCCCCTCCAATACAAATCCTTTTATCTAGAGGTTACTCGCACGCGACCAACACACTTGATCCCCTGCATCTTTAAACCATTTGCTTAGGCAGCAATTGCTCAGATAAAATCGAAATTAGCCTATGCTTGATCAGGGCGCCTATTCTTAATGAAATACATGCTTTTGGCCACAACACATGCATGTATCATCGATCGTCATTGCATAATATCGTGTAATCTTGTAATGACAACACCGTTTTGTTACCAAAATGAATAATTTTTCATTTTCGGAAATACGAACCTTATTTAATTTTCGGATTAACGAACCTTATTTCGTTTTCGGATTAACGAACCTTCGGAATTACGAACCTTATTTAATTTTCGGATTAACGAACCTTCGGAATTACGAACCTTATTTCGTTTTCGGATTAACGAACCTTATTTCGTTTTCGGATTAACGAACCTTATTTCGTTTTCGGATTGACGAACCTTCGGAATTACGAACCTCATTTTGTTTTCGGATTAACGAACCTTCGGAATTACGAACCTTATTTCGTTTTCGGATTAACGAACCTTCGGAATTACGAACCTTATTTCGTTTTCGGATTGACGAACCTTCGGAATTACGAACCTTCGGAATTACGAACCTTCGGAAATACGAACCTTCGGAATAACCGAACCTTCGGAATTACGAAGCTTCGGAATTACGAATGTATGCGCATGTTTTTGCATATTTTGAGCCTATGGAATGAGCTCGCGCGCACACGTGCTGCAAATTTTAATGGGTGCTCATTCCCTCATTAATAATCGTAGAGAGCTGATCGAGGTATCAATTTGATCAGATCATATCAGGATGCTGTAAGCTGTAAAAGAGCTTTGGGATTGTGGTCAGGACAGTACCCCTTTGCATGCCCTTGCATTTCCTCCTTGATAAAGTGTAAGATATGACATAAACACAAGCGTGATCGATGCTGCCTCCATGACAAAATAGCACAGAGGTGGAGCCGATATCAGTACTCTGTCCTTGTTGTCATGACAATGGGCGCAGCGACCTCCTAAAAATTGATGCAATGACGTATATATTTCGGAAGGAACGGGAGAAGGTGTCAGAATGATATCAAAATCTTAACACCCTTATCAATGTGTAACATATTGCTTACCGGAACTTTACTTATAAGATATAATCAGAATTGGGGTTCTATAGGGGGAAACTTACTTTAAATGTTGTTTAGGGTATGTTCATATTCAAATATAAGATATTTTTTATATAAATATAAGATATGATTTTTATGATCAACTTACCAGAAGGTTTAGCATTATTGATGCTCTTACAGTAATCCCAGAAATCAAAGAAATCTGGGGGCATCTCAACTTTGAACTTTAACCTCAGTTCCTCTTTGATGTCAATGTTTGGAGGAGTGCTAGGGATTTCATCAGCATCTAAGAAATGAATGAAAGTTGCATCAAAGTATTAAAAAGTGATATTACATTCTTTATCTAGGCCTACATGCAATTTATCTGTCTTTTTTGTATGCTGATTGCTTAATAATTCTGTACTGGGAATGTGAATCAATTCAGACACCTTACAAATCTTTTATCTAAATGCACACCAATCAAACCTATGACACTTAATATTATTCATTAAAAAAAGTTAATGGAGCTATATACCATACTGAATAAGAATTAAACAATGGATTTAATTCTGCACACAGCCACACCCTCTTTGTAGTTTAATGAATGACCAACTCTTGTCCATTTTTAAAATAAAATACATGTACATGTAGTAGATCTCATATAATTTGATGAAATTAATTCCAATCTCTGATGCTGTTTTTTTTTGTTTATCAGGGTCTTAATTGCAAAAAAGTTGCAATAAAATGTAACTTGATTCTCAAGAAATCATAAGCATGCATGAATACAAGGCTAATATTACCCTTTCTTAATGAGTAACTACCTGAAAGTGATGTATGTCTATTAAACAGCCAATATGCATGAAGATTCCTCTAATTAATTGGAAACTTATTTCATACTTGTTTCAAAACATTCATCTTGGAGAAATACCTGCGCCCCTTCCCCACCTAGCCAGGAGGCTCCCTAGAGAGCAAAAATCATTCACTTAATAAATCTTAGGGTAAACTAACATTAGTGAATGATTCTTACTCTCTAGTCTATAGGAACCTCCTGGCCTAGCTACCCATCCTATCACAGTTACCTTCGTTCTCGAGAGGACATGTTTCTTGTAAATCTTCTTGAAGTTCTTCAGTTACGAGATCTTGTACTTCAGTTTCGCTAGAATGTTGATCCTGGTCCTGCTTTTCAGAACCTGTCAACTTTTGACGTTTGGAGGGTTGACTTGTCAAATCCTGATCCTGTAACATTAAAGAGAAATTCCAGTAGTTGCAGTAAACACTGATTTCATGAGAAAGTCTGTAAAACAAGGCTTAATTGTCAGTATATCATCGAGGATCTAGATCTGGTACAGTTACATTAACTGAACTTTGTGAAATCTTGAAATCTACGCTGAAAAATGTTCACACCGAAGATCCCCAACACAGATAAGCACACGTGGGACAATGTATAATTATTGCTTAGAGCGTCGGGCCCGACGCTCCACCCGAATCCTGTGCTTATTTGCTGATTTCTCAGCAATTGCACAATTTCTTCCAGAAACCTTTGGCACACGCGTTTTATTTATACAAACAGACACTTTGGTGGTCATTTCATTGGATTCTGTACGAACTCATTTTGATATCGTTACCAAAACTAGCATTTACCTTTAAATTAAAAAGAAAAATGTTGTCATGATTCATCATTTGATTCACAACAGAGGAAGCAAATTTGCAAATGACAAGACTTTTGGACAGTGAATTAGCAAAGGCATAGAAACATAAGGAAATTAGCTCAAAGGCAAATTTTATAATCTCAACATCATTGCACTATCCACACACTGTGCAGACCTAGCCTTGAGGACTCCATGATGTTTTTCTAATATTTTGACATATACTTCTTCATCATGGAGCCTTGAACCGCCTGCCATATATGTACCAGAGACTCACCAAAACAAAGATGGATTTCCCTAGGAATTCCCTAGATTTTATTTATTTATACATCTTCATACGCCTAATGCGTATGAAGGTTTCCAAATTTGGTTAATAAAAAGGCGAAAAATTGAAGGTTTCTTCCCAGACCGATCTCATGTAGATCCCTCGATCCTTTTTTCAACAAAGCAAATACAATAGGTCTGACCCTTGAACCGCATCGTTATGACATAGCTACGATTCGCGATGTTACAAAATACGTGATTAATAAAATAATTATTCATAATCATATATATTGAATTTTAGTATTTGTTGAATAATAGTTTTTATCGATAATTGTTCTTCAAAACAGCATTTTGTAACATTGCTAATGGTAGCTGCGTCATAACGATAATACTGCTAATTATTTATAATCACATAAAAAATTTTAGTATATGGTAGGCCTATTTGTGAAATCATTTTTATCTATAAATTGTTCTTCAAAACGGCATCGCTAATCGGAAGTACGTCATGCATAAGTGGTTCAAGGGTCAACGCTATTGTATTTGCGTTGTGTACATGTGGATCGAGGGATCTACACGACATCAGTCTGGTAAGAAACCTTCATTTTTTTACATTTTTAGGGACCATTTTTTAAAACCTTCCTACGTGTATGCATTACATGTAACGTTAGGCATAGGAAGGCCAGGTGTAGAAATTAATAAAATCAACATATTTTACGTGATTCTTTTATGAAAAATGGATTTCTTAGGGAAATCCATCTTTGTTTATCTGGGTCTCTATATTTAGTATATATGAGAGAGACTCAAAGTCAAGGATTTTAAAAAGACATCATCATAAATGGAGTCCTCAAGACAGAGCTACCAAGTCTCACGCATTATGTGTGAGACTCAAGCATTTTGGACTCTTGTTCATCCCCTCAAATCTCTGTCTCACGCAACTATCACAGCCTATCCCCATATTCATTGTACACAATGTCTGTGATCTCACTCAGATTCACAGAAAATCTCACGCATACATGTAGCTGGTCTTTGAACTTGGCATCTCTGTCAAGACCAGTGAGTGCAGCCCCGACATTTTTCAAAATTTAAGCAAACAGTTCCTACCATACCAAGTCTGGCATTATTGTGATATAGGGAACCACCGTTCACTTCATACAGCAGCGCTTTATTCAGTCACACGCAAAATCCCTATTTCCACCTCCATTCACTTTGTACACAAGTGCGCGTACGCGCGCGTACACAAATCTACGAGTGGTTCCCAAAACCACGATTTTGCCCCAAGTCTCACGCATTATGCGTGAGACTCAAGCATTTTGGACTCTTGACTCGTTCATCCCCTCAAATCTTTGTCTCACGCAACTATCACAGCCTATCCCCATATACATTGTACACAATGTCTGTGATCTCACTCAGATTCACAATCACAGAAAATCTCACGCATAGCTGGTCTTTGCATCTCTACTGAAACCTGATGAAACTAAGTTTTAAAAAAATAAAAAATATTCATCACTGAATGTGTAACTTATTAGCTTATTGATGCTCATCTTGATAATTCTTTATCAAAGTAAACTAAAATGTTATCTTTCTTACCGATTCATCATCTTCATTCATGTTATTTGTTTTCCTTGCTGGATGATTAAATTTCTTGCGATGTTCCTCACTCTTCCTGTAGCATTTTGTCCCATATTTGCAGTCTTGATTCGACGCCATATTTTAAAGAATATATGTCAGCTCTTCTTCAATTTCACTACAATAGTTAGGTCTATATTATATTGAATCTAACGTTAGATAGATTTTAATATTATCATGCATCTGATCCTTACTCTGCAATGCAATTGATTTCACGTTGTTTACTACTATACTGTACACCGGTATATACTACTAGTGCGGCGCGCGCAATATTCATAGTGTAGGAACGACTGGAGGCTGAGATAGTATTGTAATTTTATACTGCTCCTTATTTGTTGATTTTGATGACAAAAAAAATCATTACTGAGTATTTCAAATACCTAAAAATTACAATTAAAACGTTTTTGTTTGAATAACAGTTGATATAAGTGAAAAATGATACACAAAGATATGCAGGAACATATCACAAAGTCTTACAAAAGGTCACAAGATCTTTGTGGTCACCTGACCAAAACGGTAGGCACTTCTGACGACAGAGTACAACGAGGGGCGATGAAATGTCCAGCTCTACGTCACACTCAATGGGACGGTTCGCCGATGAATATTCATTAGGATCGTGGTCGTGTGCGTGACGTGAGGGTGTGGGCGTGTGTGTACAAATACCGAGTGTGCATAGCCAAAGAGGGTTTTGAAAATGGTGTGTGTGTGTGTGTGTGTGTGTGTATAACAACGTAGGAAGCCGGGGGGGGGGGCACTTCCATTCACGAGTGGATACCATGCGCGACCATGGGGTCTCGAAAAGCACCCTAAACACGTAATTTCCATATTCTGAAAATGCACCCCTTAACAAGTATTGGCGAGTGAAACCCTACCCTTAAAGGGGAATCCAGCCTTGGCGATAGAATGTTGAGTTGGGAAGGAGAAAAATAAATTAAACAGAATGGTGAAAGTTTGAAAGAAATCGGACAAGCAATAAGAAAATTATAGCTGCATTAAAATTGAGATCACTATTACCATGTAGATATCAAATTGGCAACTGGGTAAGTAAATTATGACAAGGAGCAAGGACAACTTTCCCATAGGCCATGTACTTTATTATCAGGGATTTGTGGTTTTCTCCTAATTACCCATTCCCCTGGGACAGTAATCTTAATATAACCCAGGTAGTATATTGTTTAATGTCCTCATGAAAAAAAAATACAATTTGAAATAAAACTTTTGGGGAAAATGACATTTTGGCCATAATATGTATTGAAGTACATGGAAGAGTAGTCCTTTCCTTACATCACTATGACATCACATAAGCGGCCAATTTGAAGTCTCCATAGGTATAGTGATTACCAATATTTACAAATGTTAAAAATTCATAACTTTCTTGTTATTTGTCCAATATTGTTCAAACTTTCACCTATCAACTTGTCTGATTTTCTTTTTCTTATAAAAACAAGTTTTTATTTGGGTTGGATTCCCCTTTAACAAGTATTGGAAACAAAACGATACTCTTGGCAAATATTCCCTGAAATGAACCCCTAAACAAGTACAGGAATGTTTTATTGTTACGGGTCCTTCGGTCGTCGGCTTTACCTTATTTGGTTTAGTACGACCCCACCTTCTACCCCCGGGGGGGGGGCCACTTACATTGACGAGTGGATACCATGCGCGACCAACAAAACACGTAAAAAGGATGTCTTTTTCACGATAGGGCACGTTACGTACGTAACGTGATAAGGGTGTCAAAAAACACAAAAATAATGAAAAAAGGGTATCTATTTCGCTAGGAAAAATTACGTGTTTAGGGTCGAATTTGCGGGGATGATAAAACAAGATCAAAATGTTTTATAAAGGATGTCCTTTTTGCCCCAACACTACCGTTACGTGTTTAGAGTCCGATGTGCGCGAGGTGTAGAAGGTGGGGTCGTACTAAACCAAATAAGGTAAAGCCGACGACCGAAGGACCCGTAACAATAAAACATTCCTGTACTTGGCTAGGGGTTCATTTCAGGGAATATTTGCCAAGAGTATCGTTTTGTTTCCAATACTTGTTAAGGGTAGGGTTTCAAATTACGTGTTTAGGGTGCTTTTCGAGGCCCCATGGTCGCGCATGGTATCCACTCGTGAATGGAAGTGACCCCCCGGGCTTCTACCTCGCGCAAATCGGACTTTAAACACGAAGTGTTGGGGCAAAAAGGACATCCTTTATAAAACATTTTAATTTTGTTTTATCATCCCCGCAAATTCGACCCTAAACACGTAATTTTCCTAGCGAAATAGATACCCTTTTTTCATTATTTTTGTGTTTTTGACACCCTTTTCCCGTTATGTACGTAACGTGTCCTATCGTGAAAAAGACATCCTTTTTACGTGTGTTTTTGGTCGCGCATGGTATCCACTCGTCAATGTAAGTGGCCCCCCCCCCCGGGGTAGGAAGTTATTTAACAGAGAATGAGTAGTATAGTGTGGAAAATAAAAGTGTACATGTAGGCCTATATAAAGAAGTTTTACAAAAGAGGAGATAGGAGAACATAATTATTTTGCATTATCTGGTTTATTTAAAAAAAAATATGTATATTCCAGTGAGATTTGCATCTTTTGGGAGGGGATTTTACGTGTTTTGGGAGTGGAAAAATTCAAAATTGATTCATGCTTTAACCTATTTAGGCAGGGGAGCGGGGGGCTCTGCGACTTTTTTTCTTGTGCATGTTTTGAGACCAGTTTTGCGATGCCTGGGTACGGGGTTCCGAAAATTACCCAACATTTTGTAAGTGCATATCAGACAAAAAAATGCTCAAAATTGTGATATTTAATAATAAATAATAATAACGTTTTATTTACTCAGGGTAGCAACTTCAGTTAGGAAACTGCTCTTCCAGCGGGCCCTGCATAACATAACAAGTTATTATTACCCTTCTCCAATCTAAATGCCGAGCGCCTAGCAAGAAGGCAGAAGGTCCCACTTTTATAAGTCTTTGGTATGACTCGGCCGAGGATCGAACCCACGACCTCCCGTTCATGAGGCGGACGCTCTACCACTGAGCCGTTGACTTGTGTACAAAGTCAATGAAAATTGTGCTTTCAACCAAAATTCATAAATGCCTAATTGTTTCTAGTTTTGTTGAACTAAACTGATTTATTTTATGCGGTTACAAGAGTTTATAAACCAAAAATTAGAACATTTGGAACTTTATTTAAGGAGTTAGAGGAAAAGGTATAGCATACTAATCATGCAAAAATGGGTATAATCAATTAATAGCAATATGCATGAAATAGATTACTATACAATTTCATGGATTATTTCAAGCGATTGCAATCTATTTCTTAAAAAAAAATCAGTGTACACTTGCCTCACCTCCTCTCAAGTTGGCTTCATCATCATTTATATTATATGCCATTCTACACTTATCATTCTTTTGAAAAAAAAATCATTATACACTTGCCTCACCTCCTCTCAAGTTGGCTTATCACAATACTATATTCATTCTTTTTTTAAAGCATCATTGTACACTTGCCTCACCCCCTTTCAGGTTGGCTTCACAATTCTATCATTCATTTAAAAAAAACATCATTGCACACTTGCCCCACCTCCTATTAAGTTGGCTTCACAATTCTATCATTCATTTAAAAAAAAACATCATTGCACACTTGCCTCACCTCCTATTAAGTTGGCTTCACAATTCTATCATTCATTAAAAAAAAACATCATTGCACACTTGCCTCACCTCCTATTAAGTTGGCTTCACAATTCTATCATTCATTAAAAAAAACATCATTGCACACTTGCCTCACCTCCTATTAAGTTGGCTTCACAATTCTATCATTCATTTAAAAAAAAACATCATTGCACACTTGCCTCACCTCCTATTAAGTTGGCTTCACCATAATATTCATTCTTTAAAAAAAAACATCATTGCACACTTGCCTCACCTCCTCTGAAGTTGGCTTCACCAAAATATTCATTTTTTTTTAAAAACATCATTGCACACTTGCCTCACCTCCTCTGAAGTTGGCTTCACCAAAATATTCATTCTTTTTAAAAACATCATTGCACACTTGCCTCACCTCCTCTGAAGTTGGCTTCACCAAAATATTCATTCTTATTTAAAACATCATTGTACACTTGCCTCACCTCCTCTGAAATTGACTTCACAATACTATATTATTTCTTTGTTAAAACATCATTGCACACTTGCCTCACCTCCTCTTAAGTAGGCTTCACCATCATTATACACTTGCCTCACTTGCTTTTATCAAAACAAGCTGCACACGAGGCTCGGTGTAAAAATGGCAGAGGTAAAAATGGCAAAGGTAAAAATGGCAGAGGTAAAAATTTGGTGCAGAAGTATCTACAGTATATATCATTAAAAAAATGTTACCATTTCCATAAGTTCCAACATTATAATTTTCTTCTAAAAACTTATTTAATATACTGTACATGGAGGGGCTTTTAGATTTTTTGACATGATGGTTTATGACTGACTATATACCTCTGTCATTTTTACATCTGCCATTATTACCTTTGTCATTTTTACCCCTGCCATTTTTACCTCTGCCATTATTACCTCTGTCATTTTTACCTCTGCCATTTTTACCTTTGCCATTTTTACCTCTGCTAGTTTACCTCTGCCATTTTTGCCAGGCACCGCACTTGAGGGGGAGGGGGTTATCATTGAACGCACATCATCAAAACAATCGCAATATACATTAAATAAAAACACGAAACGAAATACAATATTCATTGTCGTATCAGTAAACTCATTTTATTTTCTTTACAGCTATGAAGCGTATACGTAGCACCCAAAACGTTACAATAATTTTGCATTTTATGATGTATTTACAATTATTTCGTTTTGGGCGTGTCATGTTTCTCTTACATGATAAAAAGTATTAATTCATTTCCTTTGGGGGCAGAGTTAAGAACAATATTTATTTTTGTTTCTAAGACATATCCCTAATTACTTTTCAAATTCTAACTTTGTAACTCTAATATCATGATATTTTTTTTTCTAACATTGATTACTACCGACTACCGTTCATTTTGCATACGTAAACTCCCTCAATAATACCAACAGCAGTTTTTCTATTGTAAGTGAAGTATCAGAAAACTTGATTGAAAATTTCACCATAAACTGAAAGGCAAGAATAAACATTCCATCCTGTTTTTTTTTCATTTATTACAATTAGATGATTAAAATCAATCACAGGAATCCTGTGGGTTTTCAAATACCATAAACTCCCTTTTTCAGGCATTCTTGTCAAGATTTTAAGAGGCGTCAATAAGGTCTAGTCGGTTTTAACAAAAACTTGAAATGAGAGAGATATATTAACGAGGCTTTATTGAAACCTATACAAAAATGATTATGGGCTATAAATGAGTGTAAAGCGCAAAATTCATAAAATACCGCGAGCGAGCGAGCAAAACTTAAAACCTTTTCAATGCAAAAAAATATAATTCCGTGATAGACTTTGACATATGTATTTGTCACCTTTTGAAATTTTCTTTCTTTTCTCTTTCTTTTTTTTTCTTTTTTAGTCGTGAAATTTGATTGAGGGCTCATAGCCCCCATCAATACGCCAACGGGGGAGTGGATAGTCCTTAAGAATAAAGTCTAAAGTATTTGAATTTCTACAAGACTAGGGACTATGTATACGTAAGAACTAGATCAATAACGCAAGTGCGAAGCGCGAGCTGATTTTTTTTCTAAAAATTGACTTTAAAATGTGTCAATCTGAGGACTCTATTTTTGTTTTCATAGTTATTTTTCTTGTATACATCCATTCAAATTTCAATTCTCATTTCGTTTGTATGTTCTCCATTTTACATTTTACACCATTAAAGGAAACCAAAACCCAAGAAAACAAGTAGTCTTACTGGAAAGAGTAAAATGAGAGGAACAATTAAAAAAAAGTCTCATCAAAATCAGTTATGAAATAAGCAAGTTATGGGAGCTGGAAAAATCTTGTTGTACTTTCTATGGGCATCCTCAAATTGGCAAACGTGCTTCAAAATGGCTGATTTTGTGGACAACTCTCCATTTGTTTTGTACACAAATTTTCAGATTTTTCTCATTATCTTTCAATTGCATCTTGCCTCCTGAGCACAACATATGTCATGAGAAAATAGATTCCACACCATATATGTCAAGGTCAGGAGGAGATAATGTGAAATATGTAAAATAAAGGGGAAAATCTGAAATTATGTGTACAAAAGAAATGGAGAGTTGTCCACAAAATCATCCATTTTGAAGCATGTTTGCCAATTTGAGGATCCACATAGTAAGTACAACAAGACTTTTTAATCATCCATAACTTGCTTATTTCATAACCGATTTTGATGAAACTTTTTTTGAATTGTTCCTCCCATTTTTCTCTTTCCAATAAGATTGCTTCTCTTCTTGGGTTTGGTTTCCTTTAACCGGGATAAAGAAAAAATAGTAATAAAAATGCGCCTGGTTGTGAGGAGGGCTAGATTTTTAAACGATAGTGTCGTATAAACATGAATATGTTATTTTCTTTCATCATATACTTTTTTTCTGTTTTTGAATATTTTCTGAAAACAATGGTCTTATTAGATAACAATATACAGCAAAATCCCGAGGGAAACAACATTATTAGTCACCATACATTATTATTACCATTATGATCATGATCATATTATGATTCATCATAAATGTTATGATGTTCGACGGTAAATTAATGGGGAATAACACAGGACACCCCCACCAAAAAATATTCGGGGATATACACCCCCCCCTTTGGGTTAACACCCATGGTGATTTGTTATATAACATGTATATTGTAAAACACAAGAAATGATTTCAACATCGTTCTCGAGAGAGCCCAAACTTACTACCAATGTCATCCAACGTGTAGCATGTGGGCTTTCAAAATGCCTTTGGTGTTGTGATTAATTCTTGACTTAACATGCATGACAAATCATTTTTCATCATACACATAATTTGATCCATTTGTGTAGGAACACATCTACCAAGTTTTTTTTCTCAAACCATATTCGTTAAAAAGAGGTTAAGTATGAAAAAAATATTTTAAGAAATGTTTTGCACTAAACTGCGTGAATTTTAATCCAAATCTATACTAAACACAAAGTAATGATGATTTTTATGAACTTATTTGATACCACTTTATATATCTTAATAGGTTAATAATTTAGCTTGGGCATTTAATTGTTATGTCATAGCAGACATTATGTTTTTATTCATATCAATCAAACCAGATTTAACATGTCCGGCCAGAACAAATGAAGAGTTACTGATTTCAGATTACGACACGCATTATGAAAAAACAAACATTTAATGTGATGAAAATTGAGCTTACGATATTATTATATGTGCCTTATAGTGCCTACGTGTATCACTGTTTCTCAAAATAACCCTTATTTCTGTACGTTATCTAGCTAATCTGGTGACATTATATATATTTCTTTTATTCTGGCGATAAATGGTACTGTCTCATTAACTTTCAGCTACCGGGTAATTTTATTTACTCAATTGGTTTTCATTTACAGAATGATTTGGACTGAAAGAATCACAGTCATTATCAGTAAAGCCCCACCATACATGATGATTTTGAATTTCAGATAACCATTACGATGCAACGATTATTTAGCGTTTGCCTGGATAATAAATCTAATACTATTTCACACCAAGGTACGGTCGATACCGTATACAGCGCCCGATCGCTCTGGGCCTGACTACATATGAAAGCACTTCCGATCGGTCGCTGGGTACGGTCACACCATACCTTGGTGCAAAAGTGGTAAGAGGTGATGACGTATGATTTGAACCCCCCCCAAAAAAAAAAAAAAACAAACAAACAAAGACAACGTCATATTTTAAGTTATTTTCAGGCCGGGAGACGTACCGATAAGAGCATATTGTACTTGTAACAAAACGTATACGATAATATAATAGATCATTTCAAACAGCAGGTCGCTGTCACATTTACATCTATGTACACATGGTAAGAATGGAAGTATATATGTTTCAATGCAAGTGATTTTATGTACACATTATTTGTTGTGAGGCTTTTCTCATGCAGGAAAAAGACCCAAAAGAAAAAAATATCAGGTAATATTTTCCTCGTCTATATTTACATTGCTTTAACTCGCCACATAATCGATAACGAATGTGAACATGAAACAAAATCATTCATTTCAAATATAAAATGTGTTGACATGGAAATTGCAAAACCCCAAAGTAATACCTAAAAATGCCTTTTCTTTCACGGCATATTTTTTGTATTGGGGGGTGGGGACGGTCATGAAATCATACATTATCTACAAGGAACAAGCTATGACAATACCATGAGCTGATAAAAAATATTGTTTTATTCTTAAATCATCTCCAGCACCTTAAATAGTAGAATATTAACTTCAAAAATATATTTGTTTTGTATAAGGAAAATTTACCAAAAAAACGAAAGAATAAACGTAGGTTTTATGATCTAGGCGTTCTAAACTATTCTCCATACGCGACATAGGATAAAGAATTTACTCTTGCTTACAATAGTGTACAAGGCGTTATCGCACTGACCTCGTACAAGCCCAACCAACCACAATGTACCCCAAGCCCTGAATGATATCACAGAGTCTAGGCTGGAACATGTTGAGACAACACGATTGGTCACTTATTGTTGTGGAATGAGAAAACATAATTTGCAATTTCCTTCAGATTTATTCACTTCAAGTAAAGAGTTTCATCTCCATAAAGAATATTTCCCCAGGTCCGGTTCACATCGATCAATCTGACGCAATGTAGGCGAACACATGGAGATATGACGAATGTTCACATATCTAAATTAACATATTTATATAAACTGCTTAACTAAGATACTCTTTGAACATGCAGTTCTCTTTGGCCATCATAACCAGCCTGAATGTCTTTTCAGTCTATCTTTCACGAATTTAATATCTATGCGACGCAAGAGATTATTTGCAGCGTCTATCATGCGCTATTGGGGTATAGCCAGTAGCATTCTATTATAATCTCGGCGTCAATTTTCCACAACAACACTATGAAACGATCAGCATGTTCCTTATTATCAGGTCAGAATATTCTGTTTAAATCATTAATCGATTCAAATTGGAATAGATTTAGATTCAACAGTTCAATGAAGTTCTTGATACACTAGGGACAACAATGGTACTATCAGGTATTAATTTTCTTTGTTGATGTTTAATCAAACACTTTGTTCAGTTGTTGTTCCAATAGTACATCGCAGAAATACAGCCTAAAATAATAGGCTGTGGACAATAACAAGATCAAAATTCACGGCGTCATTATCTTGTCGCTCAGTGGTATACTCTTACACAGTTCAAGACAATTCACAAATATATATATTTCAAAGTCGTTTGGGGTAATTGATATTCACGGTAGTCATCAAATTGAACGTTGGTGGGGTGCATCCGTTTCATTGTTCCATGCAGGTTGAGGTCTTGTCTTTCTATCTTTGCACATTATTTCACGATCATACGAGGTCCATGCCGATGAAATCATTGCGATGAGAAACTCTTTCTTAAACTACAATATGCAAACAGTGATCTGGAATCCTTAGGTGCAGGGATTTCCAAGCTCTCTGTGATCAAAATAATTCAAGTACCAGTTAAACAACTACATGGCATTTTAAATCGGGAAATTGTAGTGAGATCCACTGGCTGATCCACGGGGTAGGGGGCACAGCCGGCCCCTGCCCCTCCCCATTTTAAGAAGCACAATTGAAACATCGTTAAAACAGAAGTGTGTTCCCCTCCGCCCCCTTAAAAGTTAGATCTTTTTTATGCTTGTCAAATTTTTCCTCGGGAAAAAGTGTCCCCACTTTCAAAAAATTCTAGATCCGCCCCTGGTGTGATCACTAACAATCCCGTGGTTTTCAGCATCATATACCTTCGCTTTCAGCATCACCTTGATAACCTATTCAATAGCAATAGTTGAGCAGAGCTTGAACAACTTGACTATTAGATGGGTGAGTGGAATACTGCTTTTCGGACATAGGAGACGAAAAGAAGGTACAAGTAGATAAAGGTTTCAAGCGGTCAATATAACTTCCGGATTGATAATCGTGTTGCTAAAACTCTTCACGGTGAACGCAGCCAACTGACAGCATTCGTTTTACTTCTCAGCAGACTGTTAACATTGTGCTCACTGCTGCAAGATTTCTTAGAATCTCCAAAATGCAAGTGTTTGCAATGGCCTCTCTGATCCGTATGCTAGGTTTTGACGAAATGCATCCAAGCTATATTGTCAAGTATTTTGGCCGGTGCTTCCTCGCTTGTGTTGGCAAATCGACGGGGGTCTCTTGACAAACGATGATTTTCAAACTCTTCGATAAGTTAAAAAAACCCAAAATTACGCATGAATCCTGAACAATTCGGTGACGTTAAGGTTCTTGATGAAAGACCTTTCGAAGACCTCACCATTTATTTTGTTTCCTATTTCTCTCCCTCCTTTTAAACCATAGATACAAGCCATTTGTAGTTATAATATCAAACCTTCAAAATTAGACCCTTGCTGTCTACAAACTCTCCATGGAATCAGTGCTTCTGTGCGCTTGACTGACCGAATTTCCATCTCAATATTTTGATCTTTCCAACAGTATGTCATGCAACTTCTCCTCGCTAATGTTTGATTGTTTTTAGCCATAGCGTTCATATTTCTAATGTAGGCCTTACATCTTCCAATAACAAACACCTGATCATGTATCCAGAAATATTGTTTTTAAATAGGATAAATCAAGTGAGATATTTAACTAGCTTTCGAATCAGCACGGGTTCCTGGCATGCTTGGTAATTGCCTTCATAGGTTATCATTTTGCTCGTCCATCTGCGATTCATCTTCTGCTTCCCATTTTCATTGAAATGCGTAGGGTGACGAGAGCTACTTTCTGGTATAGTCGTCGGTATATAATGTCGATCATTATGAATAGATTAACACCATCCATTATCCATGCATGTCGGTGAAGTCAATTACACAACAAACAAAAAAATGACGAACTGTCAGTCTGAAATAATGTCAACATGTTAATTCATAATTTTGGTAATTCTAAGCTGCATCACACAGCGATCTGAGCTTCTGAAGTTCTTTCTCTATCTGCCGCTGTTTGGCTCGTTTCGGCGGCCAGCAGAGTGCTCTTTTTCTGCGATCGACTTCCCCCGGGACCGTTTCGGAAACCCGATGAGTAAGCGGGACGACCGTTGACATTTGACATGACCCGACTCCCAACTTCTTCCGGGGCGTAGCCGTGAATTATGCTGAAGACCTAGTAGGGTAAAAAAAAAACACCGATTGGCAGATTAATCTTTAAAAATGAAATAGTGCACCTATGATATTGTTTCCCCCTTTTGAAATAAAATATGTACATTCAAGTAACAACATATAATTACCAATTACGAAGTGACAAAGCTCTCAGTGTGCGCGTTCATTTATTTGGATTTGTTTTTTTTATGAAAGCGGTAAAATGAGCATTTTACGAGCTTTGGATTTCATGCCCACTATCCGTCTTTGTTGGCATCCATATAAGTTTTAAATAATCATTGTCACCGTTTAATGAAATTATTACACACACTTCATGAAGCATCAATGATGTGTCACATAATGCTGTCTAACGTTACAATCTGTCTCATAATGAACATTTTCGTCAGACGATGTCAGGCAATTGAAAATTCACTCTAGATAGCTATGTCCAACTTGCAAAATGGCGCATTATCCACCGCTTATTAACATCTAGGCATATATTATTCTGCTGACATCAGAAAAATACTTTAATTTGTTCAAAGAATAAAATGACAGAATTATGTGACAATTCCTGAAGTAATTCGAATGTTTCATTTAGAGGTACCTTGCTATCTACCTAAGATAACATGTAGACAATCCTCCATAGGCCTTCTTATCTTTACTGACATACATTCTCAATTGGTTAAAAACTTACTTTTGGCAGAAAGAGCAGAGCGAGGGTTAGTGTTGTACAGAAGAGGATAAGCCCGGCTATGATGGCGTAGCTATAGCTGCTATTCTCGGCTAATAGAAAGGAGAGAGGCACACCTAGCGCGCTGAAAATAACTACGGTGTAGATCGATACCCCGATATACCGGCTATCGTTCAAGGCAGGAATACTCACGTTTCTACGGAGAAACAAAAAAAAAAATCCATCAAAGACAGAAACGAAATTACTTAGAGAGTTATTAGGCGACACATTAAGAAGATGGCTCGGACACTTGGTGATTGTACTTAGGCTTAACCCTAAATAGACTGGGCTATTTCGACGCCTAAAAAGACTGGGGGGGGGGGGGGGCTGATTCAGCCCCCCTTATGATCTCGGCCGTTGATCGCGCGATCGCGACGAAAATTGGCACACGCGTTACCCATGGCATTATCTACAAAACTATAACATCAAATTCGGCAAAAAATCTCATGTCTCATTAATTATGCTAATTTATGCGTAAAATCATCAGTTTGCTCTAATTAATAAAATAATGCACCTGAAATGCTAATTTTTGTTTCACATACTCTAGATAGGCATCTGATCAAATTGATTTTTAAAAAAAATTCAAAATCAAATTTATTTTCTTATTTATTCTATTGTTTTCTAAATTTCTTATGTATTTCTTTGTTTTTCGACTTTTTGTTTTTTATTGTTTTTTCAATGGAAATTGTCGGGGACTTTATTTTGACCATAAACAAGATAAAATTAATTGATCTTAAGCAGTAAAAGGAAAAATAATGAAACATTTATGAATTTTGGCTTAGAACACTATTTGCATTGGATTTGTACACAAATTCACGTTTTTGAGTAATTTTGGGTCTGCATGCACTTACGAAATGTTGCGTAATTTTGGAACCGCGTACCCGGGGGTCACAATTTTGGTCTTAAAAGTTGCGCGAGACTTGAAAGTAAAAAGTCAGTGAGCGATGCGGTCAAAAAATTTCGAGCAGCGGATTTATTGCGAAAAATGTCGAGGGGGGGGGGGGCTGAATCAGCCCCCCCAGTCTTTTTAGGGTTAAGAGGGACGCTTACCCCGACGAAGGCCTGCTGTAAAAATAACAGGAAAAAAATAATAAAAAAGTATTGATGAAGGTTTGAGGAAAATCCAGCAAAGAATAAAAAAATTATTAGAATCTTAAGTTTTGATTTGTGACGTCATATATATACGCCATATGAACTACATTATATTTTCCATGGTTCATCACGACTAAAACTTTTTTTTTTCAGGAGCATGTGAAATGATTAGTATATTTTTTTTGCAACACGATAAATGGGGACGCAACTCACAGGATGACGTCACAAGTCCAAAAGTTCAACTTTCTATCGCTTTATAACAGAAAAATACTTGATGGATTTTCCTAGAAACTTCACCAATACTTTTTGCAGTATTTTTCTGCCATTTTTACAATAAACTATTTTCAAAGTAAACTTCCCCATTAAAGGTAAAGAGAAATACGTCACTATCGTTCAGTAGAAGTAAACACGAAGAGGGGACAAGATGACAAAAAGACAATACAAAGTATCATCGAGTCGGTCTAGTCACTCAAGAATATAAGAATGAAATAATGGATAATGTTTCATCGTCTTTTTTTTCGTAAAAAAGTTGACCCCCAAAAGATCCAGGATAATGTTTCCCTGTCACATTGACTTTATCCTACACGTACTTTGTCTCGAATGGACCTCGCCTTCTTCGTATACTTCTGTAAGTGACTAGTAACAATTTTCAGAAGAGAATTTCCCCGAATTGAATAAACACGATATTCATCCATGTCAATGACATGCTTAGCGCCGGCAGCTCTGCCAATATTTCATTTTCTTTCACCAACTATTGCATGTAAGTATATCCGGAAACATGTTGCCGATGATCCTAATATAATTATGAGAACATTTTAGTTTGTTGAAATAGTCCTGAGCGTGTCTCATCTGTCATCTGGTTTTCACTCGAGGAATGCGAGGTGAAGACTTGCTGAGAAAATTTCCTGTTTTTTCCGAACCTTTCCGTTTCAAGCTATGAAACATAGTTGCCCGCCTTCTTCATATTATTTACATTTGTGATATACATGACGGCATGCATGATACTCCATTACTCTCTGTTGAATATTGTAGTCTACCGCCAACTACGATTTGGTAATACGGTTCAACGTCAGAAGAATGCGGGTTGCTCTCGAGGTTGACGGACAAGCCCACCCCAAAGAGGTTGACGAAAGAAGCATAATGTTGAAAATTTTAATAAAATTGGATGTTGTGATGAGACAGTTGTGATGTTTAAAATGTTCGATGAATTTCACATATGAGTTAATATATGCATGCACATCTTGGTCAGTTTGCAAATAAATAAGGGGGTCCATGACGTCACCCACACACTACTTTTGTTTTGTATTTCAATTTTCACCTCAATATGACGAGGAGCAAAGTTCGGTTTCTCCTTGAGTATGCGGACTTGTCACTATGAAATTTATAGTAAATTGAGAAAGAGTCTCCTTCTTGCAAAATATGCCCCAAAATATAGTATGATTAAAAATAAAATAAAAAGGAAACATTGGCTGAGTGACATCATCGACTCTTTCATTTGCATTTCACAGTGTTATGCATACCCCCACCCCCCAAAAAAAAGTGAAAAGTAAGCGATTTTTATTTGAATTACATTTGTTATTGCTGATTTTTGTTTGAATTATATTTTTTATTGCCGATAGGCAAAATTTGAAAATGTCATATCTATATTTCTCTAATTAAAATCAACTTTTTGTTAAGGTGGCATTGCTTTTTATTATAAGTGACAGCCGTGCGGTCTTCTGGCGCCATTGACGTGCTTCTGTAATACAGCAACATGCAGAATTAAACTGAAGTTAGAGAGCAGTGATTCAAGCCTCCCGTCACGCCTTGGCGGATTGTGACGTCATAGTTCTTTCCCAGACATTAGGTTTCATATCCGACTGATACACGTCTGTAACACCACAGACAGGCATGCTACATACACACGCTGGATAGATCTTGTTGATTCTGGCAACCGGAAGCGCGAAGTCGTCACTGCAACATTGTTATGAATGACAGAAGCCATGTTACAGTGCCGACGTCAAGCTCCAAATCGCCATAACTTGATGAAGTCTCGATCTCGTTACCTTCTTTAACGGTCTTCTTGGTGTTTCTCGGGTAATGGACTGCTTGGATGAGCATTCGTAATGTCTAAGCAGCATTCCAAGATGTAGTGCAACTCCAAGTCACCCCCAATCTGCCCTAGTTTCCCGACCTAATGCTATCCTGTCTTCCTATGCCTGGTTATGTCCTGGATTTCTCATCAATTATTTTCAAACAACGTCTTGTCATTTGTCTATCGTCTTTTTTAAACACATTAACATAATACTATATTCATATTTCTAACATGTTTTCATTCAACCGTTTCTGTGTAACAAAATAAACCAATTTCCCTTAAAAACATTAACATCCTATCACGAATAACAACATGAACACGATTTGGTAGTCTGCGTTTGTTTTGTTTGACAAAGAGATGTACTTCAAAACTGCAAAATATGTCCCCGCACTTTTCTATATGACGGCAGAGAGACATATATTAAATTCACTTCTTTTTTTTTCATTCATTCCAGCTGTATTTCTTTGACCCATCATGCGCCAAGTTCTCTAACGGCTCTCGACGACGGAGAAGCGATACTGATTTTCGGAAGTAACCTTCTTGAATGCTTAACGTTCAGAGCACACTAAAACTTGTTTAAACTTTAACTATACTTTGTAACGCCAACTGGGACATTGCTTTAGCCGACAAAGACTTGAGTATGTCCAAACATCTAACATGTCTCCACTATAATCTGGACAAAAAAGTGTTTCTATTCATCTTGACATTTTGATCGAGGATACCATAGCTTAAACCATTTAGGCAAAGTGGTGCAATCGAAACACTTCAAGCTTTTTAACCCGAGGCGAGCATATTCGGTACTCGCGGAAACAAACAAATTGAAAAAGGTAACACGTTTCCTCCAGTTTTTATCTGTGCACTTATGAGCAAGAAATCTCATACGAAGAGAAGCCGTGATATTCATGATAAAGTGAATTATTCTTGAATTTGTTTTAGCTTGGAGAAATTGTAATTTGAATCAGAATATTTGCCAAACTGTGTTATAATCCTGGCTAGAACAGAAAGTGGTGTCGTTGCAGAGAGAAGGAGAGAGAGGGGAGGAAAAGAGATATTGAGAGGGGGGGGGGCAGAGAGGGTACAAAGGGTACAAAGTTATTACAGCAATAATGATTATGCATGAATTTATCCTCCTTTGGAAATTTATAAACATATAATCTGCATAAATAAATGGGAAAAGTTTTCGCACACGACGTTGGACGAATACAAGAAACAGTAAATGCGTTAAAAAGCCCGTCAAATGACAATCGACAGACAAGAGGTCTTTGTAGAAAATTGGTGAACCGGAAGTTTCGTCCTCCCTTTCGGAGCTGACGTAAATTACAAATAATTATGTCGTTTTGTCCAGAGTCCAGGATAAACTGCAGTCTTGATTCACCAATTTTCGGCAAAGTCTTCTTGGTTGCTCTTTATCATGGAGGGCATTACACAATACATTTTCTATGTTCATGAATTCTTCATGCATCCTGGGACGAAAAATCCCGAATGGCGCTTATTTGTGACACCGTCCTGAATAGAAAAGGAAATAATGATTAAATAATAAAAGTAAGAATGGCACCCTTTCCGCGGCGCCGCTTCGCTTACCTCGTCTGCCACGTGATGAAGGTACCGAAAATGAGCAGAAGACCTTTGTAGATAAAAAGCGTCCAGATAAAATACTGCTCAAATTTACTGTCGCACGTGTGCTGTTCTGTTTTGAAGATTAGATTCGGTCTATCTGGATCAGCCTGTGTCAGAAAAGAAAGAAGGAGAAAATAGGGAGGTGAAGACAAAGGTAAAGAAGGATGAGGAAAATAGTGAAAGAAAGAAGTGGAGAAAGAGATAAAGAAGAAGAAGAAAAAAAATAAAGAAGAAGAAGAGAAGGAGGAGGCAGAAGAGGAGTAAGAAGAAGAAGAAGAAAAAGAAAAAGAGGAGGGGGAGGAAGAAGAAGGGGGAGGAGAGGGAGGAGAAAAATAGAAGAAGAGGAGGAGGAAGTAGAAGAAAAAGAAGAAGATTAAGAAGAGGAAAATATCAATCATTCATTTTTAATAAGACCATTAATTCGGATCTTTAAGTACTACTTGATATGTCAAGTATAATTGATATGTAACAAGCCGACGACAAACATTTTGAAAAGAATGTTTGGGAAAGGTCACATAGCGATTGAAGTCGCAAGAGCTGAATGTTTAACCACAAAAGGGGCGTATAAAATTAATCATGCCGTTCCATTATTAATTTTCTAAGTACAAGGCGACGATACACTGTCCCGAAACAAAGCTTAGCTCGTGGAAATTTCCCATAATCCCCCTCTAATTTCCCGCTCATGAAAATAAGACAGTGTGAAGGGAATACTCGGGCAGACTAAGCAATTTTGGAAACCCAAAGGAGAAGTGGAGATTTTGATGAGGATGAACGAGCACTGAAGAAGAATGACGATGCATGGAGCGATTATGTTTAAATCCCGCGATGTGACGGAAGGATTAAATGTGTCTTATACTAATTCAGGTCGGGCCAATCGTCGTGCGCCGATAGTCTGGCTCTGATTAATTGAAACAAAATGAATCTCCCGATGAAATGAAGCCAAGATTCTCAAACTTGGAACAAAATAAGACCAATAACAAATTTTCCTCTGCCTAATGATAGTCTGCTAATGCAGTAAGATTAGGAGGAGCTGAAAACAAAATTGTTTGGAAAATGGTTTGAAATAGTTTAAGGGAGTCACGTTTCTTTCAGCTCCGAAACTTTTAATCAATGCAAGCAATATAATGCAGGCTGGTGTTATGAACGCTCGATATCAAGACTGATGATTTAATACTTACTTTATATTTTATTTAATCATATAATTAATGGGAAGAAAATATAATGAAAAGCATACATGAAAATTGTAAGAATGAGGCTATGATGAGAGCGCAGACAGTTTCATTGGTAAAATGACAAAAGAAGCAAAATATAATTTGAAATAATATAATCGTTATGATGCGGCCGTTCGCCATCTTAATATAGGAAATGGGTTCGAGGTCGCCACGTGATTGTGTGTGATAAAAGATAAAAATGAAAATGGGTGTTTAGGACTCGTTCTTTTTATCATTATTTTTATATCGTAACGTGCGTGGAGGCCTATTTCCCACAACTCAATTTCTTGTAAAAAAAATCACAGGGAGCGGTTGTCCCTTGCCCCGCTGAGCACCGTCCCTGTTTGCAAGTGCAGATTATGCCGCTGTTTAGAAAAAGCGAGACAGAGAAGAAAATCCAGATATACTAGTATAGCAGGTTAATACATGTACCTCTGCAGCTTCTTGTCCGCTGTCGACTGCAGTTACACCGGCAAAAACCGACTCCAGACCGATCAAAGCTAATTACGTTCCCGGATTACGTTATCACAAATGACACACGATCAGTCGGTTGGGAATCGGTTTCGATGGTGTGACTGTTGCCTCGGCAAACAGCTACGGGGCAGTAAGGCAGGGCTACTTACTCTGACTTCGATGATCTTTACTTGAACTTGTAAAGGGTCAATGATCTGCCATACCATTAGGACGATGATGTCGATGAGTAGGAGGATGCCCACCATAGCAAATAGACGGTAGTCCTTAATCACCTGGAGATGGAGAAGGTAGAGAGATATAGAGATATAGATAGAGACTTGAGATATTGTGAGAGGGTGGGGTACAGGTGAGATCAGGGCGACAGGGCCCCATTTTACAAAGAGTTGCGATTGATCCAATCAATCACAACTATGGAAAGCCAGCAAAGTCAACATAAAAAAAATACATGCATGTTCAAAAGCCTTTCTAGATACAAATGTATATCCATATGTTTATTGATTTCTTAAAGCCTGTGTATATCTTTGGTAAAGGGTCAATGTGATTGATAATCGAATATCATCTAATATGACAGTCTTACTGAAGCGTAGAGACCGTTATATATTTTTCCAACTGCACTTCTCTGAGAACATTTCAAATATTTAAATCTTGGATATATAGTGCCCTCTCATCTCGGCGATGCTTGTTTTAAATTAAAAAAAAATGGGCATTCAAGCACTTATCTTATAAATTTAGTGATTAGATATCCAAAAGTTACAGACAAAGAACATATCTTGAAAGTTTCAGCCCATTCCATGATTTGGAATAGGATTTAATTGAAAGACAAAAACACACAGATATTTTAATTTGATCGGGTGACCCGATCAGGTTAAATTTCCATGTAAAATCGCAAAATTTATCCTGTAAAACACATTTTCATTTCATATCCTCCACATCATAACTGTTATAGGGCATATTCATTCATATTAGCTAGCAATGAATTGGAATAGTGATAGGTGCATTTTGGTGGATTTACCAAAACTATACACAAGCTTTAACAATCTAGTGTGTTCTCCTTTGTTTACAAAGCACATTTTGCAATTTCCTGCATAAGAAAGTATGACACTGATGGATTTCCATAGAGTTACGATTGATTGGATCAATCGTAACTCTTTGTAAGATGGGGCCCAGGTGTATAGAAATAAGAAAGAGAAAGGAGGGGCACACAGACAGAGATAAAGGAGACAATAAAGAGAGAGAAAGATGATTGATATGAAACAGCAATGTTTTTTCACAAGTGAAACAACAAATATAATTCTCATTAACTCTGACTTTCTGATCCCGCGCAAATAAACATCCGATGACTGCCATGTTTCCCAATGCCATTATGGGTACAACGGCTGACAATTTTTCTGTTACTTAGTCCCTGGAGAGAAAATTATTATCACCATCATGACCATTAGGCGATCAATATGTTTTATGATCTCATTCTGAACATTTCGTACTTCCGGCTCTTTCTGTCAACAAGGAGCTGATTGAGACGTAAGGACTCCCTCGGCAGTTTTTGGTCGTATGACGTAGTGTATCATTTTTCGTAATCATTAGCCAAAGTGCCAAGAATAATTCATTCTCTTATGAATTCCGAATGGAATTTCATGCGAAAGTTATAATGCAAAATGTTTTGGAGGGTATTTGGATGAACTGTCCATGGCCTGCATGTGCATGCTTCTCGCGATGGGTTTCTTGTTATGCTAGGGTTCATAAGTCCACGGCGGCCGACCCCCTGAGAGGGAAGTCTAGTGGTGTCCCAATGGCTCTGTTCCTCAGAAGCTAACTCGATAATGCAGTACCATGGAGCAACGCTTCAAGGCATGTACAGGAGGTAACCAAGAAAACTGTTGTCTAGACCACGGAAGGGGAAGAACTCCCACTTCCCTGCTTCGACTATCCTCTCACACCTCAACCCCTTCTCTCCCTCTCTCTTCTTGATTCTCTCCCCCTCTCTCTTTCCTTGCATCCCTCTCTCCCATTCTAAGTCATCTGCATTATTCCCCTCTTAATTTAACAATAATTTTCTCCTCACTGGGCTCCCTGCAATATCGTAGAAAAGACTCGCCAGGAATAGCATAGTGAACACAAATTACTTTCCCCGCTGTTAGTGTAAAAATATCGATGCATTTGTGACAGATTAACATGATTTCTTTGCTATAATTACTCGGCTCATCATGCCCATGGACCCACGTGCTCGGCTATAGTGTCTTGTTTTCTCAAGAGTTTATAAGCTGTGTTTTTTGTGGGGTAGAATTCAAACGAAATCATTATCGCTTTTGACAAGGAGGTGGTACGTTATCGGAATAGGGGAGGGGGCTGTTGGAAAAAAAAAATCAGCGATTTGATTGGAATTCGGCAAGGATTTAGAGAGGATAGTACATGAACTCCGGTACCCCATCATCCCTTTCCCTGTTGCGTTTGCATCCCTTGATTTTTTTTGTTTTTCTATTTGCGGTGTTCCTTCTAAATGTTTACCTTTGATATTTGCATTTTTAATCAATTATGTTCACGTGTTCATTTATCTTCCGTACATCTGTTATTTTAATCTGCTTTTATTGTGTTTAACTTATATGTTGATGTTAAATGTCTTGGACCCCACGGAAGACATGCGTGACTGACTGTGCCGGTCATGCAGACTACTACTACTACTACCCCCTTCTTAATTACTCTACAATGTTTCACTCACTTTCTTTCTCGAACTTTCTTAAACGATATTTATTTGGGAAAGTGAAGTATGAGGGGAATTCACGCTAATAGTTTTATCACTCCTCCCAATTTCTTCAGTATATTTTTTCCGGAAAGTGGGGAGCTGTGAAAAAAAAAATGGCCGGGAATGCTAAGACCACGAACATAGACTACCCTCGATGTTAAATTGCTAGAATATCACTTCGATTCTGCATCCTTGGAAATAGGTTATACATGCTATTACAAATTAAAAAAAAATTGAAATACATAATCAAATCAAAAGAGTAAAGAAATAAAATGTAACATGAAGATAACAGAAACGGGGTATAGACCGACTGAAGTAAAGAATCCACAGACACATTAAATTCAAAATTGCAAGATATGCTTCCAGACAAGAGACTGAACATCATTAAAGAAATGACAAAAATGTGGCTGAAGAAATTCAAAATCCTAATATTGTCATTTCTCTGAAAACATGAGTGGAAATATGAGATAGTACTGAGAGGAAAATCATCTCTTGCGGCAATGTCTTTGTTCGAAAACGACATCAAATACCCGAATGGGAATTGCAAGTTGTTTCGGGATCAATTGCGATATAATTGCAAATGGCTGTAAATCAACAAATATTATGAATTTCGCCCAGAGCAGGTTTCATATAAATTCATACAATTTTATTTTCTCAATTGCATTTGGAAAAGACTGAGGACTTGCATAATGTATGAGGCATTCTTAAGAGATAATTTTAAGGGCCTTTTTCTTTAAGGGAAAAATGGTCGCCTTAACTCTGACAAAAGTGACTTCTGCAATCGTATGTAGGGATATATTAGAAAATGTGCACTCGGACTTGTGGAGGGAGGATACAACTGCAATGTCTGATAAAAGGTTGCAGTAGTTGTTTATTTATGAAAATAATCCATCAACAAGACACACACACATATTGTAATACTTTTTTTTTATATCCGATCGAACTTAAAGGGAAAATTCGCCCTGGCGTCAATATTGTTTTGATAACAGCAAAACTTATTTGATAAGCATATAATGAAAATTTTGTGCTAATCAATGAAAAAGGTTATTTAAAATAATACGAGAGTTATAATTAAGCTCTTTAGCATAAAGTAGCGAGTGTGAGATTGACAACGCATGCTTGATGGATAACACCTTATACCCCCTTTACACCAGACGAAGTTCCCGCTACATTCTTGAAGTTCAGAAGAAACCCTGGGACGTGGCGCCAACTTTGAATTTCTCGAAAGATGTGAAATTGTCACGTGCGTGCTACGTCCGCATCACGTTAATGTGACGTTTATGCTGCGTGTGTAGTGTGCCCACAGAGTTCATTCTGCGCGCAGAGCCGGTCCATGCTGCGTCGAAACGGTTCCCGCTACGTTCCGACTACATCCAGCAGATTGCGCGACTTTCTGTACCTTCGTCTATTTGGACGTAGAGCCAACCGAGTTTACGTGGTGGCCGCGTAGTGGCAGTACAGTAGACATGGACAGAGTTGTTGCCACGTTCTTTCGGTGTCCGCTACGTCTATGAAGCTGTTGGTAGGTCTTTACTGCGTCATTACTACCATAGGCGGCGGAAGCGGTCCCCCTAAATTTGGGGAGGGGGGGGGGACGGTCCCCCCTAAATTTTTTGTTGATGACTTTTTTTTTTTTTTTTGCTTGTCAGTTTATTTGCCTACGTCCTCCCTAAAATTTTTTGGTTGAGAACTTTTTTTTTTGCTTGTCAAAATTTTTTTGGTTGTCCCCTCCTAAATTTTTTGGCTTCCGCCGCCAACGATTACTACGCTCGGTTTAGACGGCGCTTCCGCTACGCGGACTTTGGACATGTTCAAAGTCCACGTAGCGGAAAATTTGTTTTCGGAGATCATGCAGACTTTGCCACGTCAATAACAGTTTTCTCTACGCTCTCAGTACGCTGCAGCAGATACCCATGAAAATGTCTAATATTTCACACGACAAACTTGCAAGTTCCCTTTTTTACTGTGCAATGCTAATACTGATTTTTTTCACCTTTTTTTAAGTGTATACACTAAAAAAAAAACACTATTGTTCTTACCCTTTTCTGAAGTTTCTTATTCGTGAATATGCTATATACCCTCCATGTTTTTGAGAACATTGCTCCAAAGGACAGCGTAAATCCTATAGAAAATATCCACGTCCTCGCCTAAAAGAGAAGAAAGATGAAAAGTAGTTATCACAAAAATATAATCATGATTTCCAGGCAATGGTCTTGATTTTTTTTTACAATGGTTTTGATTATGATGTGGAGAAAAATGACGACGATGATGACAGAAGTATTTATGATGGAAAAATAATAATGTTTAATATCATATTCATTACCATAAGTATACACTAACTATACAGATAATGAAACGCTATTTATTATCACCAGTAACAACAATGATAGGGATAATAGGGATGGTAATATGATGATGCTGCTGCTGATGATGATGATGAATGATGCTGATGACAATGACGATGATTATAATGATGGGTTTGGTGATGATGATTATGATGATAATTATAATATTAATAATGTGAACGATAATCATTGTACTAAAATCGAGGTGAATAATCTTACACTGTAAAAAATGAAGTGCTAATTTAGCACTTACAGTGCTTGTATAGTGACTGCACTACGAGTGCGGATTTTCTGGTTCAAATTTAAACTAACAAATCAGCACTCGTAGTGCAGTCACTATACATGCACTGTAAGTGCTAAATTAGCACTACAATTTTTACAGTGTAGGAATTGGGGAAAAATCCTAATTTGCTGAGAAATTAAACTGACATTAAATTTGGCAAATTTTGGATCAGACAGACCTTCCGGATAAAACTTCTGACAAGCCCTTTCATGAAACGTTCCCTGGTTTTCTATCAGTGAATCTCAACCAGCAATTGAACCTTGACCCTTCCGATTCAATCGATTCATCGTGATAATAACCACTTTTCTTAGATCACAGATAGCCCTACCCCTTTCCAATCCACGTCAAATCACGACCTTTACCCCTATCCAATTTACTCCCTCACTCATCATTCCACTTGTAACTGACTTCGACATGAATCTCTGTCTCGAATGATCAATTTTCCACCAATAAAGCAAGATTTGGCCGCAATCTTGCCCCCACCATGAATATTCGTCGGCCAGGCGTCGCCTCAATTACCTTTACAATGAAGACGGATCCACCCGTAATGGAGGCGAGCGGGCGCAGATTTAATTTGGCGGGAAAGCATTAAGACGCGAGACATTTTTCAAAGGAAAGTCGTGCGAGGAAATAACGGGAGCGACCGAATTCCACCTTTCCGATACATTAAATCGACCGGATAGCCATCCGAGATTAATCTTTTATATTCGATTAACTTCTTGGGGAAGATTAGAAAGCCAAGTCCGGAGTCCATTAAATCGCAGATTACCAATTCCGAGTTGCTTCTTAGATGTGTATCCCCGTTTCATTCATTCCTACGTTGATATCAAGTGATGGACGGTCTCTCTTCGTAATAAATAATGAAATGAATGAAATCCAGCCGTACCACAAACCTTGTTTAAGGCCTCCGACTCTTCAACTGTTGCCAGATATAGGTCATATTTTAATATTAACTGCCCAGCGAAACCATCAAAAATTGTATCATTACGAAACTCTCCATAGATATTTTAAATTGAAAATAATAATTGTTTAATATTGTGAAAGTAATTGTGATGATGGTAAGCGTTGTTTTATTATTCTATCATCCTGATCATAGGGATTGCAGGTCAAGACATGACGGTCAGGGCCTCGAACGATATTGGGTTGCATTCATTAAATATAGTATTAAACTGTTTCTCGTGTTTCAAAACCTTACTATCGACCGTAACTTCATAATTATACTAGTGTTTGAACTACCAAATGCATCGGGAGCTTTTTAAAAGCTTGAATGAATAATATTTATTCAATTACGATGTCATTCAAATCGAGTTTATACGGATAGAGTCAAGCACATTGGGTTTCGAAGTGAACGGCATTATCATCACGAGTTTTATCAAGATATCTATGACTGTAGAATCCTAATTATGGTAACTTCACATAACTTAATTCTATGAGGAAGGCTTCATCTGCCAATTCCGGTCACTTATACATTGATGGATTTAATATTAATGTGCGAAGCACATAATAATGATAAACAGTTCTTGTATAGCGCATATCACAGTTATGAATAATTTCTCTATGCGCTTCCAAAGGACTTGGATAGTATCACCCCAGCTGTCGCTTGGCAGCCGTAATTACTGCGCACACGCATTTCAAGGAATAAATTCCTGCCAGGTACCCATTCACCTCACCTGGGTTGAGTGCAGCACAATGATTTTGTTAGGGCTTCATCAGTAAGTACCATCATGCAGCTTATTTTTCCCAGTTTCCAAATCAATTTAAAGTCCAAGAGCACTTTTTTTAGGGGAGGGACATTGCGCCTTAGATCATGTACGTATAAGGTCATCAGAGCACTGATGAAAATCAGATTATTGCTGATTTTTGTACTTGTAAATGAATACATAAATACAAAAGCAAATAAATAAATGAAAGGAATATATAAGTAAATACATTAATGAATAGATTAAAAAAAGAATACAAAAATGAATATTTAACTAACACTCTCACCTGACACATTACTTTAAGACCGTTTTGATCGAGTAGGCCTATATCAACACCTAGTATAATAGCTGTGATGTATGTAAGAATACAACCTCCTATAATGATGTTGTTCATGTTCGGACTCGACATCTTTATCAATCTGAAATTTGAAAAAGAGAGATAAGATGAATAATATCAGTGGTTTATTGACGAAACCGTTCGTTTTAACACAATGATCAAACACAATTGCTGATCGGCTGCAATATGCACTTCTATTGCGTCGATGGCAAAAGCGTCCGGTTTAACACAATATTAAGGACTGGTCACATCGCCCGAGCGTTGTTGGCGCGGTCGTGGAGCGGTAGGGAGAGAGGGTCGAATTTCGTTCACAAAATTGGGGAAAAAATATATTAAAAAAATTCTAAAACAAAATAAAAACAATCGAAATCGAAAATGGGGAACGGTAGCGAGCGGTGATTTTTTCTTTCCGCTCCACGACCGCTCCAACAACGCTCGGGCGGTGTGACCAGGGCTCCGTAACACACAGATTAGCGATCAATCGCTAAATCAACTGACCAATCATTATCAACGTTACACGCGCATTAGGTTTAAAATATTGACCAGGGACCAATCAGAGCGTTTTTTTTCATATTTGCAATTCATCGAAAACCTTTGTGTTACGGAGCCCAGGCTTTATTATACCAAACACAACGATAAACGCAAGTTCCCAATGCGCGTTAATTCCTGAATGATTGCATTATGTGTTTCAGTTGCTTTAATGGCGAAAGAGTTCAGTTTAAAACTTAAAAAAAGAGCACAACAAAAACACACTACAAAAACTTAATACTATAAGAGTTTTTGGTCCAGAATAATTGAAAGAAAATGATTAAGGTTAGCTAGTTAGTTCTAGAGGTTAGGTTTTATGTTTGGCTTGATGCACATTTTCCTGGACATATTCCGTCAGAGCAGTCGTTGCCAGAGAACATGCCATAGAAAAGAAGGATCTGCAATGCGAGTATCCGGACTAGTTATGTGTATTATTGTAACTTTTTTGTTCAACGGTCCCAATATTTTTTCAATACGTATTTCAGACTCTGGTCTAAAGTTGTGGTTTAACTACGGAGAGCCAACTGTGACAAAAATCTTTAAGAGTACGGGTTCAATTTATCAGCTTATTTGACACTGAGATTTTTTTCTATATAATGATAAATAGAAATGTTTCATTCACCATTAGTGCAAAATGGAAAGGCAAAGTTAACGTAAGAAACAAATAATGCAAACAAACTTTTGGCATTATTCAGCTTTCCATAATTTGATAACAGGGAGAAACCATTGTCTAAGTTAAACTAGAGTTCAGAGAACCGGCCGGCCTATTATACACAGTACAAACCGTTGGGAATTTTTACGCGACGCCGTTTACCATATGAATTTTACAAGAGTTGTTTAACAGCTTAAACAACCCCGATTAATTCATCGAATAATACATTAAATAATTTGAAAACCCTTCTTACAACTGTTAAACAACTACAGTAAGGTTCATATGGTAACCAACGTTGTATGAAACATTTAAAAGCAGATATACGAACCAAAAGCGCCATCTCGAGTCCTAAACTACTCATACCTGGCCAGTTTCCTGACCCATAATGATGGTATAGTCATAGACCCAATTGAATGATACCATGCTAATTATCTACTGAATACACTTATACCGTAATAATTATGTTACCAAGCAGCAAAACAATTACTTTTCCTCTCAAATTTTTATTTTAGTTTTTCTGTACAAATACAATCATAGGTCGATTTATTCTGTGTAGTATAGTAGATCTCTGAAAACGTATATTTTAAGACTATGTATTCATAACACACAGTCCAGTCAATGAGAGACCACACACAATTACTCCCCCTTTAAGCATTGGTTTTACCGTTACACTTCGTAATTCCGAAGGTTCGTAATTCCGAAACACTTAAAATGCCTATACCTCGATGTTCGTTAATCCGAAAACGTAAAAGGGTTCGTTAATCCGAACATTTGTGGCGTTATTCCGAAAACAAAATAAGGTTCGATGTTCCGAAGGTTCGTTAGTTCGAAAACGAAATTAGGTTCGTTAATCATTTAGTTTTCGGAATTACGAACCTCATTTTGTTTTCGGACTAACGAACCTTCGGAACATCGAACCTTATTTTGTTTTCGGAATTACGAACCTTCGGAAATACGAACCTTCGGAATATCGAACCTTCGGAATATCCGAACCTTTGGAATAACGAAGCTTCGGAATTACGAATGCATGCGGGTTTTACTGAGTAAAGATTCAACTTACTTCTCATCCCGATAGAAGATGTTGAAGACCAGGAAGCATATCGCGATGACGATCCCGATGATGGAGAAGGTAAGCATACTGATGAACAGCTCACGTGACACCTGTTCAGTCACTATTTGATGGCTGTCCGCATCCTTAGGAGGGGTCCCGCCGTTGGAAGCTTGAATATGAAAAAAAAATATTATATAACGTCATTAATTTCATAAAAATCATCCATGAGACATGTTAGATCAAAGTAAAACATTTAGTCTTTTAATCGGCAAAAAATTGAAGTATTTACTGATACCCCATTTTAACACATATCATTTATAAACAAATTATTGTTATAACAGCTTCTGTGTAAACTTTAAAACACGCTGTTTAAATGTTTTTAAAAATGTTAGAAGGTTTAAATGATATTTATAACATTTACAGGCTTTAAAAAATCTCAATATTTTAAACAGCTGTTTTTTTTCATTAGCACAATTTACAAGCTTTTATTCATAAGCCATTATATTTTTCCTATTCAGTTGTTCTGTTAAACATTTTGATATTCAATTGTTATTTTTTGTGAATCTTAGTGTATTGTGGTAGTATTTGTTCAATTTCGTTCAATCCGTTTATCTATTTCAAGACTTTTTTAGATATATCTTTTATATCAATTCTACATTCTATTCTTTGGAATCAAACTTATTAATTTAATCAGATAGTTATTATTTCTTTCATCGAGTGAAATTTATCTAGTGACGGTAGCCATGTGATGATGATAGCCTGGTGTAAGATAATTTTCCATTTGTAATGCTGTAAAAAAAATCACTTAATTGCTAATCATTACGTGAAAGTGTATCCCTTCTCAAATATCCACCATTCCATAAATAACTGATTTCTTCAGAGTAGTAATGAACATGTGACACCGATCAAGTTATTTAGATTTCAATTTCATACACCAATTCCGCTTCGGTGTATAGATTTTGAATCTGATATTATAGGGCAGAGTTTCACCTATATCAGTCAGGGAAACTCCCGCTTTTCCGAGATCGTTTGAAACGTCCCTTTTTCGAGATAGTTGCGTTCACCGAAGCGTGAATCACCACTGAAAACCTTCGCCCTGTGTAGTCTTTCTCGGCTGTTTTCAGACCCTTATGTATGTGTGCGAACACTCGGTAAGAGCGGTGAAAATGTGTACGCGTGTATACAACCATAGAGCTGTTAGCTCCATGATACAACCGTGCATTCTTCGGGACATTGTTATCTTTAGAACATGTGACTCTCTCTCCCACTCTCTCTCTTTCTCTCTCTTATTTATTGTCAAGCATTCAATTTGATTTTCGTTCATCACTTACCCTTAATCCTGACGTTAAATGTACCGTAATAAGACCATATTTTTGGATCCACCGTCATATCCGTAATATCCAACTTTCATGTTGATTCCACCTCAGCATTCAGCTTATGATCTGATGCACAATCCATAATCAATTCATTATAATATTATTTCCACTACCAGTGCCGGCGGAAATCATGGAAATTATTACGTCGATATGCAATTTCAAAACATGCCGAATACAGGTCTGTCCTAAAACAATCATTGGCTGGTTGACGAAGCCAACAAATTGGAAGAAAGTATACTGTATTCACCTTCAAAACATACATACTGCAAAGTATTGGGGCTACCGGTCACCAAATCAAGTGCATTATAAAAGTCTGCCTGTCAGCTCGATCCATGTCCAAACTTCCCTCAAACGTCCAGCCCAGATGAGAATATCAATTATCATGATGTCATTATAATCATGACCATTCTCCATTCGACATGATCCATGCTAGCAGTGAACAGGTGTGAGATCAATGGTTTAGATTATGAACATTATCGAGAACTGCATATCCATTTTCCATAGCACTAAACCGCCGGAGAGCTGGTTAGAGGTTATTACCATAGGAACGAATATATTTTCCAAGTCTTTCTTATCATATATTACGTAATGCCGTACCCAAAATAACTTTCAGCATGATCATGGAATGTCCATGGTAGTACCATAGCTCTATGCACACTTTGTACAATTTGTACACACACACACACCACGCGTTCGGCTACAACATGCAACGGAGTATCGCGGCACAAAGGCTGAACGCAGAGACTAACCACCTCTTACGAGAACTTTTGCTTGCATTTTTTCAGCATAAATGTGTCTTCTTTCTTCAATAGCGTCTAAGCACCACGGTGGCGAATTCTATTTTTTGGAATATAGATGAGAAATTTAGTTTTCTTTAACATATTTGAAAATAAAAATCCGCCACCGTGGTGCTTTTTTTATATGAATTTTTTAGTGAGGGTATGTCAAAAAACCCCATTCACTTTGTACAGGAAAGCTATTCGGTGAGATCCGAAAAGATTGCGTCATGCGACCACAAATCCCTGTTAATCGAGATTCTGTCGCTCTCGCAAAAGCGGGAGTTTCCTTGACTGTATATAAATCATGTATGATTTTTATGCTATTAAAGCACAATTTTTTTAACGAGAGCCTCTCATTTCACCCTTCACTACAGTAAGGAGACATAGACCATCGTTTTTAATTTAACTTATTATTAAAGAAAAACAAGGGCGAACAAAGCATGCGATATATATATATATGTATATATAAGATAAAATTCAGTGAAAGAGTGAATATCTCAAACGAAGTTACTTCGACCAAATAATTAATATTTGCTAAGTTGACGAAAACAATAATTCTCAAAAATACGACGACTTGATTGAAAAAGAGCTCCGAATGTTAGGGGTTTCTTTTTCGGGAGAGGGAAGGGAATTTCTTCCCTTCCTGATACAATTATTTCAGTGCTCAGCTAATGTAAAATAAGTCGAAGTCTGATATTAAACTTTCAGAATATTGCCGATTCGATAAGTATTGTTCAATGAGTCATAACAACCATGATGAAACGCGAATATAAATTTTTTCATCTTTATGATCGATTGTGCAATCAAATCAATAGTATCACGTTTCTTTTTTACACCCCTGCAGATTTATGACGTCTTGCAAGTTAATGATATCTTGAGTTTAATTATGTATGGGATGAAATAAAAAAAATGATAACAATTTCATAAGGGAAATATACACCGCGTTTAAAAAAAATGCTTTGAAAAAACACCTAGCAATATTGATAAAAGAAATGCAACGTGCATGACACGGGAATATCTTTTTTTTATAACTATATTCGTAGGCTTTTTGACATAATATTACGCTTGAGTGAGCACTGCTTGTTTTGTAAATTTTGCCAACGTCAGGATGCGCAAAAGGTGCACGTTCCCAGGATTCAAGAGGGCGCTGTTGGAAGGTGCTGTACTCGCCGCCATCTTACGAAGATCTTCGACGTAATTTGCATCCAGCTTTCAATCACCAGATAGTCGCGAAGCGCGTAACGTAAACACATGCACAGTTACAGCATGTCATTACCCCGGTCATTGGATTCATTTCAATCCCGTACACCATTTCAACCCCTAGTATTTCAACTCGCTGGGGAGCATTCCTTGAATTTAGCGCAGCCTCATAATGGCGCTGGCAAATTCAAACATACCGATGGGATTCGAACACACGACCCTCTGTTTACAAGGCGAGAGTCAAAACCACTACACCACGGCTCTTCCTATTTTTTACTACATTATTGTTGACCCAGACATTCTGACGTCGGGGAGTGTGTTGGGCAAGCGTAAAGAAAAGTTAGAAGGAAAAATATATCACCATATCAACATTGTTAGCTAAAGTACACATATGTGTTCTTTCCAATTTCTGTCCAAGTATTTTTTTTTTCAGTAAGTGATGTTCACTCAAGGGGAAAACAATCTTGACAGGCTTGTCATTTGCGCAAAAAGACATATATACCAATCTATGAATGTTGAAAAAGCATCGGAATATTACAAAAACATTATTTTCATATATTTTTTTTCAAAGTGTAGACTTTTTGTGATACGCACTGTATATGTGTTTATCACCAGTTTATTACTGCATTGTCTCAATGTCAGCCAACCCTTTCCCCCGTTTGTTTTGTCATTAATCTTTATTTTTCACTGAAACTTTTAGAAAAGGCGTAGACAGCGGATTGATGTGATTTATTTTAATGTCTTAATGGGTGAGCTGACATTTCGACAGATCACATATAGTTCAAAATACATTAAAACCGAAGGGCAATTTCAGAAGAAAGGGCGTCAAGAATCGGGAATATCTACAAGGATTACGAGACACGCCAATATATTCATGAGAAGATGATTCCTTCGTCCTAAGTACCTCGAGTGTATTATCGAAATGGGAAAATAAGATTATTTTTCATGAAATATAATTTAAAAAAAGATGAAACCAGAAATGAGGCGTTTGAGGCAGTGTGCTAATCCCCATCAAGTGTTGCTGGGGTTGTTGCTGATAAGGGCAGCTGGCACCATTATCATCATCAGCTACTTGTGTTGTTGCTGATATTATTTGTTTATTTCCTTGTTTTAGGTTATTCCATTCTTCTTCCTGTACACTTGAAGGCATGCATACAGATAGGGGGGGCTTAGGGGGTCATGCGCCCAAAAGTTCCATGACCAACAAAAAAAAAAACGCAAAGAAGGAGGAAAAGGAAAGAAAGGGAGAGGAATCAATAAATACATATAAAAAGGGAAAGGGGTAAGATTCTGAATGTTTTCTGAACATTTCCTAAAATTCTTACACAAAATCAGATTTTCTTTTCAAATGTCAAAATATTTGCTCGCTGAATTCGCTTACGCTTCACGCGTCACATTTTTCTTCCATCATGTCCACTGGCGCAACTGCATGAGGGTAATTACTGCAGTCATGTAGTCAAAACGCCAGTGCGGTCAGGGTTCGTCAATTCAAAACTGTTATACATGTATGGGAAGCTGTAGGTGTAAATCAATGTATGTTACGTTGTCCATTTCCTGTGACTCTGTACTTACGCTGTAATTATCAAGTAAAGAATTGCCGTACTAAAATACTTAAAGATCGATAGGAGATATATCACACATATATTTAATAAAGGCAAATTATTTTGTTTAAAGTCTTATAAATGAACATTAAGGGGAAAAAACAGCCCAGCATAACAAAACAAAAATCTGCATACAATCCTCCATGATATTAATTCTAATTGGTTTGTAAGAATGTGTTTTGAAAAATAGGTTGGAAGCGGTGAGGTCATGAAGCTGTAAACTAGCCGTACTTTGATAAGAAACGCAACGTCGGGCAAAGGTGTGTACCATCAATGCAGGTCGCACAATTCACTTTCCAGTTTGGAAACGGTTATAGCGAGTTAGTTACGTTCTCAGAATCATTTGAGATTACTTTGAACCTCTCACATTTATCATCGTTAGAGTGTGGAAATACCTTAGGGCTATTATAGTATACAGTATAATCTTGAAATATATTGTAAGAAAACATTTGTAAAATGTCATCATGCTAACTGCCTTATGCATAAACGTTAGATTAGTGTATTGTAGGATTGTTGACATCGTTTAGACTTTCTTCGATGTTCAAATACTCCGTGGGATCATAAATGTGACGGTGACATTTCAAATGCATTAAAATCAAATTTAAACAGTATATTAGGTAAACCTGTTTATTGCAATCTTGAAATCGGATTCTGATTTGCAGTAACTTTTATTTTGCAAGTGCACAGAGGACGAATCGTTTTGACGGTCTCATAAAGTTTATCGTTGCGTTGCTCGTAATTATAAATGATTCAAAAGATTTTTGTTTTCTGCAAATACATGTAGGTTTAATTAATCCTTGAGAACCTGACCAATCAATTATAACAATTTAATATAGTTCACAGTAAAGAAGGGCACTGGGAATGATTTCTTCGCCGGGGGCACGCTGAAGTAAATTTGACCAAAAAAAAAAGTTTTCACTATACAAAATGAAGGTCGTTTGGGTTCTGAGAAATTTGACAAACAATACAAAAAAAAGTTTCAACACAAAATGTTGGTCATTTACAATATTTGACACAGCTATCATAATTTCAGGGGGTGTGGCCTATGGATAATAATACACGCAACACCCCCTGGGAAAATTTTGGGGTGCTTCTGCTCCCCCCCCCCCGCAACCCTGCTTCCCAGGGTCATGCAGAAAAGTGATTTACGTCACCATTTGCAAACAGAAGACAAGTGATTTTGACAATGAAAACATGTCATTTTTAAGCTTATAACTATATGACAATCATCTATACGATGAGGATTTTTTTTTTTTTTTGGGGGGGTGATAGCTTTCTGGAAATATCATAACAATCACATAAATTGAACATGGTTCCAAGACATTCGCTCCGACGATAGTGCATAACATAAAACCTATTGCAACCCAAACCCTAACACCACATCTTAGACGAAATCAAACCCGGAGCAATTGTTGCAGGGGCAAAAGTCGTGCCACCCTTATGGACATCCCATAACACTTGTAAATTGGTTATGGTTTTCATTATATTTCGGAATCTTACGGTAATGAGCACGGTCACGATAATGGCCAAGGATTTGTAATGATTAATGTCATGATTGTGGTTAAGACTGCTGCTTTCCTAAGGAGGGCGGGGGGGGGGTGGATTCAGGGCCCTAAAAGTTCCACAACCATGGAACATTAGGTGGTTTTACTACGGGGAAACCCTCTAAAACGCATCGACTCCTTTGAAAATTCAATTAAAATCAATTAGCATCTCCCCCCTCCCAGACCCTCTTGCACCTGCACGTTTAATGACAGTAGACATTAATTATTTTGGCTATTTTCCAGGGTTGTTACGTTTTCAAGCTTTGCTTTTGTGACGACCCTTGCAACTATTCTACTTATTGTAACAGGAAATACCACTTAATGATTTTCATTTATGTAAGATATGTTTGAGGATTTATATACAAAACTATTGTTCATTATTTTGATGTCAAGTCTCAGATATGTATTTTCGTGTCCAGAATTTTGTTATGAAAAATGTTGCAAAAACCAATAAATGAAATGAAAAATGAAAAATAATAATGGAGAGCTGAGAGGCTTTTGTCGAAAGTTGGTCGACTGGCACTGTATACAGCAAATCATCCGAAGATTTGCACCGGACGAACAATTGCAAATACGTTGTTGTCCAAAGTCAAGAGATTCCGATGCTGCCCCGGCCCACTGACTTTCGACAAAAGCCTCTCAGCTGTCTATCATGCGTTGAATTGCACTTTCAAAGGGAATCGTTGCGTTGTAGAGAGTTTCCCCGTAGTAAATGCGAAAAGCCCGCATTAAGAAAAGAAGGAGGAGAGGAAAGATGTTATGTCAATTTTCTTATTGGTATACTAGCACTGGATATGGTTATGACAGGGAGTACGGTCATTTTGGACACCGAGTTGATAGTTTGGTTAACAACATTGTTCTACCTAACACAATGACGAGGAATAGTCATAGGGTGAGATGTAACTAACATGTCAGAGTATTTCACGTAAGGATGATTTCTAAAAATGATTTCAACCTTAACATGTTGATCGATGTGTTGAAAATCATTCAGTTCAAAATCATACAAGTTATAGTATATCAACCAAACACTAATCGCAAAGTCAAATAATTATTCATAATACAAAAAAATGTACATAAAATACAGAATATAACATTCAATTCATCTAGAACCATTTGAAGAAAAAAGAAAAATACAGATATAACAAAAAAAAAGAATTTATAGCGACGCAATTGAACTGAATGAGTAACACCCTCCCATCCCCATTACCCCCCCCCCATGCCATCCAAGCTCAGGAAGCGCGGCCTACTTCCCTCCCCTACACCCCAGCCTACCCTCCATTTCAATCTATATTCTGTAACGCAACCATGATCTAACCTGAATCTTCACTCCAAATGCAAAAGAGCCACTCCGGCCCCCTATCACAACCCTCCCAGAGCGAGACGAGAGACTAGTCACTCTAGAAGCGGGATCCATAATCCCCGAGAGCGCGCAATAGCTACGTCTGGATGTGTGGTGTGCCTATTGGTTGTGGATAAAATTTCGTGGTCATTCTACACAGATGATCATTACCACCCCAAAGCATATGAAAATGACTCTCATAATTTTATTCAATACTTTGTGCAAACAAAAGATGATTTAAGCGCACATAATTTACGCTGGCTGCGCTTTATATTCACCCATAAAACATGAATATATTTGGTCTAATATAAAAGAATATCTGATAGTCATGTGTTATCTTAAACCAATTCTACCTAATTTTTTTTCTTAATTATGATTATAGTTATGTTTATTTATATAGGGAACTTTAATCAGATTATTCATCTGCCAAGGGCCATGTTTCTGGGGCTCAGTTCAAATAATTAACGGCAATGGAGTTCGAAATCCAATCTGTACAAAGGATTGGATGATGTCACACCTATCTAGATAGCACTGATAGATGATAGACGATATAATGAATAGTTTAATCAGTTAATTGCAGCCGAATGTCCATCGTGATGACGATGGTGGGTAATTTTATTGTGATAAAGGGAACACCGCAAAGAAAGGGCAAATCATCCAAATTACCCCCATTGGCGGCGGAAGCCAAAAATTTTAGGAGGGGACAAGCAAAAAAAAAAAAGGGTCTCAAGCCAAACATTTAGGGGGGAGGTAGGAAAATCAAATTTAGGGGGGGGGGGCACGTCCCCCCGCTTCCGCCGCCTATGATTACCCCCCCCCCTCCCTCAGTAACAACCCCAAGCATTGTGATGGTGATGGTGGTGGAGTATTTATTTTACCCGATTGGTAAGAAAACATGAACATGTAAAGAAAAGCTACTAGAGGATGACGGCTTCATGTCTCTTCTTATGGGCCTGAGGGTAATTGGGATACACACCTTACCCAGGGGCAATAGCGCCCCAAGTGGGAATCGAACCCGTGTCACTGGAACCCGACAACCCCGCCCTACCGACTGACCTATCGCGACTTTAAGACTTTACTAAATATTGATGCCATTCAAGCTGCGACCGAGATTCGGCTCATTTTCTCACTTGATAAACGTTGATTTATGAAATTCCTTCATCGCCGTGACACCACGAACATCATTCAATGTCGACCGTGTCGGGTATAAGCTTGATGAACACCGTGCTTACTGTATTGCGACATCGGCGCCACTTGGCCATAATTGGATTAATAACAGACGAAAACTTCATCATCACCCGTTCATAAATTACACCAGTTCAGGCGGGAAAAGCTCAGAGAGGACAAAACATGCTTATCAATCATTGGCAAAGCTTTGATAATTTCAATGATATTCCATTTAAACTTGGGAACGACGCCTCTAAAGACTTTACAGATATGTCATTACCATGGTCATCAGATTCATGTTAAACAGGAGTTGAGCGCACAACGACGCACTGGTCCTATTTTTCAATTTTCAATGCGCGGGTCGTGCGTCGGGCTATATGTGACCGGGCCATTCATGTTAACGACGGGGCCTTGGAAACATTTGACAATGACATCGTTTTCACTTCTTAGTCAGGGATTTTTTTTTTAAATCTTAGGTAGATGTGAACCTATCACCACTTTTACCTTAGTATTTCCATAATCAGTTTCTGGGCCCCGTCTTACAAAGAGTTCCGATTGATCCTATTAACAACAACTATTGAAAGCCGGCAACGTCATCATCTAAAATGCATGTTCGTTTAAAATATTTTCTAGATGTATTTCATACATAGATTTCCATATACTCGAGGTTGATCGGATCAATCGCAACTCTATGGAAATCCATCAGCGTCATAATTTTTCCTTCAAGAAATTTTTCAAGGTCAGGAGGAGATAATATGAAATATGAAAGACAAAGGGGAAATCTTAAAATTTGTGCACAAAACGAATGGAGAGTTGTCCACAAATCAGCCATTTTGAAGCACGTTTGCCAATTTGAGGATCCCTATATACAGAAAGTACAACAAGACTTTTTAAACGTCCATAACTTGCTTATTTCATAACCGATCTTGATGAAATTTGTTCCTTTCATTTTACTCTTTTCAATAAGATTGCTTCTCTTTTGGTGTTTTGGTTTCCTTTAAGTTCGAAACTTACACAAAAATTAACCGTTTTATATCGAAAATTTATTTAAACATATGCACTTTGACTATTAATAAATTTTAGAGTGCCAATGTCCCAATATGGGCAATAACGTCGTTAAGAGGCCGGATAGGGGGAAATTCCTACCGGAAATGATGTAAATGTTATACAGTGTTTTGAATTTTTAATGTGCTGCTATTGGACAAAATAGTGCATATATTCCAGAAATTGTGCCATTTCTACATGATTGATAGTGGCGCGCTATCGGCCACATGGGGGTCGTGTCGCGTCATATCCCTTCTGTATGTATGAAAACTGAATGGTATATAGCTCATTCATTATTCGATATATCAAACGTTGCATGCGTATATATATAAAATAAAAAATCTGTCATGAATTTTTTTTATTATTTACTCCCGCTTCCTGATGTCTTTCCAGTCTCAAATTTTATTTACGGGTTACACATTTTTCTTTTCTTCTTCTTTTTTTTAGTACAGACGCAAATCCAAACCCAGTTATTTGGGTGAGAAGCACGGGAGGGGGGGGGGGGGGTGGACGGGTTCAAAATGTCCCGGTTCAGCATTCATTATTCCCGCTTCATTGATAACTTTTTTCTTCAAATTTTCTTTTCCTCTTTTCCATTATCCTATCCGACCCTTCCCTGTTTTATCGTTTGGCCTTATCGGCACTGTCTAAACCCCTCTGCAAAACATATACATGAAAATGATCATTTATCCATGCAGGTAAACAGAGAACTTATAATTACAGACTCGGTCTTACTTTGAGGATATCCGTGACAGTTGTGTTCTCTCTTACCCAGTATTCTATAGCAAGTCGCATCTTTCATGATTTATGTAGAAAACCACGCGAGGGCTAAGAGTTGAATGTCCTAGCCTTTACACCGTATAATACGTGTATCCTATAGTGATTAAAATAGTGTACAGCTGCTACATTAATACTGCCATGGGTATCTCGTTATAAGATCAATGTGCCCCGGATGTGCAAGGTATTGTGGGACTCCAGGAGGAAAAACACTTAGGCCCAGGGATGGCACCAATGGGGAGCATGATTTTTTTTTTGGTAGTGAAGAAAAAAAATAGGAAAGAGAGAGAGAGAGAGAGAAAAGAGGAAAGAAAGAAGGAAGGAGTATAAAAACGAGAGTTCTTGACCGTGTAACTATTCAATCGAAAATTATGACGTCATCTTAATGTCATTATCGCTAGGACTTTTTTCGATTCATTGTTCTGATGGAATATTATTTTGTTACTCAATTTGGTTTGGTAGATAATTTATATTTATATTTTGTTTGGTAGATGATTTATATAATTTTGTTTGGTAGAATAATTTTAATGATATAACTTACATATTATGTTGTTCGTAAGAGAGGAAATCTGTTGTCTTGACATGTATTTGCAATGACGGGGCAGTAGATTAGTAATGTATGGAACGCCAACGGTGTCGATATCCTTAAGGGGTAATTATTAGCCCCTTTAAACCCTTGTACATACAGAATTGATTCAAATTAATGAATATTTGCCTAAAAGTCGATCTAAAATGCTTCAACGCAAAAGATCAAGTTACGATCAATCTCAAAGTTGAGATCGGAACCGATCGCAACGATAAAACGATGACAACTAGTCCTATCGGTTAAAGGTACTTGAACACATATTTAGATCAGGCTGAATACAAATAATGGACATGGGTGCCATAATATTTAAGCAAAAACAAAAGCAAGATGCCTGATTTTGAAAGGAAATAGATGGAACTGTTCTATCAAGTAACATTTTTTAAAAAGAATAATCTAAATGATAATACATAGAGATCATTTTCTAAAGGGCAAATACTAGGAAGAGTCTATAACAAGCACAATTTTGACCATTTTCAATACAAAAATTAAAAAATATGTAATATTTCAACACATTTTTTCCCTTTCTTTCTTTTTTTCCTTTTATTTTCTTGATCAGGGAAATTTTCGAGGAGATCTATGGCCCCAAGGCCCCCCTCCCAGATCTGTTTTCTTTGATTTTTTGAAAAAGATTTTTGGATATTTCTCCTTTATTCAAATCAACTTTTTCTGGGGGTGGACTTGTCCTTTGTGAATGTTTATCGAAGACGAAGCTGAAACAAGCAATCAATAATAATTGTTTTTAATGCAATAGTGAACATCGAAGATGAGAATAAATTGACGAATCATTCTCCTGTTTAGGTTAAAGGAAACCAAAACCCAAGAAGAGAAGCAATCTCATTGGAAAGAGTAAAATGAGAGGAACAATTTGAAACAAGTTTCATAAAAACTGGTTACAGAATAAGCGATTTATGGAAGTTTGAAAAGTCTTGTTGTACTTTCTATCGGGATCCTCAAATTGGCAAACATGCTTCAAAATGGCTGATTTTGTGGACAACCCTCCATTTGTTTTGTACACATATTTTCAGATTTCCCCTTTTGTTTTCCGTATTTTCGCATCATCTTCTCCTGACCTTGACATACGTCGTGTGAATTATATTTTCCCATGACATATGTTATGCTCAGAATGAGGCAATATGCAATTTTAAAGATAATAGGGAAAATCTGAAAAATTGTGTACAAAACAAATGGAGAGTTGTCCACAAAATCAGCCATTTTTGAAGCATGTTTGTCAATTTGAGGATCCCCATAGATAGAACAACAAGACTTTTTAAACGTCAATAACCTGCTTATTTTACAACCGATGTTGATGAAACTTGTTTTAAGTTGTTCCTCTATTTTACTCTTTCCAATAAGATTGCTTCTCATCTTGGGTTTTGGTTTCCTTTAATATTCAGCTTTAAACCCCATATTACCTTCAGCTCGAAATCTTTATTACCAGCCAGTGCACATCAAACTACCTAACCAATTTCTATTTCCTTCGGCCTACTCTCAACTGAATAACAATTCGATATGGCAAATAAATCAGCTGACATAGTTAATTACGGAGATATATGGAATACCCAATATGAGCTCCCTAATCGATACCAGGAGCGCATTGCAATTATGAAATATTAATGTGTTGCAATAAAATGCTTCGTGAACTTACCCCAAATACTTTCCATGGGCATGTACCATTCGATACGATCATCACTTTTGTAGTATCGGCCAATATCGCGCACTGTTCCGTCTGGAGAAAAGAGGATAAAAACATTATAGAATTTGTAAACTGCAAGAACTGTTATTTCCATATGCTTATTTGAACATGCTCAAATTGTGATATCTAAATAGTACTTGAAATTCTGATATTGTCACCGCATTGTGGTGTTATTTATCTATTCACTTTCTACTGCTGTCATGTTTTTTTATGAAAAAAGGGAACGAAAATGGAAATAAACAAAATTGCTAAAATAACAAAAGTGAAGACTCAAGCCATATAATCGACCCATCTCCCTAAAAAAAACAACCTCCCCAATATTCATTAAGTAACGTTCAACATTCAATAGAAACACACAATAAATTGTGTTACTTTATCCATAGAGCTCTCTGTTAGCTCCATACTTTATCCAACAAAAATGCACGTTCCTCTTTAATACTGATATTGCATTCATATTTATATTACCACTTGGGTAAAATATCTCTACTTCTAACATGACGTCTACGACAGGTGTCGTCTTTAATATTTCAACGGAGAAAAAAATGAACTAATGATGAACGCATGATGCAAGCATACAATAATATCATAAATAATAACCAATGGGCACCGGCGACCGACCCCGGTGAACGTGATGTGGACTTGTGGGTCCCGTATAACAAAGAGGTATAATTGATCTATAATTAATCTCAACTGTATGGAAATCCATCCATAACATATTTTATTTACATGAAACTTGCACGATCTCTATAGTAAACAAAGACAATTACACTGAATCTTCAAGAGAACGATGAATGTATGAATATACATTATCAAGAAAATGTTTTGAACAATATGCATCTTTTTCCGATGTTGAAGTTGTTGGCCGTCCATAGTTGCGGTTGATCGGATTAATCGCAACTCTTTGTTATAAAGGAAGGGTCCTGCCTGCTGGCAGGAGGTGAAAGAAAAGTTCTCTCAGAGTATAAGGTTGCTCCCTCGCCATCACACCATCCATCAATAATAAACGTGTCTTTCTGACCCCAAGTATACCGTCCTTCCCGAGAAATAACCATCCAAAAACTAATATATGCGAATCCGGTGTGACATTTTCCCGAAAAAATCCGTTAGAATTATTGCTTATGCGTCATAATCCACGGATGAGATTTCTTGTTAATTTAATAAGAAGTTTTTTTTTCTGTTGACTGACATTCCTTCAAGGGAGCAGTTTATCTCATAATTTTCGTCAGATTATTCAAACTCTGGGGGGAAAGCAACCCTACACGCGGGTACGATGGAAAACCAATGACTTTTTTCTGAAGAAAAACAAGTCGTTAGAAGAATATTTAACTTAACCTTTGTGTCAGGAGAGATTCGACCAATCCATGCAGGAACTTATAGGACCCACACTTTCACACACACATTGGGACAGTTCATGGGTGTCTGGAAAACGAAGACCGAAGACCGGGGACACGTATCACACTCGTGTGAAAGCGTTTGTAGTTCACGCACGAAGCGTGTACAAAGCAGTGCAAAGTGTGTACAAAACACGTGCGCGGGTTAGAATGGACTTTGGACCTTGCCCCCTACACATGTTCTCCCATTGACATAACGCATGTCCCCGGTCTTCGATCTTCGTTTTCCAGACCTGTTGTTGGGTGTCTGGAAAACGAAGACAGAAGACCGGGGCCATGCCATCGCATCCGTCTAGCTAATATAAACCATTATTATATTCAGATCAAATTCAGGAATATTCTGATATTGGATATGTAATGAATTATGATTGGTTAATGATTAATTGTATGGATATCGTAATGTGAATGATAATTGATTGAGCAATATATCGCGCTCAGCTCAGCTGGCATTAAAATTTTATACCATTGACATAACGCATGTCCCCGGTCTTCGATCTTCGTTTTCCAGACCTGTTGTTGGGTGTCTGGAAAACGAAGACAGAAGACCGGGGCCATCGCATCCGTCTAGCTAAAATAAACCATTATTATATTCAGATCAAATTCAGGAATATTCTGATATTGGATATGTAATGAATTATGATTGGTTAATGATTAATTGTATGGATATCGTAATGTGAATGATAATTGATTGAGCAATATATCGCGCTCAGCTCAGCTGGCATTAAAATTTTATACCATTGACATAACGCATATCCCCGGTCTTCGATCTTCGTTTTCCAGACCTGTTGTTGGGTGTCTGGAAAACGAAGATCGAAGACCGGGGACATGCGTTATGTCAATGGTATAAAATTTTAATGCCAGCTGAGCTGAGCGCGATATATTGCTCAATCAATTATCATTCACATTACGATATCCATACAATTAATCATTAACCAATCATAATTCATTATATATCCAATATCAGAATATTCCTGAATTTGATCTGAATATAATAATGGTTTATTTTAGCTAGACGGATGCGATGGCCCCGGTCTTCTGTCTTCGTTTTCCAGACACCCAACAACAGGTCTGGAAAACGAAGATCGAAGACCGGGGACATGCGTTATGTCAATGGGAGAACATGTGTAGGGGGTAAGGTCCAAAGTCCATTCTAACCCGCGCACGTGTTTTGTACACACTTTGCACTGCTTTGTACACACTTCGTGCGTGAACTACAAACGCTTTCACACGAGTGTGATATGTGTCCCCGGTCTTCGGTCTTCTTTTTCCAGACACCCGACAGTTCATCCCGCTACCTGAAATCGAGAAACTGAAATTCACATTTCGTTGCACTTACTTATGTTCCTGTTGATTCGTAGGACGCCTATTCTGTCCCCATTCTCGCTGAAGACGACCGGTCCCTGCAGGGTAAAAGTAAAATACTCCGATTAATATCCACTCTGGAATAGTTTGCCCATTACAATTTTGAAAACATATGCCTTTTTAGAACCGACACACAAGTTAGCACTTTTACAGGAGCACCTTTGCATATATCCTTTGAGAGCAGGAAGGTGCAAAGCTACACTGCAAAAAGTCTGGTGTTGATTTAAAACCAGCCCCGAATATACTATTATGTCCACTCCAGAGAAGTGTTATATACAGGACCAATTTTGTTTTGGTATAACACCAGATAGGTGTTTATACAACATCAGTTAGTATTAAAACAGCATCGGTTTGATTCCAAACTGGTGTTGTTTCAATACTTCCCTGGTGCACAGTAAAAATGATACAACGCTGTTTACTATATAACCTTACAATAATTGCTTAAACAGTTTAAACAAGTGTTTAAATCTTAAGCAACAAAGTTTAATTTTCAATATCCAATCTTTAATAAATTAAACATGATTGTTTAAACGGCTAAACAAATACTGTAAGGTTCATATAGTAAACAGCGTTGTATAAAATCTTAAACAGCGTTTTTTACTGTGTGTGGACATATATAGATTCCGGGCTAATGTTAAATCAACACCGGAGTTTTTGCAGTGTACACATAAAATGGTTCTGTGACACAAACGAAAGCGAGTAAAAGCGGAAGATGATGCAAACTCATTGCCATATGTAATCGGAAATAGTTTATAAAACACGGTAGGTTCAACTTTGCGCCTTTACCACTGAAAGTCTACAATACTGGTATAAACTTTCGCAGTGAAAATTTCGAAAAAGTAAGTTACATCAACAGAATTGTCTCCAAACCGAAAAACGATATGGAATTAGAAATAACATACTCGCTTTTGCCGGTCTAGGCGTTGTCTTGTTAAGAATTGCGATGGATCCGATAAAACTAAACTCTATGGAAATCCATCATTTTATTCCACAGGAAATTTTCACAACATCCTTTGTAAACAAAGAGAAGCTCACTAGATTTTTTGAAACGATGAATGTACGAACATCATAAATTTAGGAAATATTCTGAACAATGATGTATTTTGGATGTTGACATTGCTGGCTTTCCATAGTTGTCATGGTTGTAGATCGGATCTATCGTTAACTCTTTGTAACAGACGTGGCTCTGGGGCCCGTTGCAGAAAGAGTTGCAATCAATCGCAACTCTAAAAATCATGCGCAAGTCCCAAATGCGCGTTGTTGATTGGTCGAAAATCAAATTGCGCATGATTTTTAGAGTTGCGATTGATTGCAACTCTTTCTGCAACGGGCCCCTGGAGTCGATGTCGCCGGTGCGACTGTGTAGCATACTGGTGATCCCGATGAAAATAATGTTGAAATAATTCTTATTCTAATAGCCTCGTTTATTATGCATTCAAGACGGAGCATAAATGACTTTTTTTCCCAAGTATTTTTCATTTTTGAAGCTGTGATCAGAGTAACAAATGATTATTGCCGAAATAAGAGTGTCTAAATATATAAAAAAAATAATACATAAATATCATTTGCTGATTTAAACGATACACAAAAACGGAAAGCATTTAAGCGGCGATTGAGGTAGGAGGGTTGGTTTGTACGTGTCCGTTTTCTGACCGTTTTGATAGATTCGTAATTGCTCATTTGTTAAAAACAAAAAATACTAATGTCATCATGGTCATCATGGTCATGGAAATAAACTATCATAGTTCTTTCTTGTTGGAGTGAAAATTGCATTTGGAGGGGATATGCATGTACATTGAACAAAAAAAAATTGGGGGGGGGGGGTTGAGAGAAAGGAGAAGAGGGAGGGAGGGGAGGAAGAGGAAGAAAAGGATACAGATATCCTCTCCGTGATGGAGATAAGAGGCTTTCGGCGAGAGATGCTGTATCACATTTACATCTTGGGAAATCAAAGGTCCAATGACCGGAGGAAAGGGTAACCCAATGCATATGAAAAATTGTTCTCATACTACAGATATAGCATCGCAAGGAGTCATTTATGGAGACTTCTCGAATGCTTGTTCATTATGTTTATGGGAAAAAGTATACGGTATCGCGTAGCATATATATCCATGATATCTGTAATGTTTTCCATAAGCTTAGCTGCTGCAAAAACTTTTGACTCCGATGACAGGAAAAATCTAGTTGTATTTAGTAAGCACAGAGTAAGTAGGTAGTAGTTGTTACTAACACAGTGGTGGCGCCGGGGTATTCCATTATGGGAAGGGGGTGGGTGGATAAGACGGCCCAAAAGGGAGACGTCATCTAGTCATTAGAAAAATATCTCATAGGGTAACACTGTGCACACGTCTCTTTTTTTTCTTCTCTTTCTTTTTCTTCCTTCAATTTTCTCCCCCTCTTTATTACCTGTGCAAAATACGTAGAAACGTCGAAAATACGAACAATCCCTGGCATTTTGGTAAAGCTCTATTACAGATGACAAATGTGAACGTAAACTTGAAATTCTTGATTTTATTGTTATGTCTCCCCATGCTCACGGCACTAAAGTAATCAATAAATGTTGCTGAATTGATGCGCTTTGTGTTTAAAAGCACATTCGTTTCGAACATAAGTATAAACGAGGTCCATGCAATCGACACAGTAGTTTCGAATATTCTACATAATTTCGTTGTGCCATGGGAAATCCTAGCTCATCAGTCATTGTATGATTCGGTGAAATGTTTGATTTGCGACATTGCCCCTGTTGGAAAACAAAGTTTATTGCATTCGTTTATCGTCTTCAGGGAGATGAATAACATTTTCGCCTCATTACTGGAATGTTTAGATAGGCATGAGGGACGACTTTGGTTTTTTTCCCCGTCATGATGTGCCAGTGAAAAGAAGAAAACATATACTTCTTTTAATAGAAAGATGGACTAAATCTTCTCTTAAACATGTTAAGAAAATTTTGGTAATCTCATTTTGGGAAAAATGCCAATACTTTTAATCCCCTTTTTGTTCATTTATTTCATTTAATTCATTTAATCAAAGTGGCCACATCTGCGATACAAACTTGGTATTAAAGGCCCTTACTTTGGGTTTGTGAAACGATTCTACCATAGAAATTCTTTGAAAATGGCATGATGGCGATACACAAAGTTTACAGATGACCTAAACTCGCTTTTATTTCTGTATAGTACTAGTTATGTGCGATAAGCTAATCTTTTCCCTTACCTAGAACTAGTGGAAGTCTTTTGAGGCAAGAGCCTCCGTTCGCTACCTCTACCCCCGAATCAAATCAAAACCTTTGTATTTTGCAAATTATCCACCCCCTCGAAAAAAGAGAAAATAATTAAAAGTGTGACCAGATCCTTACGGTCCAATATAAAAATAGGTATATTAGCGTCCTCTATATTCAGCTAATTCGTTCGGAACCCCCCCCCCCCCCCCCACTATCCTCGCGCGGTCATGCTGCCACGAACAAATCGACCTATAAGTAACTGTTGGTTCAAATGAACCGAACCGACTCAATTGTTGGTTTAAACAAACGTGCATGCAAAGTGAATTGGGATTTATTTTCACCAACTTTTTGTCGATTTGGGTTGGTTAAAAAAAGTGTGCATGCTTCGATAGGTTTTACTCACCGAAAGTCCCAAAAATTGCATTTCCCAAAGTTTGTTAGAAAACACTTTTGACATGTTACGGCCGATTTCCCCATAGCTGAATTGTCCGAGGGAGTACGGCATGTCTTCAAGGGACGCGTTCATTGCGAGGGCCGAGGCCCAGACGGCATCGTAGGCAAAAGGTCCAGGTTTGGTCTCCCGCGTGAAGTCCACGCCTGTCTGACGTAACATAACCTCACTGTATTCAGATGCTGTCTGCAAACATCAAACAAAAATAAAAAATAAGATTAGATTGAGCGAGAGAGCGGGGCGGCCGCGCGAGAAATTTTTGCATTTTTTTTTAGACTGAAAACCTCTGCCAATCTAAGCACTTTCACTGCATTCAAAGATGAATCCACGCATTAACAGAAGTATGAATACACTAGCGTACCTACGGGGGGGGGGGGCAGACTGCCCCCTGACGAGTCACGAGCCACCAGTGGCCACCTCCTTTGAAGTTGAAGACCTTTTTTTTGTTGATAATCAATTATTTTTCTGGTTCGAAATATCCTTTATCTTTATATCCTGTTGAGGGTTTTTTTTTTACTTTTCAAATTTTTTGGCGGACGATTTTGCCCCCCCCCCGTGGAAAATCCTAGTTACGCTACTGTATGAATATCTTAAAGATTACAAATATATCGTTTCTGCATTGACAAGTGGGCGGGGCGAAGATTGTTCATACCCCTCCCCCTCCTCCGTAAAGAGTGTGAGGGATATCCCCCATCCACCTGGGATATGCTCTCGTGGTGCATAATGATATTCATGATCTCTGATGAGCTTATCAGATGAATTATTCATTATACATGACACTACAGATAGAATTATGAATTTGGATTTAATTAAATCACAGTATTATTCTCATCATTATTTATACTACATTATCCTAATTAATATAAAACGTGAGGGTGTTATATTCATTATAGACCCCACCCCCCCCCCACCCCCAATTCTTCCAACCTTCCCCTTTTAGTACATGCATTGATCTATACGATGTACACCCGATCGATCAAAACACAAAACAGTCTTCCAAAATAGAGAAATATCTATGGCGCGCCAAATAGGGCACATTTCGCGCGCTATTTGCTGAGCAAACAACCTTCCCTTGCATCCAGAAATCGGATGCGTGCTAAACACAACAATCTAATAAACATCTTCCTAAAAGGCTGATATATGGTTGAAGTGGCGTTGAAATTATGATGATTACTCAATACCCCCGGAGTATATTTTGAAACCGCCAAAGCAAAGCACTTTGGGTAAAGCCTCCCGAGGGCCCACCGCAGGGTTAACGAAATATCAGAGCATCTTAATTTTCTCGGTTCCTAATATCGTCGGAATATTTATTCGCAGGTTACGTATTAATGGAGGAGAAAAGGATGAAGCTGTTGTGAAAATGGACTGTGATGTTGTAAGTGGGAAACTTTTTTTATCGAACAAACGGAAACAACAATAAACTACTTTGGCATATAGTGCACAGTGGGAGATCAGACATCAATACAAGCATAGATATGGAAGAAAAGGAGAAGAGAGGGAGAGGGAGGGGGGGGGATGAGAAAGTCAACACCAACCCCACTCCTCAAGAATCATAATCACAATGATTGTATATACTACTGAAAATTAAATCTAATACATATTTTGACAAACTTATTACAAATTATGCGTTTGGCGATGTGGGGAGAGAGTGTGAAGAATGGGTTAGAAGTAAGACATGAAGAGGGGAAGATTGAAGAGGGAGGGGGGGAGACATAGGCGGCGGAAGCGGGGGGGGGGGGACGTTTCCCCCCTAAATTTGGGGAGGGGGGACGGTCCCCCCCTAAATTTGTTGTTGATGACTTTTTATTTTAATTTTATTTTTTTGCTTGTCAGTTTATTTGCCTACGTCCTCCCTAAATTTTTTGGTTGAGAACCTTTTTTTTTTTTGCTTGTCAAAATTTTTTTGGTTGTCCCCTCCTAAAATTGTTGGCTTCCGCCGCCAATGGGGGGAGACAGAAAGAGGGAGAAAGAAATTTAGACAGGGAGATGAGAGGCAGATATGGAAACAGAAAGAAGAAAGGCAGACATAAATAACAGATAAATGGGAGACCGAGAGAGAAAAAGGAGGAGGGAGAATCGTACGCAAACTACAGCTCGACATACTAATAAGCCAGTTTGTAGTTCCACTCTGCGCATGATCAGTGGAAGGTCATTGGTACTAAAGTGACATGGTGGTTTGAAATTCAATGAGATAAGCACCAACTTTGATGTCTTGATTTTTCATACATTCTTTTGAATTGTGTTTTCATTTACATCCTAAAAAAAAACAATGCGTCGACGAATGACTGGTATTTCACAGTTTGCCAAATATACATTGTACAGCCTGCTATACAATATGCATTCAAAGTAGAAATGCAAAAAAATACCTTCATGGAGTGTTCATTGGTGTGCTATTCTAGTCACCTCGTCTATTCAATTTCTTCATCCTGCTATGTAAGGCATGCAACGTAATATCCCGCTTTGAAATATGATTATCACAATGAAAGAAATGAAAGGTCATTTGACCAAAATTGTCCAAGAAATAACTACGAACTGGTCTAATGCAGAGGAGGTGCGTATCCCAAGTCACGTGAACGAACACACCTTTTTGGAGAAAAACAATCGTTCTAAAACGTGCTAAATGCGCTTTCTTATCAGATCGATCTAAGTTTGAAAGAACTTCCCTTTATAAGTAGAAACAATGAACATGACGTAAACCGATACTTCCATTCTATATAGTTTATTGAAAATAACCCTGCCATTGCCATCATTCTAAAAGTAGGTCCATGCTTTAATAGAGTGACGGCATTTTATTTTACGAATCGATAGTTGATTTTTCCAGATTGTGTTTTCCTCCCCGGGCCAAATATGGCACTATTAGATGGTTTACTCCAGCAAACATTATAAATTAAACGGGAAAGGATAATTTTACCGTTTAAGATCGAGGGGCCATTCCAAAATTGATTTCTTTAACTTGGGACGCCAAATTCAACTATATCGTGGATATTAAAATAGAGGCAATGAGGAGGAATATCTACTAAAGAAAAATGATACCATATTGTATGTCATCCGATCGCATCACCAGACATTATACTCATTTCCATACGCAATGATTACGGCAGGGCTATTAATCAGCAAGGCTATGAATTTTTCATATACTTGTCACCAAGGTAATATGATGAGATCAGTTAAGCTCTGGGTATGGGGGTCCAGGGTGGGTTAAAAATTCTTTGGTAAACAGGGAAAGAAAATTCTTATAATCGTGATGACGGAGACGTAGGAAAATGAAAAGAGAAAGGGGGCGATGAAGAAAAGAGAGAGAGGAAGAAACAAAGCGAGAGTGGGAGAGATGGAGGAAGGGAGGAAGACAGAGGGGTAGAAAAAGATCAAGCATTCAAAATGTGGTTACGACTCTCCTCTTTCAATCTGAGAGACGTGGGTTCGAATCCCAGACATGGCGTGTCTTCCTTCAGCAAGAGATTTACCCTCATTGTGCTGCACTCGACCCAGGTGAGGTGGATGGGTTCGCGGCAGGACGTGTTCCTTGGACGCTTTAGCGCTTATATTGCGGCTCAGCTGCAACAGGGGAAATGAAATGATACCAAATATCAAGCGAAGTAGAGTATATGCTTATAAGATAACGGTGCTACGTAAATGGACCATTATCATTATATAGGGTTATAAATGCTCCTAAAACCTCCGTGCTATGAAGAAAGAAAGAAAGAAGAAAAGAAAAAAAGGATGAAAGAAAGAAAGAAAGAAAAAAAAAGTAACGAAGGGAGAAAGGAAGATTACAGAATGAGTTTGGTATAAGGACGGTGTATCAATGATTTTTAAGAAATTACGTAGCAAAGGTATTTATCATCATGATCATTAGCATAAACATTCAATTTGTATATAGATCTGGCGCATAAAAATCGAATAGGCCCGATATTCAACGAAATTTAATTCAAAAGAAACTATTTTGGAAAAGCAAAACTTATTGTTACTATTATTATTTTTTCAGGGAGGAGGAGGGGCAGTAGTCCCAGCCCACTGACCCACCAATAAACTTTAAAAGAGTGGAGGCTTAGTAGCGTTAGCCCATTTCGATTTGAATATTCATGCTGCAAATAGAAAAAGGATTGAAATATAAACTGGCCGATGCGATACACTGACAAGACGAAATACGAGATTGGCGGTAAGGGGATAAAATGAAAATGAAAGGATTCTAAGAAATTTGGAGAAGTGGTGGTGATTATCAAAAGCAATCCATCTGCCATGAATAATGGAATTCGATGAAGAAGCTATAACTAACCGAAGGAATATCTGCAGAACTCAATTAAAATCAGAGCATTCAAGGAATTTCTTCCAATCTGGTACCCATTTGTTGCACCTTGATAGAGAATGGCAAATGTAGATAAATGCAATTTGCCCAAAGGACGCGGGTGCTGCAGTGGGACTTGAACCCGGACCAAACTCCACTACCGTTGGAGTGACCACAATGGTATTTTTTCATCGGTATTGGGGAGTTTTAGCGACGTACCGATGATTCACGAACAGAATTAATGTATGGAAAATGGCCATCAACTGGCAAGGAGCAGCTGGAAGGTCTTTGTCGAAAATTGATGGACCGGAACAGCAGTTTCCTCCAGACATGCCAGAGCTTCCTCCATGCAGAGTCCGATGAAAACAAATGCAAATATTGTTCGTTCCGAATCAAGGACGAAACTGCGGTTCTAATTGACCAATTTGCAACAAAGAATCGTTCTGCTTTCCCATGACGGACATTCTCCAAAAACATTTTCTCAGTTCCGCCGAACGAAAACTCTCAATTCATTTTTCCTGAGCGTGAAGAAAAAGAGTAATACTCCTTACCATCTTGGTAAGCTTGGTGCAATTCTCAGACCGTCGAACACCACCATGAATAAAGTTACTAAACCAACTTGGTCTAAGACTCATTTCAAATGAGTCTTAGACCAAGTTGGTTTAGTAACTTTAGTCATGGTGGTGTTCGACGATCTGATCTTATTTTCGTTTAGTCTCATACCAAATGGTCTAATTCCTACTTCGTCTACTTATTATTAATTTTGCACTTTTTGCGAAAGAAAATTTTATTCATAAACAGTTCATATAATGATATAGACTAAGTGATGCAAGATCAAGTGGGCATTAGATAAAATAAGGAAAACCTAACTGGTAATTAGACAGAATGGTACATGCATGATAAGAAAGAGAGAGAAAAAGAGAGAACAATAAAGGAAACAGATGACTGCAAAAGGGGAAGAGGTGAACAAGTGAAGATGGATGAAAGGAAAATGAAAAACAGATTGGAGGTATAAGGACGTGAAAGAAACGTCTATGAAGACTTCCGTGCATACCACCTGATGCTTCAATCAAGCAGTTATTAGCATTGGGAGTGAGCATCTCACATTTGCGAGGGATACAAGCTTCATGAAGAAAAAAAATATATATGTATCAGGGTCATAGCCGGAAAGGTTTGTATCAACATATTCATATTGTGTGATTTGCAAGGAGTACAGGGGCGGTTGCACAAAGACTTAGGTTTGAACGCCAGTCAAAATATCAATAGCAAGTCTCGAATCCTCGCTTTTGATTGGATGAAAATAAATTTAGGTATGATTTTGAGAGAAGCATCTGATTGTAATCCTTCTTCTTGCATAAAGTTCGCAGCGCCATTTTTTTCTTTCTTGGTATCTTCCAGGTTCAATATGTACGGACGACATTAAACTGTCAGGCTGGCATCAACGTGACTTTCCAAACATCATCAGAAATGGATCATCGGGATTTTCTTTCAAGAAATAAAATATGCCAATATAATGACAAACAGAATAAATTTCAAGGTAAGTTATGCAGAGCATTTGAAATGGATTATTCCGAAGGTGATATAAACACGGATTTACATCTCCAAGATTTTACATCTCCGGTGGATACTTTTGCTCACGCGGGGAGTATCCTTATATCCCAGATTTGTGATACATCATTTGACATTTCTTGTTCGCCTCTTTAAAGTCCTTGAAGATTTACATCAAAATCTTTATAATAAAAGAAATGCAATACAAATGAATATTAGAAAACTCATTTGGTAAATTAAGAAGTGAAATCATATTCGTGTCATTGTTCCTGAATGTACGAACTTGGCTCATACAAAAGATAATGAAAGATTATTCTTTCAATTCTACTGGGGTAGCACAAGCTATTTCAAAATTTTCTTACCATGTAAAGAAACGGGTAAAATGAATACTCGCTATTTCCCGATTCAAGTAGCTGATAAAATTATTCTGATAAGTTAAAGATATTTTCGATAAATGAAATCAGCGTCTCCTTAGTCAAAAAGTATCTTTTTTATGCTAATCCTATAGGAACATATACAATCTCGCATTAGGTTTGCGTTGGAATCTGAAAATTATTCATTTTCGCAGTGTGTGCTAATTGTTTGATGCGCATATATGAAATTGTGTCTCGCGAAAAACACCTTTTCTCTCAAATTGTCTGCCCGTTGCATAAAACTTCATGTTAGAACACACAACTCTAAGAAACTCAACCTGAATTGAATCTTTCAGCGGAGCAGGAGGATGTATCTATAAGTTTATTAGTCGTGTCGCTGTGAGATGTTCTAGCGACGTTCTTGAAGACCGCTGCAAGCGTAGATCAATTGTAGAAAATTCTTAAAGCATTTTTTTTATAAACTTTTATTTTCTCTTACTACTCAACTGGTGTGTTTTGTGATATTATCAATTTTGAGGACCGAAATGATCTAGTGAATAAAAATGCGGAGCGCTTCGTCACAGCAAGGAAAGTGCTCTATGTAGGAAAGTGCGCTATGCATCGGTGGGATTGACGGATGTGCGGTTGTTGAATCGCGACTATTGACGAAATCTATAGAAGATATGAATGTATTGTACGCAGCGACAAATTTGGACACTTTGATTTTTTTTGGCCTGGCATATTGAATCCTATCGTAAGGTGTTGCATAACTTAACGATGAAAAAGACTATATTACAACCCCCCCCCCCCCCCTTCTCCACACATCCTAGATCGATAATATCATGGAGTGTTTTGATGCGAATGCGAATCGACCCGACTCAGGCCGCTACCGACGAGAAAATAAACGCCATTAGTCCGGTCGCCAGCTTGTAGCCTATTACAGGAAGGATCCTATTTCGACCGGATTTCCCGCGGCTAAGGTATATTCTGAAGAGTATGACTATAAGACTCCCCCCAAAAAGGGCATCGACATTGCATGCATGCGCGAATGGCAAGAGAAGAATAGAAATGGCGGGAAACGTGCCGCCGGTTGAAAATAGACGGAGTGTATTATCTCGATGATGAGAAGGCGTGATCGATCTCACTGATCAGAATCATGAATGACAATAAATTAATGGTTCATACCTTTCATGTTTGTTTCGAGGTCCTACTTTCAATTACTGACTGCACCTTCCTCATATTGCATTCTGTTGTCATCCGATTTAAGTATTCCTTCTGTCATTTTGACTGCTCATTTCGTTAATAATTATCTTTTAATACTTCCAGTCTCCCTCCGTATTCCTCACATACCCCCTCTCCCTCCCCTCCCCCCCACACACTCTCTCTCTTCCGCCATTTCGATTATAACTGGTGACAATTTCATTTCTATCAAACTTGCATCTTTTAGATTCGGGATGCCTGCCTGTTATTACGATTATAATGAGCTCTAAAGAACTACATTAAAGTATCAACAAGTTAACCCGATGCCAACTGGAACCGGGTTATAATGTGCAAAGACTATGGGAATGACAAAGTTCAGTATTCAACAGATTATGTAAGAATGGAAGCATACGTGTAGCGAAGCGGAGAAAGCACGCATGGGATGAAAGTTAATTAGCTGATATCAACAATTCCCGAATTATTGTAAGTTTGGTCTAGCATTTATTCATTTCAAAAATGCTAAACAGTTTTGTTCCCCTGTTAGGGTCTCAAAATCTATAAATGAAAAGAAAAAATAGTAAAATTCAACATTCATTATTTTACATCTCAAGAAATTACGTTTTATTTTGAATTAGTCACATTATAATACGAATTGACACAATTCAGTTCAGTGACCAGCCGATGGTTAAAGGGCAAGTTTAACCTCACAAAAAGTTTTTTTGTAGAAATAGTAGAAGAAAAGGAAAAATTTGGCGAGGGTTAGAGAAACTATCAAAGAGTAAAAAATTATAAAAAAATATATTTTAAAATGGATTATTTGATTTATGACGTCACATGCGACCAGCTTTCCTACGTATGGTTTGGTATGAAATGTAATTTTCTCAGAAAATTTATTTTTTTGCTATTGTTCCTCGAGTATATCAATCCATAGATCACCTCACACTCGCTCCTTAAAAGAAAATAAATCATAAGTCATCACGAACCATTAAATCCATGCATTTCATTTTACATAGCAATTTAGGCAGCATGCTCGAACATGACGTCACAAAAATTGAATTCCAATACTTAATTCATAAATCGAATGGATTTATCTCTAACCTTCACAATATTTTTTTTTTATTATTCTATCTGCTAACAAACTTTCCATTACGGTAAACTTCCCATTATTAACTTTTTTATGGCAAAATGAAAAAAAAGTATAATATGCAGAGTAAAAAATATTTCTATGAAGTGGTGCACATTTACAGCCATTATAATCCATATATTGTATATTTGACCTTTTATCAACGCGATAGCAAGGTCGTTCAGGCATACTATTGAAACAAAAACCTCCCGTCTCTGTTACCCCCATCGATGCTTAATGGGTTGATAAATATCAGTCTAAATATAAATGAATGATTAAACAAGGACCTAGCCAAGTGGATAATGGCAAAAACATATAGAGTGACTGCAATTGAATTATAACCTTATCGCACTTGCCTTTGCACTTCTCCGAACAGCACACTCCAGTCCATTCTTCCGCTTCCGTGAACAATTATAATTCTACCGCTGTTCGTTCTCTATTTTCGTCTTCATTTTATACTAACAAATATGCATTTTAATGAGTAGAATAAAGTACAGATAGTGGTACAATTATATCAATTATCTTGCGCTTTGTTAGATGTCTAGACGAATTCGGGAGTTTGTGCCTTCAAATTTCACCTAACATCATTTGAAGTTCAAAATTATAAAAATGACTATACCGATTTCGCCACGACACTGATCGGTCAAAAAACTATTTTCGTCTCCTTCCGAAACCAATGTTAAATTCCGCATCGTTTGATAGCTTTGATGAATTATTTAAACATGAGTGATTTTCTTTGGAAATGATGCGAAATTCCCCGAAATGAATTGAAACGTAATAAATTTGTGGTACAACTAAGTATTCCTATTCCTTTTATTATTTCAATTCCTAGTTTTGTCTATGTTGAGCGACAGTCTTTTCATGTAAATTAATAAAATAAGAAGAGGCATGAAAAAAATGACTGTATTTGAGGTCATTTTTTTACCCTCTTGGTGTCAATTCAGACCCTGAATGGATTATCACCCGAAACACAAACAATCCCCACTCATTAAGGTCGTGTGTCAAAAACCTGGGTCAAATGTTGACGTTTATCTAACTTGTCGCTTTGGTACAATATGTTTTTGTATTACAAAATCGGACGTGAAATTTACCTTGAAAGGTCTTACAGTAACACAGAATAGTTTTCGACAAATGAAGACATATTAATGCGATATCTGTTTTAGTTCATCAAACAACTGTCAAAGGGATAAAAAACTGATTAGCTAGCAGGCTATTTTGCATGATGATCCTGCATACAGATTTACAGCTATCAAAGTTTTGTATAGCTCCACCTCACGTCCTACTGAACTACTCAAATCTGACCAGATTCCGCAGCCATGATGCAACATTCAGAACAGTGTGTTCGTTCGGTGACACTTCGTAATTCCGAAGGTTCGTAATTCCGAACACGTAAATTGCCTATACCTCGATGTTCGTTAATCCGAAAACGTAAAGGAGTTCGTTAATCCGAACATTTGTGGCGCTATTCCGAAGGTTTGATAATCCGAAAACGAAATTTGGTTCGTTGTTCCGAAGGTTCGCTAGTCCGAAAACGATATAAGGTTCGTTAATCATTTCTTTTTCGGACTAGCGAACCTTCGGAATCACGAACCTCACTTCGTTTTCGGACTAATGAACCTTCGGAAATACGAACCTTCGGAATAACGAACCTTCGGAATTACGAATACATATGTATGCGGTTTGTTCAATAATAACCAACTTGAGTGATAACACACTAATTCACTAATCAGTGCATTTATCTTGAATTTTGTTATGACACCAAGTAGCTAAACAAGTAGATGTCTTTCAAAACCTTTAGTTTCACTATACAGATAACAGTATAGGATACTAATATTTATCTGAAAATGCAGATTTTAAGGCCGCACTCTAAGCATGCTGAGTTCAAAAGTTTGCTTCTCATTTTGCACAGTAGTGGGCATTTACAAAATAAGAAGATAATACTTATAAAGTAAACGAATACAAATAGAGTTAAAATACGAATATTAAAAGTCATTTCGAAAAAATGTTCCATCATAAAGTGAAGGAAATATGTGGGGGGAAATGGTAGAGTATTCATCGAGGTGAATTGGCCTACAACACGTCTACCCCAACAAAAAGTGGATTTAAATAAAAGAATTAAATCCAAAAAGATAACGCTAAAGATTTCATCAAAATCGAATGTAAAATAAGAAAGTGACGACATTTTAAAGTTTCGCTAAAAAACAATTTTTATGCACATCCTTGGTAAACAAATTAGCAGACTGATGACGTAATCCACTTACACTTTTTATTCTGTATTTTATTATGAAATATAAAAATTCAAAATTTTCTCCTCATTGACATGTGAAACAAAACTTTACACATCCCTGAACAGGTAGACCGTGGAATTGCCATTATTTTAACAGTTTATGATTAAGTCAAGTTGGTCCTTTGTCAAATCTGTAAAAATTGAAATATTGCGTAATTCAAACAATGTAAAACAAAATGAATAGCCAGTGAGTGAGTGACATCATCGACTATCTATTTTTTTTTGGATTTCACTGAGTTGTGCATATAATTGTTTTGTGAAAAATAGGCGAAACTTCACAATGTCATAACTTTCTCGTTTTACATCATATTTTGATGAGATTTTCATCGTTATGCTTGTTTGTTTTATGTCTATTGATTCAACAATTTTCTTGGGTGGACTTGGTCTTTATTGCCTGCCCTTTCATTACTTCCAAGTACCATTACTAAATCATTCACCCAAGCGGTACTTTGGTTTGTTGCAGGGGCGGAAATCTCTCCCAAAAGGTAGGGGAGACAAGGGGCTGGAAAATTTGACCAGCCCCCCCCCAAAAAAAAAAAAAAAAAAAAATATTATCATCCCAAATTTAAGGTCATTTCGACTAAATTAAATTTCACAAGCAAAAAAAAAAGAAAAAGGAAAAAAAAGGTTATCATCCCAAAAGTAAGGTCATCTCGTCCTAAAATACATGTTTTATGTATTTCTTATGTATTTCTTACCATCATAAAAGACCACAAATAGTAGGGAGTATATTTACTATTGCGCCCCCTACTATTTTGAATAGGGTCACACGTCCCCTTGTCCCCCTGGGATTTCCGCCCATAGTTGGTTGGTTGATTGGCTGATTACAAGTTTAAAAAAACATAAGAGATGTTCTTGAAAGACAGCGACTGCGGTTCGAAGTGATTTTCAAAAGGAAATATCTATATCCATCAGAATGACACATGAATGAAATCAGGGAACGTTAATGATGAAAAAGTGACATCTCAGGTGTTTTATTTACCCCTTTTACACGTCTAATTGCAAATTTATCATTATCACATGGGAGGATACTTATGGGGGAAATTAGATACGCTCCGTACATTTCAAAATGCGAAGTGCAAACTGAAGTACTCCAGCCTGTTTGGGATATATTGCATTTGCGCTTCCTGCTTGCGCACGTCTCCAAAGGGGCCTGTTCTATGTACATTGTCACGTGTCACGATCACGTGTCATTCATACGTCACGATATGGAAACAATGTTAGGATGCATCTGTCATTATTGAGCAACCGTTTGTGGATCTCGGAATGTGACGGCCGCATCTGGGTAGCAGATTTGAGACGTAACAAATTCATGCAATCAGCTAATTACAAATTATGTTCACTCGATGATATATTCTCGGATCTCTCACTCAGGCCTTATTGCGTTTCAGTCGTCAATTTAAAGCTAAGTTTCAGTTCTGATTATTGTCCAATTTCGATTAAAAAAATGGTCGGAAGCAAATGTAAAGCTTTTGTCATACATAAGAATACTCGAAATCACTCGAAAATAACATATTGCTGCAATGAGCTTTGTTTTATGCGGTAAAAAGTTACAGCTTTTTATAGGTATGTAAGTAGGCGTTTTTCATTATAAAAATCGGAAAATGCTATTCATAATATATATATATTCGATATCGCAAGCCCCATGCGTGTTGTTTATTTGATAAAGACGAAATGTAAGTACGACCAAGAAGTACGTATACACATAATCACATTGGGACACCTTCAGTTGACCCAAAGCCCTTCTCTCTCTCTTCAGTTTCAAATTAGAAGCAAAATCTGAGACTTTGAAAACAGGCAAAAACGTTCTTACCTCTCTCTTTCTTTTCTTCACATCAGGCCATGGATTCAATATGATAATAATGATGTTTTATTTACCCAGGGTAGCCACTTCTGCTATACCACCGAGCCCTTCATAACATTATGCTATTATTACCTTTCTCCGATCTAATGCTAAGCGCCTGGCAAGAAGACAGAGGGTCCTATTTTCACAAGTCTTTGGTATGACTCGGCCGAGGATCGAACCCACGACGTCCCTTCATGAGGCGGACGCTCTACCACTGAACCACCATGCCCAGACAATTCAAATCCTAAATATATATGTTTAAATCTTAGTCAATCTTAGTCATTGTTTTCTACCCTTCCAACGCTCCCTTGTCATATCCGTCACCTGCATCATTTCCATATTGGTTTCATTAATATAGGCCTTCGTAATACAGAGGCCTGGGAAATATACATCCAAAGAAGAATATTATAAGAGGAACCAGGTTGCCCTACTCATGATTGAAGTGTTTCATAAATTCTGTGATTTATTATACGGCAGTATAATTCTAATCTTGGGCTAAAATCCCTAATTTATATGCACAATTATGGAATAGTTTATCCATCTAACTTTTCCCAGCGCCATACCAAGGTCAGATTACGATTAATCTTATTCTTAAAGATATACGAGGGAAATCAATGAAATATTAAGTTTGCATGTGTTCTAACCTCCCCCCCCCCTGTGCCTTCCCTGTCTGGCTCTCTCTTTCTAACAAACAACGTTTAGCCACGATCCTGCCACAAAGTGAGGAGGTGCCGTGGAGGTGTCGTGGCCGAGTGGTCTAAGGCGCCTGGTTATACATGGAAAGACCGGGGTTCGATCCCCAGCCGCGGAACCTATGCCCGTGAGCAAGGCATTTAATCTGCAACGATCTTTTATCCTCCTTTTAAATAAATGGAAATGCTATATGCATTATTTGTAAAAAGGTATGCACGTGTTTTTAAAAAAATGTGTACGGCAGAAAAGGAATATTTAAAGGACAAGCCTACCCCAACAAAAAGTGATTTGAATAAAAAGAGAAAAATTCAACAAGCATAATGCTAAAAATTTCATCAAAATCAGATAAGAAAGTTACGACATTTTAAAGTTCCGTGTAATTTCACAACACAAAATATATAAACATATTGGTCGGTATGCAAAGGAGGGAACTGATGACATCACTCACGCACTATTTCTTTTGTATCTAATTATATGAAATGTGAAATATTAAAATTTTCTCCTTTTTTCTCTCCCTTGACATGTTGAATTGCCATTGTTCAACATTCTACGGTTCAGTGAAATTAGTCCTCATCGTCATATCTGTAAGAATTGAAATATAGAATTATTTAAACAATAAAAAACAAAATAAATAGTGAGTGAAGGACATTATCGATTCTCTCACTCGCATGTGACTAATTTCTGAATATGACAATTTTGTGAAAAATAAGATAAATTTTTAAATGTCTTAACTTTATTTTAAATCCGATTTTGATGAAATTTTCAGCATTATGCTTGTCTGATTTTTCTCTATTGATTCAAATCAACATTTTTCTGAGATGTACTTGACCTTTGAGGAATTTAATTAAATTTATGATGTTAAGATTAACATAATGATAATCATTTTATTTTATTATATAATTTTATATGGAAAGCTACATGTTTCAGCATTCATTTCATTTTCAACTTCTCATCCTTTTCATCTCTCCCGGGTGGCGTTTCACAGAGACTTGTTATGATAACAGATGCACAGTATCAGCCAATCAAATCAACAGTAGCTTTTAACTGTTATTGCAAATTTGTTGTTAAAAAAACATTTTATGAAATGGCCCCTGGAGTTTGAGTCAAGTTCCTCACCCAATTCCTTGCTAAATCTTTGTACATCTGAGTAGGTGATCTATCGGCAAAATAGTGCGTCATCCTTAATTACGAATGCTTTATCAGTTTATTTTAACCCGCTCTCGGAGTCGTGTGATCTTTTGAAGGAATGGAAATAGGCCAAACTAAGCATTGCTAATTACTTTGCCGCTTTCCAAAATACCAAATCTGGCTTCATTCTTAAATTCTACAAAGAGTATATGCCTACAGTGATACAATCTAGCGAAAATTTAAACGGAAAGAGCTAACAAAAGTAAACCCGGTCCCTGGCAATCAGAGATCCATTTCTTGAGGTTTTATAGTTGAATCGCGGCGCCGAGAGGAACAGCGGCACTGCTGTTTCTCTCAAACATCAACTTTCGAAAATCTCTCGTTTATCCTTTCTCACGTCGTCATGGTAACGGAGCAGGCATCAGATTTGGGTATTGGGACATATTTGTGACATTTTGCATGAAAAAAAGGATAAAATGTTCGAAATTTGCTTTTACAAAACTAGGGCGGATAGTTGAAACTGCTCGTTTGAAAAAAAAACAGGATTACGGATACCGTTATATTTTTCTTCTCTTTTGGTTCGATATTTTAAAAATTATATACCCGCCTGCTACTCACTGGTTTTATAATTAAAGACCCTGTCTTAAACTACTTGTCGTTTGGGTCCACATGCACCAGATATGCATGCTAAAGAGTGTCAACTGTCCTACTCTCCCTGGAATCTGTTTATTTGTACCTTGTATCTAGGGGGGAGAGTGATAAAGCCGGGGCTCTCCAAAACGGTGTCACGCGGAAAGACGTCAATTCCTTGTCGCGCGGAAGAACACGTCTTGATCCCATGGCTCTCGCTGGTGTCTTTCTGTAACGATTACCTTGCCCTTAAGGAGGGATGGTGATAACAGAAGGAACAAGTGCAGATCAAGGGAGGATGGAATGTGAAGAAATCAAGGAAGTACAGACCGCTAGAAGTGGTGGTGGTAAGGACTGCACCTATATCAGGAAAGAGCATTCTTCCTTTGATATTCATTGTGACAAAAAATATATTGATGCAAAGTGAGGATAATATGAGAGAACAGATGAAAAAACGCACTGCAGAGGAAGAGGATGAAACAAGAAAGGAACAAAAATGTGAAGGCATCTTTGCGTTTAGAATAGCACATTTCCACCAATGCACTGATCTGGTGGTGTTGAGTATATTGGAAGCTTTCAGAAAAAAAGGATGAATTAAAAAAAATGAAACAGGGAAGTAAAAAGGGGTAATAAAAGATAAGAGGAAATTACATTCTGTACACACACTGGCGCCGTGCGGGTCTATGATTTTATATTTGGATAATAAATGAATTTTTCTGACAAAAGACTAAGTTGAACAGCCTTAATTCGCGTGTGTGTGCATACGTTTTTGCGTGAGAGGGGAAGATAATTACTTTCTAATGGTCTGCGTAAAAGGACATTTTCTTACTCTTTACCCATCATCCGGGGACGTCCCCGGTTAAGATGATCATGCCTTATCTCACTTCATGGCGTTTCCACATACAGTAAAATCATTTTCTTTCCTTTTTTGTTGAAAATTCCATGCGGCAAATTAAATTCATGTGTCATGTGTTTAGGACAGTAGGGTGCGTCCCCGCTTAGCGCACTTCGATGACGTCGAGGAGCCCCGTTTAGAGGACTGAATTCAAATTCTGACTGTATAAGGCCCTAAACAGACGTCCCCATTTTGACGATTAATAAGCGAATCGCCAATTGCCAAATTACAAGAATGGGTGTGTTTGTGTGTGCGAGTGTGTTCACGTGGGTGTTACATGATTTTCGCTTTAAGAATCTTAATTGGGTAATTAGGACAAAATAGGAATATTTCTTAAAAACGTTTAGAATATGATTTTAGTAAAGTACGAGAGTAAGAGTGGGTATTTTTTATTTTGTTTATTTCTTTTTTTAAATAAAACATTATTTAGAAACAATAATCTAATTCAAGATCACGTAAAGAATAATTTCTAATGAAACACTCTGTGAACTCTTAAAAAAGCAGAATTAAATATTGTTCTTCTATTTGGGTTTAAATGCAACGTTAGGGAATGTGCCACTGTAAATGTTCCGTGTTTCCCCTCCTTCATTCGTTCATTTAAATCGTTATCCCACCACCCATAATCCACCATGATTTATCAAGTCTATTCATCACGCCTACGTTTGTATCTTATTCTTTCGTGACATCCAGGCTAGCCCATAAATTTAATTTGATGGCAACCGTTTGCTAAATTCGATAAAATGTTGAGATTTCGGGATCGTTTCGACCGCGGTGCTCAGAAGATGGCGAATAAAGTTTCACGCTCGGACAGTGATCATAAATCTCTTCAAATTTCTTTCTTCTTCTACATCTCCATTCTTCTCAATATGAACAAGGGCCTTTTCACACCTGAATCTTGAATCATCAATGTATTAATGGTTGCAATTCGTCTTTGAATCATCGGACCTTTCACACGCTTACTCGAAAACTGTGATATGAATTTGAATTCCCGAGCGAAGGTAACGTGTCAATCAAAGCACTGCATCGATACAAATGAGTGCATGACAATTGTATTATCTACGGAAGTGTTTGAAAGGACACGTAAGCTCCGCACTCAAAAGATGTTTTGTAGGTCAAGCCTTTCACACGTAAAATTCGTTCCGTAATTTTACTGAAACTTTACTGGAATTCATCTCTAGAGTAGAATTTGAATTCGTGATTGTGATTAGCTTTCGTGATTCTAGTTTGGTTTCACACGTGCTTAAAAATTTCGTTATTCACCTTATTTTTCACTGGAATCATCATTAAAATTACGATTTGTTTTACCGTGTGAAAGGACGGCAAGTAAAGTGGCGTCTTAAAGCAATTGCTGTGGCTAATCTGGTACCGATACTCTCCCCCTATCCTCGACTTTCCCTCTCTGTATTCGACCTGCATGATTAGCCCAATAAATCTGAAGAGGGGTATTCGGCTATCTACGTCACGACTTGATGTGAGTCTTACGCTAATTCGGACGGGGAACCAAAATCTATAGCATTTCATGAATGCACGATAAATGGCGATCCCCATTCAGCCCGACAAGGGATATATAATTCCTGTTATGAGAAAAATCAACGTGTTTGGCAATGATTAGTGGGTTGTGAAAATATATCTAGCTTAAGCCAGCTTTCATACCGACTCTTCAATCCATGTCAGCTCGAATAAGGTTTCTTTGGGGATCGATGCGGTAAAAGATGGATGGCGAGAGAGGGGAACGAACAAGGTTGGAATTTAACATGGATTGAGGGCTGGGAGGGTTAAAACAGGAGAAATATCACAAGAGAGAAAGACATGAAGAAAAAGGGGGTGACGAAGAAAGACAAAACCAGGGCGAAATTGCACGGAAAATATAACCACGGAAGACAGAAGGATAATAGATATTGGCAGATAGTAGGTGAGAAAGGGAAAGGGGCGGGTGAGCTGAGTTTAAAGGTGATTTACAATGCGTAACATTGTTTGTGACTTAAAGAACTAATGATCTATTACAAGCCGACTTGCCACTGTTTAATCAAATTCTTCGCGTGAATGTCATGCGAAACATTCAGCTCACTACTAGGTATTTAGTCAAGGAAAAAGTGATTCGTAAATCATACAAGGCCATGAAAGATCTCGGGATAGAACATGTAGAGTGAAGGAAAACATTGTGGCTACTAAACTATATCTTTATTTGACGAAGATATTGCATAAAAGAATAATGATAATATAGGATTTATATAGCGCATGTATCGACCTTGTTAGGTGCTCAACGCGCTCCTATAATCATGGAAATTACCCAGGCTAAGCTAGTATAAACATTCCTGTGCTTACAGCTTTTTGAGGAATTACTTCATGCTGGTACCTACTTACCTCAACTGGGTTGAGCGCAGCACAATATGGGTAAATTTTTTGCTGAAGGAAAACACGCCGTGGCTGGGAATCGAACTCACGTCTCTCAGATTGAAAGAGAGAGTCTTAACCACTAGACCACGACGCCCCACGCATGCGCCATAATTGATCGAAACGCAAAGCGAATGAATCATTTTACTATCCATACTCAAAATGACGATACTCTTAAAGATGGCATCTGGCGTCATGATCCAACTAAGAAATAATAACACTTTTATGGTGAGCAGTGAAGGTTGGATCACTGATGGTTGTAACGCTGAAGAATTGACCATGTCATCATATATTATGATTTCTAGCTTGCATTAATTGATTATTATAATGCTTACAAAGGAGGACTTTAATATCACATAGCCCTAGACGGAGGATTTGATTGATATGTGGCTATTAAACATTGGGTTGTAAATGGATCCTCTGAAGATCGGATTGCTTCAAGAGATTGGCACTCAACTTTGCGGTTTCTAAAAGGTGTGCAGCTTGACAAATCATGCAGATGCCTGCACCTTTTCACTTAAGATCTTCTTCAGCTCAACAATTTTGCCTCGTGTTATGATGGATACAGTCCATGCAGCGAAATTGGTGCCATTTTTCGCGTCGTCACGGTACGAATTGTTCGTGAAGTTGTAGAGTCCAACGTGGAAATGTGAAAAGCAACCTTTCTTCGAATTGTCCATGTTTATATCGAAGTTTTTGTCTTTACTTAGTTTATCGTCTCATAGGACTAACCGAATGCTGTTGAAATCTATTTCAGAAAACAGAGTAGACTGTAACTGTAATTTATATCAACTCAGATATACACTCTACCCAATATTTGGTAGAAAGAGAACAAGCATGCTTGCTGTGTAAATTTGTTACCCCATATTGGGCGAAATGCAAGTTTAAAAGGTTAATTTCAACGCAACATTGCGTAAAATTTACAAAGTATTTGGTATTATTTTACCCAGCAAACATACATATTGGGTGAAGTTTTTTAAGTTGTTATATATAGGCAGAATTGTAAGAGCAATTACATTTATTTATTCAGTTATTTTCTCTTTAAGGATATTCATGGATTAAGAATATTCCAGAATGTCTCAGCAAAGTTTTGTTAGGCATGTGTATTCATTGATACAATAAAAGTCTGCAACACAATAGAGATTCCTAGTGGCAGTGGAAATGGACAATAGGATTAGCTATGTTGTTTACATTGTTAATTTCACTGAGGTCATTCAAGAGTCTTCGAGAATTTAACTGCTCTGGAAGGAAGGAGAATGTTCTTTTTAAAGACAATACTAGAAGCTTCCAGAATAGTAGAAAGTTATATAAGCTGGCAGTTTCTTCAAGGACATCATCACATCAGATCAGAGTTTCACAGCAGACTTTATGTCAGAGCATAGTTTATTTCCACCTGGAATACAACATTTATCTTCTGTGGAATCATTTGCACGCCATCAATGAACTGTTTGCAGTTATTTTGAGAGAAGAATTCTCAGTTGTCATCGAGTTCAAGCTGTTTGATTGAACGCTTTTCAACCCATTGATTGCTGAAAATTGACTGTTAATCATCATCAACGTCGTCTTCACAGACGTTTCAACTCGTTACAGTGACTCTTGTTATTCATCGTGCTTCAACATCAATTTCATCATCGCCATCGTTGTGAACTTTAATTTAAGGAATCTTCGCCAATCAACTTCGATTTTATCTCGATTCACTACAGGACTATCATAACTTTGGATGATAATCAGAACTGACACTTCGAGAGATGTAAGATCAATATTATTTTTGTTTTGTTTATAAATGATCTTTTTCCTGTAATAAAGAATAGGAAATCATATTCAAAACTAAATTTGCATTATTTTTTTGCGCTATCGTAACAAAGTGTAATTGAAAAAACTTTTCCGATCTTAGAAACCATACATCAGTTAATGATTCACGATTAAGTGGAACAAAATACAGTGCGATATTCGAGTATCATAAACAGAATAAGGTAGTCTACAAGCGCAGAAGCTAATTGAATTCTTGACGAAGAAATGGGTTTTTTACACAAGACAGACACATATGAAACTTGTGGTTTCAACTCAGTGCACAAGTCATCGTAGGCTGCGTATTCAGCCGCCTAAACTTGAGTGAAGGTTCTGCACAGCAGACTACAAAGAAGCTGTGGCACACAATACAAAATTACCCAAGACAGAGGGCGCCAAAACTCTCAACACACCTGCATTAGCTACTCACCATTTTTGAGATAGTTTCGTTGTTGCTATCCCCTAAGACATCGAAAGTGACGGCGATGTACCCCTCCACTGCTGCCGATATTTCTTCCATGGTGCAGTCCGTTGTTTCGTCATCCATTTTCTATCAAAGGAAAAAATATTGCATCAATCACTCTAAACCTTTAACAGAATATGGTAAATATTACGCATGCTTTGATTTGTGTTCTTTTCTTTTCAAAGTCGATACTTTATTCAATTCAAGTGAGAGCTGTTTCTACGGCACTGATCTCTAGTCAGCTTAAAATCATCATTTTGACGCAATATTATCTCACGCAATTTGATTGTACTTTTCAATCAGTGTGAATCACTTTCGTTTTCCTTTTTTTTTGAGACCACCATCACTCACTTATGAGATACTCGGTACTTGACGATTCTCATTTGACCCATGTATAAAAATAAATTTGGATTAAAACATAGGAAAAGGGAACCCCACGCGCTCAAAAGTCTCTTGTTTGCCATGTAGATACTACAGTTGAATACTTTGTTATTGTAAATTAAGTTTTAAGTACGATCGTCCACGAATTGGAATCGATTTTAGCACTACTCCGAAGAAAACGCTTTCTTTTACCCAATGTTTTGATATAAGTATTCTTATATCTGACCCAACCAAAAAAATTGTTATGTTCATATATTCATACGATTGGTTCCAAAATGAGGTAATGCATCAGCTGTGATGTGTACGCTGGCGCTAGAGGAATAAATTTAACCCAGTGTGTACCGGCACCTGTACAAACCCATGAGGATGACATAATTCAGTTGTTAACATGTAGTCGATACTTACCCACCACTCGTGTTCATAGTGTCCCCATATAAGCCAGACGTAGTTTGAGCCGTATAATTCAGCTTTATAAGCCTAAAAAACATATAGAAGTATTTTATTCCTTTAGCATTTTTAAAAATCAATTCACAAGAATTTGTGGTAGTGATGTGCGTTTTCACTATTCATTAGCAGTGGTAGTCACGTGGTGAAAGGAGGTCTGACTTGCGTGATTTACCGTTGTGTATTCGTCTGAGGGCCTTTTTTTATATATAGATAACGCCCGATTATGGACAATTTGACTTACGATTTAAGTAACTAACATGATTAAAATATTCTGATTGGAAGTTAAGCAATGTTACCGAAATGGAAGAGTTACCATAATATTAGGTCTTAATAAAAAACTACTTTCTACTCTAATCTTTTTGATCATGTTATGATTAAAATATCTAGAAAATGTTAATTGTATTTACGATAAAAGATATATGATGAAAAATCATTATTAACAATAAAAGAATATTTGATAAGTTTACGTACGTCAACCAAAGCGAAGTCTACTTAAGAAAATAGGTCGGGGTAATGAAATGGGCATTATTCTATTTTCATTCATTTTCATTTTCGTTGTGGGTCACTTTCACTTCACACAGAAGAATAAATTGGACTACACGCAAATGTGTCGACTGAACATTTCAACCTTGTCATTTTTCATTTTTCTTTTATTTATAGGAAAAAATCGGGACAGGGATTAGCATCACACTATTCAAATACTGAAAAAAAATCTTACATTTGAACTTTTTTTTACTGTTGCATACATCATAAAGGAGTCTAAAAGGTCAATATTACTGTTTTCATCTTTCCTCACATCTTTAACTCTCATTAATATGATGATTCCAATGTGATTCGATGTTTCCCCTTACCTCACAAAACACTTGAATGGCCTCTTTCTGATAAAAATTTCCGATGATGACACGTACATCCTTGTCCTGAAAGAAAGTTAGACAGACCAGATTATTCGACTCATTCGAGTTCAATGTGTTATCTAGATAAAGCTAAACGTGTAAATGATTATGAAGTGGTAAATTTTTAGAGCCTCTGAATGTACCGCTGCATGCAGTTTATTTCTACTTACGAATTCAATCAATCTATATACTTCCTCCCATTAATAAACAAACATTTGACATTTTGACACCGGAAACCAAATGTTTCTGTAGCCTTATAATATGTATATAACAAGTTACTTCCATATTCCAGAAAACAAAAGGTTATCTCGCAAACTGACAGATATCCGTTACCGTCTCTTGTAAAATTATTCTATATATTTTTTTATACAGATGCGGGAAAATCAATCATTAACTAAAGCTTTCCCAAGGTGTGTGAAATTGCCACTGCATTTATTCCCTGAACGCTGTTGGGTTTTTGCAGCGTCAAATCAACTTGATTACATTTTTCAATTATCTAATAGAGCCTCCTTTTTGTCTCAGGAGAAGGTTAACCACATCGAAACAAATATTTATGGCTCTTATCGTATACCCTCTCACGTTTTTTTTCTATTTCTCTCTCCGTCTCCCTCACTTATACCCCCCCACCTCTCTCTCTCGCCCCGCTTTGCCTCTGCCATTCTTCTCTGTTTTTATTTATTAAAGATCTGGCAACCCAGATTCGACAAAATGTCAATGCGTTAGTGTATTACCTACCCACCCCTTTTTAATAATACGTTGCTCTTGGATTGGCCATGAGCTGACACGTGACTAATCATAATTTTAGCAGAAAAAATGCAATCCCTCAGAGATGGTGTCAGCACCATTTTGCATTCGATTGCCCCTATTCTCCCAACCAGTTCAGTTATACATTTGCTCTACGGCGGCCGTACCTCGAGTTAAAAAACAGTCCTTTTAACATTTTTTTTTGTAATAGCTACATGTGTTTGAATAAAAATGAGTAAAACGACTGTTTTCGACTCGCCGGACGGCCGGCATATATGGAGGAAATGTGACTGGGGTGTTAATCGCTAGGGATTCTCTGCCGTGATGAAAATCAGTCAAATATGGCTGCGGGATGAACCCAGTGTCTATTTGTACAGTCAAATTCATTTTCTAAAATAATTTCAGAATGAAGTTTACATTCCAATGATTTTACATGTAAGCTTAGAATTAACAGTAAAGTGTTAATTCAACAAGATCCGTGCTATAAAGTTCATTATTATTATTGCAACTATTGTTGTTGTTATCATTATTATTATTATTACTATTATTATTTTTACCTTTGTAGTATTAACAATCCTATCCTATGTGTATCTTTTTTTACTCACTCCATTCTTGTTTATACTGTAATGTACTTGTATTCTCTTTATACTTGTATACTCTTGTATTCCTGATAGGGAGTTGAGAGAGTTAAGTTAATCTCATCTCAATTTTGCTTTAGAAAATGTTCTCTGTTCTAACGTCCTCGCACCATTCATTTTTCTTAATTTTGACCTTAAAGTACTCTAAACAAAAACGGTCAAGGGTGGAAAGGGGTGTATCACCCTCGTCCCTTTCTCTTATACCACCCTCTGTGTTCTTAAGTGTGCATTTGTAATACCCTAATGTATTTGACCCCCACCCCATCTCCCTAAAACATCACAAAACATAAACAAAATTAAGATATCTTCTGGTGAGAACGGATTGTGTCATTGAGTCCTGCTAATAAAGGGCATATTCTCGAGAGATCGTAAGAGTGATCTTTTTTTTTTTTAGATCGTTAACGAATCTAGAAGAAGATAGCAATGAAATATTGCCCTCCTCTACTAATATTTGATTATAGGTCAAGGACTGGATATCTTTTACCTGGTCTAGACGACACGTCCATCGCTTTTTGCGATTTGAAATCCTGTTAATGAAATAAGGAATGCATTTCCCTTTGTACGTGCCTTCTCTTCTGTTCACGAACGTAACCAAAGGCTTTCAAGGACGAGAAAGAACATGCACATTCTCTATTCCACTGGGCTTGAGTATGGTCCCCGATTCAGTCGTTTACTATTGTGTGTTCATTGAAAAGAAATATACTTGTTTCACGGAAAATATTTTCCTTCAAGATTTGTTATCGATTTAAAAGTAAAAAATAACAATTGTCAATCTAATTCTGTTCTTTTCAAAATCTCACATTCTTCAATATTTTTAAGAACTTGAAATCAACGTTCATCGTAACTTTTTAGCGCCCCCTACCGCTCAGAAAAAATATGGAATATTAGAAAAATTACACGTGTTAAAAGAGTAAATGCCATTGCATCAGAATGATAATTCCAATGAATCTCGGATTTATGAACTTTTATGAGCCTTTGTCAAGCTGACTGAAAGAAAAACAACTTTTTGTCCAAACAAATTATTGGAAGGGGCTGCAGCATATTCGAGCCCCAGGGGTCCGCTGCCCCTGCAATATGTTATAAGGATTGCATTTTAGGAAATGTTATCTCCTTATCGGTTTAATAACAGATTCCGGGTCATCTTTTCTTATTAGCTTATAACCACCATTATAAAGTGTTCGGGATAATTTCTTCCGTATAAAACTCCGCAAGGGATAAGACTGTAAGATATGAATGGACAGTTTTAAAATTACAATATTTTAAAATTCATTGGAAGCTCTCATAGAGAGTGAAGCGAATACATATCAGAAAATAATTGCCTCCTACGCATATTCCTTTTTGTTTTCTCTATTAAAGAGAAATGCCAGTAGTTGCAGTAAACACTGATTTCATGAGAAAGTCTGTAAAACCAGGCTTAATTGTCAGATTATCGAGGATCTAGATCTGGTACAGTTACATAAACTGAACTTTGTGAAATCTTGAAATCTACGCTGAAAAATGTTCACACTGAAGATCACCAACACAGATAGGCACACGTTGGACAGTGTATTGATATTGCTAGAATAAAGACCCGACGGAAGTGATCGAATCCGCGCTTATTTTGCTTATTTCTCAGCAATTACACAATTTCTTCCAGAATCCTTTGGCACATATTTTTTATTCATACAAACAGACACTTGGGTGGTCATTTTATTAGATTCTGTAAAGAGTCAGTTTGAGATCGTTACCAAAACTGGAATTTATCTTTAAACTTAAATGGTGAATTTTCAGTGCTTCAATCTCATTTACATCTTTCATAGGTTCATTTTTTTGTACGAGATAATTTGTTTCTTTAGATGTCCTACTTTAGTTGTTTGCCATGCTTAAGAATCTTAACAGAATTTGTAAAATAATTTAATTTCTCTATTTGTTATAAGTACTTTTTCTTAGAAGAGGGAAATGTGGAGGTAGAATTCCAAAATGCGGATGTAGTCTCAATTGGTAGCAGAGTGAGAATGAAAACAATAAGCACGGTTATGATAGAAGTAATTAGAATATGATTGTTATTATTCAAACGAAAATCACTACAAATGTGAGGCAAATCGATTCTGGTTATTGACTTTACAGTTCAAAGCAACACAATGATGGTGTGTGTTTTATGCTCTCCGCAAATTGTAATTTGGGAATTTACGAGCAGCTTCTAGATTATTTTTGACCTGTTCAGAAAAAAAGTTTTGAAAAAGACAGAATCTCTCCGTCCGTTAGTGTGCCGACATTGCCATTCTTCAAAAATATCAATACACATCACTTAATCGAAACACGCCCACGCTTTAGAACAAAAAAAAATCGATGAAACTTTAGCAATATAATTTGGCTCTCAGTTCAAGTCCAGTCGTTCGTAAGGGTAAACACACTGTCATCTGAAGCAAAAGCTAAAAAGAAAAAAATCATGTCATGTATCATTATGGTGACAACACCAACGCAGTTATATGGGTCCCCTTTTCAATTGCCACATGACCTTTTACTTGTTCTTTTAATCATTCACTTCCTAAAAACAAACAAAAATAAAAGACTGAGGAATCATATTTTTGGCTACAATTTCCATTTTTTCGTAAATGTAGTGCTTAATATCACGATAATTATTCGGGTATATGTTAAGATTGGCGATGTATTCGAATAACTAAAAAAATATATAATGCAAAGTATGTTTGTACTACATTATTGTGTTGATATCTCAAGTGAATGGTGATTCGTGCTCCCAATAGCGGCACCTCCATTTTTATTTATTTTTCTTTTCTTTTTACTAAAAGCAAGACTTGAGATTGTATAGGATTGCTTTGCTTGGTTTTTTTTCCAGTGATTTATTTTTATCTCTCTTTTGCCCACCCCCCTCCTTAATCATTCCTATATCATGTATATCGATCCATGTTTAAAACTATTATTTGAAACTATTATTTAAAACTACACTTTGACGAATCAGCCTCACAGTCTTCCACCACTTAGTTTTTTTTTCTTTATTACCATTATTATTATTATTTGTAGTTTATGGGGGTAGGGGGGTTAAGTGTAGCTAAGGGTCTGGCTTTAAGTTGTGTGTTTGTTTTTTTATTAATATAACTTCCTCATTAATCAGTTTGATTGAAGAGTATGGAGAATCTTAACTTGAGTTTTATATACAGATTATAAGTTTATTTCCGTAATTTAGATTTTTGCTGTTGTACCCGGATTCTTTTCTGTATTTATCCCTTCGTGATTATAAGTTGTTAAAGAAATGTGAGCAGATTAATTCTAAGTTTACATTTGAAATTCATATATATTCCTTTTCTCACCATGTTAAAATGTTTATGTGTAAACTTGAAACAATTAAGTTTTAGTGATGTCATGTTATATATATATTTTTTTACATGTGATATGAGGAAGAAATAAATATGATTTAAAACAAAAAATTATTGCTGCCGCAGCCCGCATGGAAAGCATGCCATATTCACGATATTTAATCACAAATACATTCCAGTCTACATTGTGTGAACCACTCGCACGTTACAACGACTCAAACTCCAGCATTCGGCCCTCTCGGGGCCCTCTCCAGAGCGTGCCTGTCCTTTCATATCTACAATAAATGAGAACTATACACGCTTTATCGTGTTATATTGTGAAACAGTAGATGGGTAGAAAGAGGTGGGTTGCAGGTATTTTTTCGAATGGGCACAACGAACGCAGAGGTAATATGGGGATTGAGTGACCAACCTCACTAAGGCACTGGAATCTGATGTGGCAACACTTCCGCCAATGGACTATTATCGGGAATTGTGGTTACCAACAAGGGCCCGTCTGATATTTCTCTGAAATTTGCTGTAAAATTCTATTCTGTGTGATCTCAATTTATCAATCAAATGAACAAAAATGGATACCTTTGGTCACAGACAAAAGATACGTTGATATGTCGAACACGAAAAATACATGTGCACGTTACTACGCATAAAAGACGCCACGAAAGACGCGTTAACGCGTAAAACATAAAAGACGCGTTAATGCATCGAAGACGAAAGACACATAAACGCATAAAAGACGAAAGACAAAGACACATAAACGCATTCCCCCTCTCTCTCTTTCTCTCTCACACACACACACACACACTCTCTCACGTTATCCCTATGCCATTGGTATACGTCCGAGGACAATGTTCTCTGCTCACCCTCCCGAGCTCTGAACGTTGATACAATAAGGCTAACTGTGCGATTTAGCATCTTAGGTCTAATGCGACAGTCACACAGGCGTAGTCGACCCAAAACCGACAAAAATGCGTTATGCTATTTTTAATGATATACCGTCGGTCGGTTTGAAGTCGGTTCCATTGGTGTGGGTGTAGTATAATGTTTGACATCTGAGGACTATTGTTGGAGCAATAATTGTCTTTGCTCATACAGACATCAGACAAGGCCCGCACACACCCACGCTCTCGCACACACTTACCTTCAGATACTTGAGAGATTGTGCGATGTTTTGCGACATCGTCTCCATATCCTTGTCGACATTAAAAGCCTCTTTGACCATGACATGGATATTGCTTTCGTCTAGTTTGGTAATCAAATCGTTCACCACCTGTTCGGAATGTCAAAGAAATATGAATGTCAAAAAAAGGGAGGCCGATATCTCTTAACGGTGTTTTTGAACAAGAAATCTAAGTAGATATTGGATCATCAGTCCGTTTACATCCTCTCTATAGCACACCACCTGACTTGTTTACGCAGTCTTACTTCAGAATCGGGAGGAGGTACGTATGAAGCTCTGTTCGTTCGTACACGTTGACGATGTAAAAATAGCAAAGTGAAATATTTCGCCCAAATTAATAATGGGCAATATAACATTTTTGACCGGCGAAATGTCATATTCCACTTCTCCGGATTGTAACTTTGTCGACAATAACGACATATTTGGTACTTTTGAACAGTAAGAAGCCGGTTTATTTGGTGAGACTCGACAGTACATTACTTTGTACATCATCAGAGATTTGCTCTTTTTGTTACAACTTTCCCATCATTAAACACTGCATGATATATATATTTGTTTAATCGGACTCGATTTTTCAAACTTATGAAGATAGCTTGAATTGACTGTTGATTGACAAAATCGAAGGCCAATGCTTTATATAGTTTGCATGAAAACGTGTTCATAAAGAGGGACTATCAGAGCATCCAGCCTCTTCTCTCCACTGGCACCCTACCCTGGCGGTCAATTGTTAAATCCTGTCAGACCTAACATGCCTCAACTTAATATGATATTCCTTGTTTTGTTGGTTCATATTTTTGTATGCACTGTCATGAAAAGACCTTCCATTTTCGAGGCTTTTATGATTTGCGTTAGCAAGTGCATTGGTCTTGGCCGTGACCCTCGTCACATTCCTGTTTGAGATCTAGACCATTCCTGATATTGCGTGACATGAATAGCTATGCATGTGACCGAGCCCATTTTTTTAAGAAAGTAGAAAAATGGGAGAAAATGAATTTATGAAAAGTATTCAAACACTCAGGCGGGCACTTAACCTTAAGCAGAGCTGGGGCGGAAAGGGAGAAATAGGGAAAGTTGTACAGAATGCGAATGGTTTAGAATTCTCGATAATACCCTGAATTGTATAGGAGCAATAACCTTTGACATGCTTTGAAATTATAATCAATATGCTTCTCTTTTTAAACTATATTATTAACGATGGGTTATCACAACAGAGTAATGCAAATAGACAAATAAGCGTCGACTCTTTTCTTACTTTGGCTCCTTATTCAAGCGTAAAATGAGCAAAATTAAATCAAACTAATCAATCGTCATGATAGGAGAGTGAATAGTATTTTGTTTCCTTCGGATAAGTAACATAACTGACTGGGAGGGGTCTATACATAATTTAATATGTTATTAATATGTATTTAAATATATATGATACGTAAAAACCTAAATAATGGAACGAAATGCCTATTAAAAAGGTCAAAAAATGTACAAATAAAGTTATAGACTGTCTAAAAAATGAGTTTCAAAAGATTCTGAAAGAAGAATGCAATAATTCTTTATAACCTATACTTATCTTGAAAAAGAGATATTCGCACAAATAAGAGTGTTACGGGCATACAATAGACCAGTTCGTAGTTACTTCATGGACAATTTTGGTCAAATGACCTTTCATTTCTTTCATCATGATAGGCAGATTTCAAAGCACGATATTACATAAGCTTGCCTTACAAAGCATAATGAAGAAATTGAATAGACCAGGTGACTAGAATAGCACACCAATGAACACTTAATGAAGGTATTTGTTGCATTCCTACTTTGAATGCATATCATAGCATGCTGCACAATGTACTTGACAAACTATGAAATACCAGTCGTTCGTGGAAGCATTGTTGTTTTTTGTGGATGTAAATGAAAACGACAATCAAGACATCAAAGTTGGTGCTTATCTCATTAGATTTTAAAGCACCATGTCACTTTAGTACAAATGACCTTCTTCTGATCATGCGTAGAATCTTTTGATCATGCGCAGAAAGGAACTACGAACTGGCTTATTGGACTCCGATTTGGTTTTATAAATACAAATTGATGACTTAAATAGTATTATAGTTATCTCGCTGTATATTTGACAAATGTGTAATGACTGTTTTTTTTTTTACTTTTAGATGTTTGGGAAAATGATGAATTCTGGATAGTTTTGTTAAACATCAAATCGTCTAATCAGGAAGATAAATTCACATAAAACATCTAGGTTGCTTTTACCATTCAATGATTACAAGTGGTTTCAGATTTTATCTTCATTCATCTATGGAATCGAGGTTAGAAAAATTATATTATATAATTATGTCTACAAACTATTAAGATAGGGCTTGTTTTGGTGAAAAGATATCTCGGTTTCAAAGTCTTAGCACTTGCTCAGAACTTTGCGTGTTCATGAAATACATAATGTTCTGAAATGTACCAATAAACCAATTTTTTGGTGCGAAAGCCCTCGCATTACAAAAATCGATAAACAAAAAAATGATTATGATATTGAAGACAGTGGAGTTAACCTTGATCATAGACGACTTTCAATCATTTGGTTGCAGCTGCATTTTTATTATAAAAGAAAACCAAACATTACATCGATGATTTTGACCATCAATGATCTGACCATCAAAGACCGCCAAAATATATATTTATCTTATTTATTAAAATATCTTTATACAGGATAACAATCTCAGATTGACTGTTTTTTAGCATGGTGACCTGTTAACATAAAATGACAATATATACATAACATATAAAAGTGTAACTTAGGTAGACAATGCAAAAAAAAGTAATATATAAACTAAGGTGTATGATATTAATGACATAGTAAATAAAAAAATCAACAAAAATTAATGAAGGAAAATAGGAATCTAATTATCATTGAGCATATCATAATAGACTCAGAAGAAAATTTTACAAAATGAATATTGCCAAGCAAAGTATGGAAGCTTATTTGCTATAATAAATATAATATCGCTGTCTACTTATTCTTCTATTGGCTGTTTGCACGCGTCTACTACATCAAACTACAATACCATGAATATATAAAAGATTAAAATCAATCAGACGTTTATATATTTTTTTCTCTGATCACCAAAACATGAAATAATGCTCCGTTGCTAACAGTGTTTGCTTTAAGGTAAAAATGTGAGTTTTGCTGTATTTGAAGAGCTCGACTGCAAAAGGGGTTAGATCCATTGTTCATCTAATCTGATTTTTTTTGTCTCAATGTATAGATTTTTAGTAGCTCTATAGGGTGATGCCAAAGAAAAGCTGAAATTCGCATTAAAAAGTGAAGAAAAAAATAGAAAAGAAAAATCCTTTTTTCAAAAGGGGTTAGATCCATTTCAGTTTGATTGCGAAAGGGGCTAAATCCAATAGTAAGTTTTGGTGAAAAATATTTTTTAACAAAATATGAAGACAGGCAGATTTTTTTTATATCAAATGTTTTGTTCAGATGGTAGGCATGGTAGGGTAGTTTATCATAACGATTTAGTCTAGCATATGGGAGAATAAAAAAAACACGAATTTCTCGGAATGGCCTAAAGTGGATCTAACCCCCTTTTGCAAATAAACTCTTCATTTCCCAAAAGAAATCACTCAAAATAATCAATGAGGAAGGAAAATTTTGATCTTTTCAAGTCAAGCAGTGGATTCCGTCTGCTCCTAACGGACAAAGGATCGGTATACATTGTGGAGCATAACATGCAGGCGCCTATTCATTCATGAATAAATCATCGATTTCCAAACTCAGGTTTCTGATTTCATTCCCATGTAATTGCATCCCACTTCATGTTCTCTCAGGAAGGGTTTGATTCCAGAATTATTCTACCTCAAGATCTTGGGGTCGTTTTGATTAGTTTCCGAGCACTGATTCTCTCTGCTCTCGACCATTCCCCTTCTCCCATCGAGAACAAACAACATGTCCCAACCAATTGCGCACATGTTGCAAAGCTATGGAAAGCCGGCGAAGTCAAAATTCGCATTGTCACACGCTCATTCGGAAAATGCAATACTTGATTTCACTCAATCAGCATTTTACTTACTTTTTCGTTCCAAAGCCCATTAAAAATGTCAAGCATGTGCAAATACTCCGTATTACATGTATTCCAATTGAAATTATACAGTATATCATAAACACAGCGTTCCTGGGAGGGGCGAGCCCCCCCCCCAATATTTACTATATTTTGATCAGGCGAGGGAATTTTTGTTTTATTATTTGTCTGTCTGTTGCTGTTTTTTAGGGGGGAAGGGGACATCCCAGGATTTTAAGAAGACGATTGGCAAGGAACTTCGTCAGCATATAGATCAATGCCACCTCCCCCCCCAAAAAAAAAACATTTGCCATCTGGAGTTACACTGCATAAGCAGATGGAGATAAGAAGATAATGCTCGCTTCAAGTTTTCTTTCCGATCAAATTATTTCGATACCTAAATCCACGGAGCGTGTCTCGCCCCGATCGAATCCCAGGTAGGGCTTGCCTCGACGTGGGAATAAGTTCGTCCCTCCTAAATTGCCCTTCAATCCCGAGAAATCCGATCCGACACAAACACTGCAGCCAGGCTCTCAACCACCGGCAAATGGTAACGGACTGGCACAACTGCGAGGGAGCGCGGATAGAACATTCAAACACTAAGCCGATTTTACTGCTAACAGAGCAATGGGAATGAATCGTAAGAAACGCAAAATACTTTCCAGCTGCATTATGTTATAATGAGCAACCTCCTCCCCCCCAAAAAAAAAGAACGCGCAAAGACAATTTTCAGCACCATATTCATCTTGACCATCACTTTCACCGTCGTCATCTTCATCTTAACAATCATCATCAACATTTTCATCATCATTATCATCATGTTCATCACCATCATCTTATTCTTCTTCTTCGTCATCATCATGTTCTTCTTCTTCTTAATCATCATCATCATCATTATCTTTAATATCATTATCATCATCAGCAGCAGCATCATTGCCATTATCACCATCATTATCATCATCACTATTCTGGCGTCATCGAATCATGGTTTGCCTCCAAAATCGTAGGACCTTTGATCCAGGGATCTTGATCAAGATAAGACGAATGGCCGGTGCTTGCAGCTACTCATTTTCTGTGTAGTACAAACACGTAAAGGGATGGGGGTTTATTGTTACAAGGCGCACCCCTTTTTTCAGTTTTCCAGACCCTTTTTTGCCGTGTCATGCGAACTATTCAATATTTACTTAGTTTCCTTCTCAGCTACTTCTCTTCGCCCTCTCCCCATCTTTCCCTCTGTCTCTCGCTCACTATTTATTTATCTCTACTTCCATCTGTCTGTCTCTCTTCCACTCACACACACCGACCCCCCCACCCCAGAGTATAACTTAGAACGATTGATCAAACATGATAGACAATCTAAAAGCTTTTCCAACCAATACCATTTTCCTGGGGGTAAATACAAATATGTACATATAAATATATAAATACTTACGGCGATATTATCAAGACTGTTTACTCCCAAGATGCCGACATTCTTCCACTCCCACTTCATACACATTTTAATCCGCGGATCGTTGTAACTATTTGTTGACGGAATGGTTCGGAACAAAAGCGGGTTTCCAGAAGACAACGATGGAGCATGGGATCCGTAGGTGATCTGAATGAAAAAAAGTGATACCATTATATGGCTTTCATCCATTGTCTTGGGTACGTGTTCTGAAGTCAGGATTAACTTACATCATTGTCTGACTCTGTGCTAGAAATATGGGAAGCCAAAGTGTCAGATTTTGTATTAAGTTGTATGTTTCTTAATACTGTGCTCTTTCCTGATTCATCGATGGTGAAGACAATCATGTATTTATACTTACTACTCAAAAAAAGTTAAGGACCACTTTTTAAAACGTATATAATTTTTTTCATACAAAGTGTTTTATTTCTGGAAATACCTCAGTACAACTGTCCTGAATGTCCTTAAACACGCTGTAATCAATTTCACGCATGGGTGGTTTCAGTTGTTGCACACTGTCGCTCTCATCTCTGCACATCCTGAAAAGTGGGTTCACAGGGGTATCAACTATCGACATGAAGAGGAAAAAACGAATTTCTGAGTGTCTTTCAGGCAGCATAGTATCGCGTATGACCTCCTCCTGCAGCAATAACGGCTTCACAGAGCTGTCTCATGGAGCTAATGAGGTGATTAATGTCTCTGACGACCAGTGCATCCCATCCAGCCTCCAGAGCCACACCCAGCTGCTGCAGTCCAAGTGGATGGGCTTCGAGCTGCTGGATACTTCTCCCCATCATGTCCCGGACGTGCTCTATCGGGTTCAAGTCCGGGGACCTCGCTGGCCACTCCATACGCTCAATTCCATGGCCCTCAAGGAACTCGGTCACCACCCTAGCTCGGTGGGGACGGGCATTGTCATCCATCAAAATTAAGTTTTCACCCACATTTTCAGCAAATGGCACCACAATAGGTTCGAGGACTTCATCCCTGTACCTCACTCCTGTCATTGCTCTCCCTGGGACCACGTAGAGACGAGTACGGTTGTCATAGGTGCTGCCTCCCCACACCATGATGCTGCCTCCCCCATAACGGTCATGTTCTGCAATACAGGGGTCAGCAAATCTCTCTCCTGGTCGCCTCCAGACTCTCATACGTCCATCATTGTGGTCAAGGGAAAATCTGCTCTCATCTGTGAACAGAACTCTACGCAATTGCTGTCTGGTCCATCTGACATGCTGCCGAGCCCAGTTGAGACGAATTCTTCTGTGAGCAGGGGTGAGTGGGACACACTGAGTTGGCCGTCTGGCATTCAAATTTGCTCTGTGAAGTCGGTTACGGATTGTTTGAGTGGAAACAATCACTCCAGTTGCTGAAGTGAAGTCATTATTGAGGCGGCGTGCACTGTGAAAGCGGTTGCGGAGACTGAGATTCGTCAAGTAGCGATCATCTCTAGGGGTTTTGAAACTGGTCGGCCACTACGGGGTCTCTCAGAGTATAGCCCTGTCTCTCGGTGTCTTTCACTTGCTCTGCTAATGACACTGTGTGACACGCCCATCACTCTGGCTACTCTTCGCTGAGGCCAGCTTCGAGCATCCCTAGGGCTCTGGCTACATCTGTTTCACTTAGGTGGTGTCTTGGCATTGCTGTTGTAGGCAAGTTGTTGATTTTAAAGACAGTAATTGCTTTGGAAGCCACTTTTATACGGACCCACTGCAATGATGTGAGAAACATCGTGAAAGAACTGCATGTTTGAAAGTGATTTCATTGTGTTTGAGGATATTCAGGACACCTGTATCCTGGCATTTCTGTTGTCAGCAATTTGTTGATTGTAAAGACTAAAGACAGAAAATGCTTTTGAATCCACTTTTGTACCACTTCACAATGGGCCCGCTTTTCAGGATATGCAATGATGTGAGAGACATCATGCAACAACTGAAACCAAATTGATTACAGTGTGTTTGATGGCATTCAGGACAGCTGTATCTTGGCATTGCTGTTGTCAGGAAGTTGTTGATTGTAGAAACACCTTATATATATAAGAAAAATTACATACGTTTTAAAAGTGGTCCTTAACTTTTTTTGAGTAGTGTACTTTCTAGACAATTATGACTGATTTGAGAGCCAAATGAGCTGAAATATTTTATATCTACTATTAGTGATTTATGTAACAATTGGCTATTCATACTTAAACCACAACTATACCCGACTTCAATATGGGCCTTGGTATTTCGATATCTATTTTGATTTTTTATTATCTTCAAAATACATTTTTTTGAAATACCGCTTTCTTTTCTTAAATTGTCAAACGAAATACAACCGTCTCAAGCAAATGAAATCATGACATGTATATCATATTGACTTTGCAATAATTAAAAAAAATCCAGATACCGGAAAGCAAATTGTTCAGATATATTAAAGAAGGTAGGAATCTCGGCCTAGTATCATATTCCAAATATATAAATCTAAATGTGGTGTAGTTATCTACTAATCCTCCGAAAATTGCCAATGAATGTACTTATACGAGATACCTTGAAAAGAATTTTCTCGTCAATTTTACTAGTACTTTATCATGAATATTATTAATCACTTATTCTTAATGACTTTTCAAAGAATTACATCCGAGGCGGCATCATCTAAAAGTAAGGGAAATCTGTTGAAGCGGGGGGGGGGGGGGGAGGGGTCCATGAATGTGATTTGAGAGAATTTAGAATGAGAGCCGGATCACTGAGTGTGAATTTAACAAAAAATCCATTTCACAAAGTTATTTTACTGTGTCCTCTTTCTACATTGTCCCTTCCGGAAATCTCACTTCTCCGGATTTTTCAAGGGATTTTTACCACGTCCAAGATTTCCGAGGATAATGCCAGAAATTAAGACATTTCCAAGATTTGCAAGGATAGATGGGGCTTCTATGAATAGCTAATATATTCGCAATATATGTATTAAAAATATATCGTTGAAATCAAATATACTTAATCTTTAAAGCTAGATTCTATTCTTTCACTTGCGGATAAGAGTTTGAATATTGACATTTTAGTGCATGTAATTCAACCTCTCTACATGTATATTAACAGCTGATATAAAACTTGACAGCATATTTTGTAACCCATCGATAGTTCATGTCGAAAAGTTCGTTTTTAACGCTATTTTGCGATTAACACATTTATGCATAATTTTGACATTTCAGTGAATTTTCAACAACTATATCAGATAATTAAAGCATATAAATGTTTTTACAAAATATTGATAAACTTTAAAATTCAATAACTTCGTTTGTCCGATTTTGATGAAAATTTCAGCATTTTGCTCTTACCCTATTTATTTAGATATAAATATTTTCAGCCTGGACCATCCCTTTAAGATTTGAGAAGTAGAACCCTTGCTTTCTTGATCCCTTTTGATATATCTAACGATATAATCGAACACAAATTACACACACACATAAAATGATGGGCAACATACTGCCCACTGTGTTGGGTAGATGTATGTTGGTAAAAATACACATGTCCATAATATTCTGGGCAATTTTTATCCAATTTAACCAATAGCTGTGTAAATAGTAGGTTTCCCAGGGTTGGTTAAAAGTTGGGGATTTTTTTTAAGATTGTGTGCCAAAGCAGCAATATCTAAAGTAACCTAAAATGGGCCTGTATTATATTTATAAAAACCGACTTGCATCAATCTCCACAATAAGAAACCTGCTATTATTTCAAACACATTAAAATTCCATAATTACAGAGGCCTAATAAAAAAAATATAACTATAGGGAATATGACAGCGTTTGTTATCGATTTATGCACGGCAGAAGCTATGGGTTCACGTGTGTGTTTATCATGCCCCAAGGCGTTGAGTTATTAAGAAAAATCACCTGTCATTTTTATTTCAGCGAGTCTTCAGTTAATGCGGGTCAGCAGGTTTAAGAATAGTATTACGCGTGATTCGGTTTCTAGGAGTGTTTATACTACTCTCTTAATTCAAATGAGCTAATCCAGACCCCCAAATCACACTCCTCTTGTAGTGATAGTACACTCTAAAAAATGAAGTGCTAATTTAGCTCTTAAAGAGCGTGTATACTGACTGCACTTCGGAGTGCTGATTTGTCTAGTTCAAATTCCGAAGTGCAGTCACTATATACACGCTCTTTAAGAGCTGAATTAGCACTTCATTTTTTAGAGTGCACTTTCACTCAAAAAGAGGTAAAATCCACTCTAGAATGATGCAAATCTCACTCAAAAACGAGTGAGTTCGTCCCATTCTAAGAGGAGTTTGATAAAGGACCGGATTGGCTCTTTTGCATTTAGAGAGCATACTGTTGTTCATTTCATAAAACCTTTGGTCTTTATTTTGGTAATTGCCAATATTATTAATAAGATATTCATTATAAACGTTTTAGTTATAATTAAAACATCAGTCATAATATTCAAACTCACAAGGCCAAAGTCTTATGGAATGTTGAAGGACACTTGAAATCAAATGCAGGTCTATTCAAATTACTAAAATCAACCATTGGTCCTGCATTTGAATGTAGCTTATGGTAATCAATGCTGATATGTTAAATGCAATAGAACATCAATGTAAGTAACCCCGACATTTATGGGTAAAATGTGAAATTGCTAATGCCTGCCTATATATTAGAAAGTACAAACGCTGTTTAGAGGATTTACATATCCACGATAACGCTGTTTACAACATGGACCTAACAGGAGATATTTCAACAATTTAAACAAGTGTCAAAATCTTTAACAACAAAAGTTAACCTTTTAATATGCATTTTCATTAAATTAGGCATGGTTGTTCATACTATTTTAAACAACTATTCTAAGGTTTATATAAACAGCGTTTTATAAAATCTTAAACAACTTTTTTTTATTGTGTACATAATATTCGTCATGGCATGCATATACCTTTTTTCACAATTTCATTGCTTGTTATACTTTGATTGGATTTATTTTCAAGCTGAGAGAATTGTATTCTATATAACCCATTTGATGCACTCTTAGAAATTTAGGGCAACATACTGTCCACACAATAATTGGTTGTAACTTAATCCAACTTGTTTTAACCAATAATATGTGCTTTGGGTAAAAACTATACAGTATACGTCGAAAACGACCCAGAGTTTGATTAGAAAAAAAATAGGCAATTGTTGTGTGGACAGTGTTATGCTGCCTAACATTTTAAGATTGTGTGAGAGTTACCTATGGTTACAATCTGTAACATCTTACCTGAACCACGCCCCAGAAGACAAGGGGCTTTGAGACGGCTTCGGTGATCTCATTCCGTAGTCCTCCAATGACCATCATCTTTTTATTTGTTGTGTTACTGTAGAGGTCGTCAAAAACGATGTTCACTGCGAACCCCTCGTCGTTCTGTTAAAGAAAAATGAAAGAAGTTGCAATAAACGATGAGCACTAACGATATCAAACTTAAAGAGAGAGAGAGAGCTCGAGTTGGTTTAAAATAAAACGCTGAAAAGAAGTATTGCTATCCAGTGTATGAAAGGTAGTATCATAATTCTAGTATATACAACTGTTATTCATCAAAATAATGATAGGGGATTTCAATATATTCGACCTCCCTTTCCTATGTACTTTGTACATGATTGCAATATTTCTATTCAGCGATTGGCTTTTTTACGCGTGAATACTCATTACGGCATAATCTTTCATTAGGAGATGCGTATAATTCAATCTATATGATTGGCTTCCGTGCTATAAATGAATATTCATTGGCCATCTAACGCCTCCTCGAAAGATGCCCAAGGAATATAAAAGTGTAAAGGAAACAGACGTGTATTCTTTCTTAGGGCCATGGTTTGGACGGACAAACTGGGATGAACTTTCAAACGGAAAATCCATGGTAGATATGAACGCATTAAAAGGGTGTGTATAGTCTTCATTAATCAGCATTAATGCTATCAAATAATAATCCCAATAATAATAACATGATAATCATGATAAGAATGATAAATATTATGATAGTAATTATAATGATAATAGTAATAATTATAATAGTAAAGATAAATGATAATAATAATATTAATAATAAAATTGATAACAATAATATGATAATAATGATAATAAAAATGATAAATAAGCATGGATGGATCATCCTTGGTAGATATGAAAATATTCTGAAATAATGTTGGTTTCATCATCAGTTGATACTAATTGCGATCATTTTCAATTTTATTGTGATAATGGTTATTTTAATATGAATATATACTTGTGTTTCATTATCGTTAATACCATTATCATCACTATTATTTTTGTTATTATTATTACTGTTATTATTTAAATAATAAACAATAGTATTATCTTTATCATTACCTTATAATCACTATCATCATCATAATTTGATCTTTCCATCATAAATGTTCATTTGTATCATTATTATTACTGTTGCTGTATTTCAAATTTAGTAGTGAGGTAATCAAGAGAAAGGATGGATATGCCAATAAACACAAGGAAACTGAAAGCTATCAGTTTTATTTCTTATTTCAGCTTGTTACCCTTCTTAAAACATCATCGATCTTCTCTTTCTTTGGGATCTTGATTTATTTTTTTAATACTCCTTTCCATTTTCCTAATCTGTATGATTATTGAATATATATTTTGTAACGATTTAGAGACGGCGATAAGTGCTTTCCTGTATTATCAGCTATTGGGGAGATCGAGCATATCGTTAAGCTCCCGGCAAAAACCTTTCAAACGATAAACATATATATTGAACAATACAACGATAAAAATTATGATGGATAAGAAAAGAGCGATGCGTGGATAAAACGGTCGATAATTATTTTTCCTGTGACAGCGACGGCTATGATAAAGCGACTTGCTTTCAAGCTGAAAATGTCAAAACAGAGAGAATAAAAAGTGGGGCTCAGCAAGCACTATTATTTTAAGGGTATGATTACATAGAGAGGTTGTATGTAGGCACGCTCTTCAAGGGCTTTGTTTATTTGTACAAAATTTCTAAGTCTTTCCTTATAGTGTGCCCTGAAAGCACGGTGTCAGTTGCGTATTAGGGTTGGGCTTCGAGTATTGCATTATTAAGATCTTTAAAAAGGGTGTCGGGAGTGAAGATATTAAACGTTTTGCGGGGGCCTCTGGGATGTTTTGGGGGCAACAAGGGCGCCCCTCGCTATGCAATCCAAGATGAATGCTTTTAATGACTGTGGGTGAACCACACCATGACAATGCATACCGTATCACCGATAATAGCTTGTCATAATTTGCAAATATTAGAATTTCAATTGGAGTTCATTCCCAGTGGTTGTGGTTATGTTTAAATGTCGTCAAATCGTGCTGCTCCGTGATCGTAACGAAGAAAACTAACGTTTTCAAGTATAGGGATATTAGCTGGAGAGCGTTTCATCAACTTTTGTCTTCTGGCTTGACCAGTTTTCTTCATAATTATGATAGATTGGAATTGTTACTGTATCTTTCGGATAACCCCCCAAAAAATGGATAAAGCATCTAATAATACATTTGCATTTACACGTTGTTACAGCTCGCGGTTCAGAACCGCGAGCCGATGCAAAAACCTGACATGATACGCAAACCAACAATATACGCCATAATAGAGACAACGCTGGATCAGTGCCCTTACAATTACGTCACAATGGTAAGGTAATTGAAATGCACACAAATTGCCGATTCTGCATCGGCTTTCTGTTTACACGTAGTAAAAAAAGCCGATAATGCATCGGCTCGCGGTTCGGAACCTATTACTTCGGTGGTGCAAATTGCCGGTTCTGAATCGCGAGCCGATGGAAGTTAATTGCGTTTACACGCTATGAAAAAGCCGATGCTGCATCGGCTCGCGGTTCAGAACCGTGAGCCGATTCAAAAGCCGATTAAGTGTAAACAAGGTAATTAAGACGTCATTGAACGCAGTATATATGCTGCACATCGCATTGCTTTCATTGTTGTAGCCAGCATTGTATATTTCACGCATTCGCGCACGCGCCTTTTACTGTTGAATATTATACAGATATTGACTAATGGGGTGTGTAATATAAACATCCTTTGGACCGCCGGATTTGTATTTTCCCGAGGGGTTATATTTTCCCGAAGCGCGCAGCGCTGAGGGAAAATATGATCACGAGGGAAAATACTAATCCTTTAGGAGGTCCAAATAATGTTCTTTTTTTTCTTAGTTAGCCTCTAATGATTAAGATAAAGTTAGGCCTAACGATGCGTGCAGCATGTTTATGATATTCACAGTGATTGATTGAACTGGTATAGAACTAGATCTTGATCTATAGATATCTAAGTAACGTTAGTCTAACGCAGTGAATGACCCTTTTCTGATCAATTCGACTTTGTTTAGGCCTTGCCCTAGATCTAAATCTAAGTTTGAGACCAGTCCAGGTCCAGGACCCAAGGCAGGCCGATAATGCATGGTAACATCTAATCCACAAGAGGGCGCCATACACGTAGAAAAATATATTCATGGACCGGTTGGTCAATATATTCATCGAAAGTGGACCGGCTGGGAAAATACATTGATTTCGATCATATCACGTGACGCGTTATGGACCAATCGCGCTTAGCTATCTGTCTTGGCTATCTAATATTATACAAATATTGAATGTTTATGAGTACAATGGACAGAATACTTCTTGAGCTGAAAGATGAAGTGATCCATTCAACGAGGCATAGCCGAGCTGAACGGATCATTCACTTCATCTTTTACCGAAGGAAGTATTCTGTCCATTGCACGAATGAAAGAATATTCATTATTATTTTGTTTATATGACACCTAAAAAATCATATGAAATTCATGAATTTCGATGCAAAAAATGCTCATGCAGTGCTAATTCGGTCTATTGATTGTTACGTCATTACAACATGTGCATTGCTGGTGCAAGAGCTGCAGTCTTAGTGCGCTAGTGCAATGGACAAAATCGTATAGATCCAAAATTGCACGGTTGATGACGTCATTGCAAAATGGGCTGAATGAAAGATATCAAACAAGCAATCAAATCACAAGGATATAGTTGTCATATAAGCTCTCATATTCAATTGCAAATTGTGTACACGAACCTATGGGATATTCGTCAGATTTCGGTCCTTTTTAGGGATACGGTCTGATACTGCACCTGCCATTGATGCAGACCAAAATACTCGTTTTTAATGCATCGCTAAAACACTCAATATAGATGATAATACGAAATATTCCTAATTTCGCTGTGTAGTGTGCAGTGCATATATTTGATGTAATTATTGCAATTCTTATTACCATTTTGTTTAGAAAATGCAACTATTATTTACAGACTAGTGCCGTGAACAAAACATCTACAATATAAGCACATAACATCAAAGCAATACCAGTTGATTATCACCTGATGATAATGGGCTAGAGAACATCTAGAGAAACCCCGTTTTCCATCCCCTTTCTTTCAAAAGATATATACCACTGCACATGTCATCAAAAATAAAGTGAATACCAGACCAATTGTAAACATCCTTCGAGGACGGAAACATGTCATATCACTTTCGTGTGACAGATTTTTTACCGAATGTGATCGTAAATTCATTATATCCAGTCATCGAAACGGGTATGTTTACAGCGAATGGCATTTATAGCGATTCGGCTATTTCGAAGTTTATTACATCAATCTCTCGTATTTCGGTTTGAAAAAAATAAACACATCATACGCGTGTATCGACTCTCTCCACTTGAACCGAAATTAAAGTACATTCAAACGGAAATTGTAGTATATCTAATGGAATAAGTGGAATATTCGTTACGGAGTTGAAAGTAAAATACGGAAGGTTTCATGCTGGCTACTTATTCACATTGTTGTTATCACGACACAAACAATATCCGATGTGATTGAAAAACAAATATCGTTAGCAATTAGCATGCTTAGTGTAACGTATCTCATGTACCATGTGTACTTAATGCAGTCTAAATTTTCATAAAGCATCAAAAAATATTGCAGGCTTTCATGGGGAGATGCATACAATTAGGGCGTTACTACCAGACTACCCATTTTTATTGCAAACATGCAATTCGAATATAGCCCACATAATTCGAGGTGACCGATTCTATTACGTTGTTACCTTTTTAAGTTGTTGCTTTTTTATAAGTGTAATGTCATTTACCAATTTCTTTAACAAGTGCACATACAGTCATCAAGAATACGTAGCCTTTTCATTTATTTGAATGCAGAATAAAAGAGCACTCTCAATTGAATATGTACTTTGAACGCGGGCACTGGTGTCGTAGCCGTAAATAGAACCCCGGACTTTCATGAGTCAAGTCAGGCGCCTTAGACCACTTGGCCACGGCACATCCATTAATAATGACCGATGTCATATACATGTACAACCGATCGTTTGGAGTCGGTTTCGTTGGTGAGACTGAAACAATGGACAGTAAAACAGGTGTCCAGTCACACTGGAAAGACGGATTCTAGATCGACAAAATATGGAAGGGTATGTACCCGATGGCACGCCGGTTTGGATTCGTTTTCCCTTTGGTGTGACGCGGTGACTCTTACGCATGGCCGTGTTCTGACGTCACGCAGAAAAGGCGCTCGACTCTTGTTCTACGTTCGGATCACCCTCGTATTTCATAGTCTATACCTTTCTATTTTAGATGAAATCAGAATAGCAAGTTTCATTTGGTAATAGATACATGTAACGATGAAACCGATTTTATTTCCGATGTTGCTATGATGCAACGACTCTACTTAATGTGATTTTGAACGATTTTTTTCAAAACTCGTCTTACTTCTCTCTCAAGTCAGCATGAGGTGAGAATATCTTTTTCTACGCTGATTTAGTTTCCAACTGGAAAGTTCATAATCAAAGTTTAGTAGCGATGTTTGTTGTTGGTTTGTCAAGTTTGAAAGGCTTCGCTCAAGCTCTTATCAAATCATCTTAGTTTCTTGGTAGGGTCACAGATTTGGGACTCTACGAAAGGGATACACGAAACGATATTGTTCAAGGGTTTGCCGACGTGAAGAACTTCAGTGGCAGAAGAATTCAAGCGATTGGGTATTGTTGAATATTAGCATAATTTTGTCACGGTGGGAATAAATGGTTGCTCTGGCATATGCATATTACCAATGTCGGCCACTAAGAGTACAGATTTATCGATGTTAATGATTTTGACTATATGCACGTAGTTCTATGAACATGACATGAACACTCTAAAAAAAAGTTTACCCAATATCGGTTTAAATGCGAACATGCATATTGGTAGGGTAACTAGATGTATTTACAATATTCTGTAAATTTTACGCAAAATTGCGTTGAAATAGCTCAATATGGGGTTAAGAAAGATACCCAGCAAACATGCATGTTCCCTTTCTGCCCAATATTGGGTAAAATTTTATTCAGTGTTCTTAGAGTGAAATGACTATCATGGACAATGAATTAAATCAAATCGCACTGTTAACAGTTCAATGTATTCAAATTAAACCATTTGGGGTTATGCGAAAAATAAACCTCACAAGTGGCTTGGCTTTGATGTTGAATAGGATTTATATTTCTCGGAGCATTGCGAGGGGGGTAAATACAAGAATTAGAATATTAGAAATTACAACTTACAGGTTAACATGACAAGGAAATGGACCAATTATTTAGCGATTGATGTTAGATATTTTGTGGAAACAAGGTGAGGAGAAGTATTGTAGCCCTCTCAAAGCAAAAAAAAAAGTCATTACGATGTTTTCCTAACCGCCCCCAAAATAAATAAACTTGAACAAAAATAGTTTGATTAAAACCTCGTAGATTACCAACGTAAAAAACATTTCAAGCTATATTTTACGTTTATCTCTGTATACGTAGATCTCTAGTTCTCCTTCTGCTCCTTTCATCTCTTGTGCCTTACTTTTTCCCGCCTTCCCTTTTCATACTCAACATGCACACGCATCCCGCCCTATATTCATCACTCCTTTTTACCGTTTACACAAACAAAATCATGCATTATATTCAAGCTAACCCACTCCTGAAGAAAAAAAACCCCGAAAAACAAATGTTTGCTCATTATGTGGTCTCCGCCACAATTTCCACCAATGCATTACCCTCTCGTGACACGCTTGATGTGTGTTTGCTTCTGGGCCGAGGGGGTAGCCACCGTGCCCTCGTGGGGGCTCCCTACCAGTGACCCATCATCCCGTAGGGTAAATCACAGAAGCGCGCGCGCATCACAAACAACCCGGATGCTATCGGGTACCCCTCGAGATTATTTGTCACGCCTCACGCTGGAGTCGCAGTGAATATGGAGAGAGAGAGAACCAATAGAAAAGCAAAGAGAAGCGAGGGCACTGACACACATACCCCCACAAGTTGGGGATTACTGGTCCCTGTCGCAGAAAGAGTTGCGTTTGAATACAGCTAGAAACAATAACAATAATAAAATGAAAATAAGCCCAAGTATCTAATACGGATGTTTCAATGGTTCAAAATAATAATGTTCATAATAATAATGATGATAATGATAAATGGCTTACATATACCGCGATATCAATCTAAGACTGCTGAAAGCGCTTGGCAGTTATTATTACTGGGTACTGGATTCATAGCCTTTTTAGCAGCCTGTTTAGGCGCACACTTGCTAAACAACCACAATGACGATTGTTTCCTACCGGTACCCAATTAGCACCTGGGTGAGAGTGGCAAAGTGTGGATTGACATCTTGCCAAAAGCTGTACCCCATGGTGGGATTCGAACACACGACCTTCTGGTTACAAGGAGAGAGTCAGAATCGCTACGCCATGGCGCTTCCACGTTGTGTCCGATTTTTCATGTTTTGGGGAGTGACGTTTGAACGAATCTTTCTGTGACAACCACCCCCCCCCTCCCCCGTTGCTGAGGTTCTTTGATTATCATGGTCTTGTCGGTTGTTTAGATTGATGTGGCACCACCAGGAAGCGAAGTGTCGTCATGCATATTTTTTAATACCCCGTTTCATTTTCTCTCCCCCCCTCGTTCTTTTCAAAGTTATATATCTCATTTCACTCTGATCTGTTAAAAGACCACTTGGTTCATATTCTGGAGACCAGTCTGAGGCAAAGGTCTGACTTTGTAATGAAAACTATGGGAAACCGAAAAGTAAAAAAAAATGTTTTCATTGTATAAATCAAGCCTGTACAGTAAGATTTCTGTGTCACTATTGGCTATCCATAGTTGAACCACAACTTGAGACCAGAGTTTCAATTTAGCAATAGGCTACAATTGGCCATTGGAAACAAACCTTAACACAAAGGGTTTTATGTTCCCTTATTCTCTCTCACTCTTTCTGTTTATAGCATTCATTTGTTTTCTTGCAAAAAATGTCATTGCAAATCGATTTGTCCATTAATCCGATTTTTTGTTCGTTACTACGCGCCACAAGCTGTCAGTTTTTCAACTGCATATCATAAGAATAATGTCTGGTTTGGGGATCTAATTACGACCGATTTCTCGATAAATAACATAATTACCTGTATGTTGGACACTCAACATTCGTATGAAATATTTGAGATCAAGATTATGGAGAGGGCCGTAGCAAGGTCAATTTTCGACACTATACCAATTATAATTTCCTTTGTCGGGTGAAGGTGGGTTTTGAATAATGACAAGCCACCATGCCTCAGTTGGATCAAAGCTTTTGCTTTGATACAGTACACGTATGGGAGAAGTATACAAATGTGTGAAGTTATACATGTACAACAGCTTTGGCAACTCTTTCATTTAAATATTGTGTAAAGAAATGGATGAAGAGAACAATAGTAGGCGTAGCTTAAATCAAGGTTCCCCAGAGCTATCTACCCGACAAAGGAAATTATAATTGGTATAGTGTCAAAAATCTGTCTACCTGACGGGCAATCGGATCGTGGTCGGCCTAGCCACTAACCCGTCTCTGTGGTCTAGTGGTTAAGGCACTGACGTTCAAAGCTGGGGGCCCAGGTTCGATTCCCGGCAGAGACATTTTTTCGGTATCATCAATTTTTTCCAAAGGGTAGATAGCTCTGGGGAACCTTGATTTAAGCTACGCTTACCATTGTTCTCTTCATCCATTTCTTTGCGCTCTATATATGTATATATATATATATACAGTGCGTCCCAGAAAAAACGAAACCGAGATTTAGCGATCATTTATCATTACTTAATCATAAACAAAATAGACAAATGACCTACCAATTTAAAGCTTAGAATCTCCTCTTTCATCTGATATCACTTACATTATTTCTCATTCACGCATGAGTGAGCAAATACAATTTGAAGAAAGGATATCAAAAACTCATTTGGCGTGGGGTATCTGGGTTTCAAAAAGAAAACCACATTTTTTAAAAGTTCAATATCTGCTCTTTAATTTGGTACCTAAATTACAGAAAATGGTCAAGAAATAACAAAGTTCTGGTCATTTGAAATGAGGCTTGATTTTCAATAATTTCATAAAATGAAGAGGTTCTCCAGGCTGGCTTTCAAACTCACTCATCACTCCGTTTTGTTGACGATCAGCCATGCATTAAATCTTTTGTTCACCATGCGAAAGCTTCTGTGGGAAACCGGTGAAAACACGTTTATCTCATGAAATTATGGAAATACAAACCTTATTTCAAATGACCAGAACTTTTTTATTTCTTGACCATTTTCTGTAATTGAGGTACCAAATTAAAGAGCAGATATTGAACTTTTCATAAATGTGGTTTTCTTTTTTAAACCAAGATACCCCTCGCCAAATGAGTTTTTGGTATCCTTTCTTCAAATTGTTTTTGCTCACTCATGCGTGAATAAAAAATAAGCTAAGTAATATCAGATGAAAGAGGAGATTCTAAGCTTTAAATTGGTAGGTCATTTGTCTATTTTATTTATGATTAAGTAATGATAAATGATCGCTAAATCTCAGTTTCGTTTATTCTGGGACGCACTGTATATACCCGCACACCCACACATATACATATAAATGCAGTCGATTTGCGAAAAATTTCATTTTAGACACAATAGAAACTCAGGATACACATAACATGCATAATGTACAATTCTTTCAACCATTAATATTGTCGACCGAATGACAGCAAAGTCATTAAAATCGACAATAGTAACCACGATACTGGCGAAACATGATGCATAAAAGAACGAACAGAACAAAAATGATTCGACGAAACATTGTATGCATTCTGCTATCATTAATTGTGACGTTATGTTTGTCATTGCTCAAGCACCGCCATTCCGCAAATCTTTATTGAATACGCCGACAATTATTTCCCCTGTCAAAGTCAGTTTACTGAAAGCTCATCAGAGAATGAATAAATGTTATAGGCAAGGTAATGATGAGTGTGTATGTTTCCTATTATTACACTTATGCGTCCATGGATATTTTCCAATTACCAGTGAACATCAGCAAACATTGAATCACATTACTGACGTACTTCACAAATCCATGTTGGAGGCAAAGTGCGTTGGCCTCTTAATTCGCCTATTCTGTACATATTTCGAAACAAAAATAAAATAAAATCCCGGATACAAATAAAGATGGAATCACCTCCTCTTTTACGAAATTGCTTTAGTCCACTAAATATACACTGTACAAAGCACTGTATTGAATTCTTTCATGAGTTTGTACATTGATCGCGACCGCTCACTTGAGGTTGCTAATTTTCAAAATTTGGGGGCTAAATTAAGAGCTTAAATAAACATGCAGCATGGTGCTTTCAAATTACTGACGTACTTCATAAACCCATGTTGGAGGTAAAGTGTTTTTAGCACCCGGGTTGCTGAAAATCTACGGCTGAAGTGCATCCTATAAAATGTGGTTGGCGAATAAAGCACTAATTTTCATATGATAACAGCTGGCATGAGCATGCTCTTTTGGTACTTCCCTAGTATCACTACGTCTTTGAAACAATTTACACATGGCATGTTTTAGCGTTCATGGCAGTCGGTTATATCCGCCTCGTAATGGGCGGATCATTGGCGGAGTGAATTCCAATTCCTTTCACGTTTCGGAGCGGGTATTCGTGAACTGCCCTCAACCGGAAATGAAAGGTAAATTAAATTTCATCCTAATGATATTTGACCTATGGCACCGAGAATGGTGCTTTCGTTTACTGTTGATCAAGTGAAATGTGAGTGGACTATTCGATCTTATCCTCACTAAGAAGGGCGCTTTGTACTCATGATCCCGATTGAATATACACCTGTTAAATTTGCCCCTTTCCCCTATATCATAATGGATTCTTAACATTAAAAAAAGGTGCAGCATGCATTCACCTCCATTAAAATAAATTGGGTTTTTATGAAATCAAGGAGTAAATAAAAAAGTACTCTGATTGCAGTAGGTGAATTTGAAGTGGAAATACATGCTTAGTAGTGATGGTAATATTCATTTCAGCTCATTGTTGAGACGGCGACGGATTTGCAGTACAAATACATGGGTGCTTAACACCAGCAAGTTATATCTACATAAAAGGTGTTGAAACAGGTGCTTCAGCGAAGTGTTGGAACGGCACCCGTCTAGAATCACACCGAAGTTGTTTAAACACCGACTGGTGTTGTTAAACTAGATATCCAATTTTAGCCCAAGCCAAAGTGGTGCTGTTTCAACACATGCTGATGAATTGATGAATGAATATCAATGATGAGGCACATCGTTGTATCCGGAGTCCTCTTTAAGTTGGCAGTCATACACAGTAAAACGCTGTTTAAGATTTCATACAACGCTGTTTACTATAATTATGAACCTTACAGTATTTGTTTAACCGTTTAAACAATTATGTTTAATTTATTGAAAATTAGATATTGAAAATTAAACTTTGTTGCTTAAGATTTAAACACTTGTCTAAACTGTTTAAACAGCTACTGTCATGACTGTGAGGTTCATATAGTAAACAACAACTCGGTAAAATAATCGGTTGTTGCTAGAGTTTGTCCTGATATACTGACGAGAGAGGAAGAGAGAAAGAGAAAGAGAGAGAGAAAGACAAACACACATACAAATTAACAAAGAAAGAAAAATAAATAAGTACAAAGCGGTACCCTTGGGCAAATTATATTTACATCCATATTCCTGCTTCTCGGAAAAAAAAAAATCATAATTGCCTTCGGCTTGAACACTCGAAATCATTTGAAATATCTTGAGAATTGATTTCATACAGCACTCGACATGCTCGAGATGTCTGGCAATGACCAACTGCTAGACCTATGAACTCTCTGCCATTTTCATTGTTTTTATTATAAGCATCAATGTGTTTACATTATATAGGGATGAGAATATTTCCATCTTTCTATGTTTTTCTTGAGTTTCATTGCGAATGCAAATTCTGAAGGTCATGGTCCCATTATTGATCGGTCAATGACTTTGGTGACCTTGAACCAAACTTAAAGAGCAGAACTGCATTTGTGGTAATAATGTTGATTTCACCGAATCACCTTAAATATGTAGCCAAGTCAAAGAATTTTTTTAATTAGTAAGCCCCCTAAAATAAAATATTGCGGTTATACCTGCACTTATGGACTTGATTATTCTTACCGTAATTGAAGCTGGGGGAAAGTTGTGTTTGTTAATATTACAAACAATGTCATTTGCATTTGTAAATCAAACACCTTCTTTCCAAAACCTGATCACTGATAAGTAACACAATTCGTAAAAATAGAAGTATCGACATACTTTTGTCATGAATGTGACAATGGAACGTATACCTTTGTCCCTCCCCCTCCCTCGGACTCGCTGCTAATTTCTCCTCTATCAACCCCCTCCTTTCTTCTTCTCTTTTTCTTTCTCAAAACACAAGCGAAAGCATCTCCGTCTTTACAGGCAGTCGATTTTTTTGTATTCTTCCTTTTTTCCGTTCGTGCGGTTACCGTGGTGTGCTCGAAATGAGTCCATGTTTATCTGGAAATAAAGGTTACGAGAGTAGTGTCGGGTTACTCGAACACGGGATTCCAACTCCAGATCACTAAATAGCCATGCATTATATAGCGTGCATATCTACATGTATCACTGGAAGCAGATATGCATGCACGAGGACAGAAAAGTGGCACTGGAAGGTAGGATAGGGGGGGGGGAGTGCCCCAATTGAAATATTGGGATGGGTAAAAAATATCGGTTTGCATCCTCCCCCCATCCGAAAGATATATCGACACCCGTGCATCCTGCATGGACAAGACGTTAAGTGGGGCATTATAAATCAGTAGTTTGGTCCGCATAATGGCGGACCAAATAATAATAATGTCAGAGCTTATTGTATGATAATTTATGCTAAAATCTGACGAATTCCCATAAAACTTGCTGTACAACATCGTATCGTATTCCACAGTCTAATGATGATAAGAGATAGTACCAATTATATTGAATGGCTTTACTGCATTGGGATACCGAAATGTTCTGCTATTTAGGGTCAATTTGCCTATTGCACTTGTCTACGATTCGTGCAATGTAAGTGCGGAATATTTCGGGTATCCCATTCTCAACCGTCCAATATGCATGTATATACTTCACACACCGACAATATACATGTATATCCATGTTTTTTTTAAGCAGAAAAATATAAATTCAGGAACAATTTTGTTCATGAAGAGTTTTGAATTGCTGCCTTTTCCATTTCTTTATTATACATTTTGAATAGGTGTGCCCTTAACGATCACAGTCATTGCAAAATTCTGTATCCCTCTCCCCCTACCCCTTCCTCTCTCTCTCTATCTATCTATTTATCTATCTATCTATCTATATCTTTTTTCCCCTTTTTCCTCTTTATTAAGTTGGGATAGTGCTCATATCGATCGATTCACTGCTTCCAAGTTGTGAGGCCCGATGTTACCTGGGAAATTTTGTTAGTGTATTCTTTTGGCGTGTCATGACACACGATTATAACATCCATCGCCGCTCCCCCGTGACATCATGTAAGCGTGAGCAGACGACCAAATCACGCGAAATAATTTCCCGCGCGACAACATTCACATGACACTTACATTCTCCCTCGATATGCATTCATTACACCTTTCACCCGTGCAGAGAGTTTTTACACACGATCGGGACCAGTCCAAGCGTCCGGTAGGAATTCGTCCAAGACATGTATATTGATGGCGGAATAATCTTCGAGGTTCACGTCCTGCGAAAGCATTCGCATTAATTGGATCGGCATGTTTATTCAACCGTATCGTGTAATGAGTAAATTTGATTTGGAATATACACGAATACCGGACACTTTTTTTCAAAGAGGAAGATTTGACGAAAGTATACATTATACAAACACGGTGACTAGTTTCGTAGGTGTTTTGCATATTTGGTTTGTATTTGTATGGAAGTATTCGGTTTTTATGAGTATTGCGACATCAAATGAGTTTCTGAATTAGACTCATTTGTAAACATTGAAATGTCGTACAAATTTATGACATTTTAAAACAATTTTTTACACAGACTCACATCTAAAGTAGATACGAACATATTAAAATATGTCATAATAGGTTATGTGTCACGCAAATTCCAGAAAGGAGGGGGGGGGGGGGTATTGACGTCGACGATGATATACATTCTTCGTTGATAATTATGATTATAATATCATAACAATGGTGATGATGATAATAATGATTAATGATGATGATAATGATAATAATAATAATAATGGTAAAAATATAGATAATATGACCAATCATCTTATCAATGATAATACAGGGCCCTATAGGAAAAATATTTATAAAGGGGTGTTGAATGTTTTATTCAAAGGATTGCCGTCAGAAAAAAAAGGCAAGTACTCTCACCCCCCCCCCCCAAAAAAAAGGGGGTGTTGCATATGGTAAATAATTCTAGGTGAGGCTAATGGCACTCCCTTCCATTCGCTTAAAATAGATTCTCATTTGCCATAATTGGTTATACAAAAACAATCCCATCCCGGCGTTAATTGTACACTACAATGCACCATTGATATCTATACGTATGTGTCGCTTTATATTGAGAGGGTTCTAACGAAAACAAAAAGTGACAATCGGCCAACACATCCAAAGCGAAGCCTCCAGCAATGGCGGTGCAGGTTTTTAATGAATACAAATCGTTTGATATAGAGCAACAACATCTCGACCACCCCCTGGGCAGAAGAAAAAAGAATTTCCGAGTATTTACTGCATTCTGGCTGACAGTTAGCGCAAAGTTTGACACAGTTTCAAAAGATTGACTTCGCTATTACCCTCTTCCCTGGCCGAAACACAAATGAGCCGTGGCTTGACGACGGTTTAAGAGATAATTGTGGAGGATTCAATGCGTTTGGTTGGAGTTTGATGGTGATAGATGAAGACATTCGATGTCACCTTCCCTCCCAGTTAAGAGACTCAATAAAGCACGCTGTGTTGACTTGGCATCTGATACAGAAAGAATTGGAGAGCGATAGAGAGAACAGAGAGCGGAAAAGGAGAGGTACAAAGGAATTCAAGAGGGAAGGGAGGAAAAGGTGTTCAGAGAGTGACACACACGCACGCGCACACAAAATCGTGCGCAAATTGTTATGTGCCAAAAGAAAATATTAAATTGTCTAGGGGGTGGAACAAGTGGCGAAAATATTAGTACAATAAAAGAGTGAGAGAGAGGGATACGGAGCCCCATATGGTCTAATGGTTCTAACTCACGCTTTTCAAACAATTTTTTCTTCAGCTTGCTCAGTATAAGAGGTTCTCCACATTTCGCTGCTCTCGACCCACGGTTGAATAACATCTTGCATCAATTTTGAAAGAACTGGAATATGAAGAAATTGCCTAGCGGTTCTGACTCGCTTATCAAGAGAGGTCGTATGAATAAGATGCTGAAAGCAGCACCTCGGGTTGGTGCTAGGGTAGTCAATGAAATGCCTATTAATATAATCAGGAAATGAGAACAGAGTGGGCAAAAAAGAGAATTGATGATTACATCACAGGTAGTAGAAGAGTGAGAACGAAGATCAAATGGCAAAATCTTAAAAAACTGATACCAAAATATCGTAAAGGAAAAAGAAATGTCAGGGGTGGGGGAAACTACTTCGAATTTCACCTGCTTTCTCCAGTGCGAATCAAAAAACGTTTACACTTTGAAAAAGCCTTGGGATTAAATAATATACAATTATGGGTATTTTTTTCACATATAATCTTGGGTTTAGGTCTCATCTATCCAATGAAAGTAAAGGTTTTTGACAGGATGTTACACTTGAGTGAGCACTGTCCATTTTTGTAAAGCTCATAGAAATCTGTTTGCGCAGAAATGCTGCTTTTCATGTTGTGTCAAGGGGAAAGGGCGAAATCAAACTTACCCTGCAAACCATTTCGCATACATTTCCTTTGCCCTATTAGTCAAATGGAATAAAACGGATACATTCAAGGATTTTGTAACAATTTTGCCACCAATATCGAAATTTCAACACTTAAGCACAACCTTTACCCTTTTTGTGATTGCTGGATCTGAGGATATAATTAAATCTTAACAAAAGTTATTATCTCCAGCATTTTTTCACTAAGTTTTTATCATTTAAAGTGGGTTGACAATTCATTTTTCATTCAATACTTGTCACTCCACACTTATAAGCTTCACATTGATAAACAAAATTATAATCAAGCCTAAACCATTTCATGTAAATCACAGCTCAGTATAAAGCACAATGGCCTCGGTGTGTGGGGTGGGGTGCAAAGCACTCTTCAAAGTGTTTTGGACAAGGAAAAAAGTTTTGAAAAGGTAAAATATATCTTCAAATCAATCTTCCTAGCTAAGTTCCAATGGTTCTTCATGATTAAGGTCTTTTTTACGCACAAGCTATTTCAAAGTTCTGCGCAAATCATTGTTCACTAACTTTTCAAAAGTAAGTGGTCCTCACTCAAGCGGAAATACTTTTCGACAGTTATATCGTCTCTTCCTTAAAGGCAAAGTCCACCCCAACGAAAACTTGATTTGAATAAAAAGAGAAAAGTTCAACAAGCATAACACTGAAAATTTCATCAAAATTGGATGTAAAATAAGAAAGTTATGACATTTCAAAGTTTCGCTTCATCTCACAAAAACAGTTATATGAACGAGCCAGCTACATCCAAATGAGAGAGTCGATGATGTCATTCACTCACTATTTCTTTTGTTTTTTATTGTTTGAAATATTAAACATTTTGATTTTCTCGTCATTGTCATGTGAAATGAAGTTTCATTCCTCCCTGAAAACGTGGCATTCCATTATTTTAGCATTTTGTGCTTCAGGCAAGGAGGTCCTAATCGTCAATTCGTAAAAACTGAAATATTGTATAATTCAAACAATAAAAAACAAAATAAATAGTGAGTGAGTGACATCATCTACTCTCTTATTTGGATGTAACTGGCTCGTTCAGATAACTATTTTGTCAAAAATAGCGAAACTTTGAAATGTCTTAACTTCCTTATTTTACATCCGATTTTGATGAAATCTTCAGCATTGTGCTTGTCTGATTTTTCTCTATTGATTCAAATCAAGATTTTTCTGAGGTGGACTTGACCTTTAAATGGATCTGTACCAACGTCAAAAAATCTTGAGGATATTATGAATTATAATTTTTGATGATTTTTTCTTAAGTTTTACCTTTTTTGATACGCACTGTATGTTCATTATTACAGATTATCGATCTACGATTATGACTGTGTATTTGAATCAAACCATGATTGTTGTAAATCCTAAATCTCTTAGAAATATCCGACCCATTTATCTATCAAAACTATTTGTATACCGGTAAAATGCATGTGTTGTTGCCATGGTAATATCTATATCAGTATGTGGCACACTACAGAGTGAAGTAAAGAAAACACGGTTGCATTTTGCTTGCAACAAATCAAATCATTTTGAACAACTATATATTACAATCCTAAAAGTCATGAATAACCATAAAAGTTTTTGCGTCTAACAGTGACTTCTAATGTCACTCCCTGTGGCGAAACGATTGGCTATATTACAGAAATAATGAATCATTCCTTTAACCCACTGAAAGAAATTCCCCGACTTGAGTTATTCGAAATCGACGATTGTTATGCAGTTCTAATGTAATTGTGTAATTGTTTTCTTGCAGGGGTTGAAAGGAAGTCAAAAGAGTGATGGGTCCCCACTAGGATAATCACGCAATAATGGAGATTGCGGAAACGAAGGAATGGTAATATACCGCAAGGCATGGAGAAATCGAATGCCACAACACCATTCGGGAAATTAATTTTCCTAGTATATGAAATGTGGGTTGAAACCGCAAAGGCATTTCTAGCAAGTTTTACTTACTTCCCTTTTCCCAAACCATTTTAAGAGCCTACGCATATCTTTTCCCCCAATCCATCATATTGATTTAAATCAAATTTTGTAATTGTCCATTGTCAGTTTTCGTTTACCTCAACAGAATCCTTTGCAGCAAGGATTTGGAACATTGTACATCACACATTTTATTGTGATCGTCCATTTTTTTCATGCAATGGTTTGATTTTGACTGGTGACGGACTCACCTTAAAAATTGTGTGTTCCAATTGCCGTGATCACTCATCATCGAACAGCGATATACGAGGCAATAACCACGACAGTGCATAATTTACTTGTCAGGCCTTCGGCAATGGCGCGACCCTTTAATTTGTGCCGGGCCGAACGAACGATGGGGCGATACAGATGAGGTGTCACTTACGGTAAGTGACGATACTCGAAATAAATTGCGACAACTTTGATTTGTCGATCGGATACGGCACATCAACTATCAGTGAGCTGCGACCATTCAAGCGCTCTCACCTTTCGATCTGTTCAATTGACCGGGACGACTCGGGATGTTATCGCATTTTTTTTCGTCTAGCGACAAATACATTAAAGAATTAGTGGTGTTTACTTCTGTAATTTTTTTTGTCAGGAATAGAACTTGGAGTTAACAACGGTTCGATAACTTATCTCTCATTTTGTTTAATTCTGATTCTGAATTCCCTCATTATCGGCTTTCTTCGTTTATGAAGTTTTTTGCCGTTCATTTTTTTTCTTTTCTCCAGCTTATAGGACTATTTCAGTTTTTTCCATGAAAGGTATTATCATAAGATGAACACGAAAGAACAAAGTCATTGAAAGACCCGATCTTACAACACTTTGAAACAACCGACCACGGTCATGACGGTGCTCTCCGTTCACAACAGATACGACAAGATTGATCGGTTACATTTAAAAAATAAATCTCTTACATTCCGTGCCATTAACATTATAAATAGAGAAAAGAATACAATTGTAATTGTGTGTGTATTTAGAAATAATGGGGCCAAAGTTCTTCGTATTTCCTGTAGCAAGCTTTTGCTCATAATGGTGTAGCCATACAGGACGCCATTAGATCCGTCGCGTTATTAAATTGTGCCGTAACCATGGAAACATACAATTTACGACTCACTCTTGAGATTTAATGACGAGAAATGGGTATAAGGTGGAACTCATAATCCTCACCATTCTTAATTATGAAAATGTTTTTATGGCATTCAGATGCACTGCTTTGCATATTTACATCTATGACAATAGATAGTTAGGGCTACAACGCGCTCTTTTCGGTCTAAAAAAGTACCAAAAGGGTCAAGCGCACAACGCGCTCCATCCATTGACATTTTAAGACTCAGAGATGATGTTTCATAACACGGTTCCATGGCATTTTGCACCGGCGACAATTCCTCCGCAGTGTTTTAGAGGAAAGTACATGATTTGCTACTTGGTAATCATAATTACTTTGGATATACATGTAAATTGTATTGAGTGGTTAAATTAGTGCGTCATAATTAAAGTTGACCTAAATTACAAGACAACACAGATCGGAATGTTGCATTATTCTGGTCGGATATGAGCTGGTAACGGCTTGAGGTGGCGCCGTTATAAGGCTGTTGGCCCGTTCCTGCTTTAAGTGTAAAGTTCTACTGCGAATATATTTAAAATAGGATGTATCATTTTGAAGAAACGTACACTGTATGGTATTAATCATACTCACTTTATTTCACATAACAATAATATATATAAATAAGCAAATTACAGGAGGGAGAAACCACATAATTGCGTATTTATTTTAATTCATGAAATGAGATGCTCATGGCTTGTATGCTTGGTGACAAAGTCAATCTTGATTGACTCATAAATAAGTAACAAGTGCACCTGTTTCAGAATATGTTACACGTGACCGGAGTGAATAAATATAGAGGAATAATTGGCACACCATTAAATACTTCAAAACTTAAACAGCATACCTGTTATCATCAAACCGCACACAGCGTGCACTCAAGGCCTATGAATACGCCAAACGCTTCATACGCAGACAAATGTGGAAAAACAAGGTGTCTAGTCATTTCCGAAGAACACTCTATCTGACTATCCCCTGTGGTTCTGACTTTAATTCTTTTCGTTTTTAATGTCAAACACTTCGAACATTCACCACGTTCACGGTGTGATTTAAACCTAAAGCCATACATACTTCCCCCGTTTTCGTCTCCATTTGCCTAAATTTCGGATTCATTTGGCCTATCAAATTGTTTCTCTCCTTAGGTAACGAGAAGGTAGCATCGCCTGGTTTTTCGTTGGATATGTTGGGTGTGGGGGGGGGGGAGAACCCGGGAAGAGCACATAGGTGGGTGCTACGTCTGCTTCAAGTGACATGCAATCGATGCATATTGATGCAAAGTGGTAAGCATGAGGGACTGGGCCGGCCAACCGCTATGACCATAACCTAATCGCTATGCATCGCTTGTCCGACATCAACATTAGATTATCAACTGAGCAAACATTCATACTGCATCTAACTGAAAACACCCCCCCCCCCTTCACACACACACACACACCACACACACCCACATACAGACACACAAGCACGCACTCTTCCCCATCCAACAACTAAAGAAGCTCTTAAGAGGTGCTGATCACCACTGCCACTGTTGGACGGAGTGAGGGGTAAACACTCACATTTTATCCTCTCTGCGCTTAACCCGAACCTTGTTTTCACGACTCGGTGACAAAGGCAACAGCCGACGGTGTCTAGGGGTATCCCCGGGGATGTTGGCGGGAAAGTGATGGTGAATACAGCAAGTGTTTGATTGATTATGACTGTGGGATTGCCAATATCCTCGGCTGGAGAGTGATGAATGGGAAATCAGGAGCACCTTTTCCCCGAATTAAATTAACAGAAATTGTATTAAAATGGAAGAAAAACATGCAATCACTCCCAGGCGTATTGATCTTATATCACACATATCACACCGATCGGAACACCGGTAGATCCTCGTTTAGGCACGTTAAGATATGAATAAAGTGCTAAATTCTGTAGCTTAAAAAATATAAGGTGATATTCATACCCGTAGTTTAGTTAAACCCGGTTCAACGTTGACCATCTATGAAATGCCAGTTGTCAACTCATTCACACCAATTAAACACCATTCTTATCCTGTTGCAAAAAGTTATCAAATAATTAAGTGACTGTCGTGAAATGAGAAGAATAGGGAAACTCCAAATTATGAAGATTTATTTCTAAAAATTGATACATCAAAATTGTAATGAAGCTTAACAGACCATAGCAGTGTGTTTAAGATTATAGCTTAGACTAGGGTTAAACATAGAATTAATCATCAGAATACCGTCCATATTTCATATTATTTATCATGTGTATAGGACGGTTTTGCTTCATTGATTATGGAAAGGACTTCAAACGAATAAAACACACACGATTGGGGTGTTCCGAGAAACTTGCGATCAATTGCAAGTCTATTTTTGGTCCCCAAGCAATCATATGTCTTGTAGTTAATTTGTGATTGATTGCTAATCTGCTCCTTAAAACAAGAAGATTAATCTAATTTGCTACAGCTATAGCATTGATCTATCAGTTGTAAAATTGTAACAGAATATTTGCAATTATTGATCTCAAATATTTTCTTGCGACACCCCCAATTTAAATTACCTCGTTGAATTACACACCACTTAATGAACGGCTAGATTACTACAAAACTGAAAAACAAAATTTATTTTCCTTCCTGTTGATGTGAGAAAAAAGGAATTCATTCACAAAATGATGTTAAATATGACGGATTTGCTTAGCACTAAACATGATGCAACATGGACATCTGATTTTTAGCATTGAATGTTAATTTTGCAAATGTAAAGCTAAATGATCATGGATTTTTTCACTCGTCATTTATGAATTAAAACAAAACTATTACAGTAAATTTGGCGTTCCATATAATGAGGCAAACCTCGATAGGTCAATTGACCACAGTGATAATTTGTTTATGCGATGGGGCGAATATGGAACGCCATGTTATCAAATATGAAAATCTATCAACAGTAGATATGAACACAGTAGGAATTGTGTCTTGCTTTTGCCACCCCCTCTAATGCTCAATACTCCATCACGGTTCTCTTTCTCTCTCTCTCCCTGTCTCTCGACCCCATCCCTTCTTTTTTTTTCATTTCTTTCAAATAATTTCTTAAATCACTTTATTTTTTTCGGAATTATTTATCAGATTCTGACAGTCGTAATTATATTCTATTTTATATGTTGTATATCTCTAATTTTCAACTTCACATCCTTTTTTTGGTATTTACTTCTGTTTTTTATATACTGTCAATAATTCACTCACCCCCCCCCCCCTCTCTCTCTCCTATCACGTCTATTCATAATAGGCAATACAAGAGCACGGAGCTGCCTTGCATACTAGCTTTCAGAATTCACAGTGAATCAATTTCTTTTCTTCCATATTACTACCATCACAATCTAGTCATAAATCTAAAGTGAGATGTACTTTTCGCCGGGGCGTGACTGTCATTTTAATACCGACCGGGGATCGTATACGATTGCTTCTGTACGACGATGTATTCTATAGTCTAGGCCCACATCGTTCGTTCAAATCTGACAGATATATGGAACTGCATCATCCAGCATCGTTCTTGACGGCAATAAACGAGGGAATGTGACATTGTGGACATAAGGGCCAATCAATCTGTCCCTTCGAGTGCACTTTTTATGATTGAATATAACGATCATTCCTTCTTATTACCGATTTGTATAAACCAACGGCGTTTCATCGAATGATATATGACAATATTTCTAGCAATCATAATGTGTCTGAAAACATGCGTTTGATTGATGGAATCCGTGGCCGGTCCAAGGTCGTTGTTGGGAGGACCTATCGAAAGAGGTAAGCTTATACAACATAGAGCGCCCCCTATTTACCCTTGCCAACAATCTGTGTCTGTATCAATACGGCTTTATTCTTCTCAGTATAAACGAGTCATTATTTCAACCTACTTTCGGATACTTTGGCGTGTTGAATGTATGCCATGATTTCAAGTAAAGATTTCCAATATAGTCGTGTTCCTGTATGACGTTTATGTAAGTTGTTTAACAGTTAAACAACCACACATAAAGTTTTTATGATAGAAAATATTATAAATTAAAACCTTGTTTAAAGTATCAAATTCCTTGTTTAAAATATCAAATTTCTTGTTTAAACAGATAAACATCTTTTGTAAAGATCATAATATAGCAAATAGCGTTGTGTAAAAAACATAATAATCCACAGTGTTTTTACTGGGTACGCCCCGGTGGATATACGGTTCTCGAGTTATAAACTTAGATATTTCGGGAAGCTCAGGAAAGATTCCTCCTTCAAAATTAAAGAATAAAAATAATAATAATAATAATTGTAAATTTATATTGCGCAATTTCTATTTGGATATAAAAAACAAGACAATAGAAAATGCACCATCTGATGAAAAACAAATACATGAACCATAATTTATAGCTTAGGATATCTGAAGTATTGATAGGAAACAGGTACTTTTAAAATTTTGAAAACTTTCATGTAAGATGAAACTGTGAAAACAAAAAAACCTGTATATAATCAGCATATTTGGATGGGACTGAAAGCAACCAAATTCCCCCAAAATCTATTAGGAGCTACGATCTGTCAAATTACATTTGATTTCCAGTTTATACAATCTAAAAAAAAGGAGTCATTATTTTTTCATGTAAAATCTTTCGGGTTTTTAACAGTGCACTACACTGTTAAAAAACCCTGATTTTACAGAAAAAAGAAGAGAATATTTTCCAAAAAGCAATAACAGAATCATTCTGTAAATTCATAAAATATGATTTTTTTCCTGCAATTTAACACAACAGATCTCTTTAAAAAGGGGGAAAGTGTGTTTTATTAAAGGAAATGTGAAAAGTTCCATACACCAAATACCAATTTCCTGTAATTACGCAATCTGGTAAGGCTACATGTGTTCTCAAGACTCTGCTGCAGGAACCTTTTTTATTTTAAGGATAAATGTTCCAACAGTGTACGTCCTATGCATATATGTGAAGATGTCTCGAGATGCGATTAAACTAGTTGCTGAGTCCACCAAATAGTGCCACTCGAAGAAATATGTGTGTACAGGATTTCCCACCCCATGGGGTTTACAACATCAGAATACTTAAAGACATGAAAGAGGCGAAGTGAAATCGTCTGCACTCGTGAACAAACCTCAACCACATTTAAGACGGTTGCATATACAGAGATCGATAGAATCGTGGGAGGAAAAAAACGGAGAGAAAAAAAAGAAATGAGTTTTGGTTACACGAAAGCGGTTGGCTATTTATAAAAGGAAAGAAACATGTGAGGTATTATAGCCACAAATGTTGACGCAAACATTTCAGCTGCTTGTGCCATGTGTTGATAGTTCCACTCTGCTAAAAGGTAGAGTACACGGCGTTTGGGTGAATGCAGCACGCACGTTTGTTTAGAAAAAACGCTGTACGTAAAATGTACGTTTCATGTAAATAGGGAGTTTTCGCACAGCAACGTAGGGAGGACTTAAGAAAAAAAGATGCCCTTCACGACCCCCCCCAAAAAAAAGTCTCTGTCGAAAATTGGTGAATCGAAAAAGCAATTTAGTCTTTGACCTTGGACAAGCGACTTTTTTTAGACTGATTTGTCGTCAGCTCCGAAATTTAGGCTGGACGAAACCGCTGTTTCGGTTCGCGAATTTACGACAAAAACCTCCCAGCAGATCTTTGTCATTTTGACTTGTATTCTCAATACATTTACTGTGTTTATAAACCTTTTTAGGTCGTGTTGCAATAAAACCCTTAATATTCACGCAGCGTCGCGTAAAATTTACCTAACGATTTGCTTTATTTTACACAACGATCATTTCATATTCCCTTTCTGCCAAATATTTCGCAAATCTATTATTTATAGGATGCAGAAGATCAACATATTTTACAATGCCTATTTTAAATGACCCCCCCCCACAAAGAAACTAAATAAATAGATAAAATAACAATGATAATGATAAATAAATAAATGAATAATAACCAACAATTCAATTTCGGTGATTTCCTGATTGAATAAATTGGGGAACCGACCTTCAAACCAATTCTGTAATTCAATGATACTTTCATGACAGTCACATCGACGGAGTCGATTCAAGACCAAACAACGAAATCAAGTTATTTCCAATGGCCTCCGATCGGTAGGTTAGGGCTCAGTTACGTTGATGTGACTGTTGCTTGCTCTACCGAATCGACGTTGAAGCGTGCAATGAAATGTGGTACCTCAGTCACAACAACCAAAAATCCGACTCCAAGCCGAACGATTGCTAGCCACGTCATATAACGTCAAATTCGGTCAAGATTGGCCATTGTGACTTGGCATAAATATAAACAAGTTAGTGCGTGGCATTCAAATAATATACAAATAATGCACGTAAGCGCGTGCATGGAGGGCCGATTAATGAACGATGAACGAGAAGAGACAATGGATATACCGCACCGAGGTCCGCAGGACCGAGTGCGCTATATCCATTTGGCGAGTCGAACACAGAGTTCATTATTCAGGTCGTCTATGCACAAGAATGCATGTATTGTTTGTTTTATACAACCCCTCTCCTCCCTCAAATCACTGACTTGCCCCGAATGCTATATTTGATCTAAATTCTAGATAATTCCAGACCTCGTACTATCCTGTACTCTGACGTCAGGATAGTACTATTGGTATAACGTCAGAGTACAGGATAGTGCATTTTGGATGCAATAGTGTGATCCGCTTTGGACCAATCGGATTACGGAACATTCTTGGGAGTTGTATAACTATTGCTATTATTTCCTTCATATCCTAGTTACGCTAACGAAACCATCAAAATTATCGATGATATTTCAATGAAAATAACGTAATAGATTTATTCGATATGGAGCCAGTGTATTAGTGTAGCTGTGGCATGTAGTGGATAATATCAATAGATTTTGTTTTAATAGAGAGTATCAAAGATGTTCTATTATACACGTTATGCAATGTGTTAATCAAGGCTACTCAAGACTTGTCTACGAACATATGCGATTCTCCTTTTCCTATATTATTACAAAACATTACACTGCAAGAAAGTTAAAAAAAACACACGATATTACGGAACCAAATTCTACTTCGATGATTAATGACAATAGGATAACTATGATGATAACAGTAATCGATGTTCTTCTTTCATGCCTTTGCCTAATCAAGCAAATTATGATTAATTCTTCTTCGAGTTTAATCTGCTGCATGGCGCCACCAAGTCATCCACTGACGTGATTTTTTTCCTCTTGTCATAGAAAAAGTTTGTTTGCGAGCAATGCTTATTTCCATCTATCCCTCGGCTATATATTCTTTTGAAACCCCTTAAAATAGGATGGAGATATAATAACAACTGAAAGTTCTTAATTCGCGTGCATGTAGTCTCAGATCTCTGGTTCGAACGTGTATACAGCTTGGCTATATAGAAACGGAGCTTTCTAAATTACACACTAATGGCTTCGTTGGCCTTTAGATATGGATTTACATCTAGTCATCCACCTTTGAGGGAGGCCCGGCGGCACAGAAAATCCACGGAAGAAGATCATCCCTCCCGACCCCATTGACGAATCTCAAAGAATAACTCTTAATACGAAGATGACATTCAGTAAGACTCTTGGATTGTTGTTGCTGCAGGTATTAACAAGAATGATAAGGAAGGTCTTCGGGGCTGATGAGCTTTACGTTTCTGAGCTTGTCACTGGATTTCGCCTCAAAATCGACGATGCGTTCGAAAAGAGAGAGACATATTCAGGCCAAAGAAAATAGTTTGACGTTAAGATTTGCTCGAGTTATTGATCATCCATGTCGTATCTGGCAAATGGTTGAGCTGCAAACCCAAGCATACATCTATATAATTATATTTTAACGTAAATTCGGAAAAAGTAGTAAATTATAATTTCAACATCAAATAAATGATCCACTCAGCGCATGCTTGGTTTAGCATTTTCTACATATTTATTACTTTTGACTTGTTTGCCTTTTCTAGCTCATATTAAAGAAAGGTGTTTATTTAAAAACAAACTCTATTCTTCGGAATCAAAATGTTTTTAACGTAAAACTCATCATTTGTAGATTTTTGTGTTTTACAAATTGTCATATAAACAGGCGTAATTATAGGTTTGTACGTAAAAAGAACAATAATATTCTTGATTTCCAGCTTGTGAATTCAATTTTTTTCTCCGTTTTAACAATTTCCAGGGCAATAGCTCTGACAATATCGATTTAGCATGTGTAGTACTAAAAATGGGTGGAAAACTGCAGCTCTTAATTTTGTTTGTTTGTTTGTATTTTCAATTTCTCTGTTTCACTCCTTTAGGCCTAAATTCCTTTGTCAGAAAAACAGTCAAACGCATAATCGGAATGGAGATAGAAATAGGAAGCTGCGACAAATAGGAGGAAAATAAAACATGGCAAGGAATAGTCCAGGGCTGTAAGCTCCGTCAATTTAAACATACAGAAAAGCCTGTTTATGGTATGTATGTGATAAGTATAACTTAAGAAAATCAAATGTGTAATCTAAAAGGAAATAAATAAAAAAATAATTCAGTTTTCTATGTACAGACCTATGGCATCATGGCGCATCTGATACAGAATGACGGCACGGACTTCAGGCCGGTGAAAAGCACAATAAACCCTATTTTAAGAAGCCCAATAATTGCAGCTATTCTTAAGCAAAATACTCAGCTGGCAAGCGGTGAAAAGGCATGAATCTTGAATTGCTAAGTTGTGTAGTTTATAAGTTTTGGACTGGTAAATGAATTTCTAATTTCTCTTTTGGGTCCGGATTGGGTCATTTAGATATAATAGCCAAATAATGTGAATATTTTACACAATGATATGTACACAATTGTTGCCTTATATAACAGGCTCTGACCTAATATTGTGCCAAACAAACATTCGTGTTCCCATCCATTCCTCTCTCTCTCTCCCTGTTTCTTTATGTATCCTCTCCCTCTTCATCATCGTCATCACAACTTGACCATGTACAACAGTTGTTCAAACACATGAAAACATGTTATCCCGAAAAAGGCATATGCAGAAAAGGAAATGGGAACACGAATAATACGTCGAGTTCTTCCAGTGTCTCTTGCCGATGCTCAAGTAGCGACTTGACCCGAATCCTATAATATTTTCTCCTAGTTTTACCCTCGTTGCCGATCTTTCTCCTTTCGTGATCAGAGTACACAGAACGGGGTCTAAAACATAGAACTGTAAGAGAATATAGAGCAAATATTAAGTGTTGTAGATAGTTTTAGCAGTTTTAAGATTATAGCTGCAGTTTCATTTGCTTAATTGAAAATGCGTAATTATTTTTAGTTACCATCGTACCCACCGCTTGAACAAGCACTATCACAAAATGTATAGGCCTACCTCACAGAAATATTTATTCAAAAAAATACATTAAAAATTTCAAAAAGAGAAATAGTATTTTTGAACAATTAGTAAAAAAAAACATCTTAAATTTCTACTGAACATTGAACCTTTAAAATGAGGACATGAAGGGTTTGTCGTGACATTTTCGTCATTTCCTATTAAAATGTCCAACTGCGTGGGAGGGACTGTCAAGGGTGACGTCACAATGAGATGGGTATTTTTCCTTTTTTGCAGTATACGGTAAAGTGAAAATATGTTTCTACATGTCTTAAAGGGATTGTAAGCTCCATGTTGTGTTTGGAATTGGAATTATTAGTCTCTTTGATTGATAATGGTAGCATACATGTAAGACGAAAAGAAATTTGCAGGCAATGGTAAACAAATGACTATTTTATGACGAGTCAGCAAGAAGAAAAAGAATCGTTAGAATTCGACTGAGTATTCTCAAATTTATGTTGAGATTAATTCAACATTTTGCCTATGCGTCCGATTAGATCCTAACATGCCTAATGCTTGTAGGGAAAGCATATGCGTTATTAAAGTCTTCATTGTCATAATAGAAAGGATGACAATGGAACAAATTGAATGAGCCTAACAAAGCGGAGATGAGTGTCTTAATGGCAATAGCAAGGCAGCCTTGGCTCAGATTAGACAGGATAAGACTGGCAGAGAGCAATAAATTTGTTGAGAAATAGTAGAAAAAGGACAAGACTTTCCACGAGATAAAGGAAGAGATATGCACTGATAGCGAGTTGAAGAGGGCACCCCTTTCAACTCTGAGCTTTAATTAAATCTCTGGATGACTTTCTTGCATGATCTTGGTCGCCATTGACGAAGAGCTTGAAATGGAAAAACAGAAGCGAGGAGAAATCCTTTGTCGCTGACTGGCGCTTTCTTAAGACGTTTCAAAGCAAATCACTCGAACATTTTAAAGGGTGACATAAACAGGCATCATAAAGGCTGGTATATGTATAAACCCATTATAATGAATCCGGGAGAGAAACGAAACAATTATCAGAAGGAACAGTTTTACAATGCATTTGTTATTGTTATTATATAAACCATCACCATCATCGTAATTGTCGTCATCATCGACGTCTTTTAATTATAAATAGTATTTTCTAAAAAAAATCAAGTGCATTAGGCCCAACACTAGTTTTGAGTGTTCATCTTGAGAGAGAGAGAGAGAGTCGTCGAAATTGAGGAAAGTTTTTACCGTACATACATTAGATTTAGTCACTTATTTTAAATTCATTGGGTAGTTAAACATCTGTTGCGAAAATGATGAAATCTAAACGCTCAAATCCTACACCGTCAAAATATCCATCACAGGTAGGCTCATGTAGGCCGAGAATGGATTTAGAAAGGAAGACTACCGACAATACGCCATGATTATCTTTATTTTCTAATCGACCAATTCCTCGTTTTCTGTGACTTACAACACATGTTTTGTTTGAATGTAGGCCGATGTATCTTTGTGGAGCCTTTGGTGGTAATTTCATCATATTGTGATAAAATAAATTATCATTACAAACAACTAAAATCGATGTTTAATTTCACTTGCAATGAGCAATTATAGATTACCCCAAAACCCATTCAACCCTCCAAGACTGATCTTTCACGTTCCTAATCCTGGGTTCCCCTGCTCGCAATTCTCCAGAATAGACAAGTTCACATCACATCCATTCTCAAAATATACCCATAATTAACAAGAACTTTATGAGGCTTTCATCTGTTCAAACGTACTAACTTATCTCAACCGGTATAATCCAATTAAAGCTCTTGGTGGACAAACTGCACAATTCGAGCATTCCTATATTTGGTTTTTTTTCGTTAGCCACACAATTCTCATAAATTGCTTTGAAATTGCCGAACACCATGCGGAAGACCTCGTGATTTCAAGGTACCTCTCAGTTTGCGATACTTTTAAAGGTATATTAGGAATTCCTTTTTTCACAAAATGATATGTGTGTCTCAAAGGCTGTCCGATTGTTACGTACTTGTTGCATGCTCTTGCGCACAATAAAAATTTGCCAATGTTTTTTTTTTTAAATATGACTGAATAGCTATTACCCCTTTCAATTTTCAGTAGATGAAACTTTGCATTAATCTTAGCTTCTGAAGATCAAAATGATTGAGAATCTGATCAAGCAACAAACTCGATGTACCAGTCGTTCATAAAGCCTTGCACAAACGGTGACACGACATTTGCTCCGGCGACAATGGCTCCGGGCTTTATTTTGTCTAAGATATAGGGTTGAGGTTGCTTAGGGTTAGGTTTAGGATAAGGTATAGTGTTAAATCCAGGGTTGAAGTTGTTTATTCCATTAATACGTGAAATTTGCATCGGAGCATTTGTCGCCAGAGCAAATGCAATGGAAGCCATGAAACAGCCTTGTTTTTCTCCGTACTCAGGAGGGTGTGAATACGTCATATAATGACGAATGGTCTCTTGACTTTGGCCGGCTTTCATCGAGACCTTCGCCTCCCGATTCATGTTTGATCACTCCCGATTTTCGAGGGCCCTCCAGGAGCTTTCACCGCCATTCCTCATGTAGACATACCCTCTCATCCATCTTTGCTTATCCTCCATCTGAGCTACTAATCCTCCTTTCTTATGTTCTCTTATATTTCCTTAAACCCCATTTCATTCAGTCCCCCCATCGATTCCGCCATCTTCAAAATCTCACTTTTACCTTAAGGTTTTGTTTTCATCTTCCGCATCTCTGTCTATTTATCTATCCATCAATTTATTTATCTCCACGATCGATCAATCTATCTATTTATCTATCTATCTATCTTCATGATCTACCTATCTCTATCTTTTTGTGTGTCTGTCTATCTCTTTCTCCTATCTCTTATCTATTCCCGTTTCTGTTCACCTCTGCATTTATCATTCTTCTGGATCCCGTATCATAAAGGTTGGCGATTAATCGTACACTTGATATTCACGATTGGTTGTACATTGTAGTCAATGGAATCAATCGTAGAAAATGTTCTACGATCATTGCTAAGCTTTGTGTTACGGTCCCAGTTCTCTATCTTGTTCTCCACTCTCGAATCCCACACCCTCTCTTTCTCTAACTCTATAGCCTCGTTCTTCTTTAGTCAATCTCCCTCTCCCTTTATCTCTCTCACTTTCTTTTTTACTCACTCTATCGATAATCTGAGTCTCAATGTCACTGTCTAATGCAATGGGGGCACCATGTTCTGAAAATAGTTTACAACTTGTCCGAATTGCGACTATAATATGTCACTGACAGACACCTCCTCGACGCTTCCTCATAGGAAAATGTTGCAACTCATGGAACCCCTCAGTATAATAATAATAAAAACAACCAAACGTCTCCAAATTTCCATCATCATGATTATCGTCTCCTAATTTTCATTTTGGGATGCCAAATTCTTATTCAGTCTCCAGCCGATCGTCTTCACCTCACGCTACCTGGATGCTCCCCTTGCGGAATCCTTTAGGAGGTATAAAATGTCATTCAAGGCCGAGTTCATTTTTGCTATTAACTCTGAATTTATTCTCATTCATATGACTCTGTCTGAATGTCAAGGATGAGGGATATAGATCGCCTCATGGACTTATCTCTCTCTGTACTTTGTTGACTTATCGGTCTTTGTTTTTCCTTAAAGGGTCCCGGAATTCCTGCGTTACTTATCATCATGATCATAGGCGCAAGTCAACAAAATCGTTTGATTTGAATATGTCATTTTGCTGAATCTGGGTAAAAAAAGGTTTACCAAAAAAAAAATCCTAATATTTTCCCAACGAACATTGATTAATCCTTTTACCCAACTTTCCAAGCATATATTAGATTTTTACTGATCATTTTTGGATTGAAGTATTGTTTACTAACTGGTCGTAAAGTTCAGGTATCCCTGAGACTATCTGTTTAACAGAATTATTTCAGGTGTCTAGTCCTCCGGACTCCATGAGCGATCAATCCTTGGGTTGTTTATTTTCAATCGCACGACCTTTTCTTTTCTTTCAAAAAGTAGAAGAAAACAATCGCACGACCTTTTCTTTTCTTTCAAAAAGTAGAAGAAAACAAAACCAAACGCAAGATACCGCAGATAGTATATTTGGAGGATAAATCTACTTTTTTTACCTTCTCCTTCTTGGGTAATCTCGAACAAGCCCTTATATTTCTATGCTAGGATCAATGGTCAGCCTAGTTTCTCTATTTGCTCATGCGCGATGGTGTAATGATCAGAGTTCGTTGTATTATCTTTCTCTTCCCTTATTGTAATCGTAACCCAGATCTGAGGAAACCCTATATCCATCTCCATATGACTGTCTGTCGGTCTTTCGCCTCTTTTACCTATTCACCAACCAAAAAATGGAATACATTTGATACTCCACGGAGAGCGATCTGAAAATGGCATACGGATTAAGCAAGTGTTGTAGGGACTTCCCACCCCCTTCCCCCTCCGACAAGTGCCACAACTCCCCCTATAAGTTTGAAAGTTTCCCGAGAGGTAATGTATGATATTGAAATATTCTTATTACTTTTATCAATGGTCGAGGATCTACAATTTTTTTTTTTTTTTTTTTTCTTTCATTACTTCAAATGTTTATAGACTCGTGTAATTCTGGAGCTGTGGAAGAAATTCACGAAGAGGCGGTATTTCGCATACTTTGATTCCTTGATTGATTTTCTTTTCCTTTCACTGGAATTCACATTGTGATTTTGTTATGGTCAATAAGAAACATATTGTCTATTCATTTTCTCTTATTAGAAATCTTCAATATTTAAATAAAAAACATTATAACAAATAATTGTACAACTATAGCATTACAGTCGTATTAACCGTAGCCAGGTCGTGAAGTTGGTCAAATTTGAGAATTCACTGATAGGATTGAAGTAGAATGATGATCAGAAAAAAATCAAATATCTTACGACTCATGGTAATACTCAATGAGGCTTTTTGTTTGTTAACTTTAGCATTGTTTAACTTGTTATTCTCTTTGTCCGAAAAACATTCGTTAATGTTGTTCTCCCATGCGGATGAATAGCAAATCTGAAAATCTTCAGCGAATGAACGTTGATGTGAAACGATTGCTTGACTAACCGTAGATATCACTCTGAACATATTGGCACAGAATGACAAGGGAATGAGCACAAACAATGGTCATAAATGAAATCCACTATTATCATAATCACTCTTGAGTACATTTTAAAGTGCTTCCCCTGTCCTCTCTCTTTACCCCTCCCCCACCGTCTCTCTATCCTTCTTTTACTATCGATCCATCCATCTATCTGCATGTCTAACTCTTCTGCACACTCACACACATACAAAAGAGCACTTCCTCCTCTCATTCTCCTTCACCCTCATCCACCCATCTACTTATCAAATTCTCTTCGTCCTTGCATGCACTTCAATCATGCTCATCCCTTCTCCATTTCTTTTTATCACTCCATCCCCTCACTCTCCCGTCTCTCTACCACCACCCCCCCCCCTTCCTGTCGCCTTTTTTTTAACATGGTTTGTACTCTTTTCAGAAAAGACGTCAATTCACGAAGCCTCAGACAATTATTGAATTCCACTCGGTGAGCATTGATTGATACGTCGCCCGGTGTTCAAGCGCCAAATTAGTAGCGAGTTATTGAAATTTGATTAATTAATTACCAATAGGGAAGATTTGTTGTCAGACATTGAAGAAAAATAAATACAGGAGGAATGGACCGCGTTCCCCCGCTGATCTTTGGTTTAATACAGCTTTTTTTCAGCTGACTGTTGCAATATGTTCATATCTCAGTTAGATATGACTTTGAGAAGGGAGAGGAACAACGTGAGAGCAGTGGCGTCGATCCATTTTTCATATGGGGGGGGGGGCAAAATCATGAATCAACTCTCCAAAGGCACTCGATCACCCATATATATGTGTATATATATATATATATATACACGCACATTCACACACACACACACACATATATATATATTTTACCAAAAAGCGCGCAATATACATTAATAACAGCATTTTGCGCACCTAGCAGCAGTTACCCTAGTCCCGCTGAGATCGCGCACGCTTTAATAAAAACAACTGTCATTCAAACTTGTCACAATTCACGAATCTTCCCTGAAGAAGGTAGAGGTCTACCGAACTTAATTGTTGGCATTACAAAAACTGCATTACTCGTGAATTTGTTTCGCATTCCTGATATATATATATATATATACATACACACACATATCTCACCAACAAATTAATGCGAGCGCGAAGCTCGAGCTAAAAATTTTGATATTTCCATCTGAAAAAAATGAGTTAAATGGACTTTTTAATAACGAAAAGGATATATATATCCAACAAAAGATTATTGCAAATCGAAGTGGGAGTTCTTTTGAGGTTTAGAACTGAGAACGGGACCATATTCACCTATTTAATCATGAAAAGTATGGGTTTTTGCTACAGATATGATGTGAGCGCGAAGCGTGACTGAATTTTTTTATATTCCAATCTGAAAAGTAGATATTTTGAGCAAGATTTTAGACGAAGAACGAGTTGTGTATCTCAATCTTGCTTGCAGACTTCTATGTAACATTACAACCTTATTTTATTTTTAGCACATGCAGAATTATTGGGGGGGGGGCAAAACGATATGTCTGCCCCCAATATTTTAATTGGTGGGGCGATCGCCCCCTGCCCCCCCCCCCCCATCATCGACGCCTCTGCGTGAGATGTACAAAGGGGGATGAGGTAGATCGAGCGCGGAGGGGAACTAAGTGAAAAGAGTCGATGAGGGAAGGAGAGATCAGGAAGAGAAACACTGAGACAAAATAGAAAGAACATTTTGAGGGGATAAAATGGAGGCCAGTCTGAAAAGAACTGGGGTAAGATGGGTTTCGAATATAATCCAAAGGCTCAAAATTGTATCAGACATGGAACTGGGGCTTAGCGAAACTTAGTAATATGAACAAATAAACGATGAAAGATTAAATATAACCATGCAGATTTTTTTTCTTTAGATAAAAAAGTTAGGGGTTAACAAGGGGAGAACAACCAGAGGAGAATAGAAAAATAGAATATACACATTTGCTACAGAAACCAAAGAATAGACTGAGTTACCGGTAAATTGAAAAACCACGAGGATCGCAAGTTGCTTTATTTGATTACGATATGTTACATATCCCTCATGTTTATGTTGTTTACGAATGGAGCGTGTACCTTGCGTCGCGGCAACGAAGAAGGTTATAGCAGATTGTCTGTTTGTTGCAGACTCGTGTGCCTTCGGGTAATGAAATCTCATCGGAGAAACACCCGTTAACATTGGGATTTCAATCTAAGCATCACGTTTTCCCTTGAGCTCCAGCCATAAAACTGTTTTACCACGCATGAAGGTGGGACACACGGTCCCCTCGATGATGGTCTAAATTATGAATCGAAGCCTTCGGCATGAAGCATGTACATGTATTACTCTTCTTTTTTTCATGTACAGCTGGTGATATAATGATGAACTAAGCTGGTCTTGCCAACACTAAATGAAGATGGTTGCCAAGGTTACGGGTGCTATCAACATGATCGAATATGGTATGAATGATGCCTGGATGTATACTAAAAAGAAAACAGTAACGTTTCCCCTTTGGGAAGTGAACATGGTGAATGGTGCATTTACGGGTGAAAATATGTATTGGTTACCGAGTAGCGATCCATCAAAATTATCAAGCCAATAGGGATACGATGGCTGATATTACATCGAACATCTTCTCTCATCCTATAAAGAGGATAAGAAGATAATCTAATTGACACCATTCCTACAACTTCCTCCAGTCCATGGCGACCATGCCACAGTCACGGTAATGAAATATTGAAAAAAAAAATCACAATTTGATTTGGACACAACTGCGTGTGTCTGCATAAAAAGACAGGTATGGTAATAATTGGATGTAGTTTTTGCAGATGGTTAGCTTTTCTGCCGTATCAAAGGAAATTTAAAAGCACCCAACTACCTGTAGCAGATTAAGCGTGATCTATTTGGGGAAAAATATTGTCAAGGAAAGACGTTAGTACAGATCCACCGCATTGTAATGGCCGACACTGAACTACTCAAAATACGAGATCAGTGCCCCAACAACTATCAGACAACGTGATAGGCATTTTGTTCTCTTCTACAGTCCTTGGAGTAGATGGATATTGAGGCATGCCTTTAATTTTCGAGTCGGGTCACAAAGACCCTGCGGCTACGTATCGCGTTGCCCCATTTCATTATGAAATTGTAACTTCATGACATCACCTGGTCTTAGCATAGGTTTTCAATATGATTCCTAAATGGGATTGCATCAGTCCATCCAGGACTCTTGCCTAGCTCTACTCCAAGAATTTTTTTTTTCCAAAGCGCATTTTTTCCCAGCGGATGATGCCTTTGGTCACGCACCCATTGGCCTCTCGTGTTGAGGGCAAAATATAGATCACTCTCCTATCGGATGCCAGGCAAGGTAAACATGTGAAGCCCACTTTCCGGCAGATTGCAGGCACTCTTGCAGTGGATAATCATATTGCATGAACCTGTGGCATTTTAACGCCGAGATTAGCTTCTATAATGACGATCGTGTTAAGGAAACGAAGCCACGGACTGGACAAGATGGCTTCCCCAATGCCCTCTCCTCTCTTTAGAATATCCTTTTGGGTGTTTCATAAAGCTGTTCGTAAGTTAAGAGCGACTTTAATGATCCTTTATTGTGGTAATATTTATTGGCGATGGTTTAGCGCGTAAGAAAGGTTTACCAGTCGTTCTTAAAGTTGAAACGGCCCCCTGAGTTGATCCACACCGGGCAATTGGTGCTATTGATTTATCAGAAACATTAAAGAACCTTGTTTAGCCAAATGAAAGGTCTGCAACTAATAGTAAAATGGCTTACAGCTTGCAAATAAAACCTTATCACCATTCAAATAAACTTGGATGCCATTTTGGAACACGTGAAGGCACTGTCAGTCATATAGGATCTCAGCAAATGAATGACGGATAGTTATTGATTGAATTCCAAAAAATGACAAAAACTTTCTTATACAAATTTGGGGCCCTTCACAAACAAATACACATATCTTTAACCGAGTTAGCTGGTTACTTCATTTTGATGACCTTAATATACAAGTTTAACTGTAATTAATCTAATTGGTTCCGTATAAAGTAGAGTCACAAAGTATGCACGTTAAAACTAACACAATATTAACTAAAGAGGGTTCACCCGGTTTATGCACCAGCCTTTCTCAACAAAGATCTTCAAGTCAAGTCAATCGTGTCGTTCAATTGCCACAATAATCAATATAATGATTGTGGGCATTAACAGAAAGACACAACAAATATTCTTTACAAAATATACAGTTATCACAAAGTCAGATACATGTATATACCGATGAGTAAGCTACCGGTTCGCTAACAGAAGTAACTGCTTTTCAATCTCGTCTCACCTGTTCAGATGAATGAATAAGCATTTAAATCAGTTTTCCATTTCTTAATTCTATACAGGATCCATTGTTGACAGTTGTCAAGTCAGCGGGCGCGTCATGGTCTATTGGTTCTGACTCTCGCCTTCCAAAGAGAGGGTCGTGGGTTTTATTTCTAGCCGTGGCGTGTTTTCCTTCAGCAATAAGTGGATCCACACTAAGCTGCACTCAACCCAGGTGAGGTAAATGGGTACCGGCAGGAAATAATTCCTCAAAAAACTGTGTGCACCTGAATCGGTAGCCTAGCTTAGTCGGGTAATAATAATAATAGCAGGGCCCGCCGGGAGAACATTTTTGGCTAAACTGGGTAAATAAACCGTTATGTTCATCATCATTATTATTATTATTGTTATTATCATTATTATTATTATTATTATTATTATAGTAATTTCTGGAAAGATGGGAAATGCCTCATTCAAAATGGTAATATTGTGAGTAACACAAATTGTTGAACTATGATCATCTTTTCGCTTTTACGCCAGACTACTGCAGCACTGGCGGTTTGGTCTCTTGTCGTACCAGTGTTTTAGTGTACATTTTGGAGAATCGTTAATGCGCACTTTAAAGGGATGGTCCGGGCTGGAAGTATGTAATGCTTGATAAATAGAATAGAATTCACTAAGCAAAATGCCGAAAATTTCATCAAAATCGGATAACAAAAAACAAAGTTATGGAATCTTAAATTAGCAATATCTTGTGAAAACAGTCGTCATGAATATTCATTAGGTAGGCTGATGATGTCACATCTCCACTTGTTATTTTGTATAATTATGAAATTAGGTTTATTCAATTTACTTCCTTCAAGAACCAGAAAAATTGGATTGGCAACTGATTTAGTGCATTAGATATTTATTGCTGCAACCTATTTCATTATAAGGGAGACATATTATTCACACAAGCATGAAATAATGAAAAATATGATTTTATGTAATAACATAAGAAAAGGGAAAGTGGAGATGTGACATCATCAGCCCACCTAATGAATATTCATGACGACTGTTTTCACAAAATACTGCTAATCTTTAAACTTCAATAAATTTATTATTTGTCATCCGATTTTGATGAAATTTTCGGCATATTGCTCAGTGAATTCTACTCTATATATTAAGACATAAAGATTTTTAGCCCGGACCATCCCTTTAAACCATAAAAGATATCCATGCCGGATGGGTGTTTCATATATCATAGATATTCGTAAGTTAAGAGCGACTTTACGACCGACTAGTGATCCTTTCTTGTGGTAAATGGTGTTCGTCATTAACTATTTAGCGCGTACGAAAGGTTCACCAGTCGTTCTCAATGTCGCTCTTAACTTACGAACAGCTTATGTTTTATGAAAAATATCCTCTTATTAGTCGCGTTAGGCAACTTGCGATGCAACTTTATCTAACTTCTGCTCAGAAGATATTACGGGATATCATCTGAAATGGATCCTGCGTGTCAAAATACAACAGGAAACATCGGATGAGATTCCTTTCAAAGATTGAAATATGATCTGAAATTAGCACTCTTCACGTCGCCTAGATTCTAGGAAGATTGAAATACGAGAGAATCGCCATGTTTGTTTAAAGTGCACTAAGATTCTTTTTTTATCAAAAATCGTAAGACAACACGTTTACTACAGAAAAAAGAAAACATACAAGAGTTCCTGTTTTCAAATTAAGAATACACAAATGAAAGGCTGATCGAAATATATTTTTCTTTCGTCGCTAAGCCGAGACCGAAATGTTGTTTATGCCCACTTTTGAAGGTGCGTTTGTGTGTTTGTGCGTATGGGGTTCGACAATCGTGCGTGCAAACAATTTGAATGGAATTCATAAACATTTACTACCACTTCTTCATGCAAAGTACACCAGAAAACGAAAATTTTGTTCGTCCTCATTTCATCTACAACATCACAGTTTTCTATAATGGGACACTACATGATCTTGGTCTGAAGATCATCATCATTAACATTAAAAAAGGTTGTAGGTAACGTAATCTCACGTAATTATGCACTTATCATGCATGCTGATTCAAATACAAGTGTACACTATCAATGTAATTTATTTTAAAATGAATATAGCAACAACTTGCTGTTCTGAAGCCGCCGGAAACACTAAAATTACTCCGAAAGGTCAAGCGCGCTCAGAGTTACATACGTTTTCTTTAGCGACATGCGCCATGCCGCCATGTTGACTATCTTTTAGAAGGCTCGGGAAACGATTAATCGAGCACTCAGCTGTTTCAGAATTTTGCTACGCCTGGCTTTTTCGGCGGTGTTAATAAACTTGGTATGCCTTTGGCGACATTGGTAAATAAGAACTAGTATTTCACAGAATGTCTTAATTCACTTCTAGCAGTGGTAAAGTTTATTTATTTGTCATGGATTTAGAGGGAACATGGATCCAACAGCTTTCATGCTTTCAACACATTTTAGAAAGCTTTTGTCCAGTAACACTGGAAGCATACAGGCACCGAAAGTTTATTACCGTTGCAGGGAAAATTTGGTTGTTGATCGAAAAGACCGCAATTCACTTTGGCAATTTCGAAGCACTCTGTATGGCATGTAAAGTGTTCGATATTTTATGCAACCATCCTCATTGACCTTCGCCAAATCCATTATTCAAGAAAGTGAAGCAGGAAATCGCCCTTCGAACATCGATTATTTATTTCGAATATGAATGGAAATTGGCGAGGTGGACAACCGCATTAAAAGCAGGGGGACGTCTTAAAGACAATTCGAGAAATTCTCCCGGGGACCCGCCGGACATCTGTGAAGTACATGCCAATTGAAGCAACTGAGTGGACCAGAGTAGATTCTTCGACTCTTAATATCCAGTTAATGTGCTATTCCGAATTCAGCATGTGCTTATTTTCTGTTTTTATATCGCTCGCAATTCAAAATTTATTTCGCGGTTACCTCGGGGCTAGCAGCTCCGCGTTTGTTGCACTCCGGATATTGAAAAGAAAAGAGGACAGAAAAAAGAGACGGCAGATTCTTGAATTATTAAAACGTGTTTCGACCAGGAAGTGTGCAAAAATAGTCAAGACCAATATAATATATTGAAGATTTAAAAAGAAACTACGAATGTGTATGCACGGGACAACAAGCTCACGGGGAAAAACAAACTTTTTCGAATCCTTTTACATTTCCAAATTATGTTGAAGTGGTAATGATTTCGGAGCAAGCTTATAAATGTCATGTTTCTTCTGTAACAGAAAAACCATTCTTGCATAGGATATTCCCCAAACTTAACTTACAAATCAATATTCGGAACTTACCATGTGTATTCTATATTTCATATTTTGATATGATATATTAATAATGAAATTGATAATAATAATAAGGATAATAATAATAATGATAATACTGATAATTATCATAGTTATAACATGTTCAGGGTCAGTGGCGCACCGTTGGTCACGGCATGGGGGGGGGCACCAGCAAAAATTTTGAGTCACTAGCGCGCTCAGATGCCAGGCATACTGACCTAATAGAGACATTTTAAGGATAATGCCATTAGACGGATATGTATCTCACTGATCAAATAATGCGAGCCCGAAGCGCGAGGTGAAAATTTTTGATATTCAGACCTAAAAAAGGACTTTATAATCATTGTTTTAAATCATGATACGTACCTGTCTCGGTAAACAATGCGAGCGCGAAGCGCTAGCTGATTTTTTATATATATTGACCCCAAACAGGGAGATTTTAATGACTACATATTAGGAATCAGTTAAGAGTATACATATCTCACCAAAGTCATGTAATGCGAGTACCGTGGTGGAGCCGTGGTGTGTGGAGGAGCCGTGGTGTAGTGGTTCTGACTCTCGCCTTGTAAACAGAGGGTCGTGTGTTCGAATCCCACCGCGGTCTGGCGTCCTTTGGCAAGGCGTTAATCCACACTTTGCCACTCTCGACCCAGGTGCTAAATGGGTACCCGGTAGGATGTGAAAGTCATTGTAGCTTGTCCAGTATTGTGTGCGCCTCACAGGCGACTGACTGGAATACTCCCCAGGGAGTGGAGGATGTGCACACATTGTGTGCGGGAATGACTGATTGAATCCGATGACCGGGGTAATAATATATCTGTAAAGCGCTTAGAAACGTCGTTCCGATGGATTAAGCGCTATATAAAAGCGGATTATTATTATTATTATTACCAAGCACTTGCTGATTTCGTTAGAATTACATCTGAACACATGAAGCACTTTTTGCCAGAAGTCATTGTAATGACGATTATCATACGCATCTCACTAATCAAATATTGCGATCGCGAAGCGCGAGCTGAAAATTTAGATGATTGAGGCCTGAAGTGGGGCAGTCTAAGATTTGTTTGTAGGAATTCACTAAGACCATATGTATTTTCCTAACCAAATGATGCGAGCGCGAGCTGAAAATAATTCATATTCAGAAAAAGTGAAACTTTTTTGAATTTATGAGAACAAACATATCTCACCAATCCACTAATGCGAACGTAATCAAGAATAGGACATGTCTTATATTAAGACCTTAACATGGGGCAATCACTTTAAGTAGTAATGAAAAAGAAGCATATGTCACTACATAAAACAATAATAACTCGAAGCGCGAGGAAATATATTTGGTGTATATTGACTTGAAACGGGAGGTTTTAGTACAACAGGATTGTATATCTCGTTAGACAGACAATGCGAGCACCAGTAACAATGAACACGTAGGCCCTTAGCAAATTATGTTTCATAAAGACATGATAAAAATGTTTCTTATGCAATTTAACACAACATAATTATAACATTATAATGGCAGTTCTGTTAGCGAACATGCTTGACATATTATTTTCATCTTTCTCAATTCGAAGACGTCAACCACCTGCCAAGAATGCAGAATGTCCCAACGGCTCCTCGGGGATCAAACCCATGACTATACCCGTTCATGAGCCAGGTACTCCGTCACTGAGCCACCAAGTTTGTTTTGTTGTCCATAAGAGGGCATACATGTAACAAACCTGAAATGAGATAAACGTACAAGACGTTTACAAAAACTTCAATGTCATTTTTCTTGGGCTTAAAGTAAATGCTTTCTGTATGAATGAAGGTTTCAGACAGAGCAAGACGGGGATCAGGTGTTGTTTTCTATTTGTCTTACGACGCCTCAAATGCTACAAACATGTCTGGTCAAACACCAAACATGCTGGCGGAGAAAGTGCGAACACTTTGTGTCATTAAATTAATGACGCACGCTCGGCCCAACGATGGACTTTCGGTTTTGTCGTTTTATAATATTTTTTTCTCTTTAATGAGCCATTGAGGACTACGCCGAGGTTTGCGATAAGATCACAATGAGATTGTGATTAAACAGTAAACCTTAATTATGATGGTACAACCTTTCTCTTTCTATTCTCTGAAGACCTTTTCCACCCCCTCTTTATCCGATAAGCGCGTCAAAACACGTAAAACAAATGATCTTCAGAATAATATTTCTTGCATAGTACCACACCCGCCGCCTTACGTTCAGTTCATCCCCCGTTCATGTTATCTTGTATTGCTGTATGTTTAATATTCCCATATCCAAAATCATTTTTGTGCAGCAGTTTACTGTTTTACATGTATGATAACGAAAGGGAAACAACAAAATGTTATACAGTGCGTCCCAGAAAAAACGAAACCGAGATTTAGCGATGATTTATTATGACTTAATCATAAATAAAATAGACAAATGACCTATCAATGTAAAGCTTCGAATCTCCTCTTTCATCTGGTATTACTTAGACTATTTCTAATTCACGCATGAGTGAGCAAAAATAATTTGAAAAGGGGATACCAAAAAGTCACTTGGCTGGCCGTGTCTGTGCTTTGAAAAGAAAACCACATTTTTAAAAAGTTCAATATCTGCTCTTTAATTTGATACCTCAATTACAGAAAATGGTGAAGCAATAACAAAGTTCTGGTTATTTGAAATAAGGCTTGAATTTCAATAATTTCAGAAAATGAAGAGGTTTTACAGGCTCGGGTTCAAACTCACTCGACACTCCTTTTTGTTGACGATCAGCCATGCATGAAGTCTTTTGTTACCGTGCGATAGCTTCTGTGGGAAACCGGTGAAAACAAGCTTATTTAATGAAATTAGGGAAATACAAGCATTGTTTCGAGGGATCATAACTTTTTTAATTCTCGACCATTTTCTGTGATTAAGGTATCAAAGAAAAGAGCAGATATTGAACTTTTTAGTCATGTGATTTTCTTTTGAAATTCAGATACCCCCCGCCAAGTGAGTTTTTGGCGTCCTCTCTTCGAATTGTCTTTACTCACTCATGCGTGAATGAGGAATAATCTAAGTAACACCAGATGAAAAAAGGAGATTCTAAGCTTTACATTGATAGGTCATTTGTCTATTTTATTTATGATTAAGTTATGATAAATCATCGCTAAATCTCGGTTTCGTTTTTTTCTGGGACGCACTGTATATACATGAAAATCACTCGGAAAGTACTTTCCCGTTTCATTCTTTTTGACAAGATCATCGTCATGTTCCGAAGTACATATCCACTAAAAAAAAAACACACAAATATTCAAGCAAGCTACCCCTACCAAAGGAAAAAGAGAAGAAGAAAAGATCATCATTATTCTGTCAAGAGCCCCCCTCCCACACACACACACTTTCTAAGTTTACTAATGACTCTGTGCAGTCCTAGTCGAATAAAAATAAATAAATAAATTGCAAGAAAGGCGGGGTTTACGATATGATGTATTGTATGTGACAATCACTTTGTAGGCCTATTCATTGCTGCGAATTCTACAATCACATTCAGATCGCATTGTGAGCTAGTTGAGCATCTAGAAGACAATAAAGAGGTGAGAGGGTGTCAAGAGAAAGAGCGCTTGGGGTATAAACGTGAAAGGTGCCTCGCTTTGACGAAGATTCTATAAATGCCTCGGACAGGATTCCTCTTATTGGGAGTGTAATTGCGCCATGGCAGGGTGTTAAGAGCTTTCATCAAATACCCCTGTTGAGAAGGAGGATTGAATAACAGGTACACCTTTGATTCCTTTACCTTTGACAAATGAAGTGAAGATTTGAGTCGCGTCACGTTCCTGTCCATTAGGCATTGTTCACACCATGTTCAAGATTTGAGATCTTGAAGAGAAAAACCGGGTGACACAGCTATGTCCGACGTCAAAAGAAGCGCTTTTCGCAATTCAAATTTCAGTTAAAGCAGACTGTCAGAACAGCTCATTGAAAACGTGTAAACGCATCGCCTACTAACAACTTGTAAACTTATTCAGCCATGGGACGAGATTTGAGTTTGAGTCACGTCATTCGGAAAGTGACGTTAAAGAACACTCCCAATAAGTGTTCCGATCTAAGTATCTCATAAACACATAAAGATCCACTAATTGCAACCACAATCAAGTAAACGTTAATTTTGTGAATACTAAGATTTCATAATATAGTAATAAAGTGTTGATGCTGAAATCTTAGTAAGCATCAATTCCCTTAGCGGCAACATGGCAGATAAAGTGTGTACAGAAATATATTATTTGACTGCCCCCCCCCCCCGGCAATGCCCCACAGGATATAGCCCTATACTGTGCCAAACATTTACATTTTAATACCTCAAAAAACAAACGCCAATCTAAACTCTTCTCTTGATACGACTCCAAACCAGAAACTTTGTCCCAAAGATAAACCTAACCCAAGACCGAACAACAATGGGAGTCCCGATCATGAATTTTAAAGTATGAGATGGCCGGACCGCTGATGGAGTTCAATCGAGTCTTATGAAACTGAACTACTGCTGCTAATTCCGTCCTTTAATCCTTCATGAAATAAAATAAGCCACTTCCGATCCGCATCCACGAATTCATGGCAGATGTATGACAGGTAAGACAGGTACATTAAATACTGTAGTAGGAGCGAATGACAGGTCATCATTAAGGTTGTTCTCTGCCGTGCTGATCATCATGGATGGACAATGGTGTCAATATCATCGCTGGCGATCGGGAATGAACGGGGTCGTATCACCCCCCCCCCCCCACCTTCCTCCTCCGCAGCCCTCACTTTGGAGGGAACAAAATCATTCAAAATCGTTGTGCATGTTCGTTTGTAAACGTCGTTTGCCCAGAATCAGGCTTTCTGGAGAAGTATAAACAGAACCACGATCGTATACGTGTTTACATGACGTCATTTGGTACATGCTTCCGGTGAGATGAAAATCCGCGGGCAAATACAGTCGTATTGCTCCATGTTATCTCCACGTAATAAGAACAATCGGAAAAAAAGACTTTCGAAAAGAGGCGCGCTCAATTTGACCTCGCTTTACGATGCGAAGCCAGCTGGTGATCATGATTTGCTCTGAAAAGTTAAGCATAAACAGCACTCCCAGAACCACGTTTACGATCGGCGTTTTGAATCTACGTTTGAAATCGCTGATTCTGTCCTCGCAATGGAAACATAAACACAGCCACTGATCTTAAGTATGAACAGTGCTTCAGGTTTCCACAATCTCCCGTCAAGCCCATTGCGAGGTTGAATAACCTTCGGGATGAAGGAAAGTAGGCTACTGTCAAACGATAATCATCACCCGGTAAAAATCTTGGCAACATAATCATCCTGTTATTGCAAGGTTGTAACTTCGAAGTATAAACATCAATATCGAAAACATTGAAGTGAAGAGAGGAATCACCTCATTTTTTTTTCTTCTAAATTTTAATTTCAATTTTCCTGTGTTGCGTATTAAAAAACACACGATACTGCTTTTGCCTTCTGATTAGTGGATACCTAGACGATCAAAACATGGTAAAAAAAATAAACCAAAAAACATGGAAATAAATCTTTAATATCAAATATACCGAGGGCGATTTTACATATATTTTCAAAGAGTTCAACTAAAATAATTATTATAATTTATATCAATAGATTTAGTTTACAATAAAACACATACACTAAATCAAAAGAATTTGGAACGTATAGGTTGTATCCAGTCTGTTTCAAACATCATTACACACAGCATGAAGCGCGTCAAAATTGGAAACAAGAGAGCGTCATCCTTTTAGATAGGAAACACATTCTAAAAATGGATTGGGTAAAAATGCTCCGTGAGGGTTATTATGTATTCAGCCATGCAGCATTGGGCATTTATTTTGTGCATTTTTTTTATACATGTATATGTTGCCCATTCTAAAAAAAAAATGCTGCTGGACAATATGCTTCCCGCATTGGTTAAAATACTGCCCCAAAATGGTTGGACACATTATTACCCTCCCGCTGATTAAAATTTTACCCAATATTCTTTTTTACAGTGCATGAAAATGAAATTGCCGCCTCATTTTTCTAATGATCCCGATTCGGTAACTTAATCGCTTCATCAACTTCGATTCCCCACAACAGTGGCTTGAGGTCTCTGTTGAGAATTACTTTGATAGCACCTTTATAGTTAAGAGCCTATCATACTCGTAATAATTTCATCGCCATCACCTTCAAGCCACTTATTGTGGTGATAAGGCAACCGTCATATCGCCCAATCTTACTACGAAATAACCAAAGCTACTACATTGACCAACCATTTGGTGGTTTCGAATCGGTTTCACAAATATGACTGAGCATAATAAAGCTATTAAAAAAAACTACATCACCTTTTCTCAAGTTTCTTAAGATTTACAATTTTTAAGGTCCTGTGTGTAATAGTGTAAACCTGTCCACCACTTACATTGTGATGTGTTTGATGTGCTGACTTAAGGGGCGGTTCGAAAGGGAGTCAGAGGGCACCCGCCCTTTATTTTTTTCAAAAGTAGTGAAAAGGATAATAGGTAAAAGGGGGAACGAAAACAGATCAGAAAGATGAGTATCAAAAAGAGCTTCTAAATTTAGCATCATTACCTATACAAATTTAACTGAGAAAAATAAACTCTTATGTAATCTTTAGTGAGGCTGCCCCCGAACCCCGCCCTTTCAAAATGCATCAGTGCCTCCGCAGAGATATTTTGTTTTACAACTGTTCATGAATAAGGGAACTCGACGACGAATCGCGAAACAATTTCCAAAAATAAGCTGACAATTTAAGTGTCTTCCGTTAGAGAGTTTCTTGACCAGTAAGCGTTGAGTGTTTCAATTCACGTAATGCAAGGAAAATCAAATGAAAAAACGTTTTTCATCCATCTGTATTTCAGTCATACCCAAGGTCACTCGTACCTTAATTAAGAGTCCCCACCATCCCTTCAAGATGATGGACCATTTTCATGAATGTTAACCTAATATGAAAACAGATCACTGTAATAAGGAAACAGATCATTTGCAGATCGGGGTGTTTGGTTTTGAAAATAGTGACTCTATACTACGTCTGTACCGGGCGTCTGTATTATTAACCCACCTTGGCCATTCTGCTGCTGGATCGAAATGAGCAAAGGGGTCGTCCATAGATGTCGATGGCCATGGCCAGGACCAAAACCAGGTTATCATAATCCGAAACAGACCATCTGTAGATCTGGTTGCTTCTAATGGAAAACATCTATATCGTCGGCCAGGCGGAAGGGTCAACACGACCACGACGTCGACGAAAGAGGTCGATACCACATTCACTCCGGGGGTATGATCTTAAAACCATGAGTGGAGGCGCCATGATGTAGTGATTCAAATTGATTTTTCTTTAATCGCATGGTCATGGGTTCAAATCCTGCCGCACTCGTTTATCTCATGCAGCAAGAAATTAATTTGTTTACTGCTGCACCCAATTCGGGAGCCGGTAAATGGGGACTAATCAGGATTTTGTCTCTTGAAACGCTGATCTCATAACAGCTGTTTTGCTGAAGCATAGGTTGTCATGCTGCATTCATTGAAATGCTAAACGATACAGAGCAAGTATGATAAAATGCGTAGCTTATCTTGTTCGATTGTTAGTTGAAATTAGCCATTGTTTTTATAGTTTAAGAACAAGTTTGCAACTTTGTGCAGTTTCAAAATCAAAATCAATAGTCCACCAACTGTTGTGTGGTTAATGGCAGACATATTTTGGGTATATTTTCTCGGATTCGTAAACCATAATGATACATATTATAATCATCTTTAAAATTAGAAAATGATTACTTTTTTATACATCAATGTAACTTTCGCCTTTATTCAATCTACTATCGCTTATTTCAATTTCCTGTAATGCTAGTATTTTCTACACAGACCGTTACAGAGTTACTTTACTTCAAACGTCAGTGGCGTTCAACAAAATATAGACAAGGTAATAACAGTATGATGTTCTTATCCTCCATAAACAGTTGTACATGATGTAGTTTGACCTCCCTTCCTAACCCCTGGGTCTAAGTGAGTCTAATTTCCTACAAGACTGTATCATGAAAAGCAATCAGTCTCCGTTGAGTATAATAATGTTCAAGGAGGGTTCGTCAGGTATATTATCTTTGACTCTCGGCGTATCGTCTAAACTTGATACTCCATTGGCGTGGACGTAATGAGGCGCCTGGGAGAATGATATATTCTGTTCACATTGCCAGAGTGGGTATAGGCTGAATGATATTGTTGCTGAGAAATATTATGAAGTTTGTTCGGTGAGAAAGCAGAGTTTTATAAAGAGATTACTGTGCACACAACCCCGTGTGTTTTACCGTTGTTGTGCTCAAAAGCTAGTGAACCCCAATACAAATTGCACTCGTTCATGCTTTGAGTTGATTCAATTAACTATACTACAATGTCCGATATCTGGCAAGCCCGGCCAGAGGCACAAACTTTCTAAAATATACAACATTTTATCACATGGCTTGGCAATGAAAGCATTTACAACATGGCATAAATTAAACATTCAAACACATTAAACACACAATAATCATTTTTGGTGGGTTCAATAACTTTTGAGCACACACTGATATGAGGAAGGGCCAACAGGTGTGTGTAACTTACGAACAGGGAAATTTGGTTTTCACAAGTCTGTTTCATCCAACAGTTGCCATAGGAACTGTACTTCTTAGCCAAACAAAATCAGAGAAAGTTGTCAGTTCTGGCAACTTGTCAGATGAAAAGTGTTGATGAAACGGTCCCCAGCTTTATGAATCAGAAATACAAGGTATTAATTTTGTTCACCTTACCGAGACCAAAGATGGGTGCGGGGCAATGTGGTTGAATTTCTTGCAAAGGGACATCTACGCTGTGGCTAGGATTCGAATCCACGACCTTGTGTTTTTGTTGCTTTTTTACGATAGTGAGATTAGCTTTTTGAAAACAACTTACACCTTCTCCACATAATTATACTTTTTACCCAGAATACTCTTTTGTTTGAACAGGTGCCTAATTTTCTGTGAAAATAGAATATATATCAATACAAGATATAAAATGGGCATGGATGGAGATACAATGGGCACTTCACTCTTCCATTACATCCTGCCCGGAGGACTTCAGATCTCTACCTCAAGATCTGAACAACTCTTTAAAGATGGAGATCTAAGCTTGAAAGTGATTCTCAGATAATGGGACAGTCTTCTCCCCCCGGGATGCTATCACTAGTTGATTCTTCGTGAGAATTCTTTCTGCAAGAGCAAGCAAGATGCAAAAGCTTGATGTCTGAATAAATATGCACAGAGCATTCACAGTTTTCACTCCCGTTCCCCAAACGAGAATGCTGTGTTCTGCTAAAGAATTTACTAATTATCTTAGGATCTATCTCGAGAAAGTATCTTTACACGGCGAACAGTGAAATTGAATCTGGTCCCTTTTCAACGATGAGCTTCGTACTTAGAAAGAAAGGTAACTTCTTGAACGCCTTTGTGAAACACGATCCAAGGTTGATTACGAACGTAAGGATCACCAGCCGTTCCTAAAGCCGCTGGTAATATGCTTTTAGCCTTAAAAGAGAATGAAACCTTTGGAACAAAATAGCTTGTGTAAAAACAGAAAAATTAAAAAACAGAGCAACGAAAGTTTGAGAATAATCGGACGAAATAAAGAGAAAGTTATGAGCATTTGAATATTGCGAGCACTAATGATATGGAGATCCTCAAATTGGCAATGCGATAAAGATGTGTGATGCCACTTGTGAACAACTCTCCCCATTACTTTAGTATATATTTCACTTAAACTGCCTCATTTATCATATCTATCAGTAGATCATGTGTTCTTTATATAGGATGGCATGTAACACAGATTTTAAAAAATTACATCATGGATAAAAGTTTGTACCACCTTAAGAAAAACCAAAACTAGACATTGTAGGGGTATTTTAGAGTTCATCAAATGGAAAGTTGTTCACATGTGACATCACATCCTTGTCGGATTGCCAATAGGAGGATCTCCATAGCATTGGTGATTGCAATATTCAAATGCTCATAACTTTCTCATTATTTGTCCGATTATTCTCAAACTTTCTTTGTTCTCATTCTTGGATTTTTTTTCTGTTTCGAAACAAGCCTATTTGTTCCAAAGGTTTAATTCCCCCTTTGAGGAGCACCCACCTGATGGGATACACACGGTGTATCCCATCCAAAAAACCAAAAAACGGTGTTTCTCATTTTTCTCTTTCTTATTTTCACTTCTTTTTCATCCCTTTATCAATTGTATAGGGAAACATTTGGTTTCTTTCTTTTTTTTTTGGGGGGGGGGAGGGACATGGACTTCATGCCCGCACAAGTGACCAACTGCCACCTAACCAATTGGCCAATATCGTCACGAGTATAAGATACAGATAACTAAAGTAACTAAATATGTATGAGACTATACGTAGGAATTTAAGTGAATTTAAATCATATCTACGTTATCCCTGTGAACAGTTATTTGAATTGTTGCATGGTGTGATGTCCACGGACGTCGAGTTTAAAAGGGAAATCGACCAGGAAATTCATACACACATTTTTAAACCCCACCCCCACCTTATCATAGGTCACGCATTCGCCTGACTTCCACTAGACTTTGTTATTATTGGGTATTTCCCCTACCTTTCCCTACGTTGTTTATAACACTCTAGCTCAAGTTGTAAAAACATAAGGCCCAAATAAACCTTATAAGTGCATCGTCTGCTCATTAAGCACAAGGGTGCTTGATCAAATCCCATATACATTGTACGTTATAATTAATAAGAGAGCTATACGCTTGATAAAATGGAAGCATTTCATTTTGTACGATTCTCACTCGTTATTGTTTATAAAATGTTGGGGGTGGTTAGATATACATGTATGTGGGTATATATACATATACTGTATATACATATATACATATACAGCCTAGCTTCAATATCCCTTATTAAGCACATGTCAATGATTAAGAGATTCGTTTAAATCACAAATAGCCTGTAGTCCCTCAAATAAATTGGTTTCGGAATCCAAAGTCACAGAATGGCAAAAAAAAAATAATAATGAAAAGATGGATTAAACAATCGTACGAGTTTATTAAAGTTCACTAGCGCTCTTATTAAAGTTAACTGAGTGAAATTCGTGTAGTGCACTTATAAAGTTTGATAAGTTTCTTTTGTAACCCAGTTTATATACATGTAGTTGTGATTTATGCAAAATTTTGTAATCGCATAACCTATTTGTTTTCCAGTATAGAACGGTTTAATCAATGTCACTTTTCATGTAGGCTTTAAAAGAAAAGAATAATGATATCGGTACGCGTAGAATTTTTTTTGGAAACAGTATGTACATGTACTTGGGGTAATGTTCATTTTATTCAAGAAATACGATTCAATACTTCGTCTTAGGTTAAGTTTTTCCTTTCGCTTCTGTGCAAGGCTAATAATATATATATATCTTTTCATTTGTCTTTCTTGTATTTGTTGTTTGATCAAAATAAGGATATCATTTGAAATCTTTAATCATTTTGGACATTTGGCCATTACACACTGTAAAAAATGATGTGCTAATTAAGCACTTACCGTGCAGTCTCTATGAGCACTGTAAGTGGAAAATTAGCACTTCACTTTTTTGAAGTGTTCTATCTTCTTTCTAAGATACCACGCCCTGAACACCCCTTAAAATCATTAGGGGTGGGTAAAGATTTACCCATTTTGTGGTGAAAAGGGAACCTGCATGAATGTTTGCTACTCTACAATATGAGATAGTATATTTCGCAACAACGTTGGTTAAAAAGTAAAATACTACCATTTTCCTCACTAACGATTTGATATCTAATTTCAATTTCTAGTCTATTCATATTGACTGAAGGATGCACATGTGCAATAAATCATCATTATTAGCATGTACCTTCTGGACTCATTGCAAAACTAAGCTTGGCTTACAATTATCAAAACAGAGAGAGGGAAAAGAGTGCGAATATCTTCATAGTGTAGTTAGCCCATTTGTTTAAAAACATCTTATGTTTAAATTTGGAAAACAATTATTTAAAGTTTTAAAAAAAATACACAAGTGGAACACACCTGTATATGATCAGGCCTGATAAAACATATTGAATTCACATTTTGAAAAGCATTTCCCGCACAATTGCAATATCGGGGAGGGCAGTATGAAATCGATAGAGCTGAATCCTCGCTTCTCCAACCTCCTTATGTGCAGTCCCTCGTACTTTAATTTGAGAATAAACTTTAATTACGTCTAATGATGCTAAGCCAAGGCGCATCTAACGCAGATGAGATTTTCATCTTCTCTCCAAGGTTAAAGGGTTGACGGGGGAACCGATCGGGGAACGATAGGCTGGATATCATGATTTATTTCACCAGGGACGCATGTCTAAACAAGGTTGAGGGTTTTTTTGTTTAGATGGAGAAATGCCTGCGAGTAATCCATTATGAGACAAAAATGAAGTTTAACGATATTCCCTTTTGAATTTATTCGATTTCTCTTTTACCCATGCTTTCATTGCTCCCCCTCTCTCTCTGTCTCTATCTCTGTCTCTCTCTCTTAACTCTTTATTTATATAAACAGCTATGTTATTTACATAAATATTATTTCTCCTTCTTGTATTAATTTATATCCCTTCAGACTTGTACACTCTTTTTGTACCTCCCCCTCTGCCCCTTTCTGTCTTTGTCTGTTTGTACCCATTTATTCACATCTCTCTCTCTTTCTCTGTTTTTTTTCTTTTGTTATAACCTATCCTTATTTTACCTTTCTCTCTTTATCTCTCTAACACACACAAACGCACACGCAAACGCGCCCACATGCACACACACTTGTACTTCACACAAACACTCATACCTATTTAAACACTCTTTGTTTAGATCACTCATCGCATCCCCTCCCCTTACCCCTCCCTCGGACATTCAGTTTGATAATCAAATCCCATGTTGTTGTTGTTTTTTGGCACGAGCCGAAAGGAGATCAATGCATTGGCAGTTCCGTTCATACCAAGGAAGACGTGACGAGGTCACAATAAACCACGAGGCTTGTCTTTTAAAACCACAAAGTGTATATTTCTCCTTGGGCTACACCTCAATCTTACCTCGAATGGAAATAAAAACGAGTACTTGATATCTGTTTTTGTCCCAAAAATATATATACAGTATATACAATATATTCAACATCCTCTACGCAAATCCATAGCCATATCCTCGATCTCTCCTTCTCTCTCTCTCCTTCTTCCCCATGTCTTACAATGACTTGGCGTTCAAAGAATATAAGTCGCCTCTTTAAAGTTTGCATATTTCTTTTTTTCCCCTTAAAGGTCATATATATATATATACTTTTTAAAATGCATTTAATTACACTCAACTGTTTTTTTGTTCATTGATTTGAATTTCATTCCAACATGTATTCATCAATAATTTATCTGTCTATACAATTAGGGTTTCGCTTTTCGTTTTCATGCATTCATACATGAACGAAATTTTCCCAATCCCCTTTAGATGGCCTATCCATGTATTTGAACACAAAATATATGAAGAGGAATTAGAATGAGCAAGTCAAACAAAAGGTTTAATAGGAACAATAGCAACAGTCATAACTGAATAAGCTATGATAATCAGTTGAATAAGAAAAAAAAATGAACATGCATGACATTTCTTTCTTCGACTGTTCGAAACATCGAAACCGTACGAAACCAGTATAAAATATAGTATAAAATGGAGCTACAAAACACACTGTAACACCTCCATGATATAACCTTTCAAAATATAAATCGAGCTTCCAGCCTCAGGCTAGGTAAGCGCTTAATCGTACTTGAGCGTTTAAAAAAATGAAATAATGGAGGCATAAAGCAGGAGCTTTCTTTCGTTACGAAGTATCAACACTTTTTTTTCAGAAATCGATATCATATCGGTTTCTTCCGTTTTTGTAGATTCAGTGGATCTAAAGCAATTGTGTCATGTAGGCCAATGGAAATTCTTAAAGCGTTATTTTTCAAGTAAAAATGTTGCCCATATGGAAGGTAATATTTCGAAATCCGCAAGTGCAAATACTGTCATCTGCTTGTTGATATTTCCTAGCACCGTGATAAAAAATAATATGAAAGATAACATATTTTTCAACTTCAACAAAAGGCTACAACGTCCTGGCCCCTATAGCATAAAACTTATTGCGATTGATCATACGAAGAGTGCATAGACAGTTGGATATGATCATCGGAGAATCGGCTTCACGATCAACTGCTGAGATTTAAGTCATAGACCGAGGACAATAATTATTCGCCATTGATAGAAAGCAGCAAACCAATATAGTCAATGTTTTAGTCGATATCAGGCGGGCTAGCATTTCGTCGGAGTATCAGTATAAGTTATTCATGATCAGTGACATGCGAAATCAGGGGCTGCGCTACAGGGGACAAGGGGTACAGCTCCTTATGGTTATTAAAGTAGTTAACAAAAGTGAAACAAGGGGGAAATATGGATGGGCGAAAAAGTGTTTGTTACTTATGTGAACTGGGTCGTGTGACTGTAATCCTATTATTCGTATGAGAAAAATGGCACCCCCCATAAACAAAAGGGGGAAACAGCTTTGACTACAAGATACCGCACATGGAAACCGGTACACACAATTGTACACACCACGCGAGAAGAGAAAAGCAAGTTACAGGAGCCCTTTCACAAAATACATGAGTACTGTTTCCACGCGTTGTCAAAACACAAATTTAATTTCTTTGAATGTTTAACGGCACAAATAGAAACATTTTACTTTGAATAACATCGTTCGGCATAGTTTTATGTATTCATATTCCGTGTAGATAAACAAACAAACAGCTGATGTAGTAGACTACAGACACACATTGCCCCGTTCAAGGAGCCCAAAAAACTATTTTTATTATCATTATCGTTATACTCATGGTATGGAAATGGGGCCGTTGCTATAGAGATAGCAGTAAAATCAACTCGAACGTGCCTTTCTCCAAAATATTGGTTTCTGCCTTATTCAAAGCATGAATTTGAATAATGGTTCGCCTGTGAGTAGTTGCTCAGGATATATCTGTCTCTGCCCTATACTAAACAAATATTACCAAAGCGTCCCCCTCCCGAACTGTCTCTCTGTCTCTCTACCTCTCTTTCTTCAATCCCATCTCTATTTTAAAAGAGGTCCTGATTAGATGTATCCTTTGCATATGAACCTAGGATGCCCGTATATATGAAGAGTGTGTTTCGGAGGAGTATAGAAAGGAGAAACTAGTCCACTCCAGCAGGGCGTCTAGACCCACTCAACATTGCAATTTGCCGATTCAATTTATGTATCATCCGGTCTTTTTGCCACGCCGGAAAACTTATCCATCTGTTTTCCTCGGATATGAATGGAAAATTCTTCTGCTATTCAATTTCCCGCGCACGCCGGGGAAGCTAAAATGCAGAATGGATTTGTGCCGCCTGTTAAGTTTCTACATGTCAGATTTATCGATCGCGAGAGGGTATGACAGAAACCAGGAGTTTCGTTCACCCCTGTCATGCCAGTCCCACGTACCTAAATCCGTGTCAGCACCTACGCACAACTTTAAACACTGTTCGAATCCACTAGAGACTGCAGACGGTTAAGAGGGATCGCGATGGTGAAGGAACATTACGGAGAAAATGAAATAAAATCCAGATGTACAGACCAAAAGAACCGGGTATGATGACGTCATAAAGGGAGCAGACGCGTCGAACTCGGGGATATATCTAGACCTAGAAAAACTGTGCCAACATCTTGGGACAATGGTGCTAAGATTATACATATACAGAGAAAGGGATAAAGAGATAAACAGAGATGGTAGATAGAGGGGATGAGACAGAGTTCAAGAAGGAGAGGAGAACTCAGTGCCTCTTTCAATCCTGAAAGATTCTTGCAGTATTGTAGTACCGGGGACCGGCAGGTGGAATACACCGGGTGAACACCCTACCTAGACCGAGAAAAAAAACCCAGACATACACCATGAGACAATAGAAGCAGCTGACATGGCCAGGGCAGTAGGCCTATATATCAAAATAATTATGTTGGTGTGCTGTTATTTTTGTTTCTTAATCAATAGCAGAGCTTCTTTTTGTTTTTTGCTGCCAAAATACTGTAGTAGAGTATGATATTTCACATTCGCTAGGGGATTTTTTTTATTAGGCTTTTCGAGAATGTCTTTTTTTTCTTACGTTCTGCCCCTCAAAAAATCATGTCATGACCTATTTACCAATGCACATTTAATTTTGGTGTTTCAATTCAAAAGGTATATCGATTTCAAGTGTTGATTTCAGGCGATCTCCTCCAGAAACAAAGACATGATTGGAGAATGATGAAAGATGATACCTCTCCATTAGAGAACGTCACTTAAAGGTTATTTCTTTTTGCTATTTCGGGTTGTCTAAGAGCAAATTGGTGGACCAGGTACAGGTGTTTCCTTTTTAACTATCACAGACTTTCCAGGAATCAAAATCACAAACCACTAGTGAATGTGGCGATGAAGGTTTCTATTCTTCCCAAACCATGGTTATTAATTCTACAAATAAGAATATCTATTGTCAATACTACTACTACTACTACCACCACCACTACTACTACTAACTACTGCTACTACTATTACTACTTCTACCACTACTTCTACTTCTACCACTACTGATGCTGCTATAAATTCTACTATATGGGCCATTTAATAGGTGACTACACTGTTAGAAAATGTATCCTCAAAATAAAAGAAGTTCCTGCAGCAGAGTCTCGAGAACACCTGTAATCTTACCACATTGTGTATCTTACATTATATAATGCAAAATTACAGGAAATTGGTATTTGGTAATTTGGTAATTTCCTTGAATAAAACACAATTTTCCCCTTTTGAAACAGAGAAATTCCTGTTTTATGAATGTACTGAATGGTTCTGTTATCGCTTTCTGCAAAATCTTCCCTTTTTCTGTAAAATCAGGTTTTTTTAACAGTTTAGATAATCGGCGTCTCATAAATGCTATATATTATTATTACTAATATACCTACTACTGCTACTAATACCACTACTACTACAAATGAAAATAATGATTTACTAGTGTTATTTCTGTATTACCATTGATAATGATAATAAACATTACTTTGTATTATTATTTTATTTGGCAATTCAAAAAACAAAGAATACAGACATATCAGAGACAAGATCAATCAAAGTTGTACATAATAGAGAAAACAAGACCTGGATGAGTATTAGACAGGCTGCCTGGGTATGGAAAGGCTAACTTTATAGCCATAACCCACAGGTGTTCCTCCCCAAATCTCCCAACCCCATCCAGGTCAGAACACTAATGGTAAGAATAAAATGAAGATATTTAGAAGATATTTGTAGAGCGCAGCTTATATATGAATATATCCAGCTGCGCTTGTTTAGAGCTCTATGTACTCAAATCTACACAGAAAATTTTCTTAACCAAAGAGATATGTTTTTAATTTTGATTTGAAGAGAGTCAAGGGTGAAGATGTTTCTTATGTCAATTGGCAGGCTATTTCATAGTTTGGGGCAGCAAGTGCAAATGCACGATCACTAAACGTAACTTTTATTTTGTGAAAGAAGATCTGGAAAATTATTCATGAGATTGGGTTTTAATTCTATAATGTAATGTGGGGCTAGACCGATTAATGATTTATGCAATTAACATAATTTTGAATGAAACTCTTTGACGCACAGGCAACCAGTGGAGTTCTCTCGAAAGAGGTGTAGTGGAACTGAACCTTTGGACACAATAGATAATGACTATGACTCCGACCAGTGGCGGATCCGGGTGGGGGGGGGGCACATCATCACCCCTCCCCCTTTTGAGAGCCATAATCAAAATTTGCAATGTAAATATGCCGTTCTGACACAAGTATCCCTTTTAAAGACAAAGCATAATGTGGGAATATGTTGTTCACAGACAAGTGAAAACCTATTTTTTCTGCTTGTCAAATTCTACGTGGAAAATATGTGTACCCCTTTTGTAAAATTCCCTGACTACGACAACCACCAACATCGGACGGAGTAATATTGGTGGAAATATATTCGTATGATAGCCCCTTACATTCGATTTTCCGAAATAAGAGTACAAACTGCCATGGTTAGACAAACATTCACATACTAGTTGGCGTACTATCTACTGAAGATATGAAACGATTGATTTCGTCTATTATTCTCCTTTATCTGTAATTTCAGGCCCGTTGCATAACATTTACTATTATGGTAACCTTTAGCCATCCAATGCAAACTACCATGGTCATATTGATCAACAGGCAGTCAGAATCAAGGATTCCATGCAAGTTACCATTGAGTGGCAACGTTACCATTATGGTAATTTTTATGCAATGGCGCCCTAAATTTCTGTATTTTCTATTTCACAATGTGAGCTTTTACAACCCCCCTCGCCATCTCTCTCACTCTCCCTTTTGCACTAGCTCTCACTACCTTTCTAGTCCCTCTTTTCTCCGTTTGTCTTTCTCAATAATTTCAAAAACAATCTCAAAATCTCTTCACCATTACTCCCCTCTATGTTTTCGTCTTAAGGTATTTACAACATAAGGATTATCTCTCGCCTCCTATTTATTATCATTCTTTCCTCTCCTTACCCCCTCCGTTTTCGCTCCATCTCTTCCCTTTTTTTCAAAATCATTACATACATGTTCATACACTGAGGGGATTTTTACTTTTCTGAATCTTAACCTCACTATTTTTTATTTTATTTCATTTTAATTGCCAACGAGCTGATTGACTATTTTTTTTCATAAACTATTAAGACAAAACTTTACCATTTTGAGAAGAGTTGGTTAGAGGGGAAGAGCAAATTATCACGTAAGACTTTCTTAAAGGCTTTCCGCACCACCGCCAATCGAGTCCCGTTCATAACACGTAATTGCCAAGCCACCCACGCCATCGCGCTTCAATCCATTCATTACGTTTCTCAATTTGCCAAAATCTATTTACACCAATCAATTGATTTGTCTCTTATACCTTGAACAAAGGACATGGGGGATTCATCGCAAAGTAAAAAAAGAAAATGGCTCGTCAGTTTCTCTTGCACATTGCGGAATAATGATGAGCACAGTCCATGTATTTTTAATGTCCTTTTCTTGTCATTATTCCTGTGAACGGCATCATAATGGAAAAGGAAAACTCACCCACCATTTGCGGCAAAATATCTCCCCTCCTCATTCAAAACATGAGCAAACGCGCTGAACAGCGGTACCCCAAGGGCATCATACATTAACCCAGCTTGCGAAACGCTTATTACATTAAATTGCGAAAAAGAGTGGCAAAACGGTTGAAACCTAATATCAGAAATCCCCGCCAATGGCAAAATATAGGTGTTTGTCATGTTTTAGAGAACCAGACGATTTTTGCACCGCAACAGTTAAAACTATCATCCGTATTCGTGACATTTGTAATGCATGAAAAGAGCAAGTGCAGTGGGAATAAAGATTGGTGTAGAATTTAAGCAAGAAAACGTCACCAACATAACAGTCATTATTGTTCTCTCTACTCGTTAATAATTATGTTATGCTAGTGAGGAATGTTTATTTATTTATTGGATTTATTTACTTATTACTGAAGGGTAGGCCTGTTGAGTTATGCAAAACTGCTTTTCAATGTCGCCCTGCAGTTTAACAAATAACTTAACGTAAGGGTGAATGAAACACACATTTTGAAAAATACTTCACTATTTTATGAAACCGAATCTGCAAGTTGTTTTACGGCTTTGGCAACACTCTGAAACGAAATAACATCGTAAAAACACAAATATGTGATCAGTGCTGATAACAAATAAAAACTGAGGGCATTTTTTTATTTACTGCTTTGCGTCAATAAAGAAGCGTTTAGCCTTTCAGCTCGCCGATTTGTCCACTCGACGTAGCCACCGATACACATTAGTAACAAACAGGGGCCCCCTCAGGCTAGATCTAATTCGGTTAAAGTCTGTGGAAACAGCCACAATTGATGTTGGGAAAAGGGTTGAGTGCTGTCAGGCGAGATTATCTCGATCTGGAAACGTTCGATTTCAAGCTCCATGTCAGCTCGTTGGCGAAGGGAATGGAGAAGGGCCTCTGCAGATTTCCGTTAAGTGATATAAAAGTAAAGTGGGCCAAAGTGGTAGCTATTTTAATGCACGAAACTATTTAAGTTTATCATTGCTGGTACCATCGAGGGCTTCAATGGGCCCTTAGAGGTGGGGGAAATGATACAACGAAAATAGAATGAAATACATTAAAATTGTACCATCACCGTCATCTTCTTCTTCACCGTCACTATCGTCACGATCACAATGTCTATCTTGCAAGAGTTACACCAGCCCACAAATGCTATGCTTTTGTTAACCAATGGCATGAATGAGAGAAAAGTATTATTTAGTTTGGACAAGGATTGGTTCATTGGATTTTTTGACTGTTTCTGTTTATGGCAACTCCCGTAGGAACTCGGCAGGACCATGAGGACAGCGTTTTGCTGGTAAATGCCAAGCTGGTATATAACCAATTACGTAGGAAACATTTTACGTCGAGGTCAAACAGGCATAGTGTTAATCAGGCATAGTGGCTGACCTAATAGACGACAGAAATTACTCTCGGGCTTTTTTTATCAAAGTGGAGACAATGGCAGAGTGGGGATTCGAACTCACAACCTTGCGATTATGAGTCTAATGTTCTAACCACTGGACCACACGACCCGTAACCTGGTAACATAACAATGGATTGTAGGCCTAAGTATGATCCTTCACGAAGAAGGTTTTTTTTTCTTTCTTCTTTGGTTTGACCAATATCGGTTAAAGAGATGACATTCACATTTAACGGATAAAACAAATTCAGAACGGTATGTATAAAACATTGTCAAAACATATTTCCCGATATTTATTGACGTAGTTTTATGTGATAATACCCTTTAAACACCCCCTTATTTGTAATAGTTCAGAGCCAACGGACATATTTCATTTTAATCGATACCTTTTTTTTCAATTATTTTTGTTTTAAAAAGTATGCCTATAATATTATGTGAATCCATTTGCGCATTCATGGCGAAAAAAATGAGGAGGCCAAACTGATTGATGTCTAAGCAATTGAATCAATGAATTATTCACGCGTGTATTGTACTTCATACAATATAAAACACACCCTGATGATATCATTGTTTGTCATGCGAGAGAGATGCATGCATGTCGCAATCCGTAAGCACACTATGTAGCTTTTCACGTAAAGGGTTATAAAAAATTGCAATAAAATTCATCTCAATCATTTTCCTATATAGTTCATGTTGAACAGTATATGATTTTTGTTTATTACAAAATAAGTGCAAAAAGTACAACTTAACGACAAGATTATAAAGGCCTTTCCTTTTTAATATGTCTACACGTTATTCTTAACTGCATGTGTTTGTCTTTTTACACAGTCTATAAAGAGAGTTCTACAAAAATTAATAACAAAAAAAAATTGGTAAGAAACACATGCCATGTCGGTCTGGCTAAATTTTATCCTGTATTTTACTTTTCCTCTGAAAATTTTGTCAGCATTGTGTAATTTCTACACAACATGTATATTTCAAGCAAACATGCATGTTCCACTTTTACACAATATGTTGAATAAACATTTTTGTAGAATTATCAGAGGCACGGCGAGCTAACGCACGGAATGTCTTTTATAAAGATTAAATTGAGTTACAGCGCTCAACCATACACACTTTATGAAAGTGCTAATATAATAGACAAAACGGCATTTGAGCAAGGTTTCATTACCCGCTTGCTACCCTACATCAAATGTTTTCCTAAACCATGACAGGCGTACATACAGTGGACTACCCAGGCCTTGTGGGAGTCGTCTACAAATATGTATCGCAAGCGTGCTTCTCATAAGGAAAACATGGTCTATTTCAAGATTTGGAATTTACCCAGATAAGAATTTAATCAAAATGTGATTATGGAACCTATAGCTACGGCGAAGGAATATACCAAGCGGTAGTTTAGCTCTATTCCTGTCTTAATCAGGAGTAACCTTAAAAAGAACTTTCGAAGAGAAAATGACGAGATGTTAGGTGACTGGTGAGGTATAGACATAAACAAGACGAGGATAGGTAGAGACAGAGAGAGAGAGAAAAAGAATAACACTGAAAGAAGTTTAAAATGATAAAAGAGTAAAGAACGTTCATGCACAAAAAGGAGAAACTGAAGAAGTCAGAAAATGCAGTGAAAGGAAAATTAAGGTCTCGGGGGAAAAAGGTAGACATAAGAAAGTGATAACAAAAAGGGAGGAAAAGAAAAAAATAAAGAAGATAACATGCTCCAACCACCTACGTGGTGGGTATAAATGTCTTCTTAGAAGATAAATGGGGGACACAGACTTATGAACATTAATTATTTACCAATTTTAGGGAAAAGGGACAAAACAGGTTATTGAATTCGACTATGTTTAGAATACAATAAAGAAATTGAACGATGTGCCTTTTTATTGGACGTTAAGAATGATTTAGGGCCCCAAACCTTTAATAATAGCGTTGTAATTTATGACTTTCATAACGGGTTTTAAAAGGTTAATTTTTTTAGAGATTTCAAGCAGTTTGGCATTTAATGAAATATGAGGCATTAACTGGTCCGGAAAGTGTTCATGTGTTTTTCGTTTTGTCTTGTTTTGTTTTGTGGTCCTACACTTTTATAGAATTTAACCTTATAATAAAAAAGTTCCTGCAGCAGAGTCTCGAGAACACCTGTAATCTTAACAGATCTTACAGGAAATTGGTATTTGGTGTGTGAAATCTTACAAATTTCCTTGAATAAAACACCTTTTTCCCCTTTTTAAACAGACCTGTTTTGTTAAATTGCAGAAAAATTCCCGTTTTTTTTAATTTACAGAATTATTCTGTTATTGCCTTTTGCAAAATTCTATTTTTTCTGTAAAATCACAGTATTTTTTGAACAGTTATATGTCTCAAGTATACACTGAAATTGAACTGAAAACGAGAACGTTAAGTGTTGAGAGTTCATCATGATGATAATGATCACTTCGATTTAATTCCATATCAAGTTGATGTCAATCCAAAAACAACTTCAATCCAATCTGTTAAATGTCAATCGATTTAGTTTAAATCACATGCCCAATTAACATTATGTTGATATCGATTCAATGCCGATCAATATCGAGACCTTCCAAGTTGTCTACTTCAACAGATGGACATCGGGCTCATTATAGGACACGTGACTGAAGAGTGAGGCTTTAGCTTATTTCTAACGAAGAAACTACAGTGACTGGAACAACCTTCTAGAAGATCCAAGCTATCACCCCTAGTTAGAGATGCCTTCAAGACCTTCTTGAGTAAGACACAGACGCAATATCTACAAAGTCAAACGTTTTTACTAACACATGCATATGCACGTACGAGAAATTCCAGAATGAAAACAGTATGAGAAAACACACACACCCTCTCACACACACACACATTCACACTTTTTTAATACTGTTTTTATTCTGACTTCATGAACAAAAAGTTACATAACATTTCAATTTAACATTTCAAATCACATATAATACCTTACAATGTACATTCCATATTTTAAATTTTTTTCACTAGCTTAATGTAATCATGAATCACATATATCTTGAAAGAAAACAATGAAATCGGTTATCATAAAAATCCTTAAAGACACACACTCACACACCTTTACACACGCACACACACCCTCACATACACACACACATACATATATATTATATATAAATCAACATCATTACCATGATGGCTCAAATGTGAGTTCAATGTCGCTTCACTTTTATTTCATGTCTAACGCATAACGTCACGCTCTGAAGAATTTTCTCAATATCCTTAATCTCGTTTTATTTCCATTCTCATCCATTTCCTGTACGTTCTAAATTACCCCTTCTTCTGCAATTATGTTGACACACACTCACCTTAGGATATAACGTAACAGATCACCTAATTACAGAAATTTGATTTCAAACATCCACACATAATCCTACTCCAGGGACTAATTTGAAATTCCATTTCCGAAGAACATTGACGCTGTAATCCATTTTATCTTAAAATGTTTGAGAGCATTTGGCGTCATCACGGGAGGCATTATAGCTGCGGAAAAGCTCTTAAAATTGGTAAAATAAAATAAAATGAAATCTGATTTATGGTAAGCACTCTGTGAAAATATAACGCTTTTATAACACTATGATTTTCAAGGGAGGTCGTTACTGGTTAATTTGTAGCATGTCACAAATGGGTGGGTGGGTCTGAGGACGCGTTAGTCAATTTTGTGTGCGTGAGTGTACGTGCGTTAGTGTATTGAGTTGTACGTTTTTTTTTTTTGTTTTTTCATTTTCACTTCAATTAATAAAAAAGTTTAAACATATACAAGGACTGGAACGGGTTTGTTGGCAGTAGATATGGTAATAATACTTGAATTTTAATTGTTTTCGTAATTCAACAAATCAACTATTTCAATCTCGTCTTCGTTTTCGATTGAATGCAATCGAGATGGAAAAAAATCGACAAATTCTAGGCATTCAGTATCTCAATATCGTTTTAACTACCGTAATGGAAAACTGGTGTTTTAATTGTGCATAATCAATCAAAAGTTATTATACATCGTACAACTCTCAAATTTTACACAACTAAAATAGATACGTTTCAAATGTCTTTTAAACAATTCCACTTATAAACAGATGTAATTATTTGTTTATTTGCATCAGAAAGGACAATACGGGAAGAGGCAAGACAGTGTCGCATTGTACGAGAAGCCCCTATGACTGCCTTAATGCTTTGAAAACATGAACTAATTCAACTCCAAAGTGCAGGGGGTGTTTTTACAATGTTTGCTCCTGTGAGTTCGAGCTTCTCCTTGCGTTGGCCAATATTGCATTCGTTTCGTGTTTCACATTCGATGAAAACCATTTATTCACCAAGATCGTACGATTGGGCTCAATCTGTAGAGGAAATAAGAAAGGGCCTCTTTGATGCTGCCCTTGGACACTTGTCTAAGGGGTAGTCATTGAAGTTAATAAGTTACCCGATTCGGAAATATTTAGACGATTTAATAGCAATTCGTTAAAATATCATCCATACTTTTTATCAATTTTATCCTAGTATAGCCCTGAAATGTCAGAATTTTTAAAGGATAAATAAGGTACACAGGTATTAATATCGTGTTATATAACGTTTTCTGCTGATTCATCAAGAGAAGCATATCATGTATACCTTATACCTAAAAAAAATGGCACACTAGTAATCATATTGTTTATGCTTAGTGATTGCACCGTGGTATTAATAAGGGATCCCAAAGATTGAGGGTTTTCTCTTAATGAAGGAATATAGATTTATTAATACTTTAACGATATTTCTATGATCCGGGTTCTCGTTTCGACACTTCCCCCTTTCCCCCCATAAATCTCCTTTCCTTTTTTTCCATTATTTTTTTTTAAATACGAGCAAGCCACCCCAATGCGGCGTCATTCTGGCTTTTTGCAACATGTTTCATCGAAAGCAAAACCAAACGAAAGTGACGACTTGTGCTGGCGAAAATAGAGTCTATTTTTCTTTAAACAAGTGCACACCTAGTTACCAATAATGCATAAAGCATTTCCATTCATTTGAAAGCAAGATAAAAGAGCTTTGTAGATTAAATGCTTTTCTTACGGGCATAGGTGCCGCGGCCGGGAATCGAACCCCGGACTTTCCATGTATAGCCAGGCGCCTTAGACCACTCGGACACGGCACCTCTAAAATCTTGGTTTTCATATGCGATCCTATCAAGTAATTAGATATTCCAAAATGAACCTATTCATTTCTTTATTATGCATGGCGATTTAACCCAAATCGATCATTCGATTTGCCGAATAGCTATTTCGACCGGAACTGTGTCCATACCAACCTTTACTGAACAATACCCTATAAAGTATGACTACATCTGTTCTCACTTTACATCGTGTGAAGATCCTTTATTCTGATAAATCTCAGGCTGAGAAGTACATTCTTCCGCAAAAAAGAGCGCTCCCTTTTGGGGGAATGAGTGTGATAACTGTGATTGCTCTGTGCATATTTATTCAGACATCAAGCTTTTACATCTAGTTTGCTCTTGAAGACAGATTTCTCACGAAGGATCAACTGGTGATAGCGTCCTTGGGAATGTCCTCCCCATTATATCAGCATCACTTTCAATCTAGGTTCCTCCATCTTAAAAGAATGTTCAGATCTTACGGTAGAATCTTAATTCCCCCGGGTGGGATGTAATAAAAGAGTAAACAGCCCATTGTTTCTCTTAATCCTTTTACTAACCAACATTTTGCTCTCATTATGAGTTTTATTTTTCAGAGGAAAATTCCAAAAGAGAAAGGGAATATTTGTTTGCATTATAATTCAAATGATGTGGAGGAGGATTTCGCATAAAGCAGTTCTGGTTCCCGTTGTCAATACCACAGGGTCATCATTCTAACTGGGTTTTAAGAATACAGGAGCAGGGTCTAGTTGTTAACCATTTGAAGTGTCTATCGAATCGCTCCGTGTTTCTGGAAAAAAAAACATGAACCGTCTGACAATGCTAGGCCGTCCATCACTCCATACGGTAACATTTCTGTCCTCTACTAACATATGGTTACAAAAATATACAATAATATTCTCCATGGATACGGCCTACTGCCGAAAGCAGAGTCAAAATGTCACTCGTAATAAATACATATAGCAATGAAATACAAATCAAGAAATCTTCACCCAAATTGAATTCTCCAATTACGGCCAAAGGGTACTGGAATAAAGGTCCCACGACTACATTTTATTTTTTCCCCCGGTACTGCACTCTGGAGCAAATATGAAGCATTGATAGGTAGAGAACGCCGGGGGAAGAGTGCCGAGGAGATATACCGAGATAATAAATTCGAGAGGGTGGGTTAATTGAGAAAGTATCTCTGAATTTTCCCCGACGATCCAAATATGTGTAGCAGCCTGGCTAATGCTCGTAGTAGGAGAGAAAAAAATAAAAAACAAACAAACAATATAAGGTTTTAAATGTGTGTCTCATGCCCATTTTGGTTTTATGTTATATCAGTACCTGAATCAAGAAAAAAAAATCATTTTTAACTTTCATATGTCAACGAAATTTTGGTAATGATTATATTCAAAAGATTTAGATAGATTTATGATGCATCAGTTTGTTTGTTGTATTAACATCATTTTGTCAGAAGTTAATTTCAAAGCTGTTTTTTCATAGCCATGACAATATATCGAAAAGCTCTCATCATGATAATCATTAATTGAGATTGGGCATTACAAAATACGAGTTTAAACTATTTGCTGACTCATTTATAATTGTTATCATATTGGGGCAAAAATCCACTACCATGAATTTTTAATAAATCTTGAGTGTTTTCTATATACTCTATTTTTTCTATGTGATTTTTTTCATCCCCCTCATTAATCGGTAAATTGGCAACCTACCTCAAGAATTACCACTACACTGAATTTCATGAAAACAGGACGATTTTCAATCAATTTACTTCCAACTATTCCTTGTTAAAAGACAAGAATATGCAAAATATACATATGGCAAACTCTTCGTATGTTGATATCGTACTGAAAGCTCAGTGACTTGAAAAAGAAGAAAACCACCTCTAACATTTTAACGTACTTCAATCTTGTATCATTGACCTACATACATTTTAATCAGTAATACTGTCGCAGTACTTGCTGTAAGGCAAATAAGAGAGATGCGTCCACAAAGGACTAATTTATAATTTTACTATTGGATTTATGGGGTTGTTTTTGGGTGGGCATATGCTTATAATGACAAAAAGCAGAATAAAAAAGTCAAAGAGCGCCAGGCAATTTGATTAACGAGACCTTTAAGAGATGAATAAGGGGCTTTGATGTGCCCCACCCTCTTTCCCGGCCTCCTAAGACTAGTTTTGGAGAGAGTAAACATATAAAGAGTTACTGCGCGCAGTGAATGACGAGCGAGTGTTTGGTATGCCATGTTTAGGCGCCACTCTGGACATAAATATCACAATTTCTCTACAACCTCTCTATAATAAATCTTCAACGGTAAAGTGTGAGCCCTTGATCTATTATGCACGGTAACAGTATTTTTCTTCTTCTTCATTCATTCATATGGTGGAATATTGCTGTTCATGTCCACTTTAATGACAAAGAAAATGAAACACAGAGAACAACCAGCCATCCCTGGAACCCCCTCTCCTGAAGAGCTCCAATTAGAGTGCGAATGGACTGACGAGGGGTAGGGTATTGTTTAAAACACAACACATGTACTTTCTTCACATTTCCTACAATATACCCTGCAATGTTGATGGAACTAGATAAATTATTGGTTGAAAAATTGTAAATGTTTACGCTGTTTTCTTTATGAAAAATATTCAGAATGTAGGAGGCCTATACAAATAAGACAAGGGGTTCGAAAAAGAATCTCCCAAAAACTATTTTGTCTCCCTTTTCACCCCCGGGGGGTGTTTTACTTATCATATTTATGCAACGTGTCCTTTTTTCACGAATCAAATCTATGAAAAAGTGACCCCTCCCTCCCAAAAAAATAGATAATAATAAAATAAATAAACAAATAAAATAATTTGAAGAGTCTATTGAAGGCGCAAAATACCGATCTCAACTCCCGCCAGACTTAGGGCAATGGTGTACCTAACATGTTAAACATTCGTCGATTTTTGAGATAGTCCTATGCATTCCTTAAGGGAGCTCAAGTCACTGGTTTTATGAAATACCAAGCGGAATCGCGGCGGTATTATCCCCGTACGACATAGCCAGTTAAGAGCTATTAATCCATGCATGTTCACATCTACCAAAGATCAACTTGGTGATACGAAAACGAACACTTTACATCCCCTTTGTTCAAATCAAAGCATCGCCAATTTCATTCGGCGTTCCCCAGGCATGTTAAACAGGTAAAATTGGTTCCCCGGCCGATGTGAAGGCACTTTGGTTAAAAGCATTTTTAAGATGTATTCATTGACCTTCGAGTTTTCGTATCGCCCTTTTCCTCGCGGCAGTACCCTCCAAATACTGAAAGCTCCCAGAGGAAGCGCTTTCTCCATTTTTTTTTCAATCGTTTAAAATTCGCTATCAGATCTTGCTGAATGAAATGCACAATAATCAATCTTCATGATGTTCTTTTCTTGTGATAATTGATCGCAAAATATTTCACGCGTTGCTTCGCCACTTCAGGTCAGTTAGCCGGAAAATATGGCACTACTATACATGTTTATAGCCGGAAGTACGCGTGGATGATATTTCTCGGAGCATCATGTAAAAAAATGTGTTCCATGTTCTTTGAAAGGCCGTGTTGAAAAAATATATATCCAAACATGTGTTTAGTTGTTTGTTTTGTTCTGTTCTGTTTTATCGCCCGTGGTTTGAGAAAACCACAATGGTTGCACATTTCAGACCGAGATCAGTGTAAAAACACGGTGTTAAACCATTATCAGTCTCATGTGATAAGAATACACCATGGACATGATGGAGTATTGATCTGCAAAATTCAGAATCGGTCATAAATAAAACCAATGGGTGATTTCAAGCCCTGTGTTGGCCTTGGCGTTGGCGATGGTGTTGAAATGTGGATTGCTTCGCTCTAGCTCCAAAACTTATTCAGAGTTTGTAAAACTAATCCAGATCACATAATGGACATCTCAACAACTAGTGAGTGACTTTCCGGGTCCATCTTTATGCTATGTTTGGTGTTATAATCGTGTAAAAATTGACACCAACACCATAAGGTCAGCACTGAACTTGAAATCACCCAATGTGTGTAATACTACTATCATGAATCAAACACTGATGTTACCAAAATCAATGGTGTGTCTTTCTCGGACAACCAGTCTAAGCACCACTGTCAGTGGCTGAAGTGGAGAATAAGGTATGGTTATGTTGAAAATTGCAATGATCACATAAGATGCATTTTTTGTGCTTATAAACAATGCCAAAGTGATCGGTCGCTTGCCCGTGAATCGCTATTGCACATTCTTCAAAGGTATTTTATTGGTATACTATGCTGATAATAAGTGTAAAAAGATGTAATGTATGTAAATTTACATTACGTATGTTTTATTTATGAATTCATAATGATCTTTCAGGATATTACCCCCCCCCCTCCTAATAAACATACAATTATAAAGAAAATTTCAAAAATATGTCAAAACATAGAAATAAATAGAATACATGCATGCAGCGGGCCCTTGTTTTGGGGTAATTTACAATAATATATTAAACATAATTGCTCACAAGATACATGCATTTCAGTTATAGTTAAATTTAAAAGGCATGTATCTAACTGAAATCAAACGTCACAAGTAAACTCTCAAACATTCATGTGATTAGAATCTGCTCCATCAACACATTACACACAAAAAATCAGCTGAACAGCACGAAGCAATTATTGTACTTTACGAGACATCTTTATTGTACAATCTATCGAAGTGTCCTTCTCGCTAAACCGGAAGTAAAAGTACGTCGTTCCATTAAATGTGCATAGTGTATTCTTAAGATTATCGATTTTTCCCAAGAAAGTCCGGCCGTCGATCCGCCGGCTTTTGCCGTCACCTGCCAACTGCCGTATGGAACGGTGCACGCGACAGGGGGTCGCAGAAAAATAAATCGGGCAGGGAGGAGGGTAATTAGACCCCACAATCTATATGCCAAGGGGGGTAACTTACGCGTAGGCCATTAGAGTCATACTTTGACCTGCATAACAATGAGCCAAGATGGCTGACAAATGTACTTTTCCCTCGTTTGGAGAAAGAAAGCGTAAAATGTGGGCCATGTCAAAGTCAAGGTCTCACTCTCATACCTGGCTGTGGAGTCTTCGGTGACACAATAGGGATAAATGCAATAATTTGAAATTCATGACCTTTGTTAAATTGTTTTAGAAAGATTTGAAAAGATTGGACATTATATTATGGTTATTACAAAAATAGCGGTCATGTATTGAAATATAAACAGAAAGGTATGCATTTTTATTGGTGCACCTTAATTGAGTCACTGTCTAGTAAAAGCGTCAAGAAAAATATCCTTCCTGATCCAACTAGGGCGAAGGGTTAATTATTTGTGATAGTATATTAATTTTATCACCCCTGTTTTTTTCATGACTTATCGTCAATTCAAAAGGCTATCAAACTTGACTCGCTTGCTTCACTCGCTTTTCTAAAATAATTCACCTTATTCAAAACTAAGACACTCAAAATTTGGGTTCATTATCCGACTGTTTCTATACATTACCAAGTTTAAGTTATGATAATGTATGTGTTTATACGTTTCACAAACCTAATAAAATCGAGTAATGACGATCTGTCAATATCAAATTGATAATCGATTTCAAGAATTATTTATTAATGAAACGTTTTATGAAAGGTGATCTAGGCGCTAGATAACAAAAAGAAAATTAAAAACGAACGGGTAATAATAATAATAGTAATAATAATACTGATTACTGATACGGCGCTTTTCCCCATAGGCAGCCCCAAAGCGCTTAAAATGAAAATCAAATTCCAAGTCAAAAGTTAAAAAAATAGTCTTGTTCATTTTAATGGCCGTGTTTTTGTTAACCATTGAGAAACATTTCCTTAGAATGTGCAGGAAAACAAATGAGAGACATGTAACGCCTGTTCATGAATAGCTTGCCATTTGAAGCAGGCGGTCACTCATTTCAGATGAGAATACGGTATCATTCAGCGTGTTTCCGCGCCCAATAACTCGCGCATGAATGCTTTACACCGACAAGATTGTTCGCGTCAATATTTATTTCAATGTGAAACAATGGGTACACCTGAGACTTCCATTTCACGTTACTTTCAAATCGTTGAATCTTTAATGTGACTTTGATTTCTTTTTAACCATGAATAGACATCAAAGCAGTGATTTTCTCCATGTTTTTTTTTAATGGTTAGTAGTCATTAGATTTCAAATGAATTAAAAGTGCATCCCGTTATTGCACCTTTTTTTCTCAAACGTGAAACGCAATCCTGCAATTTATTGGGATTTTTTTTTTTTTTGCTTGCGGGGATGAAATCAAGAAAAAAGTGGCATAGTTCTCGTCAAAGACGATGCGTAAATATGATAGGGCGGTTACTTGGCCAGTATATGTGTGTAAAATCATAATTCCCTATGCGCTACAATAAGAGCAGCAGAATCACCCTGTAGTGGTGCTAGTTTCAGTGTACTTGATATTCTTGTTCTACTACTACTACTACTACTGCTGCTGTTGCTGCTGCTGCTGCTACTACTTGATACAGCGATAGGCGTAGTAGAAGGGGTGGTCGTTTGTGGCGAAGTGGTAATAGCAGTCGTACAAACTGAAGTAACAGTGACTATAGCAGTAGTGGTATAGTGGTGGTGGTGGTGGTGGTGTTAGTAGTAGTTGTATTAGTAGTAGACGTAGTATATATATATTGTGGTAGAATTAGTAGTAGTCGTAATAGTAGTAGTGCAGAAGTTTACTTATTCCTTTGTTATTGTTTGCTTGTTTCTTTTTTGTTTGTGCTATTGCTATGTTGATTTATTTTATTTTGAGAGGTTTTTCTTCTCTCTTTTTTTTGGCCTCAGCCTCTTGTATTTCTTTTTTTCCGATAGTGAACTTGTCTTTGGCGTGATGAGATTGATGCGAAGAATCAATCCCTCGAGACCACTCGGCCTCCGGGTCAAGGTTTAGATTGAATCGCTCCCCGCAATAGTTTTGATCATTTTCATCTTTATCGAATTATCAAATTGCAGTTCCCCGATAACGCCAGAACTCCCTGAAAAGCTCCCACTTGTCTGCTGTCGCGTTAAAGAACACCTTGGTCTTTCTCACTCAATATTTAAGGTAGGTAAGGATACAGATGAACACCTCGACAGTGTTTACCTATCTCCCGCCCACGACCTCCTGGGAGGGCCGAAGGTGTATATTGCAATATTCAATGAGGACAGGTGCTTAGAGGCCGAGAGAAAGATACTGATTAATTTCTGCTCGATGAAACATGGTAAACAAGTTTGCATACATTTAAATTCTAAGAAGGAATTTCGCATTTCATGCCTAACAAAATTAAGTACTGCATCATTGGAATTCTGGACTCGAAAATATGTAAAATGGTTCGGCTATCAGAAAGGAAGTTGCTTGTTTACTTAGCATACATGTACGTGAAAGCTTTGCCTCGACAAACCAAAAGATGTCCAAAGCACATATTGATGATCCATCCCGCTCCTTGCTCAAAATGGTTCTGAAACTCTGAACATGAAGATTGTGGGTCATTTACTCTACATTCGAGGCTCTTGGTATTTAACGTTCAGTATACTTGTATTGCGCTTACACTTTTCATGGTCTTTACGATTAGATGAAGGGTAAGTATATGACTTCTGATGTTGAGTGTTTTTATGTCAGCTTATATCTCCAAAACTTCACAGGCTCCATCCCCCCACTCTTCACTGTCTCTCTCATCCACTCTTTCTCTTCATCTGTGATCGACCAGGGGCCGTTTCATAAAGCTGTTCGTAAGTTAAGAGCGACTTTAAGAACGACTGGTGATCCTTTCTTACGCTCTCAACCATCGCCAATGAATATATCATATACCACAAGAAAGGATTACCAGTCGTTCTTAAAGTCGCTCTTAAATTACGAACAGCTTTATGAAACACCCACCCGGATAATATATAATTCAAATACAGATAGAACCAATTAATTCCGGATATAATATATACAGTGCTCGCCAAATATACCGCACGCTGACATTGGATGGATCCATTCCGTTGATGAAAATCTGTCACGTATCTGAGCCCCTGAATTTGATTTTGAATAACCTACATTTTGACTCGCAGATCGGTATGTGTTCTTATTGGCAAACTACAGTATTCATACATAATCGCCAATATTGCGTGTGTGCTAATAATGAATATGCCATTCAAGTGCAGCAGATTTCAGAAATTCCAATTTATTCCCGAAACAATGATCATTACAGCTTTGAAAACCAGATCAACGGTGACTATCTCGTGAGAAAAAAGTTGTTATCCATGTTCAAGAATGTTCTGCCGAGCGTTTCATGACTCTTTGTGGTACATTTCATTCGACAAATTATTTCTTATCCGACAGTTACCAGAACTTAGCCAATTAAAATCAACGTGTCGGACAAAACTGTTGATGAAACGCTCCCCTCGTGTTCGGTTAGGATCATGGTAAAATAGGGGGGGGGGGGGGGCTCTAAGAGGATTGTTATTTTTATGATACCATGATCTTGATACTTTCGATTTGACATTGAATCGCACATATTCTAGGAAATGGAATGAAAAGTTAGTATGTTAGAAAAGGTAATTTAATCATCTTCTAGAAGTGTTTTCCTTGTATGAAATAATTGAGGTATTTTCCCTTAAAATACAATACATGCAGTACACTCTAAATTCCAAAGAATTAGATTAAATTCAGATCGGCTGCGAATAGTGACCAGTCGAATAATAGATTTAGATTTAAACTTTGTTGATTTAAATATCAATCTAAAAGACTTGAATTCAAATCTTTTGAGATTCAAAAGTTAATCCCTAAGATTAAAAATAGATTCAAAATTCGGCTGGTCACTGTTCACAGCCGATCTGTATTTATATAAAATTCATGGATTTGAGAGTGAACGCCGGTACAAATTTTATTTGTTTTCATTTCTAATTATTTCTAAATATCTTGCATTTGTATTTCATTATAGTCTAAATATATTTCTTCCATATCGTTGTTATTGTTGTTTTATCTGTCGGTCTTTTATTGTTCATGTTTTTATGGGTTTATTTTGTTCTTCATCAGTTAATTCATACTGGGTGTTTCGCGTGCATGGAACATCATTTGATTAACAGACTAATTGAAATAGTTTTAACGTATATGAATAGATCAATAACATGATTCTGAATAACCAAACATGCACTAGTGATATCATATTATACAACTCCCAAGAATGTTCTGTAATCTGAGTGGTCCAAATCGGATAACATGATATTCAGCAAATTGCACTATTGCATCCAAAATGCACTGTCCTGCACTCTGACGTCATACCAAATGTACTATCCTGCACTCTGACGTCAGAGTGCAGGATAGTGCGATGTCTGGAATTATCTAGAATTTAGATCAAAATATAGCATTCGGGGCAACTCAGTAACATGGGGAGGAAGGGGGGTTGTATAAAACAAACAATGCACGCATTTTTGTGCATAGAGGACCTAAATAATGAACTATGTGCTCAACTTGCCAAATGGATATACCGCACTCGGTCCTGCGGACCTCGGTGCGGTATGTCCATTGGCTCTTCTCGCACATCGTTCATTATTTGGCCCTGCGTTCACGCGCTTATTAAACGTGCATTATTTGTATACTAATGATTAAAATAAATATGTTATATTTCTCATCGGCGCTACATGATACACCGAATAATTAAGGATATCAATCTCAAGTGCCAAGTAGCGAGGAGGGTACTCGTTTCTCGAGCGGGATTTTCCCATCCAAAGTGACAGCTTCATTACACTTGATTGCTGGGATTTGCTTCATCTCCTTATTTTCAATTAATTCATTCAATTTCATATAAATAACAAAATCCTAAAGTAAAACAGAGCACCAGAGATAAATCATATTAGATCTAGAACTCACCTGCGATGGAAATTCACTGATAAGCATGGTAAGTACATAAAACCCACTCGTTTTATATTTTAATCCAAAATATACTCCTCACCACCTGTCCCTTTATACCTCGGTCACATTTGCTCTACGGGGGCCGAATGGCAAGTAGAGAACAGTCGTTTTTTGTTCCAGCTACATATAGGTGGTTTGAAAGGTCGAAAGGCAGCCGAAGAGCAAATGTGACCGGGGTGTTGGTCACAAACTTTCCCTGTCCATTTTAAACGTGGACTTCGCATGTTAAGCGTTTAAACTGAATGACACGATGATAACCTATATGGTGCAGATAAGTGACACCGAACTAGGGGCGGGGATGACGTGATAACTCACCCCCCCCCCTCCCACCATTCCTTCCCACCCCTTAACTTATATGATAAGTTTATTTGCTGCTTGAACTTATGCCAGTTATTTTACACTTAATCGTATTGACAATTGACTCAAACGTCAAAAATGACTGCACAAAATGAAGATAATTACAAAATGTATTTCATGTCAAGTCATCTAGGCACAATTATTTTGCCTGGTGTATAATGTTTGGTTGTTTGCGAGTGTTCAGATCGATTCACGGCTGCATGCTATCTGTCTGATCAGGCAAAGGTTTTGAAGACGATCTCACATAAAATCGAAATACTTCTCTTTTTTTCATACAGCCTTGCAATTCAGGGAATTAATTAGCACAAAACAATTACACAATGCAACCAGTCATTGGTTTTGCGATGACATGAATGACCTGTTGCATAGCGCATGTGTTACCTATTCTTATCCTCCATTTGTTTTCCCTCTGACTTTTTTAAAGCTAAATAGAAGAGGGGGAGGGGTCGGCCCCTGTGCTTTAAAAGAAAAATGTTCTGCGACAGTTGTTTTGTTTATCATTAGGGAATGTAACTCTATCCATTTCAAATATGAAAAAATCAAGTTTTCAAAACTAAAAGCACCATCTTACAACTCTTAAATGGTGTTTCGTATTTATAAAAAATGTGTAATTATTGACCTACCTTCGAAATACTTTTATCAGATTATTTCGCATTCATTTGCAATCCTGTGGTTTGGGCTAGTTTCAGATGCATGAAATAACCTAGATATTTTTATCAATATGGCATATTGGTCGAACTGTCTTACTCTGTCGGACCCGAACATACCGCTTTTATTATATTCATTATTTCATTGTAAAATCCATGAACGATCTGTACCAAAATACCGTTATACCAAAATACCATTGGCCAAATAACCCATTCTGCCTGCAACGTAATTTAATTCGAAAATTATGTCGCCAAGAATACGTATCTTAAATTATGTATACGTTTGATTAACAACTCCCCAGACATGTCGGTGGAGAGCCAAATTGTATCACAATCGAAATGAAATGAATTGCTCACTACCACTCGCCGTTTACGCCAAAACTATTAGGGTGCAAATGAGAAAACAATTTTTACGTTTTCCAACGCTATTCAATATAAATATTCCTCTCGCTTTTCTATCCAGTAGCGTTCGACAATATATATGTACATGTATATATCGCTAAACTTGCATGACTTGGCTTACGCGTTGCATCGACGAGCTTGTTCTTTTCTCCCATATCGATTTCCAAATATCGTAGAAAGAAAATATAACTTGACATTTCTATATCGTCATTGTAACATGTTATAGTTGGTATAGGTGGTAATTTCACCAAATTGAACATCTTTTCTACAAATAAAGTGTAATGCTTTAAGTTGTCAGCTGTTATTTGTAACAAAACATCCATCTTTTATTGATCGAACAGGCAATGTCTACCTTCGTAATGTACGTTTCAAATATGTAAACGATTTTTTTTCACGATAAAATTTCCAGATTTTTGCCTTTTGCAAAAAAGGGGTAGGATAATAAGGAATATATCTTATATATAGTTTGGGCAGGTGGCACTACATCTTCATGGCAAATAAAAAAAATGAAAAAAAAAAATATTTCCTGATATTGAATCCCCACTAAATTGTATGTGAATTATACTCAGTCCTAGCAATCCATTGAGTGTACGTGGGAATATATTTCAACAACAGCGTTTAGGCGAAATCCCCAATGAAATTATGGTTTCGGGGTAGCAGAAATGAAGGTAAAAATCACATTTCAGGATATTGCCTCATGAAACAATATTTCATTGAAAAGTTCCAAACAAAGCTAAACGACAACGCATTAGAGTCACAATGCCTTTCTAAACGGGTGAGATTCCACAATTCAATGTTCCACCTAGTTATTGCAAGATTCCATTTAATATCTTTTCAATTCACCAAGTTAAACTTAAAATGCGTAATCTGATAAGGAGGAATGATCCTGTAATGTTAAAAGTGAATGCAAGAGTCATTGTGCATCCGTTTGGAATTAAGAATCTTTAAGTGAATAGCTTGATGCAGAATAGCATCAGCATATTTCTAAGAAGATCAATCAAACCATTCTGTCGGTTTTTACCTTTTTGTAATATCTCAATAATATCCTTTGCATAAAAATGCATACTTAGCCATAGGATTTTACATAAGTATTTATTTTCCCATCATGTTTGATTTACGTAAACATTGATCATTTGTTTTTGTCGAGCAAAATAATGGCGAAGAGATTCAACAAATCTGCAGACATGATAGAAAAAAAATATATTGCAAATCTCCATAATGACCCCCCCCCTTCTGACTCTCTCTCTCTCTCCCTCTCTTTATCTCTCTTTATCTACCCCCCCCCCATTTTGTTGTTTTACGAATGCATTTCAACGGTTGTGAGAAATGTATCCGGTTTCTTGTTTTAGGGAAACACCCCCTAACGTCGGATCTTTCTATAGATGTCAGTTACATCAACCTGGGTCAATCACGAATAAGTCCATCATGACCCTAGGGGTCATGAACGCCCCTCAAAGTTCACTCCAGGCTGGTAGAAAGATTAAACGATTACATTTGATATAAAATTCGATATCTTTTAATGTCACAAAATCAGTTAGCTCATCATGATGAATGATATTTGCTTATGTAAGTTATTCCGTTGCCTGGTTGTTAAAAATCTAAAATGCTTTGAAGATATTTTTTTCAGCTGAATTTGCTTCTTTATTTACTAATTAGTGACAATCCAAATAATTGTGGGCCTGTAGTGCTTTTTGTCAACCGGATGTCGATTTTTTTTAGACTTTTATCTACTCCTCTCCCCTAAAATACGTCGTATAGTTATTTGTAAATAGAAAATGCTAGTACACGAATATTCAATATTATCATCGTAATCGTCTTTTTGGGGTAGGGGAAAGTCTATGGTTGGGCATATAATTTAATCCAACTGAATCAGTTGAAAAGCAAATAGGAAAGGGGAAATATATGGGGAAAATATCATTACCAAAAATTGAATTTTTTGTTACTCTTCCATCCCAATGGAAAATAAATCAAAGTTCATTTTGATTTTTAGACAGAAAAATGTAAAATAGCCTATATTACTCTCCATCCGTTTTTTCAAGCCAAGCGATCAAAGTAATCTAGCCATTTAATCTTGTACCGAGTTGAAAATTTTACATTGTACTACTCTATTTGAAAGTATGGTACGCACAAACCCAAACATTAGATGAAAGTCAAAATGTCGTTAGACATTGTAAATAATCTGTGTATCGTCTGGAGTCGCCAGTATAATATGTATACCTTGGATTTCAAATCACAAGGTGCACTACAATTACTGTAATTAATTCAAATACATTCTATATCTAGGAGTATATCGGTGACGGGCAATATTCGGCAGAAACATCAATCGTAAAAAGTAAACATCTTGTTATTTCATAATGACTACTGTTATAACTATGTTGATTGCAAGTAAATAAACTCACCATTGTGTCCTTCGGGACTAATTTAAGATGGTAGTCCCGTAGAATGTTCTTGTCCTGATTCACGTGTTGCACTGCCAGGCAAGCAGAAAGGTATGTGGAGTAGCCTACATTGACCATATCCCCGCTCATCCGGAGGGGAAAGAGACCCAGTATCTCCAAATCTGTCTTCGTGCCATCATTGACCGGGGCGACCATGCCGTCGATCTCATCGGGACACGGGACATCGGGAAGAATCTCCCTGTTCTCTTTGCCCATAACAAAGTGATCCCCACTCAACATCAGCATCGTCCACCAGATCAGCAGCGTGATGATATATTCCATTTTTTCAATCAACAAGGAAACACCAGTGCGCCAAATGCAACCAACGATTCTATCTCGTCTGTGGTTTGCTTGTGTTGGTGGGTGATGATAGCTTGATAATAAAAAAAATCTCTTTAACAACTTTATACTATGACATATACACACATGAAAGATCCATTCATGGCGTGATGGAAATACGAGTTGATGAAACTTGAGCGCATCGCATTCCAAATGTATTCAATCTCGTGGTAAAACAGGCGTGTGATGCCGGATAAAGGAAGCCGTTGATTATTCCATTTATCAGTCAAAACCTGGCTCAAGATCTCAAATTGGAAGCGGGAAACGGATCACTGCGCTGTCCAAAGACGGGGAGCGAAGAAAAGCGTGAGCGCTACGATGTGCTCCCCACTGAAACAAATGAGGATGGTGGTCGGTGTCCTCGCGATTAACGGAGACACGCAAGAAGAGCGCCAAAGTAAAGAATGCGAGAGCTCGACTGATGTGCATTGGTCGTCTGCAAAAATATCGCAATTATTGTTCGGTTGTCATACCGCGCATGCTCAGCTGGGATTTTCATCCCCAAAACGCCGTAAATGCACTCCGTGAATTGAAGTGTGAGAGAAATGGATTTAAGTTTGCATTTCATAACCATCCCCTCCCCATCTCTATCTCTCTCCATCTATCTGCCTTATTTTTTCTCCCATCACGTTATCTCTTGTTAACTCTCTGTTTCCCATTTGTATCTATCTGCCTATCTGTCTGTCTATATGACTATTGATAAAAACATTTCGATCTATCTAATTGTTTGATTTTTATTTGATTTATTGTTTTCTTCTGCATCCATAACATTCGTAAAATACATTTTTCATAACATAATAAACATAATATGTTAGCATTTGTGGCATGAATCATAAATAAAGAGTACTAAAAATATAATTCCAGACAAAAATGATTAACTATATGATATTCACAATTTGCAGAATAAGGATTGTCATCATAAGTAGATTGCTTGAAAAATGACAATCCCAAACTTATACTAATTGAATTAATTATTAATTATCTATCTACCTATATATCTATCTACCTATATATATCTACCTATATGACTATTTGTCGGTATATACAGATATACTGTACTGATATTTGCATATCTATTGTTCTACCTATTAAATAAATCTGCTTCCATATATTTTCCATAATTTCTGAGTTGAAAGAAAAGAAAGAAAAAAAAAACGATCTCTAGTCTTGCGTCGTGTTCCGACGATCAATAATCATAATCGAGAATCTGGCAATCAGTCATATAGCTTCTTGCCACAGGCATTTTGAGGTGCTAACTGTATTATGATCGATAACTCTCATTTCAAATCAATGATGGAATAAGAAGATAGTCAAATGAGAGTGTTAGAAAGCTTTCCATAAAAGCAAGGAGGACAAAAGGAGGGGGAAGAATTATGAAACCCATCAAAAGGAGAGAAGCAGATGAATTATTTATTCCATTTCTAAATTAATCTCTTAACGCTCCTTTCGTTATATCTTCTCAGGAATAAAAAAGATAAACGATTAGGTTTTTCACTCATTAATAAACGCAAGACGATAAGAAAAAACAATTTTTGTATATGAAAATAAATTGTTCCCACAGCTAAACAAGGTCAACGAACTTAGCTACAATAGGATTCTTGACATCAAAACAAAATTTATTTGACAAAGTAGCAAAATAGCGTCATGTCGATCGTTATGATTGTTTATTATATTGTTTGCCTAATTATCTTGATTAGAACTGTAATATAAGTCAGATAACATATTATAGAAAATAATTTTGACAATGTTAACGTTGTTTTATTTATTTCATTTTATTTCTGTTTTTTGGCTTTGTGGTTTTCTTGATGACAATTAAGAAATATCGTTTATTTATTCTTCCTCCACTAAAAGTACTGTTTCGAAAATAAACTCTTTATAAAAAGTTATAATCATTTTAACATGTATTTATAATACATGCTAACCAACCTATGTTCCTAATTGAAATTACAAATGCAAAATTAAAACATGTGATCGGCGAGTGGACTTTTAAGACCACTATAAATCTTCATTTTACTTATTTTTTTCTTAATTCACTTTGGTTAAATAAATAATGTTAGTTTTCGTTTTTGATATATTTTTGTTAATGATTTTTTTGTAAGACATAAATCCTTTTTTATTGGTAAACGAAAATTGAATTGTTATCAGCTTGGCGTTGTACCAGCGAAAAAAAACTGTCCTGCCGAGTTATACCGTAACACAATCAGAAAACTATGATGATAATTATCCTACGTTACCTGCTTTAAATGAACAAATACAGGGGCAATATGTAGTCATATGAAATATTCATATCCAACATAACAAACAACTAAGAGAAAGGTATCCCGGTACCATAAAAGCATATTTTTTCAAACGAACTCTTCCGAAAGTGCGAATATTGTGTTGTCGACGTCATAAATCAAAGCGAACAATGATAGATCATGATTCAAACGGAATGATGATAATTGTACTATTACTACTATGCAGAGTAAGTCAGAAAAAAATGCCCCATTAGATTGAACTTGTCTTGTCTAAAATATGAACATTTATTCATAAATGGATTGATATGTCCTGATAGAGGTATTCCCCAGCTCATTTTGGTACCATTTTCATACGGATCTATGCATGCATGACTGACTACGAGGTAATCTCCGCAAGGTTGTAAAATCTCAGCTGCGCCATGATCGCTGAGAAAAGAACGAAACAAAGTGTGATTTAGGGAACTTGTGTGCATTCAGAAAGACACCTGACCATCATTCGGCACATATACACACCCACACATACCACCACACCCTCCCTTACACACACAAACACACCTTCACAGCACATTGACATTACCTTTAACAAACTGCACCACCCACACATTTGAGAAGGGCCCAACAGAAGTAGCTGCTTCCAAATCAGGCAAGCAATTTGAAGTTAATCAACGGGACATTTGGCCACTGTTGATCAACGATCAGGGTAAGGAAATGAGGAAATGTAAACACTGCTTTGTTAGGTGTTCACAAAGGTTTTCAGTATAGCGTGTGTGTGAATAGAGGTGCGTGTTTGGGTGTGTGTGTGCTAGTGCGGTAATGTGTTATGTGTGGGTGTGGAGGTGTGAATGTGTATGGGGTGGAATGATGTGAAGACGTATTTCTGTGTGCACATAATTACAATTTTCACACTTTTTTTTATTCTTCACCCAACAACTTGGCGCAACTGAGATTTTGCGACCACTCTGATGATTGCATCGTAGTCAGTTAGTCATGCATGCAAGGATCGTTGTGAAAATGGTGCCAAATTGAGCGGGGGGGGGACAACTCTATCAGGACATATCGATAAATCAATGATTAAAAGTTCATATTTTAGACAAGACAACTTGGGACTTTTTTACTCACTGTGTACAATAATAATAATAAAGTGATAATGGTAGTGATGAAATTAATAATGATAATAATGATGATAATAATAACAGTCGATACAGAGGATTGAACCTCGATCCTCTGTATACGTCAATTTGTAACCCCCCCCCCCCCCCAATATAGCTTACACTTCAGGCGCAAGCCACAATGCCCATTAGAAGATAGTATCAAAAATATTAGAATATTACAGAGAATCCATGGGATCATATTCCTCACGTAAACTATTTTACAATAATACATCCAGGTAAATTGTTTATCAATTGCTACATCCAAAAGATGCAGTATCAGCATATAACAAACTTGGCAGGAAAATGAATATAGGCTTAATACGCCATACTCAGATACTACTTGCAAAAGAGGGGGAATGTCTTCCAAACGTAAATAAAATGCAGTGGGATGCAAGTTCAGTTTACATCCTATGAGCGGAAATGATTTTCCACATACATTTTTCCGGAGCTGGACTTAAACCAATTCTCTACGTCGACCTCGTCGGATATCATGAAAACCTGACTACTCTAGATATTCCCCACCATCTTTGAATTCTATCATCTGGGTTTAGAGCAGCCCAACGTGGTTTTTTTTTTTTTTTACTTTTCTCCAACCCAAATAGTCCATTGTTCATCTTCCAAAACTGATTTATTTTTATTGTTTTTTTGTAAATACGTCTGCTTTATTTTCCTGTTCACGTTATGAAATTCATAATGATTCTGCAAATCTGAGTCCGTGCCTAGGGCAGGTGCTATGTGTTGCGAGTGACCAAAAATAGAAGATAAACGAGCTATTCATTTCTTTTAATGAAGCAAGGGCATTGAATGCGTTGGCAAACAAAATATCCGATGATCACGTGGAACTAATTCATCTGCATGCGAGCTTAAGCGTTATGCAACATAATTTGATAATACTGAATATGAATAGTAAACTTATGCAACAGCGACGTACACCGACGAAACCAACTCTAAACCGACCATTGGTCTGTGATTGGTACACTGTTAGAAAATTTATCCTTAAAATAAAAGAAGTTCCTGCAGCAGAGTCTCGAGAATACCTGCAATCTTACCAGATTGCGTAATCTTACAGGAAATTGGTATTTAGTGTATGGAACCTTACAAATTTCCCCTTTTTAAACAGACTTGTTCTGTTAACTAGCGGAAAAATTCCCGTTTTATGAATTTAAAGCTGATTCTGTTATTGCTTTCTGCAAAATCTTTTGTTTTCTGTAAAATCAGGGGTATCTTTGAAAGTGTAGTAACATTATAACTTTAATCGATGTGAAGTCAGTTTTGCAGGTGAGTCTGTGTCATAATACTAAGAATGTTTTTTTTTTTCAACCTTGGCTGGCAAGAAAGCAGATTGATATATGATATATAAGCGTTTGATAAGGGGTTGCATGGAAGTTCGAAAGAGAAGCACCTGCAAAGAGATGTATACTGGCGTAGAGGGGGAATTTTAGGGCCGACACGCCCCCCCCCCCCCCCTCCTAAACACACCCACTCACACGCACACACATAAATCATTTGCATTATATTTTACTGCATAATAATTTCTAGAAGCATGTGGCGATTTAGACTGTTTACCTATACGAAATCTACAGTATCATAGATTCATACAAGCATGGGACAAAATGTATTATCCACGATCGCTTCGCTGTATTTACGAAAAAAATAGGAATATGAATTGCTTTATTCTAGAATGTGTATTCCACGATGTCGCACTTATTTTACTATCGTTTTTTCAGTCAGAACATTTTTTGTTTCATTTTTTTTCTCGAAATGTTCCGATTGTCATTTGGATGTCAAGTAAAGCACTAACCACATAAATATGTGAGTGCCACTTGTATAATAATTTGTCTATTCTGTACAAATTGCATTTGGGGCACTTGAAAATAATACTCCCTACTTTCCTCTTTCTTTTTTCATAAATAATATCAAACAATATTTTCCTGTAGTATTTTGTTTTTCTTGTAGTTGTATTTGTCACCTTCTATTTTTTTTCTTCCTTTCTTTTTTCATATTTTGCTGTCACTATACTATTCATGTCCCTTTTCTTGCTATTGTTCTTTCATTCTTTTTCGGTCTTTCGTTAGTTTTTTTTCCTCTCTCCATCTAATCTGTGTCCCCTTTCCTCCTTTTTCTTCTTCTCTCCATCTACTCTCCCTTCTACCGTTTTCCCCCCTCATATTCTTCTTTCTTTTCCCTATTTTCATCGTTATCAACTTCTTCATATGTATTTTCTCATTTATTCGTTTCTTATTCCTTATTCTTAATCTTCTCTCTTATTTATTGTTCTGTGGCCCTACTCTTTTCTACCTTTCAAATCTCTTTTTTATTCTACCATGGTCCATAATTTTACTTCTTATTAGGCCTATACGTCTTCCTGTCTTCTCCTCCTTCTCCTCACTCTCCTTTTTTCATTATTATTCTTCTTCATCATCTCATCATTGGCCTCCTCTTGCATTTTCTTCTACTATACAGTGCGTCCCACAAAAAACGAAACCGAGATTTATCGATGATTTAAAGCCTAGAATCTCCTCTTTCATCTGGTATTACGTAGATTATTTTTCATTCACGCATTGGTGAGCTAAAACCAATTCGAAGATAGGATGCCAAAAACTCATTTGGCGGGGAATATCTGAATTTCAAAAAGAAAATCACATGAATAGAATGTTCAATTGAGCTTTTTGATTTGATTCCTTAATCACAGAAAATGGTCAAGAAGTAAAAAGGCTATGGTCCCTCTAAAAATGCTTGTATTTTGATAATTTCATTAAATAAACGTGTTTTTACTGGTTTCCCACAGAATTTATAAACGCATGGTAACAAAAGACTTAATGCATGGCTGATCGTCAACAACACGGAGTGTCAAGTGAGTTTGAACGCTAAATGGAAAACCTCTACATTTTATGAAAATATTGAAATTTAAGCCTTATTTCAAATAACCAGAACTTTGTTATTTCTTGACCATTTTCTGTAATTGAGGTATCAAATTAAAGAGCAGATATTGAACTTTTTAAAAATGTGGTTTTCTTTTTAAAACCGAGATACGGCCCGCCAATTGACTTTTTGGTATCCCCTTTTCAAATTGTTTTTGCTCACTCATGCCTGAATGAGAAATAATCTAAGTAATTTCAGATGAAAGAGGAGATTCTAAGCTTTACAATGGTAGGTTATTTGTCTATTGTATTTGTGATTAAGTTATGATAAATCATCTCCAAATTTCGGTTTCGTTTTTTGTGGGACGCGCTGTATAAAGATACCGCTTGACAAAATGCCTATACGATATATCCGAGGATCCTCCGTGGTAGAGAGATGACCATGAAAACACTCATGATATCTTAATTTGAAGTAAGATGTTAGTTCTCTTCTCACGCTTGAGTTCAGTTCGCGGTCATCGGCAGTGTGTGCGCGTATTCCTTCGTGTAAACTGTACCTCAATACTTCGTGGAACGAGTGTTAGGACAACATATACCGGTACGAGTGTTAGGACAACATATACCGGTACACCATTGCTATCAGAATTCTCAAAATCTACGAATCGAGAGTTTTCTTTCTCAAACAGGTTTCAATATAAAATGAACATAATTTTTGTTAATTTTTACACATCTTCCGGCATACCTGGGTGTGCTGCTCAGGGGAGTAATGCACGCAGCATCCCAAAGGGATTTTTATGGGGGTGCTGCGCCCCCACCCTCCCCCCCCCCCGTTCCCAGGGCCATGGTAAGGAGACCTCTCTGTGGGATTCTGCTCAAATATGTATTTTCTGGTTATTTTCATTACGTTTTTGAACACTTTTTGTGATGAGATTTCTCGGTAACGACATCTGGATTGTTACCAACACAAAATAGATCAATCAATTTCGATACATTTATGAATTTGTAAAAAAAAAACTGCATGTGTTGGCTCGATTACATCTTTGGAATCGGCTTTCGGAAACGTATACCCAGTATAGGGAAGTTGGTCAAAAAAAGGTAATAGAAAGAAGCTTACAGTGATTGGTTAACATTGGTTCGATTTTAAAAAAATCTGAGCTAGAAGGTCACACTTGTCGCCTGTGTCTGTGATATGTTACAAGAATGAAGCCCAGAAAAAATTACGTTCGAAAATAATTATTTAGTGCTTCAAAAATTGAAATATAAAGTGACCGGAAACACCATCTTAATTTCATCCCATTCACTTATGTGTACTATTTAGGCGTCTACAAGACGCCTATTTACAAAATCGGGGTTTGCCTTGTAGTTTTAGCTTTTCATTCTCAACAATGGTTGTTTTCAGGGTTTATTAGTTCTAATACATGCACTTGTACACATGTTTCATCTTGGTTTGAGAATTTTTCAAATCGGCTGCTCATAAAGTTAAACAATACATTTAAGGCATATAAGACTACGTCGGCCAGTGGCAGATTAGGGGGGCACATCCGGCACTTGCCCCCCCCCCCCTCCTGAGAGTTATATTCAATATTTTTAATGTAAATATGGCGTTCTTACATAAGCGTGCCCCCACCCCCACTTTGTTTTTAAGTTACATCATATATTTTTAATGGTAATATATGTGTATATATATATTTTCCTTGTCAAATTTTCCTCGGTAAAATGTCCCCCCCCCCCCTGGAAAATCCAGGATCCGCCCTTGACGTCGGCTTTTCTTGGAATCATTTTTAGCGAAAAGTGGAGTCATTGATGGGAAATCCGTACCCTCCTCGTGTCTTGTATCAAGCAAATAATTAACGTCGGTGAAAGTGATGGGCAAACTAGCTTATCACTTCACATGCTTCAGATGCAAGCTGAATGCAGCAATCTTTCCGAAGTGAAGCTGGAGGATGATATCATGGAGGCTTACATCCAGCTTGCTGTGTAAGTGATAGTTCATCCTTTTACCAAAAACCAAAGGCTCACCATTTTACATGTTAGCGAACATCTTAAATTTTTTAATGGAAGACGGAGTAATATTTTTTTTTTTTTTGGGGGGGTGTTTTCTGTTAATTTAAAAAATACGTTACCGATGCCCTACACTCTTAAAAATGTTTGGCGAAATACTTTCCACACAACATTGGGTAAAACCTTATCCAATTGTGGGTAGTTTTAAACCAATAATGTGTGCTTTGTATGAAAACTACACAGTACTGGTTAAAAAACTACCCAGAGATGTATATCTTTTTAAACCAATTGTGTGGACAGTGTGTTGCCAGCATTTTAAGAGCATATCGAATGCTATCACTACAGTAGGCGCGCAATTTATCTAGATTTAAATATAGATTTATCTGACAAAAAATATAAATAATAAGTACAAGCAGGCAAGTCAAACAAAAACACACCACACCCATTGCTCACACAAACGCAAACACACATAAATATTACTAGTTCCTGCTTTAAGAACCTTGGGAACGTCTTAAATGTCTCACCCATGTTTATGAAAAAATTTATGTTTCACATTTAATATTTTGCCCCAAGCTTTGGTCCTTTGAAGAACCGTTCTGTAAACTCAAAAGGTGACAATATTGAGTTTCATGTCCGATGTCATTTACGATATCAAACTGTGGCTCCAAAGGACCAAAATCGCCGGCAAACTTGTAAAAAGCTTTTATTGTCAATATTAAAATGTCCGTATAATTATAACATTAACATATTGTACAACTCACCACCAAAGTTGGCCGAGTTTTTTCAACAGTTCAAGTCTCTGTGTGATGTCAAGCTCATGAACTTTGGCTTTCTTGTAGTTAGTCCATTTCAGCGTCAGTCAGTAACTGTAATCTTACCGACTCGTAGTTTTAGTGGGTAGCTGGTCCAAAATTTAGTCTGCACTGTGAGGAGAATAGTAGATTTTATTCAGTTAAGAATGTTAAAAATCCTGCAAAAGAATATTAAATAAAATACTATTTCCGTAATTCGTTATAACAGGAAAATTTCTGCAATTTAACAGAACGAGTCTATTTTTTTCCAAGTTAAAAAAAGGTACAAATTAGTACAAAAGTACAAATTTCCAGTATTAAACAATGCATTAAATTGTAAGCACACAGTGCAGTAAGATTACAGGTGATCTCAAGACCCTGATCACTGCAAGAACTTTTGGGGCTTATTTAAAAAAAATACCCCCCTAAAAAAAGGGGGGGAGAAAAAGTCAAAGAGTGAAATGAGAGGAACAATTAAAAAAAAAATCGGTTGTGAATTAAGTTATGGACGTTAAAAAGTATTGTTGTACTTTCTGTGGTGATCCTCAAATTGGCAAACTGCTTCAAAATAGCTCCGTTTGTTTTTTACACAATTTTTCAAATTTTCCCTATTGTCTTTTAAATTGTATATTGCCTTATTCTGAGCATAACATAGGCCATCATGGGAAAATATGATTCACACCACATACATGTACGTCAAGGTCGGGAGGAGATGATGTGAAATAATGTAAAATAAAGTGAGAAATCTGAAAATTTGTGTACAAAACAAATGGAGGGTTGTCCACAAAATCAGCCAATTTGAAGCATGTTTTACCAATTTGAGGATCCCCATAGAAAGTACAACAAAACTTTTCAAACGTTCATAACCTGCCTATTTCACAATCGAGTTTGATGAAACTTGTTTAAAATTGTTCCTTTTGTTTTACTCTTTCCAATAAGATTGCTTCTCTTCTTTAAGGAGAAATTTCCCAACAGTGATAGCAATGAACTAGAATAAGGTAGGCGATCTGCCCGAGAAAAGTGATGAAGCAGCCGCAGCGGGCCGGCCGCGCGTACGCGAGCGGGCCGACCCGGTTTGTGAGTCCCAGGCCTAGGTCCCAGGCCCAGGCACTGCGACGGTAGGCTATATGACCTTTCGTACGGTACCTGTAGATCAAAGACATTTCAATATAGGCCTAGACTGAGTAAGAGCTGTGTGCGCAAAGCAATAGAGATTAGGTTTGTAAAAAAGCCCCAAAATAATTTATAAAACATAGAATTAAGCTTTTCCATTTGTTGAGAGCCTGTAATATTCCGATTTTGGGGTCCGCGATACTTTGGTATCATATCAAACAATTTATTCGATCCCATTTATATCATCTAGTTTAATTATGCAGCGTAGCAGGTCTAACGATAGGTCCAAGTAAGAGTTAGACCAATAGCTTCAGTCTGTGTTTCGTCGGTTTCTCCGCGCTGAACTATAGGTCTGAACTCAAGTCAAAAAGATGTAACAGACGGATTTCAGCTAAGAGTCTAAACTAGATGGGCCCGTAACTCAAAGATTAGCGATTAATCGTTTGATGAAATGGCCTATCGAGATCATCGATGCATGCACATTTTACTCAGTAGACTGGCTAGAAACCAATCAGCATCGTTCTTTCAAATTAGCGATTAATCACTTACCTTTGTGTTACGGAGCCCTGGTCTACTGCTAATTTTCTTACCACGTGAAGTCGTGAAGAAATGGACCTACGAACACCTTGGTGAGTACTATTAAGTTCGTTTATGTCAAAATTCAGCAACGTAATAAAGTGAAACTGAATACTAGATTTTCATCGTTGCGCAGTAGGAATACACGGTGATGCGGTTAGCAGAGTCATGTTTTACATTTACGCCGCCGTGCCAAACTGCTAGTGATTTCAGACGCTCACCTAACCCGCTGGCCATCCAGAGAAATCGGGCTTGCAGCCACAACGGGGACGGGCCAAACCAGTGCATCGATTTGAGATCGATCAGGATTGGTCTTGGCATAAATTACTTTAACTGCGTTGTTAATCATTAGTCATAAGTACAAGATAAAGAAAAGCTATAGTTAATGACATTACGTGAGATCTAGGCCTATCTAATAGATTCTAGACAGAGTTAGATCTACTAGTACTCACTTGTCGGGGTCCCTGTCGGGGTCTTACTACAGTGCAGCCCGAACATTCCACGTTCGTTTTCGAGCAGCGCGCGGTAGCACTAGCAGTCATGATTACGAACGGAAAGGGTCCCACATTCCACACCTGCGTCAAAACTAATCAAAAGTACTTAAACATAGAATTCAGTTAGTCATACATAAGTAATTATACAGGTTATTTGTGTATGCATATACCCACAATGCATGGATCATAACTTTTGTTGTTGTTTTTTTTGTGATAGAATGATCCCGAGTACTATCGCTCACACTTTCGAAATCCAGTCGTAAACATAGCGTATGCATTTGTGAAAAGCGTTTATGACGTGTGTTGTGTGTGTGTGAGGGTGTAATTGTTTATTTACATATGGGACCGACCTGTTGCGGCACCGTCAAAAGACGTGACAATTAAGGGCTCGAACCTCTGCATCACGTCTTTAGCCTTCTATTCTGAGTTCTCATTAGAAACAAAATTAATTAAACAAATAAAGTGCGAAGTGGTGCGGAGGCATCAGGACTTTTTTTTTGGGGGGGGGCAGCTCGCACACGATTGTTTGTTACCTTTCACAAAAAAATCGAGTGCGATGAGAGAGCTATTTTTTCATAATACAGGCCCTACTGATGTGAAAAGGGATTTGTTAATAACTGTCTGCAGTGACAAGTAAAGATACTCATCAAACGAATGATGCCATTGCTATTCGCGATCTGAAAATTTTTAATATCCAACACTTTTGAATATTATGAACATGCAGGATGCGTATTTTGCAAAACAAATTATGAAGACTCGAATCACGAGAAGAATTATTTGTGCATATTGACTTAAATACTGGATTTTTGAGCCCCATGTTATCCTATCAAACAGGTCATTGATCCAGCTCAATCACCAGCCACTGTGAGCAAAACAATGTATGGATGACCGAGAAAAAAAATTATAAGTCACTTATATTGTTGAGAGGTAACAGTTACTGGATAAGAATAAAATAATTGTCAAAATTTGAATAGAAAAGTAATTGTGTTTTGAAGCTCTTTTTTTAATTTGTGTTTTATTTATTTAATCACGGTTAAAAAGCCTGCTTTCAGCTAGAATCTGCTTTTCAGCAAGGCCGTGGACAAATGATAATAACAAATAATATCAACATAAAATAAGCTTACAAAAATAAGAACGAAAAGCAAAATATATCAAAGCATGAGTAAAATACAATTAGCACAAGTAAAACTGGGGTAAACAAAATAAAAACAAAATAAATAGACGAAAATAATATACAAAGTTATGTCAAAATTAAACATAAAAAATGAAGGTATATAATGCAGTATCATCAAGGGTGATCGGGGTGGATACTTTTGATAGCATGCACTTTTTTAAACATAGGCCTAATTTACAAAATTACATTTTGGGGGCAGTTTTCAAAATTCCATGGGGGAGGGGTAGCAATGATCCTGACCGGGGTGGGGCGGAAAATGCCCTCAAGCCCTCCCCCCCCCCCCCCGCCGCCCTGATACCGCAATTGCAACTACCATGAAAAAATAATATTTCTATCAGCCATTTGCAGGCATTAAACGATTAGTTTTAAACCTTTGCATAAACCCGAGACTATTACTCTGATATTTTTAGCTCTGCAAATCAAACAGCAATGGTGTCTTGGTTACTTTTTTGTTGTGTCAATACAAGCAATTCATCGTTTGTATAAATGTAAAGCCTAAGATATGCTGCTTTACCATTTACATTGCACGACCGTGCAGCTTCCAGGATGCATTACGTAACATTAACGAGTACACATATTCATGTACATGGTTCGCGTGAATAACACGTCCATGTCGTATCTTTGGCTCTTCATTTTCGTTCAATATCGTATTTATCCATGCCTCTTGACTTATAGGAAAACATAACCAAATAAATAAAAGATAACAAATTAATTCTACTCACGTCATTGGGCTCGTATCAGGAAATATAAAGTAACTAAAAGACAACGCTGGGCAACACTTTTGCACGACGAGGCACATTAGGAACACGCCCTCAAACGGTCAAATTCAAATCTATCTTATCGCAACATAAATACAAAAAAAACTAATTGCCGCTTCTGTTTCTTACCAAAAAAGAAATCAATATGAAGAATTAGTAAAAAATATTATTCTGTACACGACAGCGATGAAACTGGAATTTCGTAGATATTTTATATAATTTTCATTTTAGAACCAAATGCCATTTTTACCAAATATTCGGCAAATATTAATCTTTCTGACTTATGATTTTATGATTTTCATTGCAGATCGAGCATACTGATCTTATGAATTTCATTACAGGTCGAGCATACCGATCTTAAACAAATAGGAGTAATGCCAAATATATATATATATATATATATATATATATATAATATATTTTAAAGTGAGCCGAGTATTATATCATGTTTTGCAAATAAACAATCGTAATACTTCGACAGAAAATAACAATCAATGCTTTTTCAATCTAAGTTCCAAATTTCCCTCATCCGGTTTATGTCAAAGCTTCTCTGACTTTAGGCAGTCAATCTAATAAATTTACTGATCATCTGTTTCCCCTCTTTTCGTATAAAAGACAAAATTATTCCTCTGTTTGACGTCATCCTGTTGCCATGGCTATTTGCTCTTCCACCCCTGCCCGTCATAGTTCATTTGGTGTTTAGTATACACCACATTAGATGGGGTAGAATAACGTTACAAGAAAAACGTTCTTTGAGGGTCTCATCTAAGAACTTGAAGACTCATCTTTATGGATAAGAATACTTGGTATGCTAATGAATTTTGGTATTACCCCCCTCAGTTTAAAAAGGAAACCTTCCCGGTTTAGGTTACTATCATGCATCAAAATATTGCTGAAATCGCAGGTGCATGCCGGAGGGCAGCTAGGAAATCAAACACTGCTATCTGTTCAACTTACTATATTATCAGGATGTATTGCCCATTTTCTCTTTTCCCTAATTATTTTTCTATCTTTGGAAATTTTTTAGACAGGTGGGCACGCGGAGGCCCAGTTTCAACACCATGCACCCTTTAATGCTTTGTCATTCCTTCTTTTGTTAGATGTAAGAATAGATTAAGAAAAATTCGTGATTAATAATCAAAAGTTAATGCAATATTTGACCGTTAATAGGCAGAAGTCATGGAAGTCAAAATATTAACAATGGAAAAGAAGTATAACCTTAGGGATTAGCATAATACGATGGATACGATAACGATAGTGATTATAATAATGACGATGACATTCAGCATATTAGTAGAAGTAGTAGTAGTAGTAATAGTAGTAGTAGTAGTAGTAGTAGTAGTAGTAGTAGTAGTAGTAGTAGTAGTAGTAGTAGTAATAGTAGTAGTAGTAGTACAGTAGTAATAGTGACAGTAATAGAAGTCGATAGATAGTTGTAGTAGTAGTAGTTGTTGTAGTAGTAGTAGTAGCAGTAATAGAAGTAGATAGATAGTAGTAGTAGTACATGTAGTAGCAGTAGTAGTAGTAGTAGTAGTAGTAGTAGCAGTAGTAGTACATGTAGTAGTAGTAGTAGTAGTAGTAGCTGTAGTAGTAGTAGTAGATGTAGTAGTAGTAGTTGTAGTAGTAGTACATGTAGTAGTAGTATATTGTACAGCTATCATTATCACATAATGTGATGCCCCATGTGTCATCACTCGCAATGTTGAAAAGGCTACAATATACTAGTGATGGGAACGGAAATAAGACCAAGTACAAAGAAAGCATAATTGTTTCCTCTCATTCGTCTGAAAGCTTACTCTCGTTGCCATTTCCCTAAAACCCAACTAGAATACAAGTCTGAAAGATATACTTGACACAAAAACACGTTTCACCTGGCGTTATTGATTCCAGCGTATTATGGTTTTTACAATCATTTATTCACATATTGATTTTAAAGGATAACGGTGGGAGGGACATGGATAGAAATGGGGTTTTGTATTTTTATATATGGAGAATAATGTCACATACTCTAGGGTAAGACTGACCATTATTTGTGTCACTAAATATTGAGACTTGAGAGCATGCGTGGACGATTGTAAGGTACATAGAAGGGGTACTCTAGGCTGAAAATGATATGATTCGAAAAGATACACTGAAAATCGGACAAGGAATAACAAAGTTATGACATTTTAACATTTGCATTATTCCCGTGAAACAGTTTTGGGCATGTCTTCATGAATATTCAATGAGCAAACTGACGATGTCATATCCCTACTTGTTGTTTTGTATTTTATTCTATGAAATTAGTTTTATTCATTTTTCCCTCTAAGAACAAAAAAAGGATTAACAACTGATTTATTGCATTAGATATTCGTTGCTGCATATCATTTGATTGCAAGGAAGACATATTAGTCGCACATTATGAAAGTATAAAAGTATGAAATAATTTTAATTTCATGTAGTAACATAAAAAAGGGAAAGATGGAATGTGACATCCTCAGCCCGCCTAATGAAGAATATTCATGACGACGCGAATATAATCGTTTTCACAAAATATTGCTAAATTTTAATATTCAATAGATTTATTACATGTGATCATATTTTGATGAAATTGTCAGCATTTTGCTCGGCGAATTGTATTCTATTTATTTTTATATGACTATTTTCAGCTCGGAGTACCCAATTAATGCTGCAAATATTTTTTTTTCAATGCAGTTGTGTCAGAATTCGTGTCAAAGTTTGATTAATATATTAGCATTTGAAATCCCTCTCTTATTTAGCAATTGGTAATCTTCATAATTTCACGTTATTAGACCTTAAGGTCGTGAGTTCAGATCAATGTGTGTACAATAGGTCTCTATGTTTCTCTTTCTTAACTGGCGTATTTGTGGAGAGGTGTGCCCTTCCCCCTTGAAAAAAATCGTGACACTTTTAAAAGCAGGTGGGTTCATAAAAAAGACAAATTTCCCCCAAAAGAGAAAGTTCGCGTATTGTCTACAAAATTACCTTCACAGATTGTGTCGATTGTTATGTAAGAGCAAGGAGCTTTAAAACTTCTTGGTAAAAGAACTATGAATGAAAGACAGAAAGAACGTAAAAGAGCCCTCAGACTATAAAAAAACAACACGTGCCATTCAGCTGTTACGGCAGAACACGGCCTTAATTCATGTAACAATATCGGATGGGATGATCCCCAAATAATGAACTTTCAAATTAAATTCTGGAAAAGAAAAGTGAATAAATTTCTATGGTTAAAAAAAAGATTAACCCAATACTTAGAAGAGACTCTGGTTATCCATTGTCACTTAGTCACATAACCAGTCAGCATTCCAGGCATGATAAAGTCCGCAGTGGATTACTTTTCAACGTTTAGTTTTAGGTTGGTTGAGGCCTAAACATGATTTTATTTGGCCATCCCCAACCGAAGAAAATGTCCTGTATCGCCACAAAAGCTGTATTCTTTCTGGTAAGTCATTTTATTTATCTGACATCATATTGCCTATCCAATTTTCCAACATACCTTGCCAAATCGACTTTCTGCACACCACATGCATTACGGATTCTTGTTTGTCAGGGTTTTTCTTTCATTCTTTCTGTTTTTTTTTACATGCTTACTTAAAAAAAATATGCCATTGTCGAGAGTGAAATGTGCTCAATACGTAATATAAAGAAAGCTATGTGAACAGGAGAAAATGAACAAATAAATGATGAAGCTCTAGCCGCCCCCCCCCCCTTCATTCTTCTCCTTATCACTCAAAGCTAACGTAAAATTTGACCCCCAAAATAACCATTTTATCGTAGGTGCGTAGTATCATAGAACAAGAATGAGTCTCCTGTCGCATGTATGGGCCTATATTTTTCCTGTCAATATATCTAGTTTGAATTTCATGTACAGCGAATGTAGAGCATGACCATTCACACAAGTTCGGACATGGGCCTAATGATCAGTTTATGCAGGGTTAATCAAACCATTCTTTGGTGACCAGCTAACACCGCACCTCACATTTTCAATCGACCATCACTTCCCCCCTCCCCCTGCATGCTCGAAATGTCCGGGAACTGGGACATGCATCGACCACTCTCGATCATGCTCCACGATCTATTTACGTTGGAAGATAAAAACACAAGGGGTGTTTTAACCCACTTCTCCGCTCCTTACCCAGTATTGAATATATATACTCTCACCTGCATGCCACGGGTTGGAATCAATGCTCCAGGAAAAAAAAATGTAGAATTGATTTGATGAAGTCCATAGTGGACGAGTTTGATGTCATGTGCTGACAACACGTGATCAAGAATTCGGTTAGTTGACATGGTTGAAATGTCGGGTCGGGGTGGGGGGTGGTGGCTTGGATTTAAGCGATGAAAATGTGGTGATAATGTTGGTGCTTATATTTTCCTTTAGGCCTGACTATGCTTCGGGGAAATATGGTTTGGAAAGACCGATTAACATAACATACCTGTGATGTGAAGGAACCATTATGAATATTGTGATTATCAACATTTTATCATAATTATTTATGTAAATGTAAAATGCTTTTGTGCGTTTGTATCTGGTGTTTTTTCTTCAACCAATGAAAGTGATAATTTTGATGCAATTTTATTTCATCTATTCACGATGGAAAATGTTATTGAAAGACCAATCGATGAACAAATAGGAAGTCTGTCATTTTATAGTTGTGATTAGAAAATATATACCTAACTTTTAGCAATATTTTGGAGTACGGACCACTAAGCAAAAAATGCAACAAGTCGACAGCTCGCTGGCAACTTGCAGGTGGACCGTACGTTTTACGGTCTTCTGTAATGCATTTCATTTCTTTGATGTTTGTACGATATAAAATTGGGCTTACCGTAAATAAAAAGTGATCAATTTCACAGTTACTCCATATAGAATTCGATACTTATTAAGAGTCAAAACGAAAATATTTAATTTCTGACCCTATCATTATGATTTTCATTATATCCATCATGTCCAAGAATGAATAAGAAGTTTTGAAATCGATTGTGTAATTGTGTTGCCCTGAACTACATAGTACAAAAAGAGGTTTATCAATTGCGTGAAACGGTTCTAATTTTTAGCAAATATTTAATAACATTGTGTGAAAATTTACCAAATATGAATTCTTTTCTCTCGTAATTCAAGCAGTAAACATGTTTGTTCCAATTTAAATCAATAGACCAGGTGCATGTGTACTCAATTGGATGAGGGAGGATGCATTGACGTTCCTTACCAATACCCTATTTGCGATATAGCTGAAAAGAATAACATGTGTTCAGATCATGGTTTCAGAAAATGAAAATGAAACCGATCGTTGAAAATGATATTTATTTCTTATGGATCTAGGTTAGTCAATTACAGGAAACTGCCTTCGAGGGGAAAAAAGTGTATAATACCAATTGGTAAACGACCTTGATACATTGTGTGATTAGTTTGTCAATAAAAGACTTTTCTAACCCAACTGTTGAGAGTCATGTTATCTCCAGGATGGCAAAATCAAATTCACACACATTTAATTTAACGTATCAAAGATTTGTCCTAGAGGTACCGCCCACCGTTTGAAATCATTCCGGTAAGTATATGATCTTGATGCCTACAAACCACTGTTCTTGGCAATCAATGCGGTTTACCTGCTGGGTGCTCTCACTGTTTATTGCATACCTCGATTATTTGTCGCCTCTTAATCAGATAGACAATGACATCGATTCTTCCAAAAGTTCAGATATTGCTTGCATTGCAAAAAGATCTGTGGACTTATGTTGTTTTGAATTGATTTTTTGTTTATTTAAAAAGCAGTGGAATCATGTTTGCCAAAGGTACTAAAGCCCCCTTTTTACACTTCTACGGATGCAACACGAATCATTCCGGATTGTCAATCCTGGGTCATCCGTCTACAGTCCGGGATTACCGTGTACACACCGGCTATTCATCCGGCGCCATCCTTGCTGTACCGGCATATCCAGGAGAAAAATTGAACATGTTCATTTTTTTCTTCCCGGAGTACACGGATGGATAATCATCCTTGTAGCCACCTTGTACAACCGTGTAGCTACCGAATGCATTCGGGAGACTCCCTGTAAATACCGGCTGTATCTGGGGTTGAAATTTCCCATTGTTTGCGTACAAAAAATAGTCTGTGTTCATGAGCATGGGTGTGTACGCTTCAGACCTAGGAAAAATAAACGAAACTTCAATGTTGGCCAATACTCTAGAGATATCCCAGTAGAGACCCTAAGCCACTCTGAAGGTCCTGTAAGGACCCAGAAACATCCTTGTATTCCGTGCTGACTCCCGGTAGCTTATCAAGAAGGTCCTAAAGTGCCACCTTGTCTATCCTTGTAGAAACCGCACTTTTCCGTACATATCAGTGTAAATACCTAGTGTAATCTATATTAACTCAGTCAATGGTGGAAACGTGTCAATTTGGCACCCCGGATCACCACGGACTGAGATCCGTGATGATACGTGTTGCATCCGTGAAGGTGTAAAAGGGGCTTAAGAAATGTGATGACCCTCTCCGACTTCAGTTTGAATCGAAATCCGGATGTTTGCAGGCTAGGCAGCAATTTGCATTTTTTTTTCGTTTTGATAATTATGATTACAAACATATCTCACATTCGAGCTGATTTTAGATTTAAACAGTTCTTTCCCTTCTGATTCGATACCATTTAAATTAGCAATTAGTTGCATAAACAAATTTGCGTAATCCAACAGTATCGACGACCAAATGCACATTCTTAATTCATGGCTTCATTATCATGATTTGATTTCTCATTTCCATTGCCAGATATGTCCTACTCAGTCGCTACTTGCTATTCGGACGCGGAAGCGATTCAATCCATCCTTGAACAAGTCATGCCTAGATAAAGACATCTCTCAAGAAGGTGAGTAAAGATTACGCCCACCCTTCAAAAAAAAATGCGAAGGCCTTGATATTACGCTGTTACGGCAGATTTTTAATAAACTTCTCATTTTGGACTTGGCTATTTTTTTTTACATTCGCTTCCTTGCAAAAAAACATTCGTAAGCTCCATGAAAACGATGCGTTTATTATTACATCCTTTAAGAAATGAAATAGAATCGTTAATCGTTAAAACCTGACACGCTTTGATGTTATCCATTACCATCAAACCAAATAGATACACACGAAAATACAATATCATACCTACAACTTTTTAAGATGTAAGCCCATTGTGTGTCATTTGCTCATCAAACATTAATCAAACAAGTATTCAATAAAAAAAATCATCAAACACGTATTGTAAATATTTGATTTTTCTTGTATGCTCATTTGCCATTTGATACGGGTGCAGGGCCCCGTGACACAAAAGTTGTCGATTAATCGCTAAACGAAATGTTCTATCAATATCGCCGTTGCATGCGAACTTTTTTGCAGTAGACTGACTAGGAACCAATCAGAAATGCTCTTTCAAATTAGCGATTAATCGCTTACCCTTGTGTTACGGGGCCCAGGATTGGTTTCCAGTTTGGCTTGTGTGACAAGTAAACGGTTACACTAATTGGTGAACCATCGATGCAAACATATCAACTGTTGTTTACAAAAGTGATCGTATTTCTTTTATTTTTTTCTTCAGATTATTAGGGTGTGTGGTATATGTATTATGTGTTATTGCAGAAAACGGTGTTTGTGCGTGGGTATGAGTCTATGAGGTTGTGTGCAGGGTGTGTGTGTGGGCGGGCTTATGTCCAAGTGTGTGAAGAAAGTGTGTGACACTGCTACGTTTTGGTGGATACGACATAAACGATGGGAACAATACATTTTCATTAAAAACGTCGTATAAATATACATCCAACGCTTTCTTACTATAAAACCTTACAGCTGTTGTTTAGTTTAGACAACCTGCTTTTTACGCTTGTTTAAACCACTTAAATAACTATTATAAGGTTCATAGCGCTGTAGAAAAAATCTTAACATCGTGTTTACTGTGTAAAGTTAGGAAATATTATTATTGCAAATAATCAGGTGCATCATATTAAACACTTGAAAAATTCAATGTAAATAAACTGGGATATTTCAATATTTTGAGGATATATCTTGAGTTCAATATCCTGAGGTAATCAAGATTAAGTAGGCCTAGATTTAACTAAAAATTGAAATTTCTTAGTTTACCTATCTACTTCTTTGAAAATGAGATTTACAAAGATTAGGATCAGGAAAAGAATGGCAACGTTTTTTCTTATCAGCGGATGAGTAATTCGAAAGTGAGATTTTATTGCTAGATTAGGAGATGACAGATCAATTTTGCAATTACCATCGCCAATCCTCGACAATTAAATAAATGATCGCCTTATTTTCTTCCGATCTCGGAATAGACCATGTGATCAGAACCACAGACAGTACGTGCACGGTCGCTTTCAATTTATGATTTATCATTTCTGTTCTTTACCGCGCTTCTTTTTGCTGTTAACGTTCGCATCATGCCCACATAATGTGGTAAACTAGGTTGTTTAACAAAAAACATAAATGTTACTCAATTATTTGTTACTGTGTGCTAGCAGTATGTTTTTTTCTTTATGTTTTACTTTTCGTTAACGTACTAGTTCTTTATCTGTGGATGTTTGTTTTTACTGTTCCTTATGCGTTCTATGAATTTCCTAAACGTATTCCCTCCAGTGAAATCATCATCGAGACTGCTTGTAGATCCGTTCACGTTACATTGTAAACACAGAAAAAGGGAAGATCATTGATATTATTTTTGTGTCACTTTTTTCCAAGGTAAAAAAAGAAATTACTTGGAATGTCGTAGAAAATTGGCTTGATTCTTATTTTTTTGTTCGTCTGAGTGAGGGTGTGTGTGTGTGTGTGTGTGTTAGAGAGAGGGTGAGGGTGGATGTGTGGGTGTGTGTGAGTGCTTTGGCTCTTATGGGGGAGATAGGGTCTTTTGATGGCTTGTATATTTGCCGGGCATGACGGGACCGAAACCTCTATCCAACACAAACCTCTTTCTGTCAGTCGGATAATTCTCTGCCCATCATCTCCTCATCCTTCTGATAAAACTGGATCTACCAGAACACTGTAGGGCAGGGGTTTCCAAACTACGGCCCGCGGGCCGGGAGCTTCTCACTCCGGCCACTCTGCTGGGTTTTTTTTATCACTTTTAAGTCACAATATAAAACATAGCTCAATATGATTGCATTGTGTATCCATGTAGGCATAGCTGTAATAAAAGTAATGGCAGTCAAATTAATTTGACTTTTAAATAAGGTTTAGTAGTCTTTCTGTCTGTTTGATCTACTTTCTTATTAGATGACCAGCGGTGTTCTCACCATGTTTGGATCTACATCAGGTGCGAAAGTGCATTTTCCACAATGGACATTTTGTAAGAACTAACTCATACCAAATTACCTTGACAGGGGCCACGGAACGGTTTTCAAAGTGTGGGGGAGGGGGAGCTGGCCATGCAAAAAACCACAATCATATGGTCATTTTTACGACGTTTTTGTTATGGTTTTGGAAAAAATGGGAAAGGGGGCTTGACCAGTGAACATTTGCACCAGTGCTTTCGTCTGGCAATTACATGTTTTGTGCCAAGGTTCAAGCAACTTGTGGCTGACAGACTGTCACGTTCCCATATTGAAAGTGACTAGGAGACTGACATCCTTATTAGAGTCTACAACAGACATGCTCTACACTCTAAAAACGTATCAGTTAAAATGACTAGTTATTAGGGTTAGCTGGGAGCAATTTGACTATTTTCTAGTGGTAATTTACCAGAACAGAGTTATTTCTGACTAGAATATATGTCAGAAATATGAAAAACAGTTATTGTCATATCAATTTGACTGATTTGTTTTAAGAGTTTATTTTTCTATTCTATTTTCACTACTAAAAATATTGATACTTACAAGACACTATCTGTCTCCCAAATACCAGGTATGTATAGGTACAATCTAAATTCCTTTTAACAAAGTACAATTTTGTTATCATTAATATTTACTCTCGCTGTATTTTGAAATCTTTTCTAATTCTGTCTGCGTTCCATATGAAACTATTATAAATTTGTTGGATTAAATGCTACAAAAATAAGGGCCAGATTGCACAAAAGAGCATCTTGGACCCCGACCGCAAGGGTCTTTGCGCTTCACGCACATTTTTTTCTTCTTAGTATCCACTTCACCCTGGCCCTTTCAGGTTTACTTGAAGTCTCATCTGCCCCTTCAAAGAAAAAAGTTTGAGAACCCCTACTGTAGGGCCTATGACTTTTGCACCATATTCATTTCTCTGATAATGTAACCGTCGAATTGTCTCTATATCTCAAAGCCCTAATTGTATCAATTTATTTAACCGCGTTTTTTCTCTTCATTTTTTTTGTCCTTGTATTGACTGTTGCAATGCATGATAAATTGCTTATACAATGGTTGACGGTAGTGAAGCTATATAAAGCTTTATATCTTGCGTTCCTTCTCTGGTTTAACCGGTATAGCATACTGCTCGACATAAGGGATACTCATCAAATTATTCATCACTTCGTCGTAATTATTTATGAAGATGACAGATTATGGTAATGCTCGAGTCTCAATGTACATTAATCAATGTTCTGGGAAGTAAGCACTCCTTTGACACTGTAGAGTTAGCAATGATAGTGGATATAAAGGTGTAAGAAGTTTTGCAGAGTTCGAGGATATGATATGTGTGAATAACCATAGTTTAACAAAATATTGATTTAGTCATGATATTGGAAGATTCATCTTAGAGCCAATAAGCCGCAATCACTTCGGATGGCATTACCTGAATATCTAAATTACATGCATTGTCTCTGTTTATTGACCCAAGATATCACAGTGATGTATAATTCTACGATTCTATGCTAGAATTTGTTAGTAAAGAACAATATGATATCAGTATATAAACCAACAATTATATTTGGTCTTCAATGAAAATTGGATAGCCATATTTAATAATAACAATAATATAGGGTATTTATATTGCGCACATATCCACCTTGTTAGGTGCTCAAGGCGCTTCTATATTACCCGGCTAAGCTAGGCGTTCAGAGCGCACACAGCTTCTTAAGGAATTACTTCCTACCGGTACCCATTTACCTCACCTGGGTTGAGTGCAGCACAATGTGGATCAGTTTCTTGCTGAAGGAAATTCCGCCATGGCTGGGATTCGAACCCACGACCCTCTATTTCAAAGTCCGGAGACTAATCCACTGGGCCACAACAATTATTTTTATGTTAATTGACAAAATATTACCATCTCTCATTAAATAAATGTCTTCTGGATCAGGACTATCGTATGAACATGATGAAAGTTCATGTGGCCTATGCGACGGATAACCGGACTTTGTGCATTTACTACAAGGAAACTCTCTATAACGCACCAATTCCTATAAAAAAAATGCAATTCAAATCAGAATGGAGAGCTGAGAGTCTTTTGTCGAAAGTTATTGAACCGGGACAGCATTGGAATCTCTTGGCCCTGGACCACGAAACATTTGCTATCGTTCGTCCAGTTTCGTTCTCATCATGCACTTTAAAACCATTGTTTTACTTACTTTTGTTTTAGTTTGTTCTTATTTACGCACCTAAAATGATACCACGTGAATTGTACGTATATAGGCTAACATAATATGGGATTAGTTCTTGATCTTTTGATCCTAAATCTCTTGGTCGTTATTGGTTGATTTTCATTTTGGTAAAAACAAAAATACCTCCTTGTTTTGTACATACATTTTCCCGAAATCTAGGACGATAATTCCAGTTATTTCAATTTACTTTATTTTTCATAAGAACAAGACGCCTTTATATGAACATGGACACTAACACCATGATGTAAAAAAAACAACAGCAACAGTTGGTACAACTATAGCTTCAAAACAGAATTGAAATGAGCATAACATTTAATAAATTGAACATTTTTGAAGGTCCACATCTCATCTTCAGCATTAAATCAGAAACAGATTCATTGGTATTTATACATTTGGAATATCAGAAAACGATTGAAGAAAGTAGTTTCAAGAATGCAAAGGTATGTGGAACAAGGTCAAACCTTGAAACCTTATTCGAATGTTCAAGGAGATAGTTTTCATCATGTAATACTAGACTGTTCTGAAACGTCTTCTACTGCCAAATTGCAATGCAGTTTGTACCGTCAAGCCATGGGATCGATATCCCTAGAGATTTAGACCAAAGTATACTTGACATCTTCCCAGTGAAAGAAGGCAAGAGATCACCCTTTTTAAAAATCTCTTTTGATTCATTTTCTTTCAAGCGTTTAACAAACATCTCGGTTCCCAACGGCCTACTTGGACGAAGATCTACAGCTATTTTATATTCATTCTTTGCCACTGTTGAATTGATATTTCGGAAGCTTGCGCGTTGGCCTCCCTCTCCGTGTGTCCCTTAAGGCTGCGTTATAGGGTCGGGTGAAGCTTGTGAGATAATGGAGGTAAGTTCTAGTGCCAAACATCGGGAAATCAAGTACTTTTCACATCAACACATATCAAGGTCGAGGGAATGTAAGAACCAGTGTTTGTTTTTTAAGTATCCAGCACATCAATTCAAAAGATATCACTCACCTTTTCCGATTTAATCGTTGTCCTATTTTCCAACAGTTCAATTTCATGTTCATTTAAATCATTTTAGTCCTCTTCAGTCCTCTTTTCACATGATGATATTCATAATCATAAGAATGATGATGATTGTATTACACACTAAAAATGTTAGGTGACATACAGTCCACTGTGTTGGGTAATGTGTGTTGGTAGAATATGTGTATATGTATTCTCGGCAATTATTATCCAATTGAGCAAATTTACTGTATTACCCAGTTATTAGTTTTTATTATCCAATTTTAACCAGTAGTTGTGTGGACAGTATGTTGCAAAGTGGGGATTAAAGAATGGGGGGGGGGTGCCCAACCTTTTAAAGAGTGTAATAATGATCACTAGTGTAATTATTATTATTATCATTATTATTATTAATAATAATTATTGTTATCGTCATTATTATTATTATTATTATGCATATTATTCATTTATCTATTTACTTATTGATTTAACGGAATGCACATGATACAAACGTAAATGCATGAGTTTTACATTGCAAAACAAATTAGACAGAATGGATCAGTGCTACATAATGGTCATTGGTGCATTTCAAAAGCTTAATAAACAGCTGTTGCCCGGAAGCCCATCACCCCTAACCCCACATGTAGCGTGGCATACAAATTTCAAAAATAATTGCTCATCAAAAGCGGTGATGATGATGATGATGATAATGATGATAATACCAAAATGCATAATAGCGCATATCACTGCCAAACCCGTCCCTATGCATTCGATTGGATATTATTACCCCCGCAGCCTTATACAGCCCGGTGGCATTTCAAGGAAGAAATTTCCAGTCAGGTACCCATTAACGATTCTAGGACATCTACCCTCTGGACATCTACCCCCGGACATCTACCCCTTAGGACAAGTAGGTACTGGGGGTGGATGTCCGGGGGGTAGATGTCCGGGGGTGGATGTCCGGGGGGTAGATGTCCTAGAGGGTACTTGTCCTAGGGGGTACTTGTCCTAAGGGGGTAGATATCCGGGGGGTGGAAGTCCGGGGATGGATGTCCGGGGGTAGATGTCCAGGGGTTAGATGTCCGGATACGCCCATTAACCTCGCCTGGGCTGAGTGCAGCACAATGCGGATAAATTTCTTGCCAAAGGAAATGACGCCATGGCTGGAATTTGAACCCACGACCCTCTGTTTCAAAGTCCGGAGACTAATACATTGGCCCACAACGCTCCACATTGGTGATGATGATGATGTTGATGATGATTATGATGATGTGTTTATCTTCGGTAGATGTAAATGTGGTGGACTGGATTCATGAGCGTTGATTCCCAATCCCAGGTATTACAAACAGTTCCACAAACCCCTGGTGAATGAAACACTTCATTAAATATGCATGCGCTATTTTTTGTGTTTCCATGACATTTGGTCCGGCGACATTTATTGCTCCGCTGTGAATTCCACACAATGATGGAATCGCCAACTTCAACCCTGGGTTTAAGACTTTACCCTCTTCCAAACCTAGCATAAAACTCTTTTCTAAACCTAGCCCAATACGTACACGGAGCAATTGTCGCAGGAACGAATGCCGTGTCACCATTGGGGGTACATGCCTGTGTATTGCACCCTATTACGAAATGAAAGTGATTCGAACTGTTGAAAGGATCATTTTTACTTCCTGGAGCAGCGGCGTTATGAGCAAAAATATTTGAGACGGCAAGGATTTATATTTAAAAAATATCTAAAAAAATGAACTTATCATTAAAAAAATCTATTTTTGTGAATGATTCTGACATGACATTCAGAAAAAATATATTTATTTTTTTCTTTCCTAACATTTCTGTGAAAATGAGTCGAGGTGAACTCCCCCTGTTGTGAGATCCAAACAAGTACAAGACAACTCCGACTAATCTTCACCTCTCTATACCAATATTAATAAAAATTTATTCAGATTTATCATGGTTCGTTCTTTGTACATTTGTTTTTAATATTCGAGGTGAACTCTTAATTTAGGACCTGATCAAGTACTCGTAATTTACAGTTATTTTCATTTTAAGTCAGGGTGAAAATTACGCCTTTTATGGTAGACAACTCACACCAATGACCACCTCTCTATAATGGAAATCAAGCCCAATGTTACTCATGGTTCATTCTTCGTATATTTTGGTGAAAAAAATTAGTCGAGGTGAACTACCATATTCTGAGACCCTAACAAGTATTCATCCTATATTGCTATACGTTCATGATTGGTCGGGAATGTATATACGCATTAAACATGGTAAAATACAAACCCTTTACTTATAGTTCACCTGCCTACACTTATACAAATATTAGAACTTAAGTTTATTTATGTTTTCTTCTTTGTACATTTTCGCGAGAGAAATTGTTGAAGAGAACTACCATTATTTTGAGACCTGAAAAAGTAGTCGTAATTCACTGTTACATGTACTTTCAAGATCAAGTGTGTATATATACATTTTATATTGCAGAAAACAGAAAAATCCAATTAATCATCATCTCTCTCTTACGATCAAGCTTGAGATTGTTCATGGTTCATTCCTGCACATTTTTATTTGTTTAAACAAATAAGTAGAGTTGAACTACCGCTAGTCTGAGACCTGGGCTCCGTAACACAAAGATTAGCGATCAATCGCTAAATCAACTGACCAATCATTGTCAACGTTACACGAGCAACAGGTTTAAAATATTGACCAGGGACTAATCAGAGTGTTTTTTCATATTTGCAATTCATCGCAAACCTTTGTGTTACGGAGCCCTGAACAAGAATTCCTAATTTATTGCCACTCTCAAGAGTGGTCATGGAGTACATAATACGCCTTATACGACATATACCCTACCCAAGTTCACCCGAATATACTTTATTAAAGTTTAAACTAATAATCAAAATTAAGATAAATCATGTTTCATTCTCGTCACTTGTATTGTAAAAATAGGACAAGGTTAACTGTACCCCAGACCTATATATATTCTATGCCTTCCTTACTCTATCCGAGAACTGCTCCAGATGTTAAATGTACTACTCAGTGAGGTAGATATCAAATTAATTCCTCATCAACCTTAGCATAGAACAATCTACATTCATTTGTTGGAAGATTGTACACCGTGATGAGGTAGAGTGGCCTTAATGCAATAAGTTGTAGGGGAAAAATGCGGCAACGAATGCCAGGCTCACCGTCTGTGTTTGTGCCATCAAGACCGAGTGGAAAAGGGCATCGAATATTTAAATAAACAAAATCATTCAATTTGAGGATTGTTTGTATATATAATATTTTTCACAGGGGAACTGTAGCTATTTTTTAGTATTAGGGTTTGTACATCTACTAATTTATGTATACTGTATTATACCTTACGAAAGCCAAGTTTAATGTTAAGAAAATATGTCTACATGGACTTTGGATAATGTTAGAGAACTGTTGTTAATCTTTCATAATATGCCAACAATTCATTTTCATATTCATAGATAATTAACGTCGACAAATGTTAACCCTTTCAGAAAATTACTACAATTGAAATATTTGATTTCCACAAATTTGACTTACATTTATCAAAGATACAGTCATACTTTCCCAAAATATCGGCAGTGCCTTTTCGGTTGCAAAATCTTATTCAAATTATTTGTAAGTACCCTGCTGTCCATTCCGAAAAGATTTATTCCTTGCCTGCCAGGGTCTAAAACTTAAAGAAAAGGGGGAATTTAAAATGTAGGACAAAGTGGAAAGGTAGACTAAATTCCAAGACACGTTCCACTTTTAATTTTCTTTGATCGCTTAGGGTGAATATTGTATAACCAATAAATCGATGTCGTCTTCTGGAATGTTGCTATGTCAGGGGTATACCTTGGGAGAAATAGCTTTGATATATATATCACTGTGGGTATCACATTGGATAACATCCCCTGCATATCGTCTGTTGTATTTATTTCGTACTGCAATAATCGACCTCCAGCGGTCGACACGAAGCAACCCAGGGGTACAAAACCCATAGAAAGCACGTGAGAACAGCTGCCTCAAGTGCCTATCGATACTATGTAACGATAGACTTGACATTGATCGTTCTTTCGATCGAAAAAGGGATCACCCTGGCAGAGGTCTCTCAATAATCGTGACTCTTAATCGTATTGATATCGCTCTGTTCATAGTTCTACCTTTTCAAGAGTATTAAATCGATTATTCTTACTTTTTTTGTGTGTGCAATACCTCAGTTTTTGACGATTGCTACTCTATCCCTTTTGTTTTTATTTCAGTTTTCTTCATATTCGTTTCTTTTTTTATGCTTATGGCTTTTCCAAATTGTGGGGGGGGGTATCACCTATTCCTGTCATTTCATTATTATTAGCCATTTTGAAAACTAAACTTTGCGACCTGTATTCAGAGTTCAAGTATTTAAATTTCAGTCAAAGTTTTGGTTCAACTATGGAATGTAGCACCTATCTTGTAGAGTAGAGGCACCCAAACCATAAACCTATATTGGAGTAGTATTTCAATTAGTTTTCGGGGTTTTTTTAATAGAGAAAGAGTATATTAGACATTAAAAAACGTAGATACAAGTCATGACTGATGTATATTATACAGGAGTGGATCTAGAGGGGGGGGGTTTGGGGGGTTGCAACCCCCCCCCCCAAAAAAAAAAAAAAAAAAAAAAAAAAAAAAATCCGGTGACCATTTTTTGAAATCTCATCTTTTTTTAACTTGTAATTTTATTTTATTCTATTTCTATGTATTTGTTTCATTTATTAGATGCAAGAAAACGCCATTTTCACACACAGATTTTCAAAAATTTTCCCTACTGTGGGAGGGGGGACACCCCCCTCCCACATCCTCCCCCTCGCTCGCTCCGCTCGCTTGGACTCGGTCGCTACGCTCCCTCGCATACTACCCCAACCCCCCCCTTTATAAAAAGCTGGATCCGCCCCTGATATATATATGTTTTGGTGTGTCTGGCTTTCTACACTGTTGAAAGGTGGAATAAAATATTTTTGAATAAAAGTCGACAGTTTTGTTGGTATTTGAAAGGCTACGCGTAGACAAAATGGTAATTGAGTGATTACATAATGTTTCCCCATTACACAGGTGACATTATAACATGAGAAATTTGGATTACGTAATAAATTCTTTTGTTGTAGACTATAAAAGCCTATGCATGTGATATTCTATCCCTTTCCCTGATTTGGCACTGTGTATAAGAAGGTTGCATTTTTTCGAGTTCCTTGTACCGTTTGAAATAAAAATCGGTAGAGACGTTCCCTGGACTATGCCTGGTCCAACGGCAACAGCAACACGCGAGAGAGTGGTAGCACTGCGACAGGAGGGCTACAAGCAGACTGATATCGCAGAAGTCCTAGGGATATCACAGAGTGCAGTCTCTAAGATCCTGAAACGTCAACGTGAGGAGGGGAATGTGCGGCCACGGAAATCTCCAGGACGTCCCAGATTGACCACAAGAAGAGATGATCGCCAACTGTTGAATTTCAGCCGCAGAAACCGGAAATTGGCCACGAGCCGTCTTCGTCGATTGTGGAGAAGGTATCATGGGATCAACGTTTCCCGGTCAACCGTTAATCGCAGATTGCTCCAACATGGTTACCGAGCACGACGGTTGACCAAATGTCCACGCCTGTCTGTTCGCCACAGAGTAGCTCGTCTTCTTTGGGCTAGGGAGCACAGAAGGCTTCATCCAGGACATTGGCAACATGTGGTCTTCACGGACGAGAGCCGGTTCATCCTTGACCGAAAGGATGGGAGACAACGAGTTCGTCGATTAGCCGGGGAAAACCTTCGCGATGAATGTATCCACGAGACGACTCAAGGCGGAGGCGGCTCAGTGATGATATGGGCCGGCATCCATTATGGAGGGAAAACGCCACTGGTGGTTCCGGACGGAAACGTCAACGCCGCCGCCTACAGGGATATCTTGGAGTTCCACTGTCTTCCATATGCAAGACGAGCGTATGGGCACAATTTCCGACTGCAGGATGACAACGCTAGACCGCACAGGGCCGCTGCAGTAAGGGAATTCCTGGAGGCAGAGGGCGTCGTACAGTTGCCATGGCCAGCTTGTTCGCCGGATATGAACCCCATAGAGCATGCATGGGATGCCCTAGGCCGAGCCATCAATGACAGAGAGGTCATTCCTCAAAATCTGCAGGAGTTGGCAGATGCTCTGAGGGAAGAATGGGACGCTATGCCTGTTGACGTCATCAACAAGCTTGTGGACAGCATGCCACGACGTCTGCATGCGCTGGTTCGTGCCAGGGGTGGACATACCCGATACTAGCGACTGAGTAAGAACAATGACTCAAGTTTGATGCAAATTTGTCCATGAAATCACAAAAAAGAAGTCATCTGGAAAACTGAGAGAGATTGAAAATAAATATTCATGATCCTTTAATTTACTGTATATTGTCGTCATTGTTGTTCTATGCTCATGACATCCATCGCTTAGGACATAAAATTGTAAAAGATCACTGTCAAACGTGTGTAAAAGGCAGAATAATAAAGTAAAGTGGTTATCATGCACCATAAACGCCATATTGATATCATGTTGTAATAATTACGCTGTGAAAATTTGGTGAAAAAAAATATTCCACCTTTATGACCAACATTCTATATCTAGCAAAGACCATGGCCTAAGGTTAACCGGGCATCAGAGAACGGGTCTGAAGGTTCAACCCTCTACACACACACACACACACACACACCTTCCTCGCAAACACACAAACAGAAGCACAATATCAGAGTCACTTATATAATTGGAATAGATTATCATGCTTCAATATTAAATTCTACCAGGTGCATTTCTCAATTGAATAGGTATTAAACGAAACTGAACCCACAAAAAGTTTCGCGATTACCGATGCGCCAAAAGTATTTAACATACATGAGAGCATGTTAATAATGTTGTATTATTTGTAATCACCAAGATCACACACTCTAAAAACAGGTTTACCCAATATTGGGTAAAATGGGAACATGCATGTTGCAATGTTGAGTTGAAATAACCTAATAGGGGGTAATATATATATATATATAATATAATATATATATATAATATAATATATATATATATATATACAGTATATATAAACAAGTACCCAGCAAACATGCATGATCCCTTTCTACCCAATATTGGGCACAATTTTGCTCAATGTTTTTAGAGTGCAAAAATTGCAACGACTTTGAAACATAAACAGTCCTTAGATTCCATATTAAGTGGCGAATTTCAAACTTCTTAAATTTATACATTTTACATCACCTTTTCCTGCTGTATAAACGTTGAAATGAAAATGCAGCAAAAGCAATGAAATAATGTCGACTGAATACTCAGTTGTTTATGAGAAACACTAAAAAAGAAGTCTGCAATTTGGCCTTGAATAGGGAAATTTCAAGAATTTCAAGACCGATGTAAGATTGTTTCTACCCGATTCTCTAGCCTCGATTTTATCCAAAACCTCGTATCATCGAATAGGGACATCAGAGATTGTGCTCTTGAACTTTAGACCAGGATTGTGAGAATACTAAACTGTAAGAGGAGACAAGAGAAGGTTAATTTGAAAATGCAGCATCCTTTTCGGGCATTCGGGCATTTTCTGGCTGCTACCTCTTGGGATCATCCATACTGTAATTGAGATGAATTATCAAATCATTACTCCCCCTGTTTTGCCTTCCCAACTAGCTTAAAGTAGGGAGCCTTTCACGGAACCGTTCAAAACCGTTTGCACGGTTTTAGGCATGATTGAATAGTGTACACTGTTAGAAAACAACCTGATTTTACAGAAGAAAAAAAAGATTTGCAGAAAGCAATAACAGAATCATTCTGTAATTTCATAAAACAGGAATTTTTCTGCAATTTAACAGAACAGGGACCCGTTGCAGAAAGGGTTGGAATCAATCGCAACTCTAAAAATCATGCGCAACTTGATTTTCAACCAATCAAAGGCGCGCATTTGGGACTTGCGATTGATTTTTTGGGGGGCTTGCGTTTAAACGCAACTCTTTCTGCAACGGGCCCCCAGGTCTGTTTTAAAAAGGGGAAATACCAATGTCCTGTAATTTTAAATAATATAATGTAAGATTACGCAATCTGGTAAGATTATAATTGTTCTCGAGAGAATAAATTTTCTAACAGTCTAGTTGTCACGTTATTTTCTTGGGGGAATCAATATTATTGATAAAAACATCCATCAATTTTATTTACAATGATCGACTTTGATGTATGTAAATTTATTGTTTAAAAAATACTTAAGAATCGTATTCAGCACCAAAAAACATGCTCCAGTCGTTAGTAGACCCGTGTGTCAATCACGAACTGCTTTGTGAAACCCGCCACTGGTTTAGCCTTGAAGAATCGAATGGTAAAGAGTCAGCGATTGTATTTACCTGGGTGCCCTTTTCATAAAGACATGTTATAGTACCAAAATGCACTATTTCAATTTCAAATTTACCATCATCCAATCAGATAGATGGGCTATAGTAGCTTTTAACTGTTATTCAAAAAATGTTATCATAACAAGTTATATGAAACGAGCCCCTGTTTTTGTGCGTGTTTGATCTCTGTTTCGCGGCGACGGTTCGCCAAGTAAAGACAAAGCTTCAGTCTGATGACAGGCTTATCTTCAGCGGCCTGACCTTCGTTAAATCACAATTACTGGGACTAAAGGCTCACCAATCTGAGTCCTGACATCCAAACAATTCAATAGAATCTCGACATTCAAGCAAAAGATTCGATTTATTTCACGTTATTCATGCCAGTGTGTAAAGGTCAGAATTGTGGGATTTCAGGAAGAAGATAGCACAGATGATCAGTTCAGAGAGAACACATATAATGTTTTATAAAAAAAAAGTGACTCGTGTTTTTGGTTAATGTAACTCCTCTCGGGTAAGATATACGTTTCCACGAATTTATTTCAACACAAACACAGCATTTACGGACTTTTCTTCAAGAACGAGATGCAGTGGGTTGGAACTATACATTAATGTACCTAGGTAACAATAAAGACTCAATTGATTTGTGGTATTTTTATCTTTTTTTCGTAGATACGACAATAGAAAGTAACAATGACATCAAACGTGCTTTTAATTTTGTCTATATCATGTTATGTTACTATTTTAGAACTGTTCTTTTAAGTATCGAGAAATATTATGCATATAATGCCAGTCCTAAAATATATTTTTGACTTGCCACCCCGAAACCGACATTAAGTCGCTAGGGAAGGATTTACGTAACCAAAAGAGTAATTGTTTTTCAAAAAGCAAAAGAATGATTTTTCTTCAGGATGTCAAAAGTCTTTAAGTGAAATATGAAATAAGATAAAAGACTTTTTTCGTGTTTTTTTTTTGGGGGGGGGAGAGGGGCATACTGATTGGAAGTTTCACTATGATTGCACAGTGAGCGCATCTCGTACTTGAGTGAATCCCAAAATTCAAGCATTGTTTTCCCTTATGTTTTTTTAAGCTCTCTTTAAGTTTCTTCTGCATTCGAAAAGTAATTTTGTGGGTTATTGTTGATCAATTTTGTTATATATCATATTAAACCTTGTGATGTGCTTTTTCAAACTCAATCAAGAAAATATGAAAATTCATTTCGGGCGACTTGCTGTTTTTTTATGGCTGATTCCATATTTAACTTTATGCGATTTTTCAATCATTCGACGTACAACGTTCATCACTATCCGTATTGTACAGACTGACTATCGCAGTGTGTCAATCGAAATCACGGCACTGGCGTGAGTAATATTCATTATTATTATTATTGCACAGATTTAATGTTTAATGGGAAATGAAACTTTTTTTACATTAGTCTAAAGCAGCATCTGCTTTTTAAGTTCGACACAATCGATTGTGAAACATTTCTTTGTCCCTACTCCAGCATTCCTCCATTTTTTTTTTAGATCCTTCTAACAACGCTATTACAAACACGCTTTTGTTTTCCGAGATCTTAAGGAAGCAACACGAATACAATATACTTTCATTTTCGGCGATATAATCAGCCAAAGTTACATTCCACAAAATCAGTTACACTTCGGGTCATCATTTACCGTCTACGTGTAGACAATCGATGTCTTCAAGTATTGTATTCTTTTTCTAATAACATCGCTTTCGAAATTCTCAAAAGGACGCTGTCCTTTTTTATGTTATATATTCTGTAGCTTTTATTGCAATTGGGGACGGCGTCATAGTCTAGTTCTGACCCTTACCTTTCAAACAGAGGGTCGTGAGTTCGAATCCTTCAAGGCCCTTGCGTATTTTTCTTCAGCAAGACATTTCCTTACAATGCAGGATTTCTTTCTTGATTGCACTGAGCGCCGTTGAAAAAACCGGTAACTCGAGCTATAAGCCGTGCTAATAATAGCAGTGCTTTGTATCCTCGGCCTAAAAAGTTATGTAAATGCATAGTATACTATTTACTATAGTATTTGATATACTTAGAATAAGTTGTTTCTTCTAAGTTCGCATGCCGTGCAGGAGGCAAGGGCGGAAATCTGTCTCCAAAGGTAGGGGGACCAGGGGCAGGAAAATTTGACAAGCAAAAAGCAATAAGTTAGATCATCTCGTTCAAAATACATGCTTTATTTGAATTTCTTTCCATCATAAAAGACCTAGAATAGTAGGGGGACATTTGATATTGTGTGCCTCTACTATGTTGGGTAGGGGGACACCCCCCTGTCCCCCTGGGATTTCCGCCAATGGCGGGACTACACGTGTTTTAGTTTGTAGTTGGCTATCGGATGTGGGTGTTATCAAGATTCACGAATGTGTTGATATACACTCTAAAAACACGGAGTAGAATCTTACCCAATATTGGGTAGAAAGAGAACATATATGTTTGCTGGGTAAAATGCATGCATGAAGGGTAAATTTCAACGCAACATTGCGTAAAATTTACAAAATATGTGGTATTTTTTTATACACTCTAAAAACAATGAGTAGTATCTTACCCAATATTGGGAAAAATTCATTTAAAAAGGGTAAGTTTCAACGCAACATTGCGTAAGATTTACAAAATATGTGGTATCTTTTTACCCAACAAACATGCATGTTCCCATTTTACCAAATATCGGGTAAACCTTTTTAGAGTGTAGGGTAATGAATGATTCATTTGGACCGGCATTGAATCGCACCCATGTGATTGCCAGAATGGGCTAAACATTAATTCAACATGCTGAATATACACCTTCATTTTCTTAGAAACTGAAACGCTACCGGTCATTGCTCGGTCAGATCTTATGGTGAAAGAGAGGGTGGAAAAAAGGTAAATAAATGAAATTGATAGTCGCGATTTTCCAGTCGGTTCATGGGAACTAGTGGCGTAATGAAACCGAGATTCTAAGGATGCACCGCATGGCGTATATGGAAACGAACATTACAAGGCATATTATGTTTGCTTTTGAAGATTAAGGTTTTCGGGTTTTAACTTTTTTTTGCTGGGGAGCACACTAAATACGTGGATTGATTTCAAACAATATTTCCTATTAAACTAGGATCAGCTTGTCTATATAGCCCATGGAATGTTCGGGGGGGCATCAAATGTCACTGTTGCCAAGATTATTGTCATTAATCCTTCCCCCAAAACAGCAATGTTAGACTTTGACTTATTTACCTGCATGTCTTGAGGCATAGCTGGATACTGCATTCATCGGGCGCGGGGAACTTGCTTGATGTGATCACCGTTGTGAAAATGAGGCAAGATATTTGAATAAGTGGGGTGGAAGAAGAGGGTCACGGGGTAGCCCAATCTTTTGTGCTTTTCATACCATCAACATTCTATCCCTTTGAGATATTTTTTCTGTCCCCCCCCCTTACGAAAGACAATATACCAGTAAACCCAACCCCTTTCCCTACGCCTCCTGACGCCAAACCACCACGAAGTTCATCTTGCCCATCTCCCGTAAAACGAAATATGGTACGTCACATCTATTTAGGTATTAATCTCAAAGTCGTTCCCACGTGCATCGGATAATCCTGTCTTGATTAAAGCTTCATTGCTACCAAGCTGGATGGAAACATTATTGCCCGGACTGTCTCGAAATATATCCAAGCTGATTGCAAACCGGATTGCATGGTGGGTACGACGTGCGTCTCCTTCTTCATTGCGTTAATCTAAGGGCCTTTTCACACGTGAATCTTGAATCATCATTGTATTGATGATTGCAGTTCGTCTTTAGAATCTTCGGACCTTTCACACGCTCACTCGAAACTGTGATTTGAACTCGAATTCCCGAGCGAAGGCGGAATGTGTTCTTGGTGACTTGTCAATCAAAGCACTGCATCGCAAATACAAACTACGATGAGTGCATGACAATTGTATTATCTACTGAAGTGCTTGAAAGGTCACGTATGCTCCGCCCCCAAAATATATTTTGGAGGTCAAGGCTTCCACACGCAAAGTTGGTACCGTAATTTGAGTAAACATAACTTGAATTCACCTCCGGAGTAGGATTTGAATTCGTGATTGTAATTAGCGTTCGTGATACTTATCATGCTCTTGTTTGGTTTCACACGTGCCAAAAATTCTTCATTAGCCTTATTTTTCACTGAAATCATCATCCAAATTACGATTTTTTACCGTGTGAAAGGGTTTTTTAATTAGATTAGAGTGGATGTCGCACCCATCCCCGAGCTCTTTCCCTCACTTTTAGTATTGATAATTTAATTCACTCTTTAAACGTTTACACTGAATTGTATCATTGTGACCAACCGCCCTTTCACAAGGTATCAAAATCGTAATTTGAATGATGATTCCAGTGAAAGATATTTCTAATGACGAATTTTTAGCACGTGTGAAACCAAACTAGAATCACAATAGCTAATCCCAATCACGAATTCAAATTCTACTCCGAATGTGAATTCAAGTTAGGTTACACCAAGGAAGCTCCTTGGTTACACTCAAATTACGGTATGAATTTAACGTCTGAAAGGCTTGACCTCCAAAACATCTTTGGGGGCGGAGCTTACGTGACCTTTCAGATAATACAATGGCCATGCATTCATTGTAATTTTAATTTGGGAGGCGGTGCTATGATTGACAAATTCATTAAGGACGCAATACCGCCTTCGCTCCGGAATTCGAATTCAAATCACAGTTTTCAAGTGAACGTGTGAATGGTACGATGATTTTTAAGACGAATTGCCATCATCATTACATTGATGATTCAAGATTATCGTGTGAAAAAGCCTCAAACACCGCCTAATTTCCGCCTTAAACTCTTCAGTACACCTACGAGCGTTCATTCATGGTTACATTCTTCAATCTTGTGTAAAATCTAAAGAGAAAAAAGAGGTAGTAGGATAATCCATTATATCAAGTCACATGTCCCATGATTGCGGTGTCGGTGAATGTTATTATTTCAGAATTTTTGTGAAAACATTTAGGCAATTGATCCTGCCATCTGTCCATGCGGATAAAATTGTATCCAGTCTCGGGGAAAAATGTAAATAAATTCCCAAACAAGCTTATTAGTTCGGGTTGTCCTTCATATAAAGAAAATAGTAGCTCATTGAATATGCATGAGAGGCGCTGCAGTCAAGAGCGGTCGTTAACACATGCTAACTTTCAAGGGCATGAATCTCGATGTCACGTGACAAACATGGAGGCCGTTGAAGCCTATTGAGGTTTACAGCTTGGATTATGTTTAACCAAGGAGGTATAATGGATTTCTTTGATTTGTCAAAAATCGGATACAATCTTTCCAGAAGAATATTCTTCGGAAGGAAGGATTCGGAAAGTAAATATTCGATATGGATCTCTGAAAGCTCTTTTGAAGGCAATCTCTTGCAAGAAATCGCAAAACAATAGCTCCCACTTTTGAAACAAAAAATAACAGTTTAACAGTACTAAGGAGATCTGAAAAGCATGTCGAATCTCGACTCCAAGGCCATGATCATGATGATGACTGTGGTTAGATCGATATCTTTGTTATGATAAAACCGTGGCTGAATACAAAATGAGATAAAATGGCAAGCCTAATATTTTATAACAATGTTTCCATGTGTTTGGGGGTGGTAGGATATGAAATTTTAAGATGTTTTTCAATGTCATTTAAAAAAAATAGACTTGCATTAACATGCATGAAAAGGAAAATAACCAAGAGAGCATTCGTATTAAAGGGGAAGTTTACCCTGACAAAAAACTTGATTGTAAAAATAGCAGAAAAAATAATAAAAATATTGCCGAAGGTTTGAGAAAAATTCATTAAATAATTAAAAAGTTTATAGAATTTCAATTATTTGATTTGTGACGTCATATGCGAGCAGCATTCCTACATAGCGAATGGTAAAAAATCAATGAAATATTATTTTATCAGAAAATTGAAAATGGTTTTCACTGTACCTTTTGTATATCAATAGACAAATTATTTCACACCCGATCATGAATAAAAAACAAAATTAAGCCATCAGGAACCATGCAAAATTTGAAATTCATGCATTTTATATTACATAACACATGGGGCAGCTGCTCGTTTAACGTCACCAATCCAAAACTTTGAACTCTAATAACTTTCTTACTCTTTAACGGGTTTTCCTCAAACCTTCACCAATATTTTTTTACTATCTTTTCTGCTATTTTTGCAACAAATTTTTCTTCAGGGTGAACTTCCCCTTTAATAGATGAGACGGCACGTGTTAGACAGGAGGGAATAAAATACATATATGAAAACAAGGTTGATAAAATAAAATGATGACACAGGGTACCTTGGAACAAATCTTTTAGAGCTTTCTGCAGGAGAAGGGTTATAGGGAAATGGCCGCCGAACTACAATGAAGTCAAAATATTATCCGAGTCCCAATGGCGTGTAAAATCGTTTCTGACGTGCAAAGCGCCTCTTCCGAATGAATGCGTATGGGAAAAAGAAAGCGGTAGGATTAAAGCGTGTTAAACGTGGAATCGGGAGAGCGAAACTGGGGGTTGTGTGTCGGTAATCAGAAGGATTGGAAAGTTGTTCCTTCCGCGATCCTTCTTTTGGAATGCCTAATGGATTGAAAAGAAGAGGATATCTGACATCTTTTTTTTCATCGTGAAGGTCAGGTCACGTGACTGTCCAGATTGCAGCAAAAATATTGTAATTTCCTTGAGGTGCCAAACGAAGCAAAGCGCATTGAAATGGTAATCATTCTAGCACAGTTGTATAAATTGTCACAACGTAATATCCTGACTTTTCACAATTTCCAAGGATGAAACTCTCCAACGCACCATTTTTTTTTATGTTTGTAAGTCATATCACAATGGAGAGCTGAGAGGCTTTTGTCGAAAGTTGGTGGACCGGGACAGCATCGGAAGCTCTTGACTCTGGACAACGACACATTTTCTATTGTGTCGTTATCCCTGTCCACCAACTTTCGACAAAAGCCTCTCAGCTCTCCATTGTGATTTTAATTGTAATTTCAAAAGGAATCTATGCGTTGTAGAGAGTTGCCCCGAAGTAAATGCGAAAACTACCTATTCACACCAAGGAAACATTCTGAAACCTAACAAAAGTTAGAGAACGATTCAGTCTGAAAAAAAGACACAATTGGCGTTTTTGTAAATTTGTACTACTCTCTATAAAAATCTAATTTGTAAAAAAAATGAATTGGAGTTTAATGACAATTTTTTCATAAATGTATGTCTAGAACACGAATTGTTTTCAAATATCAACAGTTTCTCAGGCACATTTCGAAATCAAACGGATTATCGAAGGCAGGTGATATTTTGTCCAGAACAAGTCAGATACAAAATCGACTCGTCCTACTAACGTCCACCTTGATTTTTTTTTTTTACAAACGAAAACACTTATTTACAATTAAGGGTCATGGTTGAGAATAGCATTTTAATCACTGAACAGGCTACCCTGGATAAAAAAAAGACAACTAGTAAATACATTAATAAAAATGTCTATCACTGCGTCAAAATGCATTTTAGTAGACAAACCTACTTGGTCGTATAACTTAAGGCCCCTCACGCCTAAGTGAATTGCTTGAAATATGCCTTGCGATGGCTGGCGAAAGGCATTTTTTAATCGTTTTTAATGGTAACTCATAGTAAATCATATTTACCCTTCGTGTTTGGGTTCGTAAACCTTTTGAACTAACAGCTGCGATTATTCAAATTCGCGTGGAAATTTTGAGCATGTTTAACCTTTACCGACGAATTGAAAAATCGTTGGTCATCTGATTGAAATGGCATTTATTTAGTCTGCGGTAATGTTTAGCTTATCGTTCGTGTATTATTGTCGCGCATAGTCCCTCATCGCGCTTTTTCCAAAGTGGACCGATCCCGACAGAACCCTTGACGAAGCAACGCGATGACACAAATGCACAAGAACGCTCGATCTATTCCCTCGTCTTCGTTTCCAATCGCACGCCATATCGAACCATTGCTCACTGTTCGTTCGTCTTATTGGGTTATATCAACCCTTCGCTCGCCTTCGGCTGCAATTACTCAAAAAGGTGAACCGAAAAATTGATATCTTTAGCATGTCATATTCATCCTTCGCTTACCGTTCATTGATAAAATTTGACAATAGTTACTGATCGCATGATTTGGCGGAAATTATATCTAAATTCGTTGAATTCGCTTGCATTTCGTGCATTTTTCCCATTCGTCACCCTTCGTCTTTTACACACTAGCAGGAAAATGAGGATAATTCTGAATCTTACGATTTAGTTCATTAGGTCTTCACTTGTATTTGCGTCAAGACAGGAAATAAGGTTTAGTCAAGCAATTTTACGATCGAATGCATAAAAACTTTACTTGATGTTTGCGTCATGTTATGCATGTTAATACTACAGTCACACCACTGGGGCCGACTCCAGACCGATCACCGCTATTGCGTTACTTTCTAATGACAAACCATCGACCGGTTTCGCTGGTGTCACTGTTCCATAGCATTAGTCTGAAAACAAAAATAATCACCGCGATCACGGCGTCAAGAAACCCGTTCTTGGGCGTTCCGTGTTTTAAAGTATCCCAATACTCCCATAAAAGCCTTCATGTAATCGGATTTCTCCCGTGCTTATCGAGTTTCCCCGTTACTAAATTTGGTAGGAATTATCGTCATTAGGGCTTGCACAGTAAAAATGCTGTTTCAAATATGTATACCATAGTGTTAACTGTATGAGTTTTATAGTACATCGAACAATTAGACAAGTGTCTAAAATTTGATACAAATTTGATAAAATATGTAATTATCAATAGATTAAACAAGGTTGCCTAAAATGCTTAACAGTCACTGTAAGGTTAATACACTACAAAAACGCCGGTGTTAATTTAACACCAGCCTGGTATCTATATCGGTCCACACCAGAGAGGTGTTGAAACAACACCGGATCGATGTTAGGCTAACACCAATTTGGCATTTAAGCAACACCAATTAGTGTTAAACCAATATCGGTTTGATTATTAACTGGTGTTGTTTCAACGCTTCACTGTTGTGGACCGGTATAGATAACGGGCTGGTGTTAAATCAACACCCAAGTTTTTGCAGTGCAGTAAATAGCGTTGTATACATTTTTTAACAGAGTTTTTACTGTGTAAGCTAGCAGATTTCATAAGAAGATTGTGATAGGATAGTTTGGTTCCAGATGTGAAGGATTATTAAAAGGCATGTAAATTACTTTCTTTGTTTGTTTGTTTCTTTATTTCTTTCACGGTTTACAGTATGTGGATGGATGTGTTCTGTCTGACATATGAGATGGACAGACACAAACTATATTTCATAACATTTCATCATGTTCTCTTGATAACATCAACAGCTAACAGTAACAGGAGCAGTCCATAATTGGATTCATATCATTTTCGTATTATGTAATCAGAAAATATATCATGTAAAATGATATCATTCTCACTCATACCTGGGAATAGTTCACATAAATCCGGTACCAAAGATGAAATATAGTAAGATTCCTTTACATTCAAAAGTGCGATGAGCCATTTGCAGCTCCTTTCAAAGTAAATGATCCTGACAAGTATATTATGTTACATTTTCTCAGTTTCTTGGTCAAGAAAATTCTTTTTAACTCGTTCCCTAATTGAATCAATGCCAGTTGTTCTCAGCAATATCTGTGGTGTTAACCTGTGTACATAGAGGTCTGCACCAGTTGTTTTATACTGGTGTCAATCCGACAGCGTTAGTTTAACACCTATATGTGTTATTACAACACATTTAGTTGTTACATTTACACTATGTGGTGTAATGTTCAATTTCTATGGTGTAATTTGAACACCTCAGGGTGTGGTCTTCTATTAACACCAATAGGTGTCAGTTTTAACACCACAGTTTTTACAGTGTACAGTTTTTTTAAGTGCAAATTCACTTTAAAATGGTTTGGAATCAGGTTTAATTTCAGGGAATTTTCGTATCTTGACTGTTATTAATTCCTGCTTGCTGATAATAAATCATATGTGATTTGATTACCTCATTTACGTTCATAATAATTTACAAATAGAATATATCACTCTCGGTAAACTAGATTATGAGATTTATGGTTACGTATCTGTCTTTAATAAGCCGCAATGCAAGGCACATTTTTTTTTAATCGCTGATGATTGTCCAAATACGATGATATAAGAATTATCCAGTAATGTGTGATCTTGTTACTATAAGAAACTAAAATAAAAAACGAACTTAATGCTGTTAATAAACTTATGAATATGAATATAATGGTTACAATATGAGATGGATTTCGCAAAGTGGTTGGGTTACCGGGGTTCTGACTTTGGCCCTTTGTTAAAAAGGTCGTTGGTTCAAAACACGAAGTTACTATACATTCGCATGAAATCTTTCCGCAGTATGCTAGATCTACAACGTTGGGCCCTGGAGGGTTTTTCACTTGAAACCAGCTGTTCTACAATAGCCTGTAATTGGGTACCATTGTTGTGCGTGGCGCGGTAAAATAGCTCGGACGGAATGAACTATGTCACAATCAACCATATGTTTGTTTACACCGGACAATGGAGGTATTAGCAATTTATGTTTCAACGACACGTAATAAAACATGACCATGGGTTAATGATTCATTTACATTATTTCTCTAGCTGCAATACAGAAGAATTGTTTCACATGTTGCTTCAAAAAGTTGCTTTTTATGAGTGACTGGAAAGTGACGAGCAGTGTAAATTTTCCAACAATAATCACAGTAGCAGAATTTGGAAACAGTCAGTTTAACTGACTTGTATATTCTGATCATTGGCGGCGGAAGCCCCCAAAATTAGAGGGGGTCTACCTGAAATTTTGTGATGGACACATGTAAACAAATTTGACACCCCCCCCCAAAAAAAAAGGTCATCAACCTAAATTTTAGGAGGGGAGGACAAGAGACATTTTAAAGGGGGGTCCACCAGAAATTTAGGGGAGACGCAGGAAACAAAATTAACAAGCAAAAAAAAAGGTTATCAACTAATAATTTAGGGGGATCGTCCCCCCACCTCTAATAATCCAATCAATCGTAACTCTATGGAAATCCATCAGTGTTATAATTTTTTTTCTATAGGAAATTTGCAAAATGTTCTTTGTAAACAAAGTAGATCACACCAAATATTAAAGAAATCAATGAATTTATGGATATACATTCATATATAGATTTTTTTTAAATAAACATGCATTTTGTATGTAGACTTTGCTGGCTTTCCATAGTTGCGATTGGTTGGATCAAACGCAACTCTTTGTAAGACGGGGCCCAGAAGTATCTCGCTCTCACGATTGAGGGAGTCGTGTACCGTTCTTGTGTCGCTGTAATCTGTCGAACATTATAAAACTCTTTATGAGGTCGGATTAAGCGTAATATCTGCTGGTCTCGATTATGAATCAATCAGTAACTTAATCCGATATTTTTTCTAATTTTTTAGAAAATAAATCCCAAATAAGATTCTTTAAAGGGGTGTTTAAAGGACTTTAATTATTCTACTATGTTCATGTCAATTTTTATAAACCTCCTTGAATAGTTATTCATTATTGACATGATTGAGGACAAGTTTAAATGATAGCTAAACCCTAGTTTATAAATGGTTTACTTGAATATGCTTTCATTATCCTCAAAGTTGACAGAACCTGAATACAAAATGATAATAACTTCAATCTATGTTATTGTTAGGATATGCAGTGGACATACATGTACTGTACATACACTGGTCGCTGAATTGTTTTAGACCGATATTCAACGGTTTGTCGACAAATAACAAGGTAAGTTGCTATAGAGAAGGGGAGACAAAGAAGATCCAATTATATATACATGTATATATATATATATATATATATATATATATATATATATATATGTTTGATTCTGTTCGATTCTCTCTCTCGTACACAAATGCACAATGTCCTTCCCTCTATCTATTTTACTCTTTCGCTGTCCCTCACTGCTGTCCTTTCAACTTTAGGATATTTCATGTACATGTCTCCTCCTTATTTCTATCAATAATGGTAACGTGCAGGCGTGAAAAACAGAGTGAAAATCACCAGATTAGACCAATGATGGTAATAATTGAAAGAGAATTAGTGGTGTCTAATTATACAGGTCAATTGCTTTCCATTGACCGTACAGATTTGGTTTGGACCTAAATACAAGGTTAGTGATTTGCCCGAGGTCCGTGCCACACGACGTCAAATTGATAATATTCCCGCGTATTTTTTGTTGAAAAGGTCTTTTCCTGATGGAGAGATTGAAAAAGCCTTCTGCCCTGCGCTGTAAAGAAAGGTATTCTACCCAAGTGCTAAAAAAATATAAATTGGAGTCCAGATTAAGTTCCTAAAAAATGTTACAAATTATTTCAAAAGGTTTCGAGTTATGACATACTAGTAGTTAAGTTAATCATCGGCATTTGAATTTGAAATTTCATATTTCTTGACATACTAAAATTATTTGGCGATTCCATCGTTATTGACTTTACACTTTTGCAATCCAAAATATGATTAGGACAAAACAAATTAAGCGTAACTCCTGTGATAAAATCGTGCGCAGTACACTCTTGATTTTTAATTGATTGACAATCTAAAACATTCCGCTTTCTTTACGTAACGTCTGTAACGCAAACGGAGCGAAGTGCCTTGCCAAAATGACATTTGCGCCAAGGGAATTCGAACCCCTAACCCTTCTTTTCAGAGACCAGTAAACAAATCTCTGCACCACAACAACGCAATTTAACGCAATCCCACATTTGTATAAGCCTACTTATTTTCATTAAAAAGAACACGTAACAGTCCCCATTTCAAAATTATTTAAATATGGTGTGTCTACATATCATTGACCAATTCATACCATACATACACCACCCCCCCCCCTTTGCTCTCCCTCTTTCTTGCACACGCACACACACACACCCACACCACAAATCAGTTCTCTACAACCCTCCTCAACCCCTTTTTTTATTCCTCCCCTTCCGCTTCCGCCCTCTCCTCCTTCCCTCTTCTCCCTTTTCCTCTCTCTCTCTCCTCATTGAATTCATCATTTCGAATTATCCTTTGTTGAGCCGCAATAATTAGGCATAGGAATTGCTTCCCGATGACCTTTATATAATTTCGTGCTATTCAAAATCAATATATTTCTGTCAGCTTTAATGTCATACCTCGCGGCACGTATCAGGACAAGCCAATACCAACTCAACCCAGTAAACAAGCTTTTTATTGCTTTGATAATTCGTGTCGAATTTAGAGGGAATTATCGACTTACCGGGGAGCGACTTCATTTACATATCGGGTCAAAGTTCCAGGAAAAATGTCCATTATTGCTATTTTCGAAGATGCAAAGGCACAATGATCTTTAGCATTATCGATTTAGTATATACATCTTCAAAGTTGTTTGTTGGACTTTCCTCCCTCCCATTAGATCTTTGTGCAATTTTTTTGTTTATTTCTGTTGTTGATTAGCATTCTTCATAAGGCAGTGGCCGTTAAAAAAAAATTAAAGCATCTCTTTGTTGCGCCAACATGCACCTATTACTATCCTAAATCATTACCAAATTAACTACACATACTTGCCCTAAAATTGGTGATCATACTTTTCGATTTTACAAGAAAACCTTTTTTTCATTCCGAATCCATTTTCGTTTTCATCCCGGCGTCATTGATACGTTGCCTACATTATCCTTTGTATTATATTACAAACGAATAAAGCAACCTTTTCAAGGGTCTGTAAAGCTCGCAATTGAAAGACGTTTTTTTGATATCATTCTGTCTTCCAACAACTGAGATTTGCTCGCTCGCTTCGATCGCTCGCGTTAGGATATTAAATGCAATGCAATAGCCGTAGAAAAAATGTAATAGGCTTTTAACTGTCGTCACCAAGAGAAATAGATGGTATTATCATGTACACGGGTATGTAAGTAGCCCTTGATGTGAAAATTGGACACTTAAAATACGCTTTTTACACAGCATCTTGTCGACACCATTCTGTCTTTCAACTACTGAAAATTTGCTCGCTCGCTTCGCGGTAGTAGACCTACTCTATATATGGCTATATCCCGTTATGGGGGGGTTTCATAAATGTTGAAATTTTATGTCAATATGTTGTTATCGCACCCCCCCCCCCCCTGCTCGGACCGGATTTACGCCACGGCTGTGAACACGCTGTGTCACAAAATGTGGACACTGTGTCCTTTCCAGTAGAGATAAATCTAGATCAAAGTTAAGATTAAAAAAATCAAAGGAAAACTGCACTGCAAAAACTCTGGTGTTGATTTAACACCCGCCCGGAATCTATATATGTCCACACCATAGAAGTGTTAAACAACACCAGTTTCATTCTGGTCTAACACCAGATAGGTGTTTATACAACACCAATTAGTATTTAAACAGCATCGGTTTGATTCCAAACTGGTGTTGCTTAAATAATTCTCTGGTGTGGATATATACAGATTCCGGGCTGGTGTTAAATCAACACCGGAGTTTTTGCAGTGTGTTATTTCACATCTACTCAAGATCAAAATTTAAATCATAACTTAAAACAAGCTCATAATCATATCAAAATCAAAATCGAACTAAAAATCAAAGTTATAAAGGAGGTTTATATCAAGCAAAGATCAAAATCAAATCGAAATCCAAACATCGACAACGGAATTGTAATTATAGTAAAACTGTACGTTCATATCTACTCAAGATAAAATTCATAGAAATTCATAGGATAACTTAAAACAAGCTAAAATAAATAATGACAATCGATTTTGGAAATAAAAATGGTAATCCACATTTAAGTCAAACTTTTAAAAATACAAGCATTGGGAATATTCAAGCTCAAATAAAGAATTTCAAAAGAAAATCGAAAATAAGCAATAATGTAAACGTTATATAAATACAGAGAATTAACCTAGATTTTTACCGCATAAACACATATTTTATCTTGTTAACTTCAAAATTGTTCAGACATTTTGAGTTGATTTATTCAACATTCAATTCAGTGCATCGAAATTATATTTTACCATCATGTTTATCATGTTTATCATAAAAAAATGGATTCTGTGGTTTTATGAACGGATTATGGCATTAATTAACGTGTTCTAAACCCATTTTGGAAATAGCGCGCATGGGTAACTATTGACGTGTAGTATCCCCATGCCTACCTGCTGAAGTCGATAAACGAAACCTCAAAATTATTGAAGATGGTTATTTCGAACTCTTCCTCTGAAATGGTTTGAACCCAAGCGTGTGGTTATCATCAATTTTTGGAAGGCGGTTGGTGGTAGACCACGGTCGAGATTAAAGAATTCCACATTTTTCCTTCGGGTAACGGTAACCATCCTTCGGGGGAATAAAAGTTTGTTTTTGCAGACGTTATACATGAAGAAGGGCAAGCTCATTTGCCATAATTCTATAACAGATTCAGCATGAGATTCAACGGAATTATGGAGGTAATGATAAATAGTCAATGTTTTTCAATATCTGGACCACTGACATTCTTTCTTTCCCCACTTCGAATGTTTTATCGAAGGTGCTTTGTTTCATTTTTTTGTTTCTTCCTATATTTTCAGCATTCATACAACAATATCTATTGAATTGATACTTTTCTCGCTGCAAAGGAGATGTTCATTAATTTTCTAAAGTTGAAAGCTTTATCTAATATTTAATTGAAATCCACGTAAACATAATTTTGTCCAGGAAATATGAATTATAATTATAGTTTTCAATAGACAGTCTGTATGAGTGGTATTTTAGAATTAAACTCAAGTTCAACTCGATCTTCATTTACAATTATACTTCATTCTGGAGCTTCCATGAACGTTCATGAAAAAGTTGAAGGTAAACAAACGTAGTTGCAGATTCCATATACACGTTTGTAAAACCAATAATCATCATAACATCATCGTTAATATATACATCTTGTATACACTTACATTTATAATTGAACTCCTTGAAACCCTGGAATTTATAGGCTAAAAAGAACAATCACACTGAAGATTACAAACACAGTGGTCGTGTGGTCCAGTGGTTAGAGCATTGGACTCATAATCGCAAGGTTGTGAGTTCGAATCCCAACTCTGCCATTGTCTCCACTTTGATAAAAAGGCCCAAGAGTGATATCTGTCGTCTATTATGTCAGCCACTATGACTGATTAACTTAGACGTAAAAAATGTTTCCAAGGTAATTGGTTATATACCAGCTTGGCGTTTACCAGCAAAAAATGCTGTCCTGCCGAGTTCCTACGCGAGTTACCACAAACAGAAACAGAAACAGATAGGCTCACGTGGGACAGTGGATTGCTACTACTTGCAAAAATTAAGACCCGACAATGTTTCTTAATTTTTCAGCAAATACATAATTTCTTCCAGAATATTTTTGGTAATTACTAGTTTTATTTATAAACACACTTGGGTGGTTATTTTCAAACTCATTTAGAAATCGTTAATACGTGTGGCATCCATCTTTAATGTACAGAAACACTCATTTTTCGAAACTGAAGTGGCTATCCTTGGTAAATATACCTATATTATTATTATTATTTATCTTTACTTTGTATTATATCGTATTGTTCTTGTCATTTTATTTTAATATAAATGAATACATTTGAAATTTCAATCTATTTGTTAGCCCATTATTACTACACGGCTATAACAAATTTACATGGTGCAATAGTTTGAAACTGGCACTCCGTGAAAATTTGGTAAAAAGGGATTTTTTTTTAATTTGCTTGTTTTTTATTTGTTTTTTTTATGAAGGATTAGATAATGTGTTAAGGCAGGAATACTGCTTATTCATTCAAAGTGTTGTGTCATCTGGGATTCTTAACACAAAGATTGGCGATTAATCGCTAATTGCGTAGGCCAATCAGGATCAATGCTACATGCACGTTGTATTGGAAGCACTCACCATAAACCAATCAGAAGTGCTTTTTTATCATGCTTTCCATCGCACTATTTGTGTTATCGAGACTCAATTTTTCCTGATACGTCTCACGTTGAAAAAATAACCACTTCATAATGCTTAGCATTGCCTCTTTCAGCCTTTAAAAATGTTTTCAAGAAATCATCTCATCAGCCTCGTTTGGTTCTCCAGGTCAGTACCCGGGGTTCTGAAGGTTCAAAGAATGAAAACGCTGGATGAAGAAGAAAAAAGGATGAAACAGTGGCTTTGCTTCAAGCATGCTTCCTCATAAAAATGCAATCAATAGACCATGGTATAACACAATTATAAACGATCAGCCAGGGCTAAGCGAGTGTCAACTCGCGGGATCGGTGCTCTGATCGTGTTTATCGAGTAAAGTTGGAATTTGGCGCCTAGCACTCCGGGCGAATTATCGGGCAGTTCATAGGGTGAAATTCCGATATCGTTAGGTTTTGATTAACCTCGAATCTCCTCGCGCTATTGGGCTTTATACAATATTAAATTAAGGTGTGTTAATATATATATTCAGTTCCAGCTCTTTTATGCAGTGCAGGGATGTAAACTTTGAACATTCGGGCGGCGTTCTTATGACATTTTATTTCCCGATTCCCTCATTAAATGAAACTTAGTCCCAGAGAAGTCGCACGGAGAGCATAATTGATATTTTCTCCCGACGTAACGGTCCAATGTAGCCAACAGATGAAAATGATGAGGTCAGAAGAACCAGTGTTATGAAAATCCTCAATGGAAAGTGCCATCGATGACGGGCCTGGATGGGGAGTAGAGTGTTACTCTCCTCGCAGCTCCTTGCAGTTATGTCCAGGCGGTTGTTCTGCTTACAGATTATTCTCAGAAGAAAGACGTTGATGCATATACATGTATATGGTAAATTGTCAGATGAATATGTAAATTTATGTTAGATACGTCGATGAAATTATGAATTTTTTCATAATCGGATGGTGGCTTTTTGTAACCGTTTGTCGTGAAAAGGAAAAGTATATGATAAACAAGTGATGCGAGCTTGAAGCGCGAGCGGACAATGCCAGGCGTAATTACTATTCGAGACATTTGAGAGAGGCAATAGCGGGATGAAAAAAGAAGGGACGCTGATATAGTGAAGAGGAACACGAGTTTGATTTTGACTGAAGTAAAAAAAATGTGGTACCGTAGAGGGCGTGTTATTAGAAGAAGCTTACAGGAGCTGTTGAAACAGTACCAGAACTGCTGGGAAACAACCCCGGGGGGGGCCACTTCCATTCACGAGTGGATACCATGCGCGACCATGGGGTCTGGAAAAGCACCCTAAACACGTAATTTCCATATTATGAAAATGCACCCCTGAACAAGTATTGGCGTGTGAAACCCTACCCTTAACAAGTATTGGAAACAAAACGATACTCTTGGCAAATATTCCCTGAAATGAACCCCTAAACAAGTACAGGAATGTTTATACCGGTCCTTCGGTCGTCGGCTTTACCTTATTTGGTTTAGTACGACCCCACCTTCTACACCTCGCGCAAATCGAACTCTAAACACGAAGTGTTGGGGCAAAAAGGACATCCTTTATAAAACATTTTAATTTTGTTTTATCATCCCCGCAATTTCGACCCTAAACACGTAATTTTCCTAGTGAAATAGATACCCTTTTTTCATTATTTTTGTGTTTTTGACACCCTTATCACGTTACGTACGTAACGTGCCCTATCGTGAAAAAGACATCCTTTTTACGTGTTTTTTTGGTCGCGCATGGTATCCACTCGTCAGCGTAAGTGGCCCCCCCAGGGAAACAACAATGTAAACGTAATGTAAGAGAAAAGATTCGAGGTGGTTGTACACAAATCCTCATTGAAAAAAAATACATACATGTACCTAAATGTCATCACTCGTAAAAAGCATTGTAATCTACAAAAGATATCTGGAATGAAGGCACGATTTGTACATATGCCTATATTGTGTACATATTTCGCTGAACATCTTGTTTACCTCAGCCAGAACATTTTTCTTTTACTCTGAAAACAATTCTTCTGATAGGAGCGAACATGTTATAATATATCGATAAGACAATGAGATCATATATCATGGGAGCGTCGTGGTCTCGTGGTTCTTACTCTTGCCTTCCATTCAGAGGATCGTGAATTCGAATCCCAGCCGTGGCGCTATTTCAGCCAGCATCAAATTGATCCACCTTATGCTGAACTCTACCCAGTTGTAGAGAATTGTGCCTGGCAAATAAACCCATACCTTGAAACAGGCAGGGCAATAATAGCAACTAGCGCCTCAACCACTCTGCGCAGATTGGATACGGTTACTCCATATGTTTCATTATTATTTGTTCATATCGCGCTCATTTAGTATCAAATATAACGTAAGCCAAAAAGAAATTACACATATGAATAATTTAAAGCTGTAATTTATAACACTTTCAGAATTCAAGCATGCCTGCTTGATCAAGACAAATGAGGGCTTTTTATTAACCCCGTACTTGCCCTAGACTGAAAAAAATTATCAGATTCATCATCGTAAAATATTTATGTTCCTGCGCTTCGCAACCACGTAAGTAATGGAATGATTGTGTTTCACCGGGGATTAATCAAATGGAAAAAGTACATACGCACTGATGATGAGCTGCCATGCGTCTTCGGTCTTTCTTTCCAGCTGATGGTACAGTCATACCAACGAAACCGACCGATGATATGTTATTGGTCATAGTGTAATAGCTTTGATCGGTCTGGAGTCGGGTTTTTGCCAGTGTAACTTGACACTCATTTTACTTCCCCTACACCACAGTCAAACCAACGAAACCGATTTCAAACCGACCGATCGTGTGTCATTGGTGATAACGTAAACAGCTTTGATCGGTCTGGAGTCGGTTTTTACCAGTGTAACTTTGCACTCATTTTACTTCCCCTACGCCACAGTCAGACCAACTAAACCGATTCCAAGCCGACCGATGATATGTTATTGGTGATAGCGTGATAGGTTTGGTCGATCTGGAGTCGTTTTCGCAGGTGTGTCAGTGTCGTTGATTTACCCTGATGGAAAGCTTGTTGCGTTGTATCAGACAAAATCTCTGCACAAGCACGTTTGGAAGATCCTATTTTGTCTGTATTAATTGTTATCACATGTTTATCTCAAGAACGATGGAGACGCTAAAGTTTCAATGTCGTCCACCCCCTTCTCCCCTTCCCTCTCCTTGACCTGTCTCTTGCCTATGCTCTTTCTCCCCCCCCCCCTCTCTCTCTTTCTCTTTTTCTATCTCTGTCACTATCCCTCAATATCAATATCTCGAAAAAAAATGTTTTTCTTCCATATCTTCTCCTTCGACTCGTCTTTTTTTCTTAATTTCTTTTTTAATTCTTTTGTTACTTCTCCTTCACTTTCTTGTTCTTCTTCACTGTATTTTCTTCCGTCTTCTACGAAACACATCAAGAAATTACAACTTTTCGAACATGTATGATTATGTATTCATATAAGGGCCCAATGAGGAAGGATGGAGTTATCCTTTATAAGAGGCACTGAAAACATGTCCATTAATAGCTTAGCAGTTTCGTACAGATTTTAAAGACTTTTTAAGTATTTAGTTTTCGTCACGTGGACAAGATGTGTGTTGAAAGGATTTTCCAGAGTGGATTTATCGGACTTGTTCTTAAAATAAAGATAAAAATCGAAGATACCACGCTGACCTTTAAAAGTATTAGCTGAATGTAGGCGTGTTTTGAGCATTAACAAATCTTCCAAATCGACTATACCCTTGTGGATTCGAAATGACATTAAGATACTATGTTTCAGGTATAATGTATTTCGATAAGTCTTGTCTTGTAGTTGGATCCTGGGAGCACAGATTCTCCATGGCAGCTTTTCCTTCCCTAATCGTTTGGGAAAACAACATTGGATTTTAATTAAATTTCCTTTTTTAATAAATTACGTTCCCTTATTTAACATGTTTCTGTAGTTTAACAATAATAGCGGGGGTTGTTATTTGTGAGATGAAAATGGTTACGGATACGATCCAGGGATAATTTGTATTGTAAACAGCTTGTTTTAACTTGAATAATTATGTACACAACATTTAAGGAATGTTCTGTCCACTTTCATAATTTGTTCTTATGTTTCTCGTTTTCTTAATATGAGTTTATGTTTATTAACAACAAATTGATCATATAAGCTTTTCATTCGGAATGTTCACGAGGTCTGTATTTTGTAGTATGATACTTAAAGGGGAAGTTCACCCTGACAAAAAGTTTATTGTAAAAATAGCAGAAAAAATAATAAAAAATATTGCCGAAGGTTTGAGAAAAATTCATCAAATAATTAAAAAGTTATTAGAATTTCAATTATTTGATTTGTGACGTCATATGCGAGCAGCATTTATACATAGCGAATGGTAAAAAATCAATGAAATGTCATTTTCTCAGAAAATTGAAAATGGTTTTCACTGTAACTTTTGTATATCAATAGACAAATCATTTCACACCTGATCATGAATAGAAAACAAAATTAAGTAATAAGGAACCATACAAAATTTGAAATTCATACATTTTATATTACATAACACATGGGGCAGCTGCTCGTTTATGACGTCACAAATCCCAAATTTTGAACTCTAATAACTTTTTTACTCTTTAACAGATTTTCCTCAAACCTTCACCAATATTTTTTACTATTTTTTCTGCTATTTTTACAACAAAGTTTTCTTCAGGGTGAACTTCCCCTTTAACATAAAATCCGAATCAATAGTCGCATAAAATTTGTGATGATACGCTAAACATCTGTATTCGAGTAGCTTCTGCATAAGGACAGGTCAAGTCAGATAGGCCCGTAACAATTTGTATGAAATAAAGATGAATTAAATTCTACTATTTTAAACGATTTTTAAGCGATATTTCAGTCGATATAACAAAAAGACATAGAATTCCATGGAATATATTTACACTGTAAATAGATATTTGGTAAAATTTCAACTAGCAAGAGGGTAATAATGTGTCCAACCAATTATGGGCAATATTTTACCCAATGTGGGAAGTATGATGTCCAGGAAGTTTACTAAATATGTTGCAATTACTTTAGAATGGGCAAAAATTTCATCACGCTGGATGCATAAAAAATGCCCCAAGGAAATGCCTAATGTTGGTTGGACACATAATTACCCTCACGTAGCATGTTTACCCAATATTTTTTTCAGAGTGTACGGAGTTGTCAAATGCTTAATTGGTGGAATTTGTGTTATTCTCTAAAGTTAATGATTGGCTTAATTGGATGGAAAACATTCAACAAGTCAGCATCATCTCTTTTTCATTCCCTTTTTTAATTCATTATTTTATTTCAGAGGGAAATATTATCAAAGAAATTGTTGTGATCTAATATGCCAATAGCTGAGTCGGTTCATGATATCCCCTATTGTATCAAACTGTTAAAGCTCCGAATTCGCACCTGTAAAATAGAAAACATTCCTTTTGAGGAACCTTTCAAACAGATATCAATTCTTTCATATATAAATAACACAATAATATTTGGTTGGTATGCAATAAGATATAAGGGGTTTGACAATTCATTTATTCTGTTATTAGTAGTATTTAGTTTGTTTCTTGTTCTTAGCTCCCAAACAGCTTTATGAAATGCCACACACAAAGCCTAGCTGCATCCTTCCTCGTCTCATTGCATTTGGCGCCATACATTTACATCTTCATGGACATGAAGCAAATCTATTCAGTTTGAGATTGTAATTATCGTAGCCAGATGTGATTTCACCTGATGATTGCGACAGATAATAGAACTCTTAACGAGCCATCAGATTCAGCACCTGGGTAATGTTTCATAAAACCCTTCGTAACTTATGCATATCATGTGGGGATCGTCTTACGAAGAGTTGCAATTGATCCGATCAATCGCAGCTATGGAAAGCCAGCAAAGTCAACCAAAAAAATATTGGGTAAAACATTTTACCACCAAGAGGGTAATTACGTGTCCAACCGAATTGCTGCAGTATTTTCCCCAATGCGTAAGGCATATTGTCCAGTAAGGTTGAAAAATAAGCAACTAGTATTTTAGAATGGGCAAAATTTTTCATCACACTGGATAAATAAAAATGCCCAAAAGAAATGCCCAATGCTGGTTGGACACATAATTACCCTCATGGAGTACGTTTACCCACGTTTTTTTTAGAGTATACATGTATATCTCGAGCAAGCACTATCTGAGAACTGCACTGTGGCAAACAAAATGTAGATACATCTTCAATATTGATATATCATGGCACGCAGAAGAAGCTCACCCTTTCCAACAAAAGTAAAACTATTCTGCAAATATAGGCATTATTGAGATATATTCGGTTCATATCGCTTATATGCCAATGGCAAATGAATGATAGCGGACATACGATTTGCTACGTATACATAGTTTCAATCGAATCATATTACCCGTAACTACGCGATGGCCGAGAAAAATACGGTTAAGGTAATTCCAAGTAAGAAATGACCATTTATTGGACTCGGCCGTTTTTTTTTTAGATAATCCCGCCGGCTTTCTTTCGGGTCCAAGCGAGTCGGAAAGAAATATGAAGTGGAATAATAACGATCAAAAGCATTCCACGCAACAAAAGGCACGCTTTACGACGTCACCGCTTTCCTCGTAGATTCTATAATGCAACCTGTCTAAAAATAAAGGAGAGCAAAAACAATCAATTTGCTTAAAAGCCAATTTCGTTCTCGACCCTCCTCCTACCCCCCCCCCCCCCCACACACACATCGTCTCCCAACATTATTTCCATCTATTTTACAATCGTTTGTCTCTATTTTTATCTCCCTCTCCTTCTTTCACTTCCTCTTAAACTCCGTAAGCCCCCCCCCTCCCACTTTCTCTCTCTTTCTCATAATGATGAGTCATTACTGAAACATAAATGCTGCCAAAACGGTACCATCCCTCCAGCATGATACGGAAAAGCTCTATTAAACAAACTGCTCTCGTCCTATAAAGCAGGTAAAGAGCACAATAAAGTAGAACGTTCACTGTTTATGCAAAGTAATAAAACCAGTGTCACACTCGTACAGGCTTCCATGTACTATTTTCCAAATTCTTTTTTTTCACCATCCGACATTCTAGGCAAATTTGTAACCACATTGCAAACACAGTGTTGTCCAAACTACGCAAGCGTTTTGATATTCACTTAGCCTTGAAGAAGCTGGTCTGCTTAAAAAGCAAAACCGGTGCGGTCTATGGTCAACTTTGTCTATATCAGCCATTTGGTCTGTATACACTATTCTCGGTCTAATGTCAACTTCGTATGATTTTCATTTAGTCTAATGCCTTGATGGTCTATTTTCCAATTCGTTTCGTAATTAGTTTGCACTTTGTCGAATAGAATTTAGGTTCATAATCATTTCATCTCTCTATATTATTAAATGGAATCTGAGCAACTGGATATGAGGCGAAAATTGTTCCACTCTGATAATTAGATCAAACCAAACGAATGGAATTCATGGCGATAAAATCAAATGGTTATTTAGACGAACTGGGTGTTGAAAAACCAGGGTTAGACCATGTGGGATGAGACCAAATGTAAATTAGACCAAACTGGTGTCAAATAGTGAAAGGCAATCCATCACCACATCAGTCATTTTAGTATGCCTGTGATATTTAATTTAATTCATTGTGCCGTTTCAACACCCACTGGTGTTAATAATCATCCGCTTTTTATATAGAGCTTGATACATCTGAACGACGTGTCTTCAGCGCTTTACAGATATGTTGTTACCCCGGTCTTCGGATTCAATCAGTCATTCCCGCACGCAACGTGTGCACATCCTCCACCCCCTTGGGAGTATTCCAGTCAGTCGCCGGTACAATGACTTTCACATCCTACTGGTTACCCATTTGGCACCTGGGTCGAGTGGCAAAGTGTGGATTAACGCCTTGCCAAAGGACGCCAGACCGTGGTGGGATTCGAACACATAACCCTCTGTTTACAAGGCGAGAGTCAGAACCACTGCACCACGGCTCCTCCACTACTGTAACACTTTCTATAGTGCAGTGTAATGTAAATGGGGGACACATATGTTTGTTGATTTTTTTTTTGTAATTTGTCGTCGTCGTTTTACCCAACAAGCATTCATACTCCGCTTTTAACGAAGATTAGAGATAAAACCTTTTTTTAGTGCACCTCCATTCTTTAAAGATCTTTCCTCTAACGTAACCGTTGTCTCTCATTAATCCTAAGTGTATTCTATGTTTTCTGTAATGACGCAAACTCCAGGCATAAATGGAAACCATTTAACATGATTAAGGGAAATCGGCATTCTTTATGGCGCAGTATTAGGAATAATCAGCGATGGAACCTGTCGTTTTCGGAAAATGGGGTGAAGGTTGTCTGGATGATGCATAAAATTGCGGTCATCATGACCGACCACGACACAGGCACAGGTAGCCCCCCCCCCCCCCCTAGAGATTTTGTTATTTATTTTTTCTTTACTGAAAAATCTCCACATATTCCCCAAAAGTATGCACGAAATACTTCAAGTTCACTTTAGAAAATATGTAAGGGCCTTATACATTCAGATCGATCGCTTCACTCCCTCGATTTTTTTTAAATACGCGTCTTGCCCTCCCCTTGATTTTTTTTTGCGTATGTACCTAGGTGGTGATCACTTCTATAAAGTAAGTGACCAAAAAGAAGTGCGGTGCCAGAGTATTTTGATAAGGGCAATGGTGATGTCATTTATTTTTTATCCAGTTAAATAACATAACCGTTTTATACACTGCTTTCTTCCTTGCATTTCTTACTCTTTAGTCTTCTTCCTTTTCATATAAGTGTAATAATAATGTTATTAATTCATTTTTCGTATTCATTTCTATTCTTTTATTATAATTTTATACCACAATATTCATGCACATGAATGAGAATTCTGAATAAGTTTCAGCTGAAATTGCACTGTTTAAAAGTAAAGAGGCAGTCTCATCTATTGACCTCTGGCCCTAGAAACCTACATCAGACAATTTTAATGAATCAATCATAGAAAGGAATTATTCTCATATTCCGTCATTTTCTACTCTTTATAACATTTAGTTTGGGAAGCGAGCAATATTTGGAGTTCTAATTTTCAGTCTTAAGCAGTAATTAACTGATTATAAGGAACACTTTTACATTGTATTTCGTTCATGTAGATTGGTATGTATTGGTATGTACCCTGAATTGCACAAGGATTTTTTTTTATTAAACACTTTTACTTGAAACAAAAAGAAATCCGAGTACAAGAAAAATAAATGATCGAGTTAAACAGCAGAGCAGGCGTGCACGCACACTTCCGATATAGGCCCACAGAAAATATAGGCCCACAGAAAAAACCCTATTTGTCAATTCATCTCACAAAATAGGCAATGACCTTTTACCAGCCAATGTCAATACTTCATGAATGTCCACCATGAATACAGCATGCCCAGCAGTACATCTTGCCCGATGCTCAATGGGGAAGGGGCGAATTCTTCGAACGAGCATAGGGAAGAGAAAAATATTATCTAAGACAATTTAGTCATTGCATGCTTGATTGGATTTGGTTGTTTTTTCTGACTGTCTTGTTTTTTTGTGTGTGTTGTGTCGTGTTTTTTTGTATGTTGTTTTGTGTTGGTTTGTTTTGACTTTCTAATTTCTTTTCTTTTCTATAATTCTATTTTGTTTCCTTTCCTTCGGTTTCGTTTTAGTTCCGTTTTTGTATCTTCTCTTCTGCTGTTTTATTTGCTTTTGTGCACAAAAGAACTGCATGCTAACGCATATAGCAAGTGAACGAGCAGATAAACTCACTGAATTCGCGGCACAACCTGAAATACGATTGCGTCATGAAACTAGAAATGAAGATTTATTATCGCAATTATATTCACCTATACTGAAACCGAAATTCATGGTGATCCAACGGACCTTTGAGGGAAAACCCCCATTCTCGTCGCATCATTTAGTATTGTCATAGATGTCAAAGGCAGAAGGAGAATCTAAATGACCAATATTCTTCTTGCTAAATAATGCAAAGCGGGACCCCGAAACCCTCAATTCGGAGGAACACTACCCCATCAGGGATATGTCTGTCTTCTATTACACGCCCCATAGAAACCCAGCTGATCAGCTATGCAAGTATTATTGCTTCGATTCTAAGAATGGCGCCAAAAGTAGGTTTTACTGGTGTCCTCGTCGTCTGATCGTCACACATGGGTGCAACGCGATCTACAGTGTGGTGATGCTCTTCGCATGAAAATTCCGACGCAGCGCTTATGTGAATAATATTTAAATATTTTATAGAAAGGGGGTGTCGGTCCAATGGAATCACTAGCTTATTTATCACTGCGCTAACGCGTTGATCTACAACGCACAAATTTCTTTTGAAATGTTATTAGTCAAATCACAATGGAGAGCTGAGAGGTTGTTGAAAGTTGGTGGACTGGGACAGCAGACCATCCAAAGATTCGGACCGGACGAAAAACTGCAGATATGTGGTTTATCAACAGTCCTTTGTCAAGAGTCCAGGATGACACCGCTGTTACGATTCAACGACTTTCGGCAAAGGCTGTTTTGTCATTGAAGGGCTTTTGACAAAAGATTCTCTACGTTTTATATATAGCGTCGTGTTGTGAAAAATGCTCCGTTACTTCATGAGATTGTACGAACACATATTATGCATAGCCTAAAATCCCGCACATTTTACTTTCTACCAAATCTATTTCGACGACCAAATGCTCGCTGCATTCACTAAAGAAGCACATTGGAATTTCAGGGCAGATGACCCCCCCCCCCCCACCTCCCACTTCCACATAAATAGTTTTAAAAAACGTTCTTTTTTCGAACGCATGCCTGCCTCTGAGATTAAATTATTTTTCATATTTAATAAACGAATATTTTTTTCATAAGATGCGATGTGATGATCTCCCCTTCGTTATGAATATGCGATGTGTTTCATGAGGCATCTTGTCTGGATCGACTTATGTGCCCTGAGCCAATCAGAAACAAGGATTTCAGTAGCTTATAACAGTAGTCCGTTCAAAACACTATTTGTTTTATGAAAATGAACCCCTGTTTTTGAATAAAGATGAGCACGGTGATGTGGTGATGAGAAAAACTCGTTACAAACCAGATTTCGTTTTCTAAGAATGTTGCTGGGTATACGATTACGGTTAAATCAAGTCAGGTTTGCGGGGGGAGGGGATTCAGCATTCAGACACCCCTTCCAAATGTAAAAAAAAGAAATAGTATTATTAAACTGCCAACGAATGTTGATGGCAAAGCCATGCGAGTGTTTGAAATTTTTCATTTTTATCACTTAAAGATTAACGACAGTAAGTTGCCGATTTTGCTTTTCACTATTTTATCAGGGGCAATGGAAAACCCTACATTAGAGATTTTCCCCACTACATGTAGTTTATAGTATTTTTTTCTATGACAATTCAGCTTTCAAGTTTTTCAGGGCAGTTTTAGTCTTAGGGATGCCCTTTTTATGTAGACTCAAGATAGTTTTCCTAGTTTGGAATAATTGCTTTAATGTGTTAGCATGAAAACAGTTTGTATATTTTTGCATTTTACAATGCATACAAATAAGATAATTTTCACGGGGGCGATTTGGGATTAGAATCAAATCATGAGGCAAAACGTAGCTGTCTTCCCGATCCGGCTGTAATTGACAAACCGTATGAATATAATGATTTATTGTCATGGTTACAATAAATCTATGAATATTAATTTTAGTATATAATTAAGTATAGTTCTTTGGATCCATGTTTTTTTTTTAAGAAACCTATAAATTTTCATAATTACTCCATAGACTGGAATTCGACAAACCAAACCGTTGTCTTTTATTGCATTCGATTCAGTTGAATTCATTTCGATTTCAAGCATGATTTTCATTAAAATTCTCAGTGCAAAAACACATTCTCAGGGAAAATTATGGTTATATAACAGTGTAAGCTTTTAAATTTATTACTAATTGTGACATAGGTGGTCTGTGCTTAACAAGCTTTACTTCTAAACTGACCACGTCCCATATTTCAGATATTCTCAGCTGATTATTCATGTTTGAGTTCTAATCTTTCTGCTTTCAACATTATTGCGAAAAGAAATAAATGAACTTAAACTCTAATTTGAACTTGAAAAATAAATACCTCGTTTGTAAGTTACGATAATACTTTGACTCACTTTAGCACTTGACAAAATAAACGAATAATGTTCTGCGCAAGCGTATAACGATAATTTTGCCAAGCAGCCGCGTCACAACAATAAAAAAATCGGTTGAAATCTTAGGTTGCCTGTAATAAACCGATATAATTCTAATACACCTTAACATATGCTAACATTGGCATGAGAACCGACTGATGGAACAATAAAATGATTTGTCTACAGAATAATATCCCGTACATGACATGGCGGGGTCGATGATCTATATAAACGTGTCATTAGTGGGTAAGATATCAGGATCAATTTTTCCAATCATTTCAGTTTTTCCCGCTCTCGTCATTTAGGAGATTCCCCGCCTGTTCAAATCTACAGCTGCTCCTACCATGCCTATACGTTCTTAATATTTTCTCCGATTGCAAAAGCGCAAAGCCCATGGCACTATACTCGCGATGGCTGTAATGTGATCGTCCGCATAAACATTCAAACGTAATGCCTTATTGCAAGCCTCAATTCCAGCTTGAAATTCTATATCATGACTTTTTTCTCCCTTTCTCTCTTGTCGGTTGCGAGCTTATGATTTGCATTGTGGCTTAAGAGGCCTGAAAATATGCTCAAATCCACCACTTTCAATTTTGGTCATGTTTATGAAGGAGATCGAACAGCACCTATGAGAGAGAGGGAGAGAACCGAACATGAAAATTATATATTTTTTTGTAGGGATAAGCAACATGACATGAAGAGTCCTTTTTTAAGAGAGAAATTATATTTGTGTCATGTGGACTCAAAATCTCAATCTTTGTTGTTGCTTCTGTTTTTTTCTTTGTCAAGTTTTTTTCTTTACTAAATAGCCTGGTCGTCAAAGGAAAATACACTATAAAAAAAACCTTGATTTTACAGAAAAATAAAAGAAGATTTTGCAGAAAGCAATAACAGAATCATTCTGTAAATTCATAAAACAGGAATTTTTCTGCAATTTAACAGAACAGGTCTGTTTAAAAAAGGGGGGAAAGCGTGTTTTATTTAAGGAAATTTGTAAGATTCCATACACCAAATACCAATTTCCTGTTAGATTACACAATCTAGTAAGAGTACAGGTGTTCTCGAGACTCTGCTGCAGGAAGTTCTTTTATTTTAAGGATGAATTTTCTAACAGTGTAGTAGAGTCCATCCAAACTTTAAACAAAATCCCCAAAATGATTGGAAATTTACCAATATTTGAAAAAAACATGCATGTTTACCGTGTAAAAATATACATTAAGTGGGTAAATCTTCACACAACATTGCAGAAAATAAAACAATATTTTTTTACCCCAAAGTTAGTCATCTTCTATCTGTCCCCAATATATGGAATGCCTTTTTTTCTTGCAATTCTTTTATCAAATATTCTTACTTCGCAATGGGAAAACTGATATTTTGATGGAATGTTGTGTCTTTTGGTGGAGGAAAATAGAATGGTAATGGCTGTACCCGGAAGCTACACTAAGAGCTCGTACACCACGTGATGAATATTGAGGGCCGTCGTTAATGTTCCCGCGCTTTTGTCAACGACGAATCCCATCCAACCCCCATCACCTCCAAAGCAAAAAGTAATGAATGAAACATGTAATGTATTTTACATGTGCATGATGAAATACTTTTGTAGATATGAAAGAAAAATCCTATTGTTTATTTGAACAACTCTATTTATTTTGGGTTTTTGTTTCTTTAAATCTTGATTGATCAACATCAATAAACAAATAAACAAGCTGTTTACGTCATTAAACAAAAAGCAGCTCTTACATTTTGCTAGTAATATAGTGAAACAAACCACAGTCAGGGGCGGATACAGCATTTTCCAAAAAGGGGAGAGGGCAGATTTTCCCGAGTAAAGTTTGATAAGCAACCCCCAAAGCCGGCTGTGCCCCCCTGGATCCGCCATGGTCCACAATCATGACAGTATACGCCATAGAGGGGAAGGTGCTTAAATCGCACATGATCCCCTATCTAAAGGCCCGGTCACACCACCAGAACTTTGCTGGAGCGGTGAAAAAAAAATCATCACCGCTCGTTACCGTTCACCGCAGTTTAATAGAAAATGGCTCCAGTTTATGCAACGCCGTATGCCATCGGCCACCGCTGATGGTCCCCTCCGAAAATTTGAAGCTGCGCAAAATATCATTTTCCGCTCCAACAACGCCCAGTCAAAGACGCAGTTCATGAACGCTTGGGTCCGCTAGGCAAACGCAGAAATCTTGAACGCTGGATCACCGCCGCTTCGCCAGCTTTGCCTGGGAGGTGATTAAACGTTGCACAAACTTTGATGGAGCGGTTGTTAGCGTTTTACGAGCGGACACGGGATTGCTGGAACAGTGTCGGGTGTTGAAGCAGCGATCCATTGCGTTGATGAACTTTGTTTGGCGTTGGTATGGAGGTGTCGAAGCGGACCAACGCTCGCTATCGTCAAATCAACGCTAAAGCAACTTCGGCCCAAGGTCCCCGTTTTTACAATTTGAAGGCTGTGGTTCAGCTGCTTTGTCATGGTAATTTGACAACTGCAGTGGTAAACCTCGCCCATTATGGAAGCATGCATATGTTCTTTTTCAAAGTGTGTTGCTTAAGAATTAAAAACTCGGATTTTAGTCCATTTATCACGTTTATAGGTTACATACATGTGTCTTCCCTTGCAGATGGTTCAATGACACCCCCACGCCCACTGGCCTACCCCCCTCCCCATCTGGTATGATAATACCCCCTTTCTTCTGGGAGAGTTTACAGGGGCTGGGCCAGGTATCATGCGAAATGTTGAGTGTTTTTTACAGACTTCAAATGATCAACCAGGGATGCGTCGATCTGATGGCATTATTTATCAATTTAATGATAGGGGTAATAGAGCATCACTCGACCTGGACTTTTTGTCAGTACTCACCTTTCTTATTTCATAACTTGGCTTTTTATTTTGTGTCCTTTCTCTCCTTTTTCACTACTTATCATATCGCAATAATGGCACTGAATTATTTGTGCTCATGCAAATGCCCTGTTATGTTTAAATATTGGTCATCTTGTTTGAATATTTTTTTTTTGTTTCTTTGCTTTTTATTTTCGGGGAAAAGAAAGATGAAAGCATAACTTAACGCACATTAGTCAAATCTTAAAATTACGATGCATTTTTATCATACCAACATGCTTCCCCTACGTTGCTCAAATTAGGAAAATGTGACAGTCTGGAAATAAGCTGAAAGATAAAAAAATTGCATTTCGAGCTTGGTTATGCCAATCATCAAAAACAAGGGAGAAAAAAATGGATTGATAAATACATTGTTTTAAGATATGATATCATATACAGACTGCAAATTTAACATGGACACATTATAACCGCAGAATGATGCCAAGGGACCAATCAAAACACCGGTCAGTGAACAGATAGGTGACGCAAGAGTCAATGAAGTGTGTGAATGTTTAGTGGGTTGGAGAGAGTAATTGATAGGTTGATCGTTCAAGTTTGTATATTTACGAACTACATAAACATCTTGAAAGATAATCGCACCTATCCTTTCTTTCGTTTAAAGGTGATTCGGACGGATTCGTTGTGGTTTCCGGTTGTGCTTCATTTTGAATAATTCCCATAGGGTTTTTCTTCCGGGACATTAACCCAAGAGGGCGTTCACTACTGGGTATCCACCTTCCACTACCTGAAGATGATCTTGAGGTGTGTAACCTAGGGACATTGCCCTCGGGATTGTTTTCTGGCTTAATGGGACTTTCTTGGAATGGTTATTGGTGGTTTAACAAGAAAATATTCTGCTTGTTGCAGTTGAGTTGATGCTACACTCTCTGGCAGGTAACGTGGCATTTTGCTCTTGCGACAGTTGCTCCAGGCTTAATTCCGTCTATGGTGTAAGGTTTGGGTTGCACAAGGATTCTATGTTAGGTTTAGGGTAGGGTATAGTGTTATATCCAGTCTTGAAGTTTGTTATTCGATTAGCGTGTGGAATTTCGAATAGAGCAATTGTCGCCGGGGCAAATGTCATGCCTGGAAACCTTTGGCATTCGTTCAATCATGTTCATGGGTGGAACATGGAGATGTGCAGTCAAATCCACTTTTTAGTCATGTTAGTAATAGATAAATCTTCGGATCTTAACCCCCCCCCTACACACGCACACACACACACACAAAGGGGACACTTACGTACAATATTGCCTGAGAGTATTTACAATCATTGTGGCATACATGTGTAGTGCAGGGAAACAATAAACCAATAAACATGACCTGAGGAAGACGCTTCAAGAGAAAGGGTTGAGAACAAAATCAGAACCTCTACGTATCCTTTGTGTGAACCTGAAGAATGTCTTTGAGCTTGTTGAGAGTGTCAATCTAAATTGCCTGTGCACAGTCTTCTATAATCTAGGCTACCCACCAAAATTCGTAAGGATCATGAATGCATGGCCATGTATGTCCACCCTTATTGTTGCCACCATGTTGTTTTACCCTGCCCTACTCAGATACTGGATGTCACTGGTCGACTTCAGACATCTGACAATTAAAATCAAAGTCCTGAGGCCCGGTTCATTAAGAACTTGCAGCTGATGTAACTTTGCCATTATGACAACTACCATGGTAACCTTGATTATGATTGGATGCTGAGCCCTGTTACCATGGTAGTTGCCATAATTGAAAAGTTGCAACAGTTGCAACTCCTATATGAAACGGGCCCCAGGAGGCCCTCATGAGAGAATTTCGTTTTGCCGACTATTATGTTGTAGCATTGAATGAACCTGATCTGCAGGAACTTTTCACAGAATCAGCAAAGACCTTCGAATCCATTGGATCGAAGCTCACATCAGGAAAGTCGTGCTACACTGCAAAAAAATATTACTAAAATTTCAACCAGCACGAGGGTAATTGTGTGTCTAACCGATTTCTGGCAGTATTTTACCCAATGCGGGAAGCATTTTGTCCAGTAAGGTTAAAGAATAACCAGCAATTACTTTAGAATAGGCAAAATTGTCATCACACTGGATAAATAGAAATGCCCAAAAGAAATGCCCGATGTTGGTTGGACACATAATTACCCTCAAGGAGCATGTTTAAACATTTTTATGTTCCGAACGGACAAGCGCGACTTCCACAGATGGGCTTCTAACATGTATAATTTTATTTGGCCTCAGCAAAAAGAATCCTCGGTAGACCGCTGAAGAAAGAACTGTCTAAAAGCTTCCCTGTGGCCTGCCGCACCCCAGTCCTTGTCATGGAATTACAAGGCCAGTTAGTACGCATTTGGATCAAATATGTTTTGGACATTATCATGCAGGTTCTATTTTACGATATTGTTGTTTTAATCATCATCATCATCACGAACGGAAGGTCACAGATTTGATCCCAACCGAGTCATCGTAAAAATAAAAATCTTCAAAAATTGATCCTTTTGCCTTCTAAATGGCGCTCCGCATTTTGATAAGAAATGAGTAATGATAGAAGGGACCACTGGTATAGCAGTTTTATAACCAAATAGGCTATACACTGCGTAAATTAAACGTTATTGTATTTTCCATTACTGTTATAATTATTCTAAGTAGAAGTAGTAGTGTTGTAGTAGTAGCAGCAGCAGTAGTAGTAGTAGTAGTAGTAGTAGTAGTAATAGTAGCAACAGCAATAGTATTATCAATATTGTAATCTATATTATTATATTCATTGTAATCAGATCGTATTATCATCATCATGATCAAAACTTATCATGCGATTGAAATGTTATTTTTAATTCTAAGTATCATTACTATCAGCATCATGGTCATCATTATCATCATCCCTTCTCTCCACCTCCCCCTTTCTACCTCTCTTTGCTCTCTTTTCCGAATGAGGATAAATTTGGTGAAATGGTAATAAAACTTTCAGGTCATTTTTATGAAGGCCTTACATGTACATAAACCCTAATGGAGTCAACACAAAAACAACCTATTACTGAGCTCATTTGAAATCTAATGAAAATGAGTATCTATAGTCGTAATCCGAATTTACAAAGATTTATTACATACATCCGAGGGGTAAATGATGCACTATCGTGATAGCTGATATGAAATGTAGTTAAAGGATGTTTGGTTGAGATTCTGGGTGATTAATGTCAGAAGGCGCTGTTCAGGACTGTGGAAGGATGTGAACGGATGATGACGCAAACGATATCAGTGATCATTGCTGTCAGTTCATATGGATTGGCTAATCTGGTCTTCGGCGCCACAAGAGACATTGTCAGTCGGCATTGGGATATCTCCATCCACATTAAGGAGTGCTGGAGGGTCACAGATATTAGCAACGGGGTCAGGATTCTTTTATAATTAAGATGACTTGTATCCGCCCACTCCTATATACATTCCCTCACCCGCGCGCGCACACCCCTCACCTTCTCTCACACACATACGAACACACCCTTTGATCCTTCCTGACGTCCTCAAACCTTGTCACTCACACACACACGCACACCCACTCTCACCTTACCCACACACTCGCACACTAAACCTTTCCTCACATCCTCAAACCCCGTCACTCTCTCTCACACACGCGCGCACACCCACTCTCACCTTACCCACACACTCGCACACTAAAGTTTTCCTCACATCCTCAAGCCCCGTCAGTCACACTCACGGGCGCACACACCATTGCGTCACTGGGGACACATTAGCGGTTAGAGTATGAAATAACTACTTCCGTTTTCGATGGAAAGTTGTCTTCAGGCCGACGTTACAAACAAGTGCACCGCGAATGCACCGAGTCATACTTGGTTCCACAACGCATAACGAATTCCTGATAACAATAAATGTATTGAAAATATCTGTCAAACGACCATGAACAGCTGGAATGCCTTTGTTGAAAATTGGTTAACCGAAATCGGAGCTGACGAAAAATTGGAGATCGTTTGTCCATGCAGAGTCAAGGACAAAACCGCTGTCTTGATTTACGAAATTTTGACAAAGACTTCTTCGTTGCTCTCCGGCATTTAACGATACATATTCTATGTTCTTGAAGGCGTTCTTTGTCGCAGTGCAAAATCTGACTATTTGAGAAGGACGGGTCTCTGTTTTAGCCACTGAAATATAACTAAACTCTGTACTCATTTGCCTGTTTCTCAAGGATAATTAGCTTATAGCTTGTGTTCTTACAAAGTAATTAGAAATCAAGATGGAAAAGAAAGACGCAGCGAGTTGAACGCATAAACGGGGAATACTTCAAAAGTTTGTTACTTTATAGAGGCGATAAAAAAAGAAGGCGTAGATTGATTTTAATTTTGATTCGATGCCATATACCTGATATAACGATGTCGGAATATATCTAAGTAGAAGAAAAAATGGAGTACGAACTTATCGGTGAAATGAAGAATGGGGGAACTGAAAGAATAGCGTAGAGGATAACTTCGACCTTCCAAGTGTCAGAGTCGTATTCGAACAATCCACCCTCTCTTTGACGGAGTACGTCAACGCTAATATGAAGACGGGTTCTGCAATTCCAAACTGATTAATTAGATTTCTATGCACAACGAACTTATTCTGATGCTAGCTAGATTCAATCAAGTGATTAAGTCTGAAAGTGAACTACTGCAGTGCTCCCTACACGGCAACTTCAAGTAAAGCCCACTCAACTTTGATTAAGAGTAATCTTTTTTCCGACTTCAGACAAAAAGTTCATGGGAATGCAGCTAGCTTACAGAAAAAAAAAGTTAACGCACAACATGTTTAATGCACTGTTGACTACATTTACTCTAAGTCACAATGGCTTTACTGTAAAGCATGAAAGTGCAATCCCTTTTTATACCTTATACAACTTGGAAAAATCCATCAGCAAGAGTAATTTTATCTTGTTTAATAAGTCGTATAATATATGCAATCATGCTAAACTTTCTTCTGTCGTTAGGTGTTCGTCATAATAAACATGTAGATGTTAGGGAAAAGGAAGTTAGCTCGCAAAATGGGGAGTACTAGTAATTTATCATAATGTTATCTTGCTCAAAGGGAAAAGTTGACTTGCCATCTATCGTTGTAAATTCATATGATTCATATGATTAAGAGCATTTCTGACAAATAAGCGATTTTGTCATTAGCTTAGAGCAAATCTTTGCAAATGGCATTTCCTTTTTTTTCAAACTGAACACGTACTCAATTAATTGATATTTCTTTTTTTTAAGAATATGTATGTAGCTTGCTTGACATTCAACTCTTATCAAGGAGCCACTGCACCGTAAAAATAATTCGACTTCTAGGTTACGTTAATTTACAGTTGTAAAAACTGATGTTTTATTGTCCGCTTGATACCAATTGTCTGTTATTTGACCCGATGCAAAATGCCAAAAATAACACTTTATTTTTTTTCAATAAATAATTAAAATAATTATTTCAAAACCAGGTATGAATAATGATGCTCACCACAGTGATTTGAAAATAATAAATCTGGACAATTGCCTTTATCTGCTCATGCGCAAAGTGCAATTACGAAATGGCTCATAGAATCAACATCACCGTCTCTGTGTTTTTTTTAGCATTTCAACAGATCACTTCATTAATTTTGATGTTTTTATTTCACTTGTCTACGGTATCAATGAATTCATTATGATTATCAGACCAAATCGATCCTTAAATCGCAATCAACATTATTTATGTTTCGACTATATAGGCCCTACCAATAATTCCTATCTACCGGAAATTAGTTGTAGAATTTTGGAATTAGAAAATATTTAATCAACGCCTCCATACTCGGCAATCAGAAAGCGGCGATCAGAAAGTGTCTATTAAGAAAGAGGGATAGATTCACATTGAAATTCGTGTGATATAATTTTGATGGCCTTTTAGCGTTTTCAAGATGGGAATTATCACACACGTAGATCAAGTAACCTGTAATAATCGACCGTTCAGACCTAGTTAATAAAAGAATAGACATTGTTCATTTATACAGAAAATAATAATTTTTCTCGCATCTGTTGTTTTCCTATTGATCCAAGCAAGTCAAGGAATTTAATGTCGGATCGCGGTTATTTTTAGAGGCATATGCAGCGAGGGTTGTCCTCTTGTGTGTAACCATCATTTGGGAAAACAAAGAAAAACGAAAAACCTAGAAAAAATTTCCTTGTCATGATTCATGTTAGTGATCCCCGAATGGAAGAAGAGAGACGTGTCACCCACATTCTGAATTTGAAACAGTAGCGCAGTGTCGTTCGCCCTAATGCCCCCCCCCCACACACACACACACACACACATCAGCCGCCAACATTGACAAAAAAATTGCAAAAAATGGCTCAACCTAATATCCAAGTCAATTTATTATCACAAACTGATAGAAATACAGTAATATAAAACCACTCAGAAATATATTACAATACAAGTAAGGGTAAAGCATTGTAAATACAACATGACAACAAAAGGTTAATGGTTACGACAACAGGCCTAAAAACATTTTGAAAGACCCCCGAAATACATGTACATAAGAAGAAAAAAAAAGGAACAGCACTGATACACAGTGTTCTCCTTTATCGTATTTGTTGCTTCTTATAATGTCCTCCATGTGCAAGATGGTATAAGATGTAAAGCATACGATTCCAAAATTGACAACCAGAAAAATCTGACTCGTCACCGGAGCGGATACCGGTGCATTTACCGAGAGGAATCGCTGTCCATTTGGCGATTGATGTCTCGACATTGACACCACATCCGAACTTCATCCGACGTCTGTCTTTTTTCTGAATCTTTTCTTTCCTCCAACTTGGCTGCAGAGATGAAAAACTGGAACAACAAACTACAGCCTGAAAGGATCATTCTGCGTAGTATACGGGAAACGTCTTTCATTTGGGAAATGTATATATCTTATACATTTTCATTAGCGACTGTATAGTTATTCTATTCTGATAGATTTCCGTGCAGTTTAATTGAACATAATGTTTGATATTGGCCTAATGGATGTAATGTATATGCATCAGTCCATAGATATGATAGTTTATGTAGTTAAAGTAGATTAATGTTCACGAAACAATTTTTTTTTCTAAATAGGAAAAGATATTTAACTCTACATTTATTATTGTTGACCTACGTCATGTATGTATAATTCAGCAATATTTTTCGTATTTCTACCTTGTGGAAAACTATTAACTTGGCTGTAACAGCCACACTGAATGTGTGCTAACGCTGTATGTTTTTGTGTACCGTTATATGCTTTTAATACAGAAAAGTACTTTAGCGTCACGGTTTGGAGAACAGAAAGTATAAAAAAAAAACATTCGAAGTGGTCACGTAGGCTCATCATTAGCTTAGCATTTCACTGGTATTTAACAAGTGTATCGTCAAACCTGAAGTACAGGTCCCCCCCCCAACAAGCATTTGATTCGAATAAAAAGAGAAAAGTCCAACAAGCCTAGCACCGAAAATTGCATCAAAATCGGATGTAAACTAATAAAGTTTTGACATAAGCTTTTGTTTAATTTCACAAAACAGTTATATGCACACCCTGGTCAGTATGCAAATGAGCAGACAGATGACATCCATCACTCCCTTTTTCTTTTGTACTTCATGATTCTTATTATTTCTTCATTTTCATTTGAAACAAAATCGTATTCCTCCCTGGAATATTATGGAATTAGCATTATTTTAACAATTCATAGTTACGTTAAGTTGGTCCTTATTGTTAAATCTGTAAAAATTGAAATATTGTATAATTCGAACAATAAAAAACCAAAAGAAGTAGTGAGTGATGGGCATCATCTAGTCTCTCATTTGCATATCACTGGGTTGGCGACGTTTATCTGTTTTGTAATAATAATCGAAACTTAAAAATGTCATAACTTTCTTGTTTTACATCCGATTTTGTTGAAATTTTCAGCGTTATGCTTGTTTGGTTTTTCTCTATCGATCCATATCAATAATTTTCTGGGGTGGACTTGACCTTTAAGAATTCAAGCGTGATCACTTGGCCATTCCGATAACATGTGGTGGATTAAAATGGCACGTTTCACCAACCCACATATCATCACAAGACAGAAGTTCGTTGCCGTAAATTTTAATTACTACATAGCAGCACGCGATAGATCAATTATCTCTTGAACAACTCATTGAAAATCTGAAATTCTCATTTGTATTCTCCATTCTGGTAGAAATCTTGTGAAAAGTTCGAGCAATGTTTTTATTTTTTCAGGTAATTGCCATCCCCTCTTGAATACCATGGTACCGCCCTAGTCTGCTGGGCAAACCCTTCACATCCAGGGTCTGAATGTGCAGCCTACTCATGCCTTGTGTACTGAAGGCTCTCTTGCTCAAAAGTTTTGTGTGTGCTAGTCTTTGCGTGTAGGCACACTTGTTGATCAAAGTTCTAATCAGGGTCTGTGCCTGCAGACTAGTACCGCCCAAGGAAGCATGCCAACTAATGTTAGAATTGTTTTAGTTTCCATTGAAACAATGTAAAACAAATGTATTAAATTGCAGTGAAATTAATCTCTGTGTTGATGTACCTTAATACCTATCAAGTGTTTATTTATTATTTTTCATTGGTTAATAAATGGTGAACGCAGTAAGTGTTTTACACGTAGGACATGTATATACATCTGCCTCCGAGTATATCTGCATGCATTTTTATCAAACAGATACGAGTATATCACACTTCGGTATATCGTTCTTAAAGGAATGTCGTTCATTTTCCTCTCATCGAACGACGCAAGCCTCTACCTCGCATATTCGGTACCGAAAATCTATCTTCTCAATACATGATATCGATCGCACAAACATTCTCCCAAATATAGCTTGCTAATGTCACATCTCTCTCGAAGAAAATCGACACAAAACGTCGCCAATCCGGCGAGAAAGCCCCTCGTCGCGTGTCGAACCCTTCACGTCGTTAGTGAATTTCATAAATTCTAATGGACGGGAAATCGGTACTTCCAGGTAAACTTGTCATAACTTAAAACTTCTCGATATGTCATCCCCACGCCCGGAGTGTCAGGGGCTTGATTCTTTGGCGGACGGCGCCCTATTTTCTAGAGCAAAAGCCCTCCAGTTGCCGCATTCATCCTGGGCGATTATCACCGACGCGGATCTGAAATCTAGACGTTTGTCATCGAAATTCCTCCGGTGATGTGCCATTATGAATTAGTTGGAATGATTTATGCTATTGTGTCATCTAAATATTCGTCAGGCTCAAGCACATTAATGCCTCCTCGCCATTACAAAAGGTCACGAAATAATCAATGTGAAAATGCCTTACTTAACGCCTGAGATCGTCTATAGCTGGTTAACTTTTGGCATTCTGTCAAAATGTGAAATTTGGATTTTTTATAATCTTTTCTGATCGGGTGTGTGTTCCCTTTCCCTGTGTAATGGGCTTATCATCAATCAAAATAACTATGTTTTTATCAACTAATCTGAAAGCATGCATTTATCAAAATGACACGGAATTAATATACCGTTTAGTCTCTCTTTATTCATGAAGAACATGAAATGACGCCTGTTGCGTTACTTCGAATGGCATATTACATGTATTAGGAAGTTTTCGGCCTACACGACCCACGATGGATTCGAGAAGTTAAAAGTAGAAAATAAAAAAAAAAATTCATGAGAAAGCATAACCAAGAACTCTTGTAGAAATTTTGATTTATTCAATTTATTCAATTTCCAGGAAAAAGACAATAAGAATATGTACAAGACATGCAAGAGGAAGAAATTACCACAGACTAGTGCCTGAGGATGACTAAAAAAAATAGTTTCTGTTATGAAGCTCTCCTCACTAGTAGGGGATATACGAAAATGAAATCGGTATAAAATGCCAATATATGTTTAGATGCATTAATTATTAAAACAAAGAACTCGGTGATAAAGAATGTTTGTTTCCATGCGCAATTATAATATCCATTCAATATGAAATGTTCATGTATTTAAATAAACAAGGTTATGCTATTATCAGATAGTAAAGCCGGAGGAGGTGGAGTTGCATATACTGTGAGAACTTAAATGGTACCATATCGGACAATACACAATAGTCGAACTTGACAACAATGTTCATGCTACAAAGTAACAGCAGTTTCGTCCTGGACTCAGCGTGGACAAACTACTTTTTTGCAGTTTTTCGTCAGCAAACTGCAGGTCCGGTTCACCAATTTTCGACAAAGACCTCTCTGCTGTCCTTTGTAATTGTGTCTTTTGACAGGGTGTTTTTTTTTTTTTGTATTTACAATATTCTCGAATCCGTTCCCATCGCAGTTGAAAACGCTCTCTAATATCGGTCGGTTTTGAGTATGTATGACTGTGGCATTCATTCACGCCAATGAATCCGACTTCAGACGGATCAAAGCTACTGCCTTTATTTCAAATAGCATGATTATCGGTCGGTTTGGAGTCAGTATCGTCGGTTTGACTCTGTTCATTCACATTATTAACCGACTCCAAACCGATATTCGAATAGATATACTAGGCTTCTAATATTAATTATCGGTGAACGTGGCATTCACTGACTCCAATGAAACCGACCCCGGACCGATCAAACCTATTACATGTACAGTACGTTACTTCGAACAGCATGTTATCGGTCGGTTTAGAAATTTGATGTGACTAAAGCCATCTTATTCCCGGTTTTAACGATGTCTCATCCAGGCTCAAAGGCTGTCCTCACTTTTCTACCCGTCTCAATATTTTCTCTTCCAGTCTCATTCAGCGAACGATAAGACGGTGATGAGGATGACTTTGGCATGCGAGGCACAGGTGCGATCTTCATCATTACCACGATTACATCCTCCAGAACTGTATCGCCAACATCCGAAGGGCGTAGAGCGTTAGGTAACCTTCGATGTCTGGGGTGTTAGCTTATTGCAGTTTGTATTAGTGTCCATGCCAAATGTGTATAGTAATATCATATAATGGAATTTATCTTTTCAACCAAAGCACTTGTATCCAACATGTTCACTTAGAGCCCCATTGCAGACTACCATACAATGGTAGTCATTTATTGGTATGTGTCTTAATTACCATTGTAGCTATGTCAAATACGAAACATAAAGGCTCGATGCAAGTCACCATTAGATGGCAATGTTGCAATGGTTGTAACGTTTATGCAAAGGGACGGAGCCAGGGCACACGTAATGGTAAATATTCATGTACAGTATATATCATATAGACGTAAAGGAACAAGTTTTTCATCAATACCATTTTCACCTGTGAATCGTACGACATCGTTAATTCATAGTCTTGCTATCCGTTACAAACCCCACGATTGGTCTTTCGTAGCTGACCGCGAAAAGTCTTGAACCGTCCCAAAGTTTCTGCGATCCGTTCGATCGCCACGACTGATCTGATACGATCTGATATGAACACGATTACTCCAGGATTGAGATCACGGTTTCAATCGTGTCGCGGGTCGTGGCAGTGGGAACTAGGTATCAGGGACACTCCCTTCACCCCCATGGCGACCCCGCCATGTTGAACAACCCAACACACCACCAACCACCTTGCAGAGCAATCAAACCCGATCAATCAGGGAGGGGTGATTAAACATGCCAGACATCGAGCAGCTTAACAAGAACATCATGCATCTTGCCCCGGCTACCAAACTCTTTATCTTTCCTCTTCCAAAACCCTTGATATCTCATCGCTATCGATTACGTCAGCATGCACGCCAATCTCCCCGAAATGGATGACGTATTCATTTTCAAGATTAGAAAGTTGGAAAGCATCTGCGAAGATGGGTTTTTGTGATCGAAAAAAGGGTGTCCTGAATGTCCCTCCCGCACAAAGAGAAACTAGGTAAATGTGAAATCGAACGTATGTCTGGGCGCTCTACTTGTACAACATTTAAAATGAAAAAAAAAATTAGGGTCCCATTACACTTCCTTACACTTGTACAACATTTAAAATGAAAAAAAATTAGGGTCCCCCATTACACTTCCTTACACTTGTACAACATTTAAAATGAAAAAAAATTAGGGTCCCCCATTACACTTCCTTACACACTGTCACAAAAAAGCAGGATGGAGTGATCCTTGAGTTCCCCCTACTGTCCAAAAAGCTTAGACATGTCAGACACCATCTCTTTGGGGGTTTTTTTCTCTCCCTGACGCACATAAATCTAAAGTTGCCGTTTCTTCCTACTCTATAGCTTTAAGCACTGTTGGGAAAGATATATATATATATATATATTAAATGGAATCGCGAAATTATTTTTTAAGCACAAGCACCTCCTCCTCCCCCCCCCCAAAAAAAATAAAATGAAATAAATAAATAAACACTCTCATGTATAACAACCCAAAGATTCCTTTAACAAAGTTAAGATTAATAACAGGCATACAATCAAGCGTAAGTGAAGCGTGATAGCAAACCACGTAACACAAATTTGCATTGAATTATTAACATTATCTTCGGAACTCCCCGATGTACAACAATTATCATGACAACTCATCTTGTGGGTGAAAAGGAGATATTTAAAAATGCATAGCGTAATACTCGCTCCGTTGACAACCACTGACCTGTATCCACACAGATCAGTGTTGGCATCTTATTAGTGAACAAATGTTACGTATGGTAAGGAATTTGGAGCATTATTTAGAACTAAGGCTGCTGCTATTGAAGCTGAAATTGGCCTACTGCCTTTTAACGGGGATCGAACATTGGCTTTGTACTATGAAAAGGATTGTCTTCAACCTATACCTTTTGAGATAAATATTGATAAACTTTGAAGATAGAATATCCAACAATTTGATTTGTGTATAATATTATAAACTTATATGTTTTTATGTAAAAATGATTTTGTTTTGTTGCTGCTTGTTAACATAATTGTTGAGATATGAATCCATGTAGTTGCGAATTCAATGTTTATCATTGAAGAGGGCCTATATTACAGGACTGCACTTCTAAAATCGTTGCATTATGGGTAATGAGCCTGATGAGATATGAGTAGCTCAGGATTTAAGGTGGGACTATTTAGTTCGGATGCCCTTTAATGTCTCTTGAGCATGGGCTTACGATGCCTGTTTTGCCTTGGCGTGATGTCGCAGGATTAAGTTTAGGAATGTGAGCTGTGTCCCCTCGTGTGTTGTTGACTATCATTCCTTCAAGATCCAACTTAATATCGTTCCCGGAATGATAAAAGGCAATGATCATGACTATAAAAAAAGTATAATGGCTGGATGTACAAAAGAATCTTTTTCCCCTTTTTGTAGGGGGGGGGGCGTGCATGGGGAAGGGGCAAATTTTAAATATTAGAAAATTTATACAAGCAAGGGCAGTTTAGTTAAAGTTAAAGTTGAAAACTGAAGGACGCCCACTGTGGGTGGAGTTTACTATCCCCACCCAACTGGGGGTTGTGGCGTGCGCCTGTAATCCAAGCTGTGGGGAAGTTACTAATTGATGCAGAGGTTCGAGGTTCGAGCCCTGGTCATATCTTTCGGATTGTGACTTTAAAGGTCGGTCCCATACGTAAATAATCATAATAATCTGATTGAAACACGTCTGACAAAACTCAATACACACACACCAGTTGACGATTTTAGTAGTACTACTACCATTAACAATGATTAACAAGGTGGTGTTGTAGTGATTTCATTTGTATCAATACTGTTATTAACAACTTTCTAACAATTACGTTTCATGACTTTTCATGTTATCTGACATGTCAGATCAGGGACGTGTTAGAAAGGACAGAAATGTATACCAGCCTATTGTATCAGCCTGCTTTAACCCCATGTGAGGAGCCGACGACAAGATAATGTGTCTTAATTAGTTGTTCCGACAATGCCTTTCGAGTGTTCCAACAATACAGACATCTTCATTCATTTTCGCGACAGAATCTCGGAGCAACAAGATAAATTGAGATTCCAACCTGGCTTGTTTTGTTCTTAATAATGCCTTGAGTACGTTTTGTAAGCATAACAGGTGTCAGCGAACAGAAATAACCTTAATAGTAATGTTTATTTATCAATTTATAATTCATCATTAAAAAAAAACATGTTCATAATCATGCATCTTTCATAATGAGTGAGCTCTAAAATAGCGCAGATTGTCGGAAAATGTTGAAATTAATCAATTTGTAAGTAGTTATAAAATTGTATATTTTTTCACCATTCTTTTATATTATGCTGGCATAAAAATATCACAAGGGTTTCCGAAGGGTGAACGTCGGCACGCCACATGGAAAATGAATCCCCGTGGAATTCTTTGTCAATTATTGAGATATATTCCTATAGATTTTAGAATGCATTGTGCTTGAGTTTCCTAACATTCCTAACACGTCCCTGGTCACAGATAGAGAAGTAACACTTTGAAAATGGGAATCTCTCTCACGCTTATATTGACCTAAGACTTCATACGGGTTGTGATATGGAAAGTACATGTATATAACACGTTATATTCTGAGGCATCGTTATATCAAATCTCTTCTGTTTTGGCACAATCCTAGAGGCTTAGCCCGTTTTTTAAAGACCTATAATTTAAAAGTTGTAGGTTTGGAAGGCATGATGACAAAACTATGAAAGCAATTAATTCCAATTTCTGGAAAATTCAAGTTACGTGTGTTTAGAAAAAAAATGAAGCAAATTTTACGCAAAAAAATCCAATATATCAATGATTGACGTCAATGGAAGTTAACAAATTCACTTTTTTTAGCAAAATATCACTCCATTTTAGGGTGCAAAATATGTCACTTCTAATTTTCGAGTCCCGGGAAGGAAAACAATGGGAATTAGGTTATGCAGGTATTGAGTTTCACACAAAAAGAGAGAAAAGAGGATACTGACTGAAACTTTGATTCCCATTATCCCCGGTGGAAATGCCGCGAAGCCGTTGGGCCGGGGGACGGTAATACTAACCCCACCATGGGGCCATTTGAGAAGTTCAAATACACATTATCCGGATGCGAGGTTGTCAGAATATCCTGTAACAGTGACGTTAATATGGTGGTGTTAAAGAAAAAAAAGATTGAAAAATCGTTTTGGGATCCTTATATGAGGTGCTTATCGACGACTGCCGTAGGTTACAAGCATCACATATATATATATATATATATATATATATATATATATATATATATATATTGTGTAAAGAAATGGATGAAGAGAACAATGGTAGGCGTACCTTAAATCAAGGTTCCCCAGAGCTATCTACCCTTTGGAAAAATTGGTGATGCCGAAAAAATGTCTCTGCCGGGAATCGAACCCGGGGCCCCAGCTTTGAACGCCGGTGCCTTAACCACTAGACCACAGAGACGGGTCAGTGGATATGGCGACCCTGATCCAATTGACCGTCAGATATACAGATTTTCGACACCATACCAATTATGATTTCCTTTGTCGGTTGAAGTTGGGTTTTGAACAATGACAAGCCGCCATGCCTCAGCTGGATCAAAGCTATTGCTTTGATACAAAGCTAGTGCTTTGATACAGTACACGTATGGGAGAAAGTATACAAATGTGTGTGAAGCTGTACAATGTACAACAGCCTTGGCAACTCTTTTATTTTAGTCATTTGCTTACAGTTTATATTCATTTGTATTGATTAGTATGGTTATTATTCTATATCTGTGCAATTATTTCTTATCTTCTATTGAGTTGAGAAATGAAATAAACTTGAACTTGACACTTTCTGGAACGTATAGAATCTATTGTTAAATGCCCTTCATAACAAAGAAGGCATTGTCGAAAATCGGTGAGTCAAAACAGCAGGGTCGTCCTGGAATCTGAACATGTGCAATGATTCGTCAGCTCCGAAACTTATGACGATCACTTCTCCCGGTTCACCGATCTTCGAAAAAGACCTCTCAGCCGTTAATCGTGTCTTGACAGGCATTTTCAATAGATTTACTGCGTTGTAGAATCCGTCCCTGTTAGCAACATGCCACCGTCACATACTAGTATCGCGGTTTAGACTTTATGCTACTGCGAGAAGGGACATGACTGTGTTTAGTTGGTAACTATCATGTTCAACATAATATTATTACCGCATCATGCATTTAGCAAAATGGCCCTGAACTTTTTAACCCCCCCCCCCCTCCCATCACAGTCCACAAAACCTGTGAGTGGCTATCCGACTCATTAGGGTTTTTTCTATAAGAAGAGATTACATTCCTAGCTAAATAACATCAAAGTATAGTAAAAAAAAAAAGTTTCGGAGCTTCGAAAATGTCATTGCCAAATATTTAAACATGTCGGCGTAATGGTCATTTCCCAAAACATCACCCCGTTCCCTTTTCGTCATTTCCCCCCTTTCAGTTGAACTTAATTTTAAGCTAAGTATATTTTATCATCACCCGTATCAGACATCTGAGCTTGTCATTTACAAAACCGTATTGCCCTACATTTTCTGAATATCGGGAATGGTAGGTATATTGTTTGTATTTTCCTCGGTCTCAATGCGCGTATTTACTTTGCATGCAGAGACGACGCAAAATATACCTTTGTATTTTCCCTGGTCTCACATCCGGGCATTTGTGGATGCGTATAAAGAGATACGCTTCATAAGGATTCGCGCACTACAATATACGTCATAATAAAGACAACGCTGGATCCGAGTGCTTGCAAGTACGTCATAATGGTAAAGTGCAGAGCCTAGACCGATATTAACATGACACAAAAGAACTCTATTTTTAAAAGAAATATCCCCATTATCATGATTTTTGCTCTAGATATCTGATTTGGATGATAATAAAAATATTGACTGGCTCTTCTTTCGGGGAACATCAAATATATTGCCCTTAAAAGACCCATATTGCCCTCGTCTAAAGACTCGGGCCAATATGATTCTTTTGCTGGCAATATATTTGATGTTCCCCTCAAGGCCAGTCAAGATTATATTAATATTCGTTTTCAATTGGCAAGAGAGAAACACCTACATATTCGTATATTCATTAAAATTAAAACTATAATCCTACTAATTTTTACTGAATCCGCTACAAGAATCTTCGCTAAAGGATCTACCCTTTTGAGAATAATTGCTAGATTACTGGCCGTTCGATCAAACTTTTAACAGAATATCTAATCGAGGACTCCGACAGATACAGGGAAACGACATGCTTAGATGTGGAATGCAAAGCCAAAAGACTCAAACTAGATTGCATATAAATTAAGTTTTTATCGTTTGAAATTCGGGTATCTGATTTGCACCCGTTGTCAAACCGTAGGGATTTTAATTTACATGGAAATCATCAGATGCATGAATTTCTGGAACAAGAAAGCAATCTATGATTATCAGTGCAGTAGTGCAGTACCCTGTACCGATACAATCGGGAATGAATTCGGTCCAGAAATGATTATGAAACGAAATATTTATTTTAAAAAAAATAGATCACCGTGATCATTGCTGTTCAGAAACTGTTCATTCATTAATTTACACGGAACAAAAACGAATATCAAATATTTTATTGAAATCACGTTAAGTGCGTATGTTAACATCTAAGGGAGATGTCAAGTTGTCTCCCTTCTCTCTCCCCCTCTCTCGGCTCGTTCTCTATCCCACACTAACATCTCTCTCTCTTTCTCTTCCTTCCTTTCTTCTTCAATCTATAGGCCTACATCTCGGCCGAGTTCCTCTTAATTAAAGATATATCATGATTACTGCCACCACCTCCGCGAATAACAATTCACTCTCATTCAAATATTCAACACGTTGAGATCAGATCGAAGCGAGCGTGTAAGCCGTCATTTTCTGAGGAACCGATACTGTGACAATCGAATATTTATATGGGTTTTTATTGATTTATGCTCGTCAGCTCCCGCGCGTGGGTCCATCCCGTGCTGTTACTTGCGCTGACACTCACACCTTGCATGTATTCCCTTGTGCATTCCAAGTGCACCGGTTGTTGTTGTTATTATTTACGTTTTTCATTTTAGTTACAAAATTAATGTTCTCATCATCATCATCATATCTCCTCTCTCTCTCTCGTTCTCTCTTCCTTTTTTCCCCTTACTCTCTAAGAAGAACACGCACCCTCTTTCCCCACTATCCCCAGTAAGGTGATTAGGAAATAAAGGGAGGGGTCTCCACACCTCCCCCTCTTTTTAATAAAAGTGTACAAGATTACATGGAAGTAAAAACGACGATCTGAATATGATCCCCTCCCCCCCGTGCCAGCATGGCCAATGTCCCCATTCGTATGTTTCTGAACACACACGCACCTTCCCAAAGAATGTTAACACAATTCCCACCCCCTCTTTCTCTATATCCCTCTCTCCCTCTATCATACACACGCACCCTCCCACAGGATGTTCACACAATTCCCACCCCCTCTTTCTCTCTATCCCTCTACCACACACACGCACCCTCCCACAGAATGTTAACACAATTCCCACCCCTCTTTCTCTCTATCCCTCTACCACACACACGCACCCTCCCACAGGATGTTCACACAATTCCCATCCCCTCTTTCTCTCTATCCCTCTCTCCCTCTATCACACACACGCACCCTCCCACAGAATGTTCACACAATTCCCACCCCCTCTTTCTCTCTATCCCTCTCTCCCTCTGTCACACACACGCACCCTCCCACAGAATGTTCACACAATTCCCACCCCCTCTTTCTCTCTATCCCTCTCTCCCTCTATCACACACACGCACCCTCCCACAGAATGTTCACACAATTCCCACCCCCTCTTTCTCTCTATCCCTCTCTCCCTCTATCACACACACGCACCCTCCCACAGAATGTTCACACACTTTCCCACCCCCTCTTTCTCTCTATCCCTCTCTCCCTCTGTCACACACACGCACCCTCCCACAGAATGTTCACACAATTCCCACCCCCTCTTTCTCTCTATCCCTCTCTCCCTCTATCACACACACGCACCCTCCCACAGAATGTTCACACAATTCCCACCCCCTCTTTCTCTCTATCCCTCTCTCCCTCTATCACACACACGCACCCTCCCACAGAATGTTCACACAATTCCCACCCCCTCTTTCTATCCCTCTCTCCCTCTATCACACACACGCACCCTCCCACAGAATGTTCACACAATTCCCACCCCCTCTTTCTCTCTATCCCTCTATCACACACACGCACCCTCCCACAGAATGTTCACACAATTCCCACCCCCTCTTTCTCTCTATCCCTCTATCACACACACGCACCCTCCCACAGAATGTTCACACAATTCCCACCCCCTCTTTCTCTCTATCCCTCTCTCCCTCTATCACACACACGCACCCTCCCACAGAATGTTCACACAATTCCCACCCCCTCTTTCTCTCTATCCCTCTATCACACACACGCACCCTCCCACAGAATGTTCACACAATTCCCACCCCCTCTTTCTCTCTATCCCTCTCTCCCTCTATCACACACACGCACCCTCCCACAGAATGTTCACACAATTCCCACCCCCTCTTTCTCTCTATCCATGTATCACACACACGCACCCTCCCACAGAATGTTCACACAATTCCCACCCCCTCTTTCTCTCTATCCCTCTCTCCCTCTATCACACACACGCACCCTCCCACAGAATGTTCACACAATTTCACCCCCTCTTTCTCTCTATCCCTCTCTCCCTCTATCACACACACGCACCCTCCCACAGAATGTTCACACAATTCCCACCCCCTCTTTCTCTCTATCCCTCTATCACACACACGCACCCTCCCACAGAATGTTCACACAATTCCCACCCCCTCTTTCTATCCCTCTCTCCCTCTATCACACACACGCACCCTCCCACAGAATGTTCACACAATTCCCACCCCTTCTTTCTCTCTATCCCTCTATTTTACACACACGCACCCTCCCACAGAATGTTCACACAATTCCCACCCCCTCTTTCTCTCTATCCCTATCTCCCTCTACACACACACGCACCCTCCCACCGAATGTTCACACATTTCCCACCCCCTCTTTCTCTCTATCCCTCTCTCCCTCTATCACACACACGCACCCTCCCACAGAATGTTCACACAATTCCCACCCCCTCTTTCTCTATATCCCTCTCTCCCTCTATCACACACACGCACCCTCCCACAGAATGTTGACACAATTCCCACCCCCTCTTTCTCTATATCCCTCTCTCCCTCTATCACACACACGCACCCTCCCACAGAATGTTCACACAATTCCCACCCCCTCTTTCTCTATATCCCTCTCTCCCTCTATCACACACACGCACCCACCCACAGAATGTCCACACAATTCCCACCTCCCCCCTTCTCTCTATCCCTCTATCACACACACGCGCCCTCCCACAGAATGTTCACACAATTCCCACCCCCTCTCTCTCTATATCCCTCTCTCCCTCTACACACACACACGCACCCTCCCACAGAATGTTCACACAATTCCCACCCCCTCTCTCTCTATCCTTCTCTCCCGCTATCACACACACGCACCCTCCCACAGAATGTTCACACAATTCCCACCCCCTCTCTCTCTCTATCCTTCTCTCCCGCTATCACACACACGCACCCTCCCACAGAATGTTCACACAATTCCCACCCCCTCTTTCTCTCTATCCCTCTCTCCCTCTATCACACACACGCACCCTCCCACAGAATGTTCACACAATTCCCACCCCCTCTTTCTCTCTATCCCTCTCTCCCTCTATCACACACACGCACCCTCCCCCACAGAATGTTCACACAATTCCCACCCTCTCTCTCCCTCTCTATCCTTCTCTCCCGCTATCACACACACGCACCCTCCCACGGAATGTTCACACAATTCCCACCCCCTCTCTCTCTCTCTATCCTTCTCTCCCGCTATCACACACACGCACCCTCCCACAGAATGTTCACACAATTCCCACCCCCTCTTTCTCTCTATCCCTCTCTCCCTCTATCACACACACGCACCCTCCCACAGAATGTTCACACAATTCCCACCCCCCCCCTCTCTCTCTCTCTCTCTATCCCTCTCTCCCTCTATCACACACACGCACCCTCCCACAGAATGTTCACACAATTTCACCCCCTCTTTCTCTCTATCCCTCTCTCCCTCTATCACACACACGCACCCTCCCACAGAATGTTCACACAATTCCCACCCCCTCTCTCTCTCTCTATCCCTCTCTCCCTCTATCACACACACGCACCCTCCCACAGAATGTTCACACAATTCCCACCCCCTCTTTCTCTCTATCCCTCTCTCCCTCTATCACACACACGCACCCTCCCACAGAATGTTCACACAATTCCCACCCCCTCTTTCTCTATATCCCTCTCTCCCTCTATCACACACACGCACCCTCCCACAGAATGTTGACACAATTCCCACCCCCTCTTTCTCTCTGTCCCTCTATCACACACACGCACCCTCCCACAGGATTTTCACACTTCCCACCCCCTCTTTCTCTCTATCCCTCTCTCCCTCTATCACACACACGCACCCACCCACAGAATGTCCACACAATTCCCACCCCCCCCCCCCCCATTCTCTCTATCCCTCTATCACACACACGCGCCCTCCCACAGAATGTTCGCACAATTCCCACCCCCTTTCTCTCTCTATCCCTCTCTCCCTCTATCACACACACGCACCCTCCCACAGAATGTTCACACAATTCCCAACCCCACCCCCCCCCCCTCTCTCTCTCTCTCTATCCTTCTCTCCCTCTATCACACACACGCACCCTCCCACAGAATGTTCACACAATTTCACCCCCTCTTTCTCTCTATCCCTCTCTCCCTCTATCACACACATGAACCTTCCCGCTGACCTTAGCGTTTGCCTTCAAACTCATCTACCCTAACCTTAAAGGAGAATAAAACCTTTGGAACAAGATAGCTTGTGTGAAAACAGAAAAAACCAAAAAAACAGATCAACGAAAGTTTGAGAAAATTCGGACAAATAATGAGAAACTTATGAGCATTTGAATATTTGAATATATTAATGCTATGGAGATCCTCACATTGGCAATGCGACAAAGATGTGTGATGTCACTTGTGAACAACTCTCCCCATTACTTTAGTATATATTTCTCTTAAACTGCCTCTTTTATCACATCTATCAGTACATCATGTGTTCTTTCTGTAGGAGGTCATGTAATACAGATGTTTAAGGAAATACATCATGGATAAATAGCTTGTATCACCATAGGAAAAAGTAAAAAGAAACAATTTGGGGGTATTTTATAGTCCATCAAAGGGAAAGTTTTTCACATGTGACATCACACATCCTTGTCGCATTGCCAACGGGAGGATCTCCATAGCATTAGTAATTGCAATATTCAAATGTTTGTAACTTTCTCATTGTTTGTCCGATTTTTCTCAAACTTTCTTTGTTCTTATTCTTCGATTTTTCTGTTTCGGCATAAGCTTAATTGTTCCGAAGGTTTCATTCCCCTTTAACCACACCAATCCTATCCCGCTCATACACTATACACATGCACACAATAGCCATTACAACCCCCATCCTCCCGCGGACAGACCATTGCGAGTTTTACATGTTTTACCTCCGCCTTGTACGGAGGATTCAGGAACACAGTAATATGCTTTTCACACTTTATTTACTTAACCCCATACTATCCCTAACCCCGGATTATACTATCCTTTCTTCGATTCACACTGTCTTTCTTAACTATCTGTTCAACCGTGTTTAATGCCTTAACCCCGGACTATCCCTCAGCTCATGAATATTGATAATTTTACCATACAGAGCGTGAATAACGTTCAATTCGACTTCTGTGATTGGCTAATGCTTTGCCCCACTTCCCTTTTCACACTGCATCTCTTAGCACCGTTTCACACTGCATCTCTTAGCACCGCAATTGTGGTGCTAGCACCACAATTAGCCGGCTAATCCTGCTCTTTTGCAGGGCAAGATAGTACCGTATACTATTTACCGTGCTAGCCCACTTTGCTAAAACGTAGTGTGAAAACGAGGTGGGCTAAGCTTAACCCCGGGAAATTGGTGGGGCTAAGACACCCCCTAAGCCCCACCAATTTAGGAAAAAAAAGTGCAGAGTGAAAAGCATATAAATGTATTGAAAATGCCCGTCAAATGACAAAAAAAAAACAGCTGAAAGGTCTTCGTCGAAAACTGGTAAAGCGGAACATCATTTTCATCCTAGAATTTGGTGCTGACGAAAAATTGCCAATATATTGTTTGTCCAAAGAGTTAACTGCTATCTTCATTCATCTATTTTCGACAAAACCTGTTTTTCTTTGTCATTAAAGACATTTGACAATACAATTTTCGGTGTTTTTCCTCCGTTGTTACATCGCTGTACACAAACTCCCTCTTAGCGCGGCCATGATCCCTTTTCCAACATTTCTAATGTTATGAATGTAATCTATCAGATTAAGAAGAATTTGGAAGCTATACCACAGAGAGACACACAAAAATGAGAATAGGAGATGGGGTTTTGAGAGATAAATGGATTTGGGTTTATTAAAAAATTTGCGCTTCGTCATTGGGATACCTTCTTACTGGATTCAATACGTAATTCCTCGTCATACTCGATAGTTCGGAAGCCACCGATAAGACAAGCGGAAACTAGGGAGCGTTTCATCAACATTTTCGCCCGGCAAGTTGTCAGAACCGACATCCTTCCTTGATTTTGATTGGCTCATATAGGCACTGTTACTATAGTGGTTTATTTCCAATTCGTCACATGGTCTACCACATGATCTACTTTCATTATTTTAGTCTAATGCCATTCCGTCTAATAACCAAGTGGTCCAATAGCCATTTTAGTCCATATTTGGTCTACTTAAACCAGAGTTAATTGTGCAAAATGAATGAAAGAAAATGGGTATTAGACCAACTGGTTACCAGACGAAATGGTGATTAGACGAAGTCATGATAGGACCAAAAGGTTCTTAGACGAAATGATGATGGGCGAAATAACATAAGACTAAGTGAAGGTAGACCATGTGGTAAGTGGACGAGTTGGCAGTGGACGAATTGGCAATTTACCACTGTAGTAACTGTCGGACAAAACAAGAGTTGTTGGGAAAAAAAAGTATGACAAGGCCTTTCATGAAACGATCCCCTGATCAGGGATAATCGTGATTAAGTGACAGAAGTTCGGATTAATCATGATACAATATAATCAACTATTAATAGCCAGGTATGAACCAAAGTGTACCAGCAGTTATGTAGTGAATCTCAAAATTAAAAAGCGCTTAGCTTATTTCAATGAAATATGTAAATTGACATATAGGCATGTTCCACATTTTACCCATCACCAAAATTTTGCTATGATGTTAATGTTTACTTTTTAATCAATATCATCAAGAATAGTTCTCTCCCTCTCTCTCTCTCACACACACACAAGCACCCCCATACTTTATCTGCCGTTCGTGTTCTCTTTCTCTCTCTCTTTCTCTTATTAGTTTCAAAATTTCACACGATAAACTTGCGTACGTAACAATTTTTCCTAAAAGTCGGTTGTTTATTCAAAACACGTATAGTGCCATTCGCTGTCAAAGATCGATGCCACAGTTTAAAATCAGATTACGCGAAAGATACATCATTTTTCATACAATCAACAACAAAACTGACGAGAAATGGACAGCCATGTGATTTGCATTTACTTTCACAAAACAACAATCTAGTTCTGTGAAATTTCTAGAATATATTGATTGTTCCGGCTCAGCAGAATGCCAGAAGGCTTAAACTAAAGATTCGTGTTAACATTGCAAAGGTCTCATTTAAACTATCCCGGAACTTTGTAATGTGTTGTATTATTATTGGTTATATGTATGAATAAAGTCACACGTTGATAAAAAAAAATGAATCACGTTTATGCCTTCACTTTCAAGATAGCTGTAACTGAATATTCAGAATTTATAGATAATTTTAAAGCGTGTGTCAGTTTATGATGGTGTTTCTGGGCGCTTTACTTTCTACTTCTTTAAGCACTGAAAATTTATTTTCGGATAAATTTTTTTTCAGGGCCTAGTTTTTACAACACACCAAACCCATGCACAAGTAACAAATGGGATCTTGCAGATCAGAATTCCTTTGGAGTAAAATCAATATCAACTAATGCCTTTTATCTCCTAAGAAATACCCACTACCATCTCTACATTCCTGGAAAACTGTGTTTCAATTAGTAACTCAGTCTTATTTATCCTTGTCGGCAAATATTGTTTTTCCCGTCGTCAAGCTTCTTCGACGCCCCATTGACAACCGCGGTTGAGATGCATTATTGAACATTAACTGACGTTTCAGAAAGTGATGTGCATCTCTTTCCGAGCAATTTCCTTTCTAAACTATCCCTCATTAGCATTGCCAACCTAAATGATAATCTGAATACTCTAATTTATTTTCCCCCTGCTTCTCCCTAAATTTCGAGTTGTTAAAGTAATACATGCAATATATATAATATTTGTATACACGAGTATAGTCATGTTTTTTCCAATAACATGTGAAAATTTGATCAAACTGTGGTAATAGTTCGTAATTTTGCCACATGATCGGTCATTACGATAAGGGAAGTTACGAGAGAATCAGCTTTTTTTTTACTATTAAGATAGTTTCTCTCGATTCTTGATAGTAACTCAGAAGAAATTGATATATAACCTAATTAATCGTATTGAATTTCAATTCATTCCATCTGATGATATCAATTAAAGTGCTCTCGTTTCATTCTAAAGCGGTTTCTGTCATTATTTGGCGATAGCTGCAAGAAATGCCTTCTACATTAGGTAATACCAAGAAAAGTACATCGTCACATTGTCGGGAAGAAATGTTTGAGATGGGGACGATATTCGATGGATGTTGGACTATTTTCCACGACGCTTGGTCGGGAACTAGAGCGTGATAAGCTTCTTCTCTTAGACCCTCCTTCCAATCCCATCAGGGCTGACGTAGATGTGACTAGAAATTGACATTTTGATTTGAGTAGCTAAGCTCACCCATTAATAGCCATCGCTCGCTATGTCGGGCAGCCAAGCGTAAGACCACCATGATATTAATGAACTTCAGAGAGGATGGAAGCACGGTGGATCTATTTTGAAGGTCACATCAGAAAAGGTGCTGTTTCGTAGAGATGTATGCCAACTTACACGTGACTTTAAAAACAACTGAAGTATGGCACGCTACCTGCGACTTTCTGTCCTTTTTTAAAGTAATAATGAAATGAGTTGTATGATGAACTTAAATTGCAAGAAAAATTTTATTCATAATTTTTATGAGAACATATTAGATTTCATTTAATTATTGTATCGAATGTGGGACATTTAAAAAACCCTCTATAGCCAGACTTTGCATGGACATTAGGGGAAACTTTGTTTTTTCATCTCGCACTTCGTGCAATCATGTCACATTGAAGTTAATCAAAATCTATGACAATGGGGTCGGTTGGCACATTATTTTTTTAAATAAATGAAAAATCAAAAGTTGGCAGATTTTACTAGGGTGACCATTTTTGTCACGATCTAATCTAACACATGTCGCAGTGACACCAAAAAACCAACTCCAAACCGATCAAATCTATTACATTATTTCCAAACCATCGGTCGGTTTGGAGTCGGTTTCGTTTATGTGACTGTAACATTATTGTCTGTAGGTTTGCTGAGATGGCGCTGTTGACAAATATTTTGCCAGTCTTGTATATTTCGATAACGATCATGCCGCTGAAACTAATTTTAATAGACTGAGCGTTTGGGATCGAATTATGACTGCTCTCGAACACAGTAAACAGTTTGTATAATAGTTTGTTAATTAGTATTGATACTAAGTTTAGGGGTTTGCCTTCGTATAAAAGTTTTGCTTTTCTCAGCAAGTCCCTCCGTTCATTTCCACATTCTTTTTAATATATAAAAATATATAAGATAATTGCAACTCACTTTAGTTTTGTTTACTTTATCTTCAATATTTGTTTTGAAATGTCAGTGAATTGTCTGTATTATATTGAATTTGTATTGTTACTTTGATTATATTTTGAAAATTGTGTTGAACAGAAATAAATAAATCTAAATCTAAAACCGTCTTTAAAATTTAAAACGCCGTTTATTATATGAGCCTTACAGTAATTAAGAGTTAAAAAAATCATGCTTAATTTATTCAGAAAAAATAATCTGTGTTGTTTAAGATTTTTAACACTTTTTTAAACAGCTACTGTAATGTTCATACATGCATTGAACAGTGTTTTTAGATTTTAAACAACGTTTTTACTGTGAGTAAAAACAAAACTCACTTTGAGCATGTCAAAAACAATTTAGACATGGGTCATGGTTGGAATAGTCATCATTCAAATGAAAATACAATTCTGCATTGTGATGCATAAAATATGTCTATCTTTCGTATGGTCTGTTCTTCGATTTCGTTTTCTGCCGTTCTTATACTCTTTTCTCTCTCTCTCCCTCTCTAGATACACAGTAAAAACGGTGTTTAATATTTCATACAATGCAGTTTACTTAATGGTCCTACGGTAGCTTTTGAAACCATGCTTTATTTATTGATACTCAAATATTAATAATTAAACGTTGCAATTTAAAACTTTATTACACTTTTTTAAAAACTGTTTACATAACCATTCTTTATTTATTGATACTCAAATATTAATAATTAAACGTTAAGTCTTTTCAAAAATGCTTACACAGTCATGCTTTATTTATTGATACTCTAATATTAAAAAGAATGTTTAAGACTTTACACACTTTTTTAAACTGCTCACAACTGCTGTACGGTTCATATTGTAAACAGAGTTGTATAATATTTTAAACAGCTTTTTTAATACATGAAAAATATTCTTATCACTTTTTGTTTTAATAGTTTAGAATATCTTGCACTAACATTAATGTAAGTTGGAAACAAACTTGACATGCCCCCCCCCCCCATATGCAATCGTGATTGCAATTATTCCATGTATTTATTTCAAAGCTGTGTTTTATAACCTTTTAAATCCTATAAATTTTATGTGAAGTTCATTCTTCTTTGTGATTTACTGGTTACAGTGCATGTTGTTATCTTTAGATTTTAATATGGAAATCAAAAAAGAAATTGTATCCTAATGAGTATCCAACGTAGAGATGTAATGTTTTAGGTATAAGGTTAATATTTCTTACTGAAAGAACTTTTTTTAATATTGTTTGCCTTACGCTGAATTGAACGGTCGATTTCATCTTGAATGTTACAAAGCCTTTGAGGATGTAAACATGATAAATACAGCGATGATTACTGACCACTGCTTAAAGACTCCCAACTGTTATCTACCAATTTTCTTTCTTCTTGTTTTTTATTTTAATGTTTTACAGTCAATTGCTTGGTCGGAAAAATCCTAATCAATTAAAAAGGGTAACACCCAACCGGACCTCATTTGTTGTGATATCAGAGCCCAACTTAATAATAATGTTTTTTTTTACCTGACTGGATTAAAAGCAAATCTCTACCGATTATTAGCACGTAGGTAAATCGTGTCTCCACAGAGGTCAATGAAAGTGCAATTCCATTGATTTTTTTTTGACGCTATGGTATTTGTCACGCGTATTTAACCGATTTCACATTGACCGAGGATAGAAATCGTTTTGCCTTGCCTTCATGACTTTATTGGTGTAATTTAATCATTGAATTATCCTTTTTGTTCAAGAGTGGGGATCGAGGGACAGTCTAAAGCAGGCACAGGTCTAGGGAGCGGCACACAGCACATTGCCCCCACCCCTTCTAGGCCTAAATCTGTCACAAATACTATACTTATTTGGTGTAGTTGTCCCCTTCTGTATAATGAAGATCATTGTTTGGGGGTTGCTTTTAAATTTATCTTCTACGAAGGGGTTTTGACCAACAAAACATTTTTAGTCAAACTCAAAGGACCGGCATGATTTTAAGAAGCTCATCTAAATATTCACCTCCGCCTTGTCTTTAATCTCTAAAAATTATTAAAATGTTACTAACGTCACAGCGATTTCACAGTGACAGACCATAACTTCACAATGAAGGTGCCCGAATCAGATAATTATGAATATAGAATAGTGTTAAGTCTGCTACGAACTCATACAAAATGTAGACTACAGGCGTATGTGCAGGTTCATTAGGTTCATTTTAATCAGATTCAAACTATCCAGAGAAGTATCTCATATCGAAGAAAAACTCTCTCCCCCAATCAATGTTACCCCAATATATACCCTGGTGATAGTCTGAAACTCGACCACCCCTGGAAGCATGTTTTTGTCATCACATACAATGTAAGACATTCATGTACCTTTGGGCCTGTCATTTCCCAGACAAATTTATTTATCGGATCACTTTCTCTGGTCAGTGGAAATAGAGACCCTATTTATTATCAAGTGGTCAAAATGTTACATCTGCCTAACTATATGACATATCAGGTCAAACACCGGTCACGTATGTGACCGTAACAATAGGATATTTCAGAAATAAATAATTAGAACAAGAGTATATTCAATAACAAAATAAAATAGAGTGTGCAGTGATGGAATTCGAAGAACGGCAAGGAATAAAATGAATAATTTAGACATTTTTAAATAGCCCTGTTGCTCTTTTTTCTTCCTCCACAGACTTCCTGGTCACGTCATTATTTTCTTTCATCCTGTATTGCCCAATCGATTTCAAATCGCTTTCGACCCTTAAACGGTCCAAATACCTGCGCCTTGCTACTTATTGAGCTATTTATAGACAATGATAATATAGGTAAACCGTCTTTGCAGCAAGCAGTGAACTTCAGTAAATAGGCATGAGTAATTTTAAGCTTTTTTATTGCCAAAAGTATTTGTTGTAATAATAAATTCCATTTCGACATTGCATTAAACGGAATATTATTCAAAATCCTGCACTGTAAAACACTGAGTAAAATTTTGCCCAATATTGCGTAGAAAGGGAACTTGCATGTTAGTTCGGTATTTTCAACTAAATTTCAACGAAGCATTGCGTTAACTTTACAAAATATTTGTTAACTCTTTATCCAACCAACATGCACGTTCACATTTTACCCAACATTGGGTAAACCTTTTTTTTTTTAGTGAATTAAGCAGGCGGTGCATGGCTTGCATGTATCCTCTATAATGTTGGGGATTTTTTTTGTCTGTGATGGTGCATCATCCGTCGTACATGTATACCTTTTTAATTGTTGAGTATGTTTACTGTGATTTTTTTCCTTTCTTTTTAAAATTCATCTACCCCTCTCTTCTAGTCTGCTTTTCAGACCCTTCACTCGAGTTAAGGGATTTGAACACACGGCCTTCAAAGACATCTGTATGCCTATATACTGAAGGCCCTCTTGCTATTTCATTACTTAAATTGAGACAATTAGTTTTAAATTTGCTAGTCAATAATGTTGATCAGTTTCGATAAGGGTCTGTATGCCTATACTGAAGGCCCTCTTCCTATTTCATTCCTTACATTGAGACAATATGTGAAGTACAAATTGTTGATCAGTTTCGATAAGGGTCCGTGTCTGCAGATTTCCCCCATCCCTACCACCCCCCCCCCCCCCACTTCCCCTAAGTCCCATAATCAGAGCTTAATTGCACCCCCCCCCCCCCCATGGCAATGGTACTTTATTTTCAGTTTTTGTTCTGTTTTTTTTTATATTTAGGTGTTTGTTTTTTTTCCTTTTTGCTTTCTTGTAGGACTTAGGAATAACAGTAAAATCAGGTCAACGTTGTCAAGAGATCTTCTGCTACCAATCTATTGTTCTACTTGTGACTATCCTCAGTCGTCAAGTCCGCAAATTCCTAGTACTGAGAATGATACTACAAAGTCGAGCGATGTGGAAAAGTTCATAGTCCTCGAATCTTATATTAGTATCAAGTACTGAAATGTCCAAAGGTAAATGTTCTTTGTTACGGCAACATGATAGCCCGCGTAAGTGTGCCACCTGAGTATATGGATTTTCTTCACCCAGATGTATCAATCCTCTCTCAGCTTTAAAGTTATTTTGAAGATTTTCCTCGCGAACAAGCGGATTTTCTCCTGAAATATCTCTTAATCTTTATGATAATCGACTATTTTCTTGGTCTCTTATAGCTTTCCTCTCATTACCCAAACTATCCCCACTCTCCACTCTCTCCTCAATTATTTATGCCTCCCTCTCTCTCTCTCTCTCTCTCTTGGTCTATCTACATTTGTATATACATAAATATATATATACAAATATATATATACATTTATATCTTTTGCTGTCTCTCTCTCTCTCTCTCTCTTACACAGCCATACCAAAATTGAGGACGTGTGTTTGCGGTCTCATACAACTACTGGGCATATTTTCGGAAATTCATGAGCAGAGTATTTCATAATAATATTATAATGGGGACGCTTCCTCCCGTCCTACTTGATCTTTTGACAAATCATGCTTTCATATGTGCCTATCTGACACGGTTTGAAATGAGACGAGGATTGACTGGTATGCTTATCTGGACCGGGGACGTACCGGGTTATAGGACGTCCCCGGTTGAAGGGTAAAGTGTAATAAAATATGCACAGAGGTATGTAATTTAATAGGACTTATCCACACACACACACACACACACACCCTCGCACATCCAAAATAACACCCTCACACAACTTCCCCAAACTCTCGGCATTGTCCTCACCTTCAAGCACATACATGTTTGCCCTCAAAAGCACGAGAACACTTCCACTTTTCCAACTCTCCACTCTGTCCCCACTTTCACCATGTTCACGCAGTACCTTTAAAGGCCACCGCACACATTACGACTGTTCGCGATCCGATTTTGGAACAAATCGCATTTTGCTCATTTTCTGAAAATGTGAATCGAATATATCATTTTATTTGAGGTTTAAGGTCAAGTCCACCTCAGAAAAATGTTCATTTGAATCAATAGACAAAAATCAGACAAGCACAATGCTGAAAATTTCATCAAAATCGGATGTAAAATACGAAAGTTATGACATTTCAAAGTTTTGCTTATTTTTAACAAAATAGTTATATGAACGAGCCAGTTACTTTCAAATGAGAGAGTCGATGACGTCACCCGCTCACTATTGCTTTTGTTTTTTATTGTTTGAATTATACAATATTTCAATTTTTACGAATTTGACGATAAGGACCTCCTTGCCTGAAGCACAAAATGTTAAAATAATAGAATTCCACGTGTTCAGGGAGGAATGAACAGGTGTGTTGTGACATCATCAGCCAACCTAATAAATATTCATAACTGTTTTCACAAAATATTGCTAAACTTTAAAATTCAATAACTTTGTTATTTCTTATCCGGTTTTAATGAAATTTTCAGCATTTTGCTCAGTGAATTCTACTCCATTTATTAAGCTATAAATACTTTCAGCCCGGACCATCCCTTTTAAGAGTACCAAGCGAGTGGAGCGCACGAGCGAAGATTGTAGCCTTTTTGTCTCACATGCATATAGCAGAGTGATACATATAGGCTCCGCTTTTCTGACGGGGGCGGCGGCGTCAACACCAAATCTGAACCGAAGATTAAGTATTTTGAATGACAGCATAACTTAGAAAATATATAAACCTAGTTCATGAAACTTGGCCATAGGGTTAATCAAGTCTTACTGAACATCCTGCCTGGGTTTCAGGTCAAATGACTAAGGTCAAAGGTCATTTAGGGTCAATGAACTTAGACCATGTATGGGGAATCAATATCAAAATCATAACCTAAATTTAAGTTTTTGAAATGTCATCATAACTTAGATAATATTTTAACCTAGTTCATGAAACTTGGATATAAGGTTGATCAAGTATTACTAAATATCCTGCTTGAGTTTCACGTCTCATGACCAAGTTCAAAGGTCATTTAGGGTAAACAAACTTTGGTCAAATTGGGGGTATCTGTTGAATTACCATCATTACTTTAAAAGTTTATGAATCTGATTCATAAAACTTGGACATTAGAGTAATCAAGTATTACTAAACATCCTGTGCGAGTGTAAGGTCACATGATTAAGGTCAAAGGTCATTTAGGGTCAATGAACTTTGGCCAAGTTGGGGGTATTTGTTGAATTGCCATCATAACTTTGAAAGTTTATTTTAGTCTAGTTCATAAAAGCTTGACCTAAGAGTAATCAAGTGTCACTGAACATCATGCGCGCATTTCAGGTCACATGACCAAGGTCAAAGGCCAATGAACTTTGGCAATAATGGGGGTATCTGTTGAATTACCATCATAATTTTGAATGTTTTGGGATCTGATTCATGAAACTTGGACATAAGAGTAATCAAGTATCTTTAAACATCCCGTCCGAGTTTCAAGTCACATGATCAAGGTCAAAGATCACTTAAGGTCAATGAACTTGGGCCATGTTGGGTGTATTTGTTGAATTGCCATTATAACTCTGTAAGTATATTGATCTAGTTCATTAAACTTGGACATAAGAGTTATCAAGTATCACTGAACATCTCATGCGAGTTTCAGGTCACATGACCAAAGTCAAAGGTCATTTAAGGTCATTGAACTTTGGCCATTTTAGAGGTATTTATTAGATTGCTGTCATAACTTTCAAAGTTTATAAATATAGTGTATATAGGGGTAATCAAGTATCACTGAGAAGTTTTAGGTCACATGATCGAGGTCAATTGTCAATGAACGTAGTATTGTATCATTACATGAATTGTCTTTTATGTGAATAATTATTTCATAGTAGTTTTCAAAGTCAGCACTGCTGCTATATTGAATCGCGTGATGCAGATGAGACTGCCAGAGGCGTTCCACTTGTTTAAAATTTGATATTCTTATAGAAAAAGCCACACCTTCATCAAATGGGATCAAATTCCACCATTTTCATTTCCTTTTCTTTTTTCTCTTTATTTCTTGGTGGTTATGGTGCAAAATGCAATTTTGTCATGTTTATATGAAAAAGAATCAAGATTATTTAGGAATGTGAAAGTGATGAGTTCAAAATCAATCTCCCCCTCCCATCATTAGGCCAGGTACCGCCATTAAGCCATTTCAATTTTTAAATGAGAAACTACGCAATCCAAAATGATGATCCCATTCCCAGACAGGATTTTCTGTGATCGTTATCCTGATTAAAGATAGATCGCATTATAGGACCGAGAAATGTATTTTTTTCTTTCGAAAGGAACTCATATTCATGCAATCACCCCCGCATCATTTAGTAATCCTTGTTCACCAACGCCCGGAATATCCTAGTTTTATCGTCAAAAAAATCTTTTGGAAATTGGCCTCGATATATTTTTTTAAACCGTATTTAGCCACGGAGGCGTTCAAATGTGGCTTAAATATTTAAAAAAAAATAACGAAAATAATATGGCATGTAGGATGTGTGATTTAATTGTGGAGGAAAATGATAAGAAATTCAGTACAACGAAGTTTACTATATGAACCTTACAGTAGTTGTTTAAACAATAAACAACAGTTTAAACAATGCTTAATTCATTGAAGATTAGATATTGAAAATTAAACTAGGTTGTTTAAGATTTTAAACACCTGTTTAAACTGTTTAAACAATTACTGTAAGGTTCATAATTATAGTAAACAACATTGTATAAAAATTTTAAACAGCGTTTTAACTGTGCATGCATGGTATCGCTCACTCTGGCGGAGGCGACGGGGGCCATGGACCTCAAAACAAGGAAAGAAAGAATAGAAAAAGAAAAGGGTGAACTTTATTATCACATTGTAATGTCAAAATCTTTCACAAAATTGGATTTTTGTATTTAAAAGAGAGAAAATGCAATCACTTGCTTCGTTCACTCGCAGAGGGGCTCTTCTTAGGTCCCATATACGCCACGCCTGCATGTAAGCTTACTACGCCATTAATCGTTCAAGATGCTAGAATCAACATAGATGAGTTTGAATGAAATGGTAAATGACTCCTCACTTTCTCTGAAAAGTAATACAAAATCCAGCCAATCGACGTTTAAATATATCAGCTAATCATTTTTCTTACTCGCAAATTTAGAGAGATGAATTGCTGTAAAAACATGTAAATGGGGATCCCACCCAAATTATGAGTTGATTTGAAAACGAAATATTTTTTTTTTATTTTGCTTGTTTGAAATTTCTGTATTCCACAATAGATCAACTTTCTGCTGCAGGGAGGGGGGATGAGCTATATACATGTAAACTATGTGCGTATATCAAACAATCCCAAGATAAAATCTAATCTTCAAATCCAAAAAACGAAATTTGCCATTCCTGGTTTTTTTTTTGTTTTCTTTTTTTTTCTTAATTCTTTGTCTTCACATATATTTTCCCATGGATTAAATCACTAAATGAATTGGAGTTCCAGTGGATTTAATTGAGAGATAGTCCCGTTTCATAGCTAAAATTGTGGTTTAAAGCCAATGTAAATTACGGAGACCAAGAATGATAATTCTATCATATTGATAACGAAAAGCAGTGTGCATATAGACCATTCTGAAGCGGTTTCAAGTATTCAAAAGGAGTCACTCTGCACTTTTCAGCCCCAAACATTAAATTGTTCCCCTACTTTGGCCGTATCCCCCCCCCCCCTTCCTTAACGATGTTCATGCAAAACTCTGCAGTCCACGCACGTATTTAGAGCGAGCAAATAAAATAAAAACATGTATATCAATAAGACTATAAGCGATTTTTCCATACTTTGTACACAGCCTCAATAAACCTATTTGGTCTAGTTTTTCTCTTTGTATCGAATCCATTAAAGCCATTTTGGAGACATCTTGACGACAGTTTGTTTTGTCCTCGACTCGTTCTAGTCGATCTGGTTTCCTCCCGAAGATGTCACGTGACTGAAATCGTCAGTCAAGTGACCTATTAGAATTTTAGTCAAATCTTGTTTGGTGGGGTTTTGGTTCTTGATGTTTAGTGTCAAGTGTCAATTTCATTATTTTATCAATCACTATCGGTGGTATAATTTCGTTTGCACTTCTGCTCTAAAAAACATAGGCATTCAAGTTTGTAAAGAGTAAAAAAAAATAATAAAATATGCATTACATTGAACTTTTGTTATAACTTTCAAATTAATATTACCATCGTGTGTCTCACTTTCATTTAAATTTCAAATCAATTTACTTTTGTTTTAATTCATAAGGGTAACAAACAAAAATAAAATAAGCTAAAATGCGACCCTCTGTTTGAAAGAAGATTGTCAGAGCTACACTACGACGTTCCCAGGGGCGGATCTAGGATTTTCCGAAAGGGGGTCACATTTTTCCGATGAAAATTTGACAAGCAAAAAAAAAAGGTTTTCACCTAAGATCGGAGGTCATTTCTTCCGCGGAAAATTTGAAAGCAAAACAAAAAAGGTCCTCACTTTCAAAGGGAGGGCACACTTTTCAAGGAATCCCGGTGGGTGTTTCATAAAGCTGTTCATAAAGTTACGCACAACTTTACGCACACTGGAACACACTATCTTACATGTAGGTCCTAACTTAATTATATAGGGATATATCACTTGGCCTTGGAAATGATCACCAGTCATACGTAAACATGGTCAAGTCATTCGTATCTTAAAGGACAAGTCCACCCAAACAAAAACTTGATTTGAATAAAAAGAGAAAAATTCAACAAGCATAACACTGAAAATTTCATCAAATTCGGATGTAGAATAAGAAAGTTATGGCATTTTAAAGTTTCGCTTCATTTCACAAAACAGTTATATGCACATCTCGGTCGGTATGCAAATGAGGAACTGATTACATCACTCACTCACTATTTCTTTTGTATTTTATTACATGAAATATGAAATATTTATATTTTCTCGTCATTTTCATGTGAAATGAAGTTTCATTCCATTACTTTAACATTTTGTGCTTCAGGCAAGGAGGTCCTAATCGTCAAATTCGTAAAAAATTGAAATATTGTATAATTCAAACAATAAAAAACAAAAGAAATAGTGAGTGAGTGACATCATCGACTCTCTCATTTGGATGTAACTGGCTCGTTCATACAACTATTTTGTTGAAAATAAGCGAAACTTTGAAATGTCATAACTTTCTTATTTTACATCGGATTTTGATGAACTTTTCAGCATTGTGCTTGTCTGATTTTTCTCTATTGATTCAAATCAACATTTATCTGAGGTGGACTTGACCTTTAAGAACAGTTTTATGAAACACCCACCAGATCTTTCATTTTGGGAAAATAATTGATGATGAATATTTGAGGTTGAGTGCCAACATGAGTGAGAGAGCGTGGTACTGTCCAACCAGGCATGCTTGGTAGTTTGTCAAGTGGGAGTTTAAAAGTCCATTTTTACCGTTTCATAAAAAACCGTATAGGTCTAGTTGTTTCCAATGATTTAGTGTTTTGTCCGATCAATACATGACAGGTGATGGTATATACTTGAGGTCCGTTTCATAAAACTTGTTAATACAACAAATTTACAGTAATAGTTAAAATATACTTGAATCCCTCATTCCGCTTGGCTGTTAGTAAAATTGTTATCTAAATTGTGCATTTCGTTTAATAAGAAGTCTTTATGAAAAAGAACCCTCTATATCGCCAACAGCTGGAAATTCGGAAACCATTTTTTTTTCAACGGTTCAGAGAAAATGGTTGTTGTTCATTTTAAATGAAGAGATCCCGCCGATTTGATGTGCTGGAGGGGAGGTGCGTAAGCTAGTAAAAATAGTAAACAAAATAAGCAATAATCCGGAAAAAGGCAACCATACATGTCTCTTTTAACTTTAACAAATTTAGACATTTTTATGAACCTCAATTTTATATATCGAACACTAGGTATATAAGGAAATATAAATGTGTGTGTGAGATGGTGTGAGGGTGTGTGTGTGTGTGAAGGTGTGTGTGTTTGAGTTTTAACAGACGTGTATCAATCAGATATGATTATTTACGTCTGGGAATGACCTTCAACGTCATCATCTGAAAGACATGACCAGAGCTCGAACCTCTTGCATCGATTTGTAACTTCTCTTAAACATGTTAAAGTAGCATGGATTACAGGCGCACGCAACAACGCTAACAGCAGGCAGACATCTTTCTCATTAACGATCTTTTTTAAAGGTACATTGCAAAATGTTATTTTGTTATCCTTGTTACTGTAGCCACATAAACGAAACCGACTCCAAACCGAAGGATGGTCTGTCATAACGTAATAGCTTTGATCGGTCTGGAGTCGGATTCGCCAATGTGACTTTTCACATTTTTCGGTTTACTATATGGAAGTTTATAAGTGCCCCGAGATGTTCAGATAATCATCTCGCCATGTCTATACCCCTGAAAAAAAGATGATCACACAAGATCTCGGTTCGCGCCATGTCTGCATCAGACCTATCGTACCTATGAGGGGCAGACCGCCCCCCCCCCCGACGAGTCACAAACCATGCAAGGGACGTATCCCTGCCCCCCCCCCTGACGAGTCATAACTGATCCCTGAAGAACTTTTCGGGGGGCTTGTCAATTTTTTTGGCGGGCGAATTTGCCCCCCCCCCCCCTCTGGAAAATCCTAGGTTCGCTACTGGTCTGCATCCTGAAAATGTGTGATCAGATGACGTGATCTTGGACCTCATCATGTCAACATCATGTGGGAGAAAAAATCTTTGATCTTATCATGTCTTCACCCTGTAGGAGAGATGATGTGATGTCATAATCTTAGATCTCGTTTATGCCTACATCCTGAGAAAGAGGGGATCGGCATGATCGGATGAAAAGCTCTCCGATCTACATGTAGTCGTGTCTATGTTTATTTGAAAATGTGATCAGATGCCATCAACTTAGATCTCGTCATGTTTACATCCAGAAGGAGAGATGATTCGATAAATGAGCTCTCGGAGTCAATATCATGTCGTTCCTGTCATCTGGGGAGTGTTTCATCAACATTTTCATCCGACAAGTTGTCAGATCTGATATCTTTCTCTGATGTTGATTGGCTGAGAGGTACTGTCACTATGGTAACTGTCGGATAAAATGGGACTTGTCGGATAAAACGTCCGACAAGTACTTTCATGAAACACCCCCCTGATCACCTCTTCTAACAGAATGTAGTCATGACGAGATCCGAGTTCTCGTCATCTGGTCATTTTATCCATGGGATGTAGACATGACGAGATGATTATCTGAACATATCTCGGTGGCTTCTTATAGCTTCCATGTTTTACGGTCGCCTTTCTAAAGCTAGCAGCTCTTTCTAGTAAGTCAAGTATCTTGAAGGATAGCATTTCAATATTTTCCTTTGAACGACCCTGGTTTCATCGTTTTACCGATCTCTAATGACTTGCTCGGAGGGAGACGCAATTTTGCGAACCTTGCAAGTTTCGGGGAGAGGGTGTATTCGAATTCATTAGAAATTAATGAAACAGATTAAATTTCCATTGTGCAGGTGCACCATATTTGTTGGAAGAGGGTAGGATGATAATCATAATCCCTTAAAGCCATTTTTATCCTCGTGCCACTCTGTCTGCCTTTCTGTCTCTCTTCCTCTTTCTTTTTCACTAGTTTTCTTCTCTCTTTCTTCTCCCCTTCTCGCTCTTCCCTCCAAATTGATGATTTGAGAATTAGATCATCTGCCTGTAGACCAAGTGGATAAAACCTGAAATACGCCTGGCACAGATTTATGCAACATCTTCTCTATAAAAATCAAAATTTGTTCGATTTGACCTTCCCCTCACAAACTTGTCATATTAAAAGACAAAATGTGAATAATGAAACTATCTTACGTAGATATGAACATATACTTTAGATTCTCCACCAAATCCCCATCCCCCCCCCCTCTCTCTCTCTCCCTCCATCTCTCTTTCCTGTACGCTCTGCCACAAAAGCACACATCTTCATGCGCTCAAACTTAAATAAAACATAGTTTAATTGTTATCTGGACCGGAAGCGCCCGGACGTCCCCGGTTGATAGGTAAATGTAAGAAAATGTTGAAAGATGTGCAAATTTGGCAATGATAATAATGGAAACGATGTAGGCTACCGTTGCGCGTTTTTGCTCTTTTTTCCCCTAGATACATCACCATCACCATTCTTCCCGCCCTTCATTTTTTAATGTTTTATCTTTGCTCTCTCCTTCCTCTATTCCATTTCATATTTCCCTTCATGATCTCAAGGCATTAAGGTAAAAGCACGCGTCCGCATCATTGCACAATAGAGAGGCCGGCTTTTCCCGCCCTCCGGCATTCTTCCTTGTTTTCATCTTCCCGTTAATCTACTCAGATTGTTACGCCTGGGGCCGATTCACTTGTACGTCTAGTAGCTCTGTACGCACGAGTGGCGACCGAGGGTAATTTGGGGGTGATGGTATTTTAATATTCGTTAAAAAATAGTCCTTGCCCCATTTACCAACTATTTTCTTTGAAATAACCTTGTTGATATTACCAAGTTTCCATGGGCATGATGTGAGGTTTGCTGAAAAAAAAAATCATTAGCACTCGTAGTTACTGCCAGACTACGGCGCGTCTGGTGTTTTCATGCCTTCCAAGAGGTATCTACTTTGTATAAAAAAAAGCCTCACTGAAATCATTACCATGCGCAGCGCGAAGGGGGGTGAGCAAGGGGATGGCTCTTGTGCAATAAGCCCCCCCCCCTCCCTCCCCTCCTTCCCCGCAAAATTCGTTATAATCACAAAATTACTCCTAAAGTTTGTAACAGATCCTTCCATTTCAAGTGAAAATTGAAGAAAACATTTATTGGAATCACTTTGGTCAATCCACTCACTCCCTTATGAAATATAGCAAAAGTGGTTCCAGTATACAAAAAGAATGATCAAAAAGCATTGAGAATTATAGACCCATTGTATTGTTGCCAATATTCTCAAAGATTCTAGGGAAAATAGTTTACAAAAGATTGAATGACTTTTTGATCATTTTTTGATCATATTTTGATACCCTATAGCAATTTGGATTCCGTAAAAATTGTTCACTAAGCATGGGTGTTCTAAATTTGGTAAATACAATAGTTACTTCAATTGATGATGGGAAGTATTACCTTGGAATATTTTTAGACTTGACAAAAGCATTTGACATAATTGACCACGATATACTCCTAAGAAAAACTTGTATATTACGGCGTTCTTGGCCCATTATTGTTTTTTATTTACATTGATGATATCATCAATTCGTCTCAATTATTTACCTATTCTCTCTTTTTGCTGTCGATACCGGGTTTATTATATTCTCACAAGAACATTCATACTCTAATGCAGTCAGTTACTCCTGAAATTTGTAAACTCTATGCATGTTTTGTAGTATCAAACTGCTATTAAATACCTGTAAAACACGATGTGTATTATTTAGGTCTAGAGGGAGGGTAATCCCTGATGATGTTCGTCACTTAGTTATTGGCAATCAACAGATCAATCAACATGTGCAATTTCTAGGTGTTACGGTTGATGAATATGTCTCTTGGAAAACCCACCTTGATCATGTTGATAATGTATGTACTAAAGTTTCTCGTTATGTTGGACTGATATCAAACCTTCGTTATTTCCTACCCAAGAAGACCCTGGTTATTTTATATGATGCTATTGTCACGCCTCATTTGACGTACTGTAATGTTGCTTGAGGGCTGTGGAGCCGTGTTATGTGCAAACAACGGTATATGTGCAAAATTTCGACAGGATTTGTTCAAACGACGGCATTTGTGCAAAAGCCACGCCGGGAAATGTGCAAATCTGTCAAAATTTCAACAATTTCAAGATCCTTCTAAACTACGATCCTGTACTAAATCATAGGTAAAGAGCATAGTCTTTAAAAAATAATTAAAAACTGCAACACCTTACTGCATGTGTACCCTGTAAAAATGAATATAAAATGTAGTCTTTACCTCAGACCCTGCTATATCAATAATAAGACCCCTCCGTCTCATTCCTGTTGAATAAGCTGAGATTAAAGTGTAGTCTTTTACTTCAGACCGGGTGATTAAACAAATTCAAAACTATTAAGCATTTTTTTATGCACTCTCAAATTTGGACCGATTATAATGAATGAGGTTGTGGATACTTTGGGGAATGTCCTGACCCTGCTTCATTTAGGCTGTTACCAGGGTTGCCCTGGGCAAGCTGAAACATCACTATTTTATAACCAACCCCTTTTATTGTACTGTTAAATCATCTGTTCTTAGGTTATACTCATTGTAAATATGTTACTTTTGTTATATAACTCTATGTAAGGGGGGACCGTTAACAAGCTGTGCTTCACTGGGGTCCCAAACATATCATTTTGAGTTCTGTGATGTTGTACTCTATACCATTGTTTGTGTTTGATATGTATGGTTTGAAATAAATACCATACTATACTACTATACTATATATCTTTTTGAAGACTTTATACCACTGGGCATGTTGGAAGTACTCATATGCCATTTTCCCGCTATTGAAGAGGGAGCCTAAAATACGTACATGACTTCCGTATATGTTATACATCGAACATACATTATTATCGAAAACTATTCACCAATGACGACTCATTTCATTCTCCAATTGAAGGAATACGTAAAGACACAAAGCTATAGACCTGAATTTAGAATAAGAGTATAAATATTGTGCTCAATATCATAATCATGCATAGATATTTTGATACCAATAAACGGAGCAAATAACATTGGAGTGCTGCCAATGCATGCCAAACTTTTCAAATGTTACTTTGCATTTTTATCATATAATCCATTCCGCTTTGTGTCGCGGATTTCAATCTTAGTGGCGCCCACGAAATGACATAATGCAGAGGGCGGTTCAACGTGTACCTTGAACTTGTTCGACTAGTAACGATCCAGTGGTAACGATTACCTTTCCCCGCCTTGGCCCATTTTCAAAACTTGAGATGATCTGAGATGACGATGGTGATGAGAAGTCGAGAGAGATGATCAAATCGTTGAGATAAATCGATATTGGTGCTATCCGAATCCGATCGCCTTCCCCCTCGACCAGGGAAAGAGTATACCCTATACGGTGAAGTGGGGTTACCATCCACGGTATCGTGTCCGTGATCATTGAAAAGCGCGAATTTACACTCTTGTAAAAGGTTGGAGGTGAACAAGATATTGCAGTCGTTCCCAGAAGGGCATCTATATAGATTGCCAGGAATGGGACAGTGAGAGTGGGAGGGCGTGGGGCTATACGGAATAGATTGATTGACTGATTGATTGATTGATTGATTGATTGATTGATTCACTCTAAAAAATGAAGTGCTAATTCAGCTCTTAAAGAGCGTGTATAGTGACTGCACTTCGGACTGCTGATTTTCTCGTTCAAATTTGAACTAGACAAATCAGCACTCCGAAGTGCAGTCACTATACACGCTCTTTAAAAGCTGAATTAGCACTTCATTTTTTAGAGTGTTGATTGATTGATTGATTGATTGATCGATCGAATGATCGATTGACTCCATAGGGGTATCGACGTAGGTCTAGGTGTTGGTGGGGTGGGATCCTACATCATTGTGCATGAAGATGAGGGCGGTAGTTGCATGGACTGGACACTCCACCCTTTAAGGAGGGTGATGGTGATTAGATAAAGAAATCGCTGGTGTGTTTGTGTGGGTTGGGGTGGGAAGGTATGTCCGAATTGAATAGAGAAAGGGAGAGAGGGGGCATATATCAATAATAATAATAGACTTATATCGCGCCAAATCCACTCTGTAGAGTGCTCAAGACTCTCATCATATTGGATGATCACTTCTTGTTGTTGTTGTTCTTCTTCTTTTTCTTCTTCTTCTTTCAGTTCTTCTCCTCGGGTCACTAAAGCTACACTCTGCAAAAACTCCGGTGTTGATTTAACACCGGCCCGGAATCTACATGTATATAATTATGTCCACACCAGAGAAGTGTTAAACAACACCAGTTTGGTTTTGGTCTTACACCAGATTTGTGTTCATACAACACCAATTAGTATTAAAACAGCATCAGTTTGATTCCAAACTGGTGTTATTTCAATACTTCTCTGGTGTGGACAGATATAGATTCCGGGCTGGTGTTAAATCAACACCGGAGTTTTTGGAGTGCACAAGTCCTGTCCACTGGAGGTAATACGCATGATGAATAAGCCAAGTGTGGGCAGTGCATTATCAAAATTAATTTTAACGAAGAAATAAATTCATTCTTAGGGATGATATTAGGAATGTGAAGAAAAGAAATAAACGGTGTTCTTCTAAACACGCTATGTTCTTGTCAATATTCCTTAACACTATCACGCCTGTAAATATAACGGAAAGATCAACCTATTTTCAACAAAATAGTATGGAAGCCAATAGACCAGTTCGTAGTTACTTCATGGACAATTTTAGTCAAATGACCTTTCATTTCTTTCATTATAATAGGCAGATTTCAAAGCAAGATATTACGTAAGCATGCCTTACATAGCAGGATGAAGAAATTGAATAGACCAGGTGACTAGAATAGCACACCATGAACACTTTATGAAGGGTTTTGTTGCATTCCTTCTTTGAATGCATATTATAGCATGTTGCACAATGTACTTGGCAAACTGCGAAATACCAGTCGTTCGTGGACGCATTGTTTTTTGTGGATGTAAATGAAAACCACAATTAAAAAGGATATATGAATAATCAAGACATCAAAGTTGGTGCTTATCTCATTAGATTCTAAAGCACCATGTCACTTTAGTACAAATGAGCTTCCTTTGATCATGCGCAGGAAGGAACTACGAACTGGCTTAATGACCGATTTAACATCAGTGAAGTGTGGAATGTGCCCCCCCCCCCTACATCAAAAGGAGAAACTTGTCAGTGCTGAAATTTCAAATGAATATTTAGGGAAATTCCCCTTCGAATCTTTATTGAATTCGATATGATGGGGAGGAAAGTCTTCACTTATACTGGAAGTAACTAAAACGGGAAAAAGTGAATGCATCTCCAGACAGTCATATCCAACCCGTCAATGTGGTTTAATCTACATATTATCTCATTTTTTACTCGTAAACAAAATACCCTTGCGTTCGTCAAACTGGAGATACTCTCTCCTGATTAATCTTCTCCTCGGAAGAACTGCGAATCCGTCATAATGCATGCGGATCATCCAGCGCTGTTAATGGCGTCCAAGAAAAGCTTCTAAGAACGGTGTTAGCAAAGATCTTTGGGGGTTTACAACTTGATACTTGCCTCTCTTGGCGAGCAATCGTAAGGGAGTAATTCTATCCACATTCACGCGCCCAATTATATCGCGGCGTATTAATAGATTTCTAACTCCTCCGATTGCAATTCGAAGGCCGACGTGAATATCTGAAATGTTCTTGTTGTTGTTTGGTACTACTTCTGCGCGCCGAAAAATCCGGGGCGTCGATGAAGTCGTGAAATTTAATTCTGTTGACATTTGGCGATGAGGAGACATACAGGAAGATGATCACGTGTGTAGAGCTCGGTTATTACATGCCATCACCACTTCGTCCTATTACAGAAATTGCGCCCCAAACTGCTTGAATATTCGATTTCGATGTGCAGCAGCCACGCCGGCAGCCACGTCGAAAGTGTGATCATTTGAGAAAACATGCCGTGTGGAGCATAATTTTTATGCAATGTTAGGTATTGAATGAAAATAAACATTTATGATCAATGATCGATTTGCGATGACTGGCCTTGAACTCGAATGAGACCGTTTGAGAGTTCGCTTGTCTGATATGCTCAGAAACCAATATGGAGACACGATAGAGTGACAATTTATTGAATGATTCGTTAAAACGGGTAAAATAACTATTCTCTGCTCGCACTTTCTAGCGGTATTTGTTCTTAATAACTGAATCATGAAAACACTTTCTAATGCAAGGTCTACGCATTATTATAGCTTTTCTATCTATCTATCTGTCTGTCTGTCTATCTATCTATCTACCTACCTACCTATTCAGTGATCAACACAATATTAAAAAATGATGTTTACGTATATCCTCTACATAAACATTCTGTGTATTATTATTAACATTGTCAACAAAATAATGTTCTGTTGGTATATTAAACAGCAACCGGACTTCTTCCAGAGATCTAGGGTTATTGTTCTATGTTCTACCAAGTGGGTCCTATTTTCATTGTTCACTTCTCTTCCTAATTCAAGACCTTCCGTAGGATATGAGCTGTTCCAAGCAAGCTTGCCTTCTGTATCGTTTCAAAGGACACCTCGATTCCTAAAACAGCCAGTAAGCTTCTGTGTCTTAATTGTTGTCACAGTTCCTAAGGCTCCGATGACCATTGGTACCACCTTAGTCTTCACCTTCCATATCCTTATCAGCTCCCATGCCAGATCGTTCATTTTCCTCATCTTCACGCCACGCAAGATCTGCAGTCTCCCGGAATCGCAATATCTATGATGAGGCATTCCTTCTTCTTCTTCTTTGAGAACGATGTCTGGTCGTCTGAGCTTCAATAACTTTGTCTGTCTGGATATTAAAATCCCATAAGAGTTTTGCATAATCGTTCTCTACTACAGGCTCTGCCTGATGTTCGTACCATTTTTCTGCATGGGGTAAATGGTACGTACTTCTTGGCCAGACCCCAGTGAACTGCAGCTGCTACTCCGTCGTGCCTTCCTTCGTACTCATCAGACATGTCAGAGCTGTGCCATTTTGCTACATTCACTCACCAGATGAGTTACCGTTTCGTCATGACACATTCTACATGAGGGAGATGTGTGCTCCTTTTTCTACTTTGGCTCTTCGGTAAAGTGTTCTAATTGCTTGGTCCTGAGCAGCAACAAGCATACTTTCCGTCTCCTTCTTTAAACTTCTTCGTTTCAGCCACTGTCAACTCTCTGGTCCAGCAAACTCCTCTGTCTGTCTCTTTCCATCCTTCCAATCTCATGTTCCTTTGATCAGCCTTCAGCTGTTTCGCTGTCATATGCTTTCCTTTCCTCATCGACTCTTTGACTGCCGTTATGCTATAGTATCCATCTGGCCTTTAAATATAGCAGTATAGGCTTTATTTCTCATATCTTACAGTCTCCTCTATTCCAGCCAGACCACGTCCACCCTTCTCTCTAGACACAAAGTCTATCTACATCAGACTTAGGTTGTAAGTAACATCCCATGCATAGCAACTTCCTTGTCTTCCTGTCCAAGTGTTCGAGTCCAAGCTTGTTTCATTCAACTATGCCAGCAGCATATCTCACTAGGGCTACTGTCCAAGTGATAACAGCCTTCACCATGTTTCAAGCATTTAGTTTGGATTTGAGCACCTTCCGAATTCCCCTGATATACTCTGCCTCAATTTTCTCAATTTCTTGATTTTTCAACTGATCTGCCTCTATAGTATTCCGAGATATTTATTTACATTGATTTATATTTATTATTATTATAATTCATATTTGTTTATATTTATATATTTATAAATATAAATAAATATTTGTTATATATTTATGCATTTATTTATATTTATTTATTATTATCATTATTTATATTTATTTATTTACATTCATTTATATTTATCTATTTATATCTATTTATTTATTATTTATTAATTAATTTATATTATTATTATCATTATTATTATTATTATTATTTTGAATGAATCTTTACTTTGTTTTAATCCACAGCATCAACAGAAAATCATTGTTATACAAGTAAAGAGCAAAGAACAAAATGTTAATAATCAAAGAATAATAAACACAACATTGTACTTCATTACAATAGTAAACTGCAGCATGGATGAGAAAAGATGAAAAAAGAAACCCGTTAACCAACTAAAGCTTAGTTTATGGGTCATAGACCACCGAATTATGTTAGAAACATACATAATTAATCGTTTAAAACCATAAGAACAAACAAAAAAACAAATTGGGGTGAATATCCTCATGACTAATTACACGAAAGATACGCTAAAATAGAAATTGAGAAATGTTGAATGGAAACAACTGCTATTAGCCCTATAAATACGAATCTGGAATTAAAAAAATAAAAAAAGAGAAAAATAAGAAAAGTGGGAAAGCTATATTTTTGCATTGATTATTATGGAACTGTTGTTGTTATTATTATTATCATTATTATCATCATCATTATCATCATCATCATCATCATCATCATCATCATCATGATCCTCATCATTATTAGGCACTTTTATTATTTTACCGTGACGTCCGATTTTTATAAAACGTGATTTTTTTTTCCTTTTAACGTAAACGAATTAGCCTTTATTATCTATAAGACGATAGGATTACCTTTGTTGATACAAAGATGCAAATGAGAAAATGAAACCTATAAAGAATAAATGACTGACTCACTTCATTTTTTCCCTTTTGTTTTAGATATAAAACTATAAAAAAAGGATTTCTTCTTTAAACTCAATCATATACTGTTCGAACAAAAACTAAAGAGGGAGGCATTCATTAAAATGGCAGCCTACATCTGGGTCGTCGTGGCGTGTATTTCCACATTGAAATGCTTGCTTATTCCTTCATAGTAAGTTTAACGAGCAGATTCTGATAAATATGTGTCATGTTTTAATTATAAAATTGCAGTTAAGAATCAATTATATGCATGCTATGACGTTTTCGATCAATATTAGCTGTCGATTCTTCATATCAGTACCGTTTTTTTTATTAATGTGGTCCCATGTGTTGTAAATAATGTTGGTGAAATAACGTTTGACAAGGGTCTGGTAAACAATCGCTCGACGAACCAGGCCATGGGTTCAATTCATCTCACGTGCGAAGGAATATCATGTGCACGCGACACCTGCATACATATCATGGACTTTTGCCCAAATGAAATATTATAAAACTCAAGTTAGTAATACTAATAGTAAGCACTTTACTCGGGCGGGCGATCGCGCAGACAGCGCTAGACGCACTCGTTCAATGAACAAGGCACTCATTCAATGAATCACTCACACAACATGCGAGGTTAGTAATACTAACCTCGCACAACGCATGTGGTTTCATAGTGGACTTTGATGTTTTCATTCATCACACGAATGTGAGGGAATAAAAAACGCCAAACATTTGAGTATTTCTCCACTAATGGAAATTTGTTTTTATGATTTAACTTTTTTTTTTAATGAATTGGAAATTATTTATAAAAGTGTTTTTATCGCTTACCTCCAAGTCTCAACCAGGATACTCCGTTCGATCCGTCCTTAATACTGCGGTGGAAAGTACGCAAACAACAATCGAAAAGCAATTTTTCGTATCGAACATTCTCAATTCAAGTCGTCAGCGCATAATAGGAAATTGTACCAAAAATCAACAGGTTGCATCTCATGTATATACTTATTGGTAAAGTACGCCATCTTTTGACAAGATGATGATGAAAGTGGATTGAACGAGCAAGAAAATAATGCTGATCGCCTAGAATGCAGCTAGCTTGCAACACCGTAAACAAAGGTACGGTAGGCACTTAAGAACCAAGTTTGAAAGGACACTCGTAAAATTACGTCACTCTCGCGATGAATAATCATTAGATCGTGGTCGTGCGTGTTCAATAAAAACTCTCTGCATGCATGCACTCAGTGTGTATTGAACACGCACGACCACGATCTAATGAATATTCATCGGCGAGAGTGACATAATTTTACGAGTATCCTTTCAAACTTACTTTGAAATAATATCGCGCGCCCTCTTTAGGCAAAAGTTGATATCAACGCTGATCAAGAGGCATCTACGTGAAGATCACGAAAAATGCTCTTATTTTATTAAAAACAACACCAAACAGAATTCAACAAACGATCCATATGGTTCGGTAAGTGTCATAGAATAAATATAATGCTTAGCTACGATGTAAAGTCATAGTTATTTTAGTAAAAAGGGTGTGAAAGATTCGCGTGCACCAGGTGCATATGAATCCTTCACACACGAGACGATTTGAAACCATGAGTGTCAATGAACAAGGTTATAATATAACCTTGTTCTCAGTTATATCTCCATGTGTGGCAAAATAAGGGTGGCAATTTTTGGCTTATTTTCTCTTTTTCTTTGGGGCAAATGCTTGATTTTTTTACACTGACAGTTTTCGTTACACCTATTATTCATACTACTTGGCTCTTATTTCAATTTGATTCTTTAAATCATTTTTTTCTTAATTAAAAATAGAGATCAAAAAATGAAAATTTTCTTGCCATATTACTTTCCACCAATAGAGGGCGTACACAAAAATATGCCCAAAATTCAAGTTTTTGAGCGCTCTGGTGAATACAAAAATTATTCCCAAGTTACTAATGAAAAATAAATTGCAATTGTATGAAAATTAGTAATTTTGGTCACAAAAGTGATATTTTAATGATTTTTTGATGTGTGTGCTCTGTACAACATTGGCATACCATAGTCCTACCTGTAGATTCACCAAAGGCAGGGTGGTAGCAGTGAAGAAGTGGAACAAGGTTAATATAACCTTGTTCTCAATTACATCTCTAGATCTATGTGTGGCAAAATAAGGTTGACAATGTTTGGATTATTTTCTCTTTTTCTTTTGAACAAATTGATTTTCTTACACTCGTGACACTGTCAGTTTCCAATACAGCTATTCATCATCAGTAGAGGCGCTGGTCAGAAAATTGGGATCGTCCCAGTTTACAGGGACAGTCTCAATTTATCAAGACATAATTTGTCTTGGTTTATAAGGATATCCTTGTTTTCTGGGACAATCCCAATTTTTGGACCAGCGCCTCTACTGATCATGTAACTGGGCTCTTATGTAAATTTGATTCTTAACATTGTTTTTTCTAAATTGAAAATAGAGATTGAAAAATGAAAATTTTCTTACCATACTTTCCACCAATAGAGGGCGTACACAAAAATGTGCCTAAAATTCAAGTTTTTGAGCGCTCTGGTCAATACAAAAATTTTCCCAAGTTACTAATGAAAAATAAATTGCAACTGTATGGAAATTAGTAATTTTGGTCGCAAAAGTGTTATTTTAATGATTTGTTTAAAGTGTGTGCTATGTACACCATTGGCATACCATAGTCCTACCTGTAGATTCCCCACAGGCAGGATGGTTGCAGTGAACAAGTGGCTAGACGCACCCCACTCACATAACGAGGTTAGTATATACCAGGCCTGGTATATACTATACTAACCGGGCCGTGTTTGACCCTGGATTTCGAAGTAGTCGGCAAACATCGCTTCATTGCTGAAGTAATATTTGCTGAAACTCCTCGCTACGCACCGGGGCTCTTTTACTAATTTGAGATTGAATTTTGCATCTCGGCACATGTCTAATGTACATGTAGGGTGCGCATTACTCTGTTTTAGATTTGATAGGTAAATATTGAAAAATGGTAACAATAAAATGTCAATCTCTGCAATAATTATTGTCTCTCCCACCAGGGGTGAAGGCGAGACTTTAATAGGGATCCATTTGTCGTCCGTCCATCACAAACCTGTAATAACACATACCCCACAACTGTAAGTTGCTTTCCAACCAAACTTGGATGGTGGATGGACTTGGGGGACCTGCATGTTATGCTGCAGTCTGAGGTCACATGGTAAGGTCAAAGGTCATTTTCGGGTCAACGTTAAAGTTTACATGCAAGACTCTCTTATGCAGAGTTGCTAATTTTCCGGATTTTTCCGGAATTCCGGATTTTTTCCTTTGCTGAAAAATATTCCGGAAAAAAAATCGATTGTCAAAGTGAAATCCGTAAAAATTTCCCCTCCAAATCTTGTCACGGAGTTCGCTACGGAGAGCGCAATTTCAATTTTGGATGGCCAATTTGCGCAGACGGAAAATTATTAGCGTTGTGCGCAGCATGAAGTTTAGCTGGTACTGTACTTGCACGGTACGCGCGAGCAATACATTGTAGCAGTTGCAAACGCCGCCCTATACCCTGCAGGGATACGGGTGTCAGCGCTATCCCAGTCGGGCGATCGCCCGGTAGAACCGCTCGAAGCACGGCCCGGTGTGGCTGCAATTGCCTGCTGCTGCGTGAGTGATTGGTTGTCTGCCGCGGGATTTCAGCTAATCGGCGTGGACTGCATTTCGACCCTGATTTCCCAGTCACCATTTACAAATGTCTGAAATCATCGAGAGAGAAGAAGAAGGATGTGTCAGAGATTTAGAAGAAGGAGTAAAAAACAAATGGCGATGAGTACAGTGAGTGAAAAAGGGCACCCCAGCTGCTACATACACCCGTCCCGAGTCGCACCCATTGGCCGCAGCATATTAACCCGCAGCAGGTTAACCCGTACCGTAATGAGTACGGGTTACATGATTTTTTTTTTTTTAGCACCTTTCTTGCCTATGATATGAAGTTTATTATGTCATTAATTATTTGTTATGTACTACTGTAGATTAATGATTTCAGCCCTCTAAAGAATAAGAAAACGTTCCAGCTTCAGGGGGCTTCGCCCTTGACCCCGCCAGGGGCCCTGGGCGGGCCCCTGGACCCCCGGCCTGGGTTTTCAGGATTTTTTTGAGCTATCAGTTAGCATCTCTGCTTATGACACCTAACTCCGCAACCATAAGTCGCTTTTCAACCAAACTTGGATGGTAGATGGACTTGGGGGACATGCATGTTATCCTGCAGTTGGAGGTCACATGATAAGGTCAAAGGTCATTTTCAAGTCAATGTTAAAGTTTACATGCAAGACTCTCTTTTGACACCTAACTCCGCAACCTTTTGTCTTTTTTCAACCAAACTTGGATGGTAGATGGACTTGGGGGACCTGCATGTTATGCTGCAGTCGGAGGTCACATGATAAGGTCAAAGGTCATTTTCAGGTCAATGTTAAAGTTTACATGCAAGACTCTTATGACACCTAACTCCGCAACTGTATGTCGCTTTTCAACCAAACTTAGATGGTAGATGGACTTGGGGGACCTGCATGTTATGCTGCAGTCGGAGGTCACATGATAAGGTCAAAGGTCATTTTCAGGTCAACGTTGAAATTTACATGCAAGACTCTTAACCCTTAAAAGACTGGGGGGGCTTATTCAGTCCCCCCCCCACCTCGACATTTTTCGTGATAAATCCGCCGCACAAAATTTTTTGACCACGTCGCTGACTGACTTTTACATTCAAGTCTCGCGCAACTTTTGAGACCTAATTTGCGACCCCCGGGTACGTGGTTTCGGAATTACGCATCTTTTCGTAAGTGCATGCAGACCCAAAATTGCAAAATAATGTGAATTTGTGTACAAATCCAATGCAAATAGAGTTTTTAGCCAAAATTCATAAATGTATCATTATTTTTCCTTTTATTGATTGAAATCAATTAATTCCATATTATGGTCCAAATAAAGTCCCCGACAATTTCCATTAAAATAACAATAAAAAACAGAAAGCCGAAAAACAAAGAAATACATAAGAAATTTAGAAAACAAATAAAATACATTAAAAAATTCATGTGATTTTGAAATTTTTTTTAGTACATTTGATCAGCTTCAAAAGTGTCTGTTAACCAAAAATTAGCATTTTAAGGGCATTATTTAGTGAATTAAAGCAATATTTTGATTTTACGCATAAATTAGCATAATTGATTAGCAATGAGATTTTGTGCAGAATTTGATTTTCTGGTTTTTGTAGATAATGCCATGGGTAACGCGCGTGCGAAATTTCATCGCGATCTACGGCCGAGATCATAAGGGGGGGGCTGATTCAGCCCCCCCCAGTCTTCTTAGGCATCGAAATAGCCCAGTCTATTTAGGGTTAACTCCGCAACCGTAAGTTGCATTTCAACCAAACTTGGATGTTAGATAGACTTGGGGGACGTGCATGTCATGTTGCAGTCAGAGGTCACATGGTAAGGTCATTTTAGGTCAACATTAAAGTTTACATGCAAGACTCTCTTATGACACCTAACTCCGCAACTGTAAGTCACTTTTTAACCAAACTTGTATGGTAGATGGACTTGGGGGACCTGCATGTTATACTGCAGTCGGAGGTTACACGGTTAGGTCAAAGGTCATTTTGAGGTCAGTGTTAAAGTTCACATGCAAGACTCTCTTATGACACCTAACTCCGCAACCGTAAGTTGCATTTCAACCAAACTTGGATGTTAGATAGACTTGGGGGACGTGCATGTCATGTTGCAGTCAGAGGTCACATGGTAAGGTCATTTTAGGTCAACATTAAAGTTTACATGCAAGACTCTCTTATGACACCTAACTCCGCAACTGTAAGTCACTTTTTAACCAAACTTGTATGGTAAATGTACTTCGGCGACCTGCATGTTAGGCTGCCATCGGAGGTCACATGGTAAGGTCAAAGGTCATTTTCAGGTCAACATTAAAGTTTACGTGCAAGTGTTATTCCATCCCAGTCATTTCACAATGAAGTTTCGATATAATTCTCTTGCTGCCCTCGCATATCATGATATTTCTGGTTATTTCTATAAGTGGGCGAGACACAAAATTGCTTTTGCCTTGTGTGTTAATGCTCTTGATCTACGTACATGTAGACTAACACACTTGACCTTGATAGTGTTTCAGTCACTTGTCACCTGCAACCTCATTGTCTTTATTCAGTTCTTGTGTCCGTGCAATAAATACAATAAATATTTCATATGTTGTTGATCCTTTAAAAATTGCCGTCAAAACTATTCTGTTTGAAATTGCCTTTTGAACTGTAGTTTTCATTCATCATTATTCATGAATCCTCAATGTCACATTCCTCTACATCTGTAGGTGTTCTGTTCCACAGCTCATGTGGATTTGGTGCTTTTCACAATTCTTTGATTTTACATTCATTACTGTCTTCACACTGGCCTCAAACACCGTTACAGTCCCGGGACTTTCCTGCGACTGTGGAGTGTTGCCTTCTGTGTGAATGCTCAGACCCGCAATAAACTACCCTGGGCAGGATAACCTCACCTCGCTACAATTCCGCGACAAAATTTTGCTCTCAAACCATACATTATGTAATGTAGTAATAGCAGCGAGGCAGTCCCGCAGCTGTCCCGGTCTGCCTTCAGTGTGAAGACACACAGCTCTATGTACAACACTGGAATGAACCATTCGGGATTTGTCAACTTACCAATGTTTTCTCCACAATGGGGTGTATGAAACAGAAAAGAAAAGCAACTGATGGATTCAAGTCAATTTTATTATGTGAATGATAAATTTGATGAAATTATAATAATAATAATAATGAGACTTGTAAAGCGCCAAATCCACTCTGTAGAGTGCTCAAGGCGCATAAAGAGCTAAGAGTTAAATAGCAAAGTTTTTATAAGATTTTTTAAAGGTTCGACAGAGGTACATTTTTATATGTCATCAGGAAGGCTATTCCACAAAGTGGGGCATGCAAAAGCAAATGATCTTTCCCCCCAAGTTGTTGAAACTTTCGGAATGACAAGTAAGCCAGAGGTGGATGAGTGCAAAGATCTGCCTGGTCTGTAGTGATTGGTAAATGAAAGACTGTATTGTGGTGCTGATCCACGAATACTATGAAAGGCAAGTAACAAAATCTTAAAGATAATTCGGTTTTTTATAGGGAGCCAGTGCAGCGAATATAAGATGGGGGTGATATGTGAGCGTTTATAATACATGTACATGTATTTTGCACTGCAAATGATAGTGTAATTCTGATTAAAAGCCAAATAAATATTAAGTAATAAATATAAAATTAATGAACTGTTATTTAAAAATTAAGATCGGGGATCCAGCGAGCAGAGATGTGTTCCCGGCATTGGTTTGTATAGTGGTTTTCGGTCACATCAGGGTCACAAGCTTACATGTGTTTGTAACGGTTACACTTCGTAATTCCGAAGGTTCGTAATTCCGAAACACGTAAATTGCCTATACCTCGATGTTTGTTAATCCAAAAAAGGTAAAAGGGTTCGTTAATCCGAATATTTTTGGTGTTATTCCGAAGGTTCGTTAATCCGAAAACAAAACAAGGTTTGATGTTCCGTAGGTTCGTTAATCCGAAAACAAAATAAGGTTCGTTGTTCCGAAGGTTCATTAATCCGAAAACGAAATAAGGTTCGTTGTTCGGAAGGTAGTCCGAAAGCGAAATAAGGCTCGTTAATCATTTCGTTTTCGGACTAACGAACCTTCGGAATTACGAACCTCATTTCGTTTTCGAATTAACGAACCTTCGGAATTAAGAACCTCATTTCGTTTTTGGATTAACGAACCTTCGGAATTACGAACCTTCGGAAATACAAATGTATGCGGTTTGTAACAGTGGTTACTAAACTCACCTAATGGAGTTGCAAATGGAAACAAACTATTTATTATTAAGTTCTTTGTTTGAATAAGTAATTGCCATTTTATACCGATCTTATTTAAACCCCGACTAGTAATGAGAGCTTTATATTCAGAAATTAGATTTCTTTTAGTCAGAATCGTCAGGCACTAGGGCATGGTAATTTCATCCTCTTGTACTACATATTCTTGTTGTCTTTTGCCTGGAAACAAAATAAAAATTTATAATGAAAATAAATAAATACAAAATGCATTAACAGATTATCTAGAAAATAATTCAACACATTGCCTTACTTGATTTTATGCATTTTCCATTCACTTTGTAATGTCCCAGACGTATTAGGCAATTGGTTAGCACTTTTATTTAGTTATGCAATAGAATACTTATTAGATTTTAGCACCTTGTTTTGTTGTTCAGAAATCGAAAGTAAGTAAATGAATTTTATTAGAGCATGATAATTCAATATGTATATTATAAAAAAAGAAAACATTTGAAGAATTGAAATTGCATAATTTGCATTTAACAGACCATTTCGCAGTTACTTCATAGGCAATTTTGGTATGACCTTTCATTTCTTTCATTATTTCTATTTCAATTCAATTCAAGATACTATATAAGCGTGCTTTACATAGCCGAATGAAGAAATTGAATAGACCAGGGGTGGTATTTTGAAAACGTTCTTATCTTTGTTCTTATCTTTTATCGTATCTCATTGAGATAAGAAGACGCTAAAATCATTGCAAATCGGTATTCTGAAAATCTTCTTAACGCGTTCCTATCTCTGTTAGGACTGCCCCCTTCTTATCTCCAACATGCCCATTTTTAAGATTTTACCAATCAAAATGCGCTCTATATTGGCAGTTTAACCAATAAGAGCGTTCTTTATGTGAAGAGAATATCATTGGCGCTGCGCGTTCACTGTTTCTGCCGCATTGCGCGAAATAGGCATTTTATACGCAATGACTGATTTTATTATTTCGAGATGTCCACGTGCACAAAAAAAGAAATAAAAGTAATAAAGCAGGTACGAATAAAGAACAAAATATGAAGAAAGAAAGTAAGTAGGTATGAAAGTGAGAAGACAGAAAAAGGTCAGAATGAAGCAGAAAAAAAGTGAAATGGACAAAGCAGAAAATAATGAAAAAATAAAGAGTAAACACAAGAAAGCAAGCAAAAAGAATTTAAAAATAAAAAAGAAAGAAAATAGAATGAATAAAAGAAGGAAAAGGAAGAAAGAAATAGAACAATTATCAATGATAAAGTGAAGGAACCAAAATGAAGAAAAAAAAATAAGTAAAGGGAATACACACAAAAATAGAAAAAGGTCACACTAATAAGATAAAATAAAGTAACAAGGAACAGAAAAAGAAAAAAAAGTCTAAAAAAACGAATGAAAGAAAGTTAGAAAGAAAAAAAAGAAAGAGATTAAAGGGAATAAAAATGTAAAAAGTGAAGGAAGAGAAAAAAGAAGAAAATTAAACAAAGAAATAAAGATGAGAGAAAAAAATGAAAGGAAAATTAACGCAAATATGAAGACTACAAAAAAGATAAAGGAAAGAAAGGTAAATTGAAAGAAAGAAAGAAAATAAAAAGTTGGGAAGAGAAAACTAAAAAAAAATCGATGGAAAGAATAAAGAAAAAAGTTAAGAGAAGATAGACAGAGAGAAGAAAGAAAGTAAGGAAAAAGAGTAAATAAGAAACGAACGAAAAAAGAATGAGCAAAATAAAGAAAAAGCAAGAAAGAAAGTAAAAAAAGACACAAAAGTGTCACAAAGCAGAAATAAAAAAATAATAAAAATTAAGAATTATTAAAGGGAAGGAAGAAAAAGGGGGGAAAATAAAATGAATGATTAAAAAAGGAAAAACATGTATAAAAACGAAAGAATGGAAGAAGAATAACGAAAAGTTGGGAAAAGAAAACGAAAAATAAATCAATGGAAAGAATAAAGAATAAAGAAAAAAGTTCATAGAGATTACAAACAAGTGAAGGAAGAAAGAAAGAAAAGGAAGAGAAACTGGGGAAAAGCAGAAAAAAGACTCAGTAAAGAAAAAAAAGAAAGGGATAAAACGAAAAGGGAAAATAAAAAAGGAAGAAAGATGAAGAATAAATGAAACAAAGCAAAAGAAAAAAATAAATTAAAAGATTCAAACAGAACAAAAGAAATGACATAAATGAAGAATGAAAGAAAAGAAAGACAGATAGAAAGGAAGAAAGACAGACAGCTAGAAAGGAAGAAAGAAAGACAGACAGATAGAAAGGAAGAAAGACAGACAGCTAGAAAGGAAGAAAGAAAGACAGACAGATAGAAAGGAAGAAAGAAACAGGGAAAAGAAAGGGATAGAAAAAAGAGACGGCCAAAATAAAGGGTGAATGAAAGAAATGGTGGGAGGAATACTTGCGGGCCTACTTGTTACTACTAGAGGCCATAGATTTTGAGCAAGAAAAAACACGGACATCGTGAGATGTGATAACCCTCTAGCTATCTTAAATATCGTGAAAGATAAGAAAGAAAAAAGATAAGAACGTTTTCAGAATACCACTTATCTACATTCTGTTATCTTTTAGCGCGCTTTGGTATTATATGCGTGAGATGTAAACTTATGCGCTCGCTCAGCATTGGATGGAAAGCAAGATAAGAACAAAGATAAGAACAAAAGATAAGAACATTTTCAGAATACCAATTTAAGAAAGTGACGTAGATAAGAACAAAAGTAAGATAAGAACGTTTTCAGAATACCGCCCCAGGTGACTAGAATAGCATGTGCACCAATGAAGACTATATGAAGGTATTAATTTGTTGCATTTCTACTTTGAATGAATAGCATGTTATTATAGCAATGCAATATACCAGTCAGTGGACGTAATTTTGTTTTTGTCGATCTAATAATAAGAAACACAATTCAAAAGAATAGAATAATCAAGACATCAGAGTTGGTGCTTATCTCATGAAATATTAAACCACCATGTCACTTTTAGTACCAATGACCTTCTTCTGATCATGCGCAGAATGCAATTATGAACTAGCTTTAATGAGCTGACCCTGTTATACCAAATTTTGCAAATTAATCCAGACCTTAAAAGGGTTTTTTAGTCAGTAAGGAACTAAATCAAATATTAATCTGATTTTAAGATTATGAATATTTTGATATTGTCCCAGATGTATGTATGTACAGTGTTGTTTTAGATTATAAATGCAAATGAAAGCACACATTCTTGCATAAATTTGCATTTAAATTTTCCTATGCTGGAAATAGATGCTTTAACACTTTGGATCCACTATTATAGCAGTTGTTTAAATTGATTCAAGATAATTTTTTTTACATCTGAGTGGACTTCATTACCTTGGACTTGCCAGAGAATAATGATTTATATATTCCTTATTCTAAAAATCAGACATTTCTACATCAGACTATCTACATTTACTTCCAGGTGTTATACATTCTGAGGTGATCCTTTATGTCAGGTTAAAAACGAAATTAATGGCCCCAAATTTTCAGTTCACTCTACATGTATATTGATTTTTGTGGAGGGGGGGGGAATAGAAGTCAAGAAAGAGCCACACAGGTACAAATACTATGTATAAAGTGTTCCTTTTAGTCAAGGTGCATGTAATAGGGAAAATAAATGCCCCTTATATACATGTATGTGTAACATGCTGTAATTCTGAATGAGATCGTCTATAGTTACCTTGGTCACATTTGCTCTACGGCGGCTGTACGGTCGAAAACAGCCATTTTAATCATTTTTATTCAAACCACCTATGTATAGCTGGTACAAAAAAATGATAAAACAGCTATTGTCGACTCGCCGTACGGCCACCATTGAGTAAATGTGACCGAGGTGTGCATACTTCCATTCATAACTGCACCTATTTGTCTTCATTGCAATAAATTAAACCCAGGGGGAAGCGAAGGGAGTACAGTAGCTTCTATTTGTTTTATGTACAGAGCTCATTGAGCTGTACATGAAAGATACTTTATTACCAGTCTTCGTTACATATATTTCCACAACACCGAACATTGTTTAGCCTGGAACGGCGGGTAATCCTCCCCCTACGGGCTCGGAAAATAAAGTCGCCCCTAAAAAGTCCGGGAAAAAATTGTCTTTCATCTGTGGATGCAAAGATCATTTTGTGAATCCCAAGAAAAACAAATGAGGGCATCCAGCGGAGCAGCTGACACCAAATCTTGTTTTCGATGGAGCTCAAAATAGGCTAGATTTATTTTGGCTGCCTCACTTTTTATCATGTCGCCCCTGGGAAAGAAAAACATGTCTTCTGTTCCAATTAGTAAGGTTAGGGTACGGCAGTTGATGATGAGATTTTTTTGAATGAAATGGTAGGGAAGTTCTACAGTGATGGTTGGCTGGCGTTTTGCAAAGTTTGGATCATGTGAGAGATACTTAAGTCTGTTCTTCTATGTTATGTTTTGGTTAATCTAAGGTTCATTATTATTTCAAGTTTGAATTCAACGTAACATAAGATAAAAAGATTATGCTTCATGAGACAAATTTTTGTGAAAATGCGATAGAAAATTTGGTAAAAGTTTGATATATTTGATGCATGTTTGTTTTTCGCGGTAATAAAAAAAGTCTTCAATTTGCATTGTTTTTCTGCCTCTGCCCATAGACTTATATTGCAAAATATCTGTTGTTTTTCTTATATTATTTCTATCAAATACAATTTCTTGCCTGTACTCCATGCATGTCAGGTTTTTGCTGGAAGTACATTCATTTCCAAGTCACCCATCTATCCAGTTTTCATGCTCATGATAACGTAAATTGCAGGGGGGGGGGGCTCTTTGGGCAATTTCACCTCAAAAGTGCTCAAAAGAGCCCTAGAATCTAAAAAAGGAGCCATGATAAATCCCAATTTAATAATTGCAATGTTATTATTATTAAAGTTCATCCAGCAGTATTCCTGAAAATAAAATATTCATTTTTTTCTCCTGAAATGTAGGCCTGCTGTATTATATTCTTTGGTTTGTCAATGGCAGAGAAATATTTCCATGTTTGGCTGAACTATGCAGTTGAGAATCCATGATCTAGTTTTAGATTTGAATCTTAATGCGAAAATGAGTACGCGTACGCCTACATATTTATTTCATATTAAGGGAATTTATCTAGTTTATTGTGGGTGAAAAAAAATTCTGTGAAATATACATAAAATCATTTCATAATTTTGTTTTGTAACTTTCTGGGATGCTCTTATTCTGTAATACCTCATCTCTCGTGCGGATGTCATCAATTTCTCTTATACCCTTTGCAATAATTCACTGCTTCGGGGAAGGCGATTATGACGGCCGAGCAACAATGCCATTTGAAGTACATCGGTGGTTCCAGCGCATCCGACATCCCACGACTGGGCATTCTCGTCCCGATCCCTTGAGGCCAATGCAAGGGCGCCTGACTGAAAGTTCATGAAAATAGCATAACGGATGAGCCAATAATTTCAGCGGGAAATATAATACATTATAGCCCCAAGGACAGGATTTTATTGAGTATATTGTCGAAGTATATTAGTATAGATGGTGAAGCTTTTTTTCACAGATATGATTAAAGTTTTTTTTGTTCCCGTGACAGATTTCTTTGCAGTATCATTTTCATAAATGTATTTTTTTCCATTTGGATATTGTCATTGATATTTTCTCGTGGAATTATTTTTCTTTTCTTGTGAATATTGTAGGCATTTTTTGTTGATTGTCAGTGAATAATTCTCTATTTTGATGTAACATGATGACATTATTAGTGTGTGACAATTTCTTTTCACCAGTATGATATAAGTGTGTTTTTTTTACCATAGGGTATTTTTTGCAGTACGGTATCCGTTTCAGAAATACAATCTTTTTATTAGATTGTTGTTGATATTTCCCCTTTTGTGATTAAGAAATTGATTTGGTTTTTCATGTTATGTTTCCTGTTTATTGTACAATAACTAAGTTTTTTTTTTAATCAATAACTGCAGGATCTATCGTGATCTGGGTACCACTGCAAAAAACAGATATTTTTATGAAATATACATGTAGGCCAGTGGTTTGGTATCCTGTACATGTTTATCACCACTTTTGATATTTAAAGGGGAATGAAACCTTTGGAATAAATAGGCTTGTGTTGAAACAGAAAAAACAAAGAAGCAGATCAACTAAATTTTGATCAAAATCTGACAAACAATGAGAAAGTTATGGGCTATTCCACGGTTACTCACGTTACATTTGGAGACACCTTGACTCATACTTGGAGCTGTAACTCCATTATTACTGATAGGAACTAAACATCTCCTTATCACAACAAAGTACACAGTCTGACTATCCTTTGGTCAATTCCAGCCAAATGTTGCATTTTTCCATTTTCAAAAATTTCTTTTCGGAGCAATTTTGTTTATACTGTTTATAAGTATACAGTTTAAGGTTTACAAAAACACACTTATATTTACTATACCCTCATTCATTCATAAAATACGCAATGTACATTCTGTTGCATTGTGGTACTAAGATTTCATAGAAAATGTACAACTTTCACCCATCCTTGGCTCCTGGCAAGCAAAGGGTGCTGATGAAAAATCCCACTGTCCATGTGACCTCCAAGCAATAATTTACCATTAGCTGTATTGTTTTACACGCTGCAGTGAAACTATGAGGCACAAAATACATTTCAAGGTGTGTATGTTTGATGTCCCATAAGTCACAGTTTTGAGCATTAAGTTTCCCTCATATGCTGCCATAGACTCCTGGAGACAAGTATTGGACTTTTTTATCTACCATAGTACATGCTTGCTTCAACAAATCAAGCTGCATCTGTATTGGACTTGAAATAGCTATACTGGGGGGACATACATTTCAGTCCCATAAGTCACATGTCCCATAAGTCACATATACAGTTCGTAAACCATGCCACCTTAAAGCTGTCCATGACAGCAAAGAGAGAGACAAGAATGCTTAAAAGCTGGAGAACAGTATGCTGACTGTCAGAAAAAACAGTCTGAATATCAAAGGCAGTGCATTGAACAACAAAAAATAAGTTTGCATTGTGTGCCCAGTCCAGAAAGAAGGAGAAAACTGAATATGATCGCTAAAATGCAAAGCTGAGTGCAGGTGAATTGGGTTTGTTTCACCCTAGCTTTTAGTCATTTTTTAGGTCCAGATCATTCTCTTGGTTTTCTTGTCCCCTTAGAGTGTGCATCAACTGTTTTACATATGATGTGAACTTGGTATATACACGTAGTTCCATGGAAACTATTAAAACCTATGTCAATGTCCCATCAGTCACGAATTTTGTAGTTGAGCGACCCTCTGGATCCTGTCAAAATAAGAGCACCAGTCCTCAAGATGCATTTAAGGCTACCATGAGCAGAGCTATTAAAGCCCCTGTAAATGCCAAAAAATTGTTCAGAAGCTTGCAATCAAGATTTCTCAGAATCATTCCTGCCGCCTGCCAATAGAAAGGAACATGCGCATTTAAAGAGGACCAAAGGGTGGTGTCATAATGTCATGAACATCGAATCGCCGGTTCTAAACCTAGTCGCAGCTGCATGATCGTCTTACACATTTGTATTTGCAAAAATAAATGATTTGTGTTGTCCTTGGTTGTTACCATCATTCTGATAGTCGTAAAAAGGCACTGGTTCATAAAGCTTTTCGTAACTTAAGAGCGACTGTAAGAACGACCGATGATCCTTGTGGTAAATGTCATCATAAATTGGCAATGTTTTAGCATATAAGAAAGGATCACTAGTCATTCTGAAAAGTTGCTCCTAACTTACAACAGCTTTATGAAATGGCCCCAGGTTATTTTGTTTAGAACCAGGCCGCCATTACACCATGACAACTAACATCACTTTGGTACTCTACAAATGATGATGTCCTTACAGGCATTCAGAATTTCTATGAAAGAGATGACATATCAACCCAAGCAGCTGGCAAAAAAAGAAGTTGTGATAGGGTGCATCCCCATGGTATATTTTTTAACCAACATTTTTTGTATTGCCTGAAGTGTATAGTTAATGAATCTTGATGTTCCCTTTGTCAAATCGTGTCCCATGGGGTTCCAAATTGGCAATTTTGGCAGCCATCTTGGATTTTTCATGAAAATCAATTATTTTCATATTTTTTGCACAGACAATGGTAAATCTTCCATGTAAATGAATACACTTTTTACTATACAAGTATACATGTACATGCAGTTTAGATAGTAGAAAGCGATTGCAACTGTTTTCTAGACAGTCCAGTTAATGAATTTTTTAAAAAGAATTTATGCCAAAATTTTAATATTTTTTGTCAAAAATTTGCCTGTGCACTGATATCCATCTGTTTTATCATAAACATCAACAGCTAATGAAAAATAAGAGCATTTGACACAAAAGAGAGTATATTAACAAGAATATTGATTTACTTCATGGCAGCATTAATGTCTTAATTTCTCACATGTAATACACTGTAGTGTAAAGGTCATTTTCTTACCATACTGTATGAGACAGAGAGAAAAGCAACATTTATATGTCCTATCTGTAACAAATATGTCATATCATTATGTCCCATCAGTCACAATTGAAAGTGTGTACATTCTTTCTAACTGTTCATTTTTCATCTGTTTGCTAAATATTTATGATTGTAATTGTTTATTGATTATTTTCTACTTATTTGATTACAGTTCTTAAAACTTGATGACAAGTTAGGAAGCTTTTTTTTGGTTAATGTTCCCTTTATATAAATGAACTGCGTGAAAAGATGTTTCTGCCCTTTGTTGAATTTATTTCTGACACAATGGCATGAATTATTAAGGGTGTCATCTTATTAGGAAATATTTATTCATGCTGAAATTAAGTTTGACTTAAAAAGTCATCGCGAGGAAATGTTAATTCCATGAAATGAGATAGGGTCCCATCAGTCACATTCACTTGTCCCATAAGTCACACACGATTGCACACAACTACTGAAACAAATGAAATGAATCAAGTCCAATTCAAGTACTGTTAGTGAGCCCTATCACTAGTTAATCTCCAAGCCCAAATCTAAAAACATTGTCATAAAACTGAGATAGATATGGCACTTTGAACAAAAGAGCCCAATTTGTGTGGTCCATCAATGTCCCATAAGTCACAATGACATTTCTGAATATCTAGCACCCTATGCAACCAAGCTGAAAGCATACATTTTTGTATATAGTAAGTTTAAGTATTCTTCTTTCAGTTTAATAAAGTAAATCCATGTTTGTGCAGCTACTATTTCAGATATGCACCTCAGTTATGTGGAAAAAAGTATCAAATGTCCCATAAGTCACAATGGAATTGACCCTTTGTATAAAAACAAAACTTGGGAAATCATATGCTCCTGGCAAATCTTTGGAATGTGTCGGTTACTCACGTTACATGATTTGGACATGCATAAAATGAAAAGTCGACATAAGTGAAAAGTCTCCTCATACAAGGCTTTTATGAAAGTTGATTATATCCATTTCAAAGAAGTATATTAGGGAGACAAACTTTGTATATAATTAAAAAAAATAAAGAACACATGGTTTTTACTTGGGGTGCAGATAATATGGTTACTCACATTACGGTTACTCACGTTACGTTTTGTCCATGTATGGTTAACAACACACATGTCATTGAAAATTCAATAATGTGTGTAAATTTCATTGCTAGGAACATCAAAAAGAGATTTTGTACCAAAAATTTGAACAATTGGAGCTTTATTGGGGAGTAGGAAGGAAAAGTATGATTTCGCTTAATAATTATGCATAAATTTAGCATAATCGCTTAATACCAATTTGCATGAAATAAATTACTATATAGTATTGTAGATTATGTCCAAGACAACCTGCACGCAAATTTTCGGCGTGATCGTGCGGCCAATGGCCGAGATCTCAAGGGGGCCTGGGAGCCCCCCCCCCGGGCCATATCAACTCCCAAAATACCCCCGCCTAGATAGGGTTACAGGTAAGGGCATTCAATGTGTTGTCCGAACACATTGAATGCCCTTAAGTTTGGTTAATCAAAACCAAGTCTTACTAATGCACTCTCGCATTGTGAATACTTCTACTTAATATTCAAGTTTTTGCGTGATTGTATGACCACTGATATTTTGATGAACAAAGAGTCGCATCAAAGAGATGTACCCTCATTTTGCTTTTGATTAATCAAAAATAACTTCACAACTCACCATGAGACTTAAAACTTGACATCCCACAGAAAATGTTACCGAACTGAATAATTTTTACTGGTTACTCACATTACATGATGGTTACTCACGTTACAGTTTTTCTTCATCATTTTTATAAAAAAATTGTACTTTTTAATGATTTTGATAGTCATCACTGTGTCAAAGATTGTTTGAAGGAAGAGAATTTAAAATCCCACCAATTAACTGTGAAGAATTTTTCTCTCAGAAAAAAAGTCAGTTTTTTCGGTTACTCACGTTACATCACCTGAGCAGGTTGCAATATTTATTTTTGAATGAGTACTACAAATTTACTTGAAAAGCGGTTGTGTATTTTAAGTAATTTGACTCTTCTAAACTTCAGAAATGTATAAAGTGGTATGTTGTTGCAATAACCAAATGGTAATAAGGCATATTTCATTTTTCACTATTTTTCTTGTATTTTGGTACACAATGGAAGACACAACTTTTGACCATTTTTTTCCAAAGTATACTTATGAAAATAAACTTTTTATTTCTTGTTCCTGAAACTATCATGTATGAAGGACTTAAAGTATTAAAAAATTCAAGAAAATATTGAATTTGAATTTTTAAGCTCATGTCCACCAACCTGTGGAATTGCCCTTATGAGCATTTGAATATTGCAATCACTAATACGCTATGGAGATCCTCCAATTGGCCATTCGACAAGGATGTGTGATGTCACATGTGAACAACTTTCCCTTTGATGGACTATAAAATACCCCCCAAATGTCTCTTTGCTTTTTCTTATGGTGATACAAACTCTTTATCCATGATGTATTCTTTAAAAATTTGTTTTACATGCCCTCCTTGAGAAAGAATTCATGATCTACAGATAGATGTGATAAAAGAGGCAATTTAAGTGAAATATATACTATCAAAAGATTTGTTCACAAGTGACATCACACATCTTTGTCACATTGCCAATGTGATGATCACCATAGCATTAGTGATCGCAATATGCAAATGCTCATAAACTTTGTCATTATTTGTCTGATTGTTCTCAAACTTCTGTTGATATGTTTTTTGATTTTTCTTTTTTCACACAACCTATCTTGTTCGAAAGGTTTCATTCTCATTTAATACATAGTGTGACACCACATGAAAAAAATACTCTGTAAAGAAAGTAGAAAATTGGAAATTTCCCACTCTGTCATAGTGTGAGTGGTTTTTGTGTTTATTTTAAATTTTGATTTTTGGGGGAGAGGGGTTACAGTTTTCAAGGAGAATAAGTGATTCATTCTGTACTCATTAAAAAAAAAAAATTGTCCCGTTTCCACACAGTCGATCCACTGATTTTGAAGTGCATCGTAACTGGCTAGCCCTCACACATAGTCTACCCGTGTCCAAATGGTACTTTGAGGTAAGTTCACATAAAAAAGAAAAAAATCTTTTAAATATTTCATTAAGAAAATAGTAAACCTTCTCGTACAAAGGGTTTTGTATGAGTTGAAGTGTACATGAAGGTAACAGCTATGATTAAAGTTATCTGATTTCTACATCAGTCACTGGCATATTGTGGTTTTAAACCAGAAGATTTTTTGCTGACCAATGCTATTTGCCCATTTTTGTTTTAATATCATGGCCATCATGGCCACAATATTTCAATAAACCATTACCAATGTTGATCCGAACATGTTCATCTATAGGTTTAGAATCGAGATCAAATTCCTGTAAACTGTTCAAGAAGCTTATGAATACAAGCCTGAAGTTACTCATGGTTTGCCAGACATAGCAGTGATTTAGCACATGATTTGCCCTAGAATCGAAGAAGTAACATTTCATTTTACATTTTTACAATTGATATTGAATATACTTTCTGTATGAATCTGGATTGTTTTATGTTGTTTTTGCATTATTTGTTATGTACTTAATTTGCTGTTTTTGTTTTTGTTGAACCCACACATAATCGTGACTAATTTTATGTACTACAATTCATTTCAGACTTTCAAAATTCAACCAATTGATCTAAAAATGACTTTTTGATTTGATAAAAGACTAATTTTTGATATGACCCAATCTGCATTCCTAAAGTATTAATTCAATAACCTTGTTTTTCGTTTCTCTCTTCATATTACGATGAAGGGTAATTCATATAGAAGTATATTGTTATTACATGATTAAATGTATTTCTATTTTGTTTTATTCCATACTATACATGTAGGCACCAGCCAATGTGGAGAATCTCTCAACGCGATTTTCAATTCTTGTAGGTGATGTCCAGGCATTGGCTGGTGTTCAATTTTACATTTCCTTTTGTGATTTTTCCATTGCTGTCATGCTTCTTGCCTGGAAATGAAATAAACAAATGAAATAAATACATAAATTGATGACTGGTGTAAAATATGTATCTCTATAATCTGTAAAACACTTGTTGCTTTGATGTATTATGTGCTGTATATTTGAAAAGCCTTGCAATGCTTGCGGCATACAGCATCATAATTACATGTTGCCCTTAGATTTACAGTAAACGAGAAGCCTATTCAAACTTCTCACAATTCTTCTATTTGTAGGACACTTCAGAATGGACTCTGGATTACCCACCATTCTTTGCATGGTTCGAGTACGTCCTGTCCCAGGTCGCCGTGTTCTTCGACCCTGAAATGCTCAAGGTCGATAACCTCGGCTACGCGTCAGCAGCCACCGTCCTCTTCCAGCGACTCTCTGTCATCGTAACGGATCTTGTCTTGGCGTATGCAGTCAAAGAGTAAGTCGGATATCCTGTGAAATGTTCGTCCATGAATTGTCTGTGTGATTTTAGGAGCAAAAAAAAAATCATCAGAATCTGGACCAGATTTCAGAGAGAAATTATAACCATGGTAACATTGCATTATGTGAACTGCCGTGGTGACATCTTGCTAGCCAATCAGCCGAGATTTCAATTGTGGCAAAGTTTACACCATAATTGTAAATTTCATTATAAAACAAGCACCAGATGTTGAGTTTTCCAACTCGATTATGACAATTTTGGATCCACAATAGAAATGTGATTTCATTATAATAGGTCAAGAGTTTATGTGCCTTATGTATAAATGTAATAATACTTTTACATACTTTGCCTTTTCTATTAAACACCCTTGCCCATTGCAGTTTTCCCTTAGTTTTTTCTTGATTCTGAGCTTTCATAACATTAATTTTCAGTGACAAACTGTTGAAAGTTCCTAGTATATTCTTTGTGTCTGATTGGCTCAGATCGATTCAGTGACAAGGAATGTTTTGTGAAAGTGTCCCATGATCTGATTCTGTCACTAGAAAATGTATTCCTTCCTGGTTGATTCACAATATTCTGTAAATGTACATGTACAAGTTACTGATTTCCTTGCATCTGATTGTTTAAGAGTAAATTACCGATAACAAGGTTTTGTGAAAGGGTCCCGTGATCTGATTCTGTCACTGTAACATGTATTCCCTCCCGATTGATTCACGATTTTCTGTTTTAAGATCCTGAATTCCATGCATCCGATTGGCTCAGAGTGATTCAGTGACAAGATGTCTTGTGAAAGGATCCCCTGATGTGTTGGTGTTGTCTGGTAAACAGTGCTCTCATTAAAAAAAGAATAAACATGTATGCGCCGATATATCTGCTTCTGTCACTGGGGCATATACATGTATTTCCTCCCGATTGATTCACAGTGTAATTTCAGTTCCATGCATCTGCTTGGCTCAGAGCGAATCTCCAACAAGGTATTTCGTGAAAGGCTTCTCCTGATCTGATTTTGTCACCAGAATATGAATTCTTTCCCAATTGGTTCACAATTATCTGTTAATATGAGATCCTGAATTTCTTGCATCTGGTTGGCTCAGAGCAATTTACATACAAGAGGTTTTGTAAAATGATCCCCCTGATCTGATTCAGCCACTAGCACATGAATTCCCTCCTGTTTGATTGACAACATTCTGTTATGAGTATTCCATGAATTTGATTGGCTCAGAGTGATTCACTGACAAGAGGTTTTGTGAAAGGGTTCCCCTGATCTGATTCTGTCACTGGGACATGAATTCCCTCCTGATGGATTCACTGGTGGGAATAGGGTTTCCATTAAGTCCTTCCTGCTCAGCAGGGATCCATTCCGGGAGGAATACTTGACAGAAGAAGTCTAATTGTGTCTTCGCATTTCTGCTTCTTCTAGTATGAATTAGAATTCAATGAAAGTATGTCGTACTTTATAGCTTTCATTCTCTATAGATTTGCAAAAGTGATTGTAATTTGTTTCATGTTTATGGATAATTTGTTTTCTTTTCTGGAAGGATAGTCTGATTTCTCTTGTTGGAGTCCATCCTATGGAAAGGTGAAATATAATGTGTGACCGTTCTCTGCCTTTGTACATTTTGTTTTACGTGTAATAAAATGGATAAAGAAAGAGAAAAAGCCACTACGCACCTAACGATTGGTCTGCGACCCGATCATGGAATAAAACGTAGTATGAGTTTGATGCTAATTATTGAGACATGGAATATCTTACTGTATAATATTCTAGATCATCGCGAGTACATATTCAAATCTGGGGCTATATGCTTTCATCCTTATTAGAATAAAATTGAATTTGATATCTACACTAGACGTAATAACGTCATTGCAGTCTAAAACAAATTTGGCGTTGACTCAATAAAGGCTTGCAATCATCTAAAATTGTCTTTCATTTACATCAGTTACATGTACATGGAATTTGACCCTCAAATAAAAAGAAACCTTTCATTTACATTTTCAGAAAATTAGCAAAATGTGATTTTATCCAAAATTGGATCACATACCAGTTGTAAGATGTGCGGTGGCCTTTAACCCTATCTAGACTGGGATGCTCACTGACTTTTACTTTCAAATCTTGCTCATCTTTTGAGACCAAATTTGCAACGCTCGGGTATGCGGTTCTGAAATTACGCAACATTTCGTGCATGTCAGACCAAAAATTGCTCAAGAACTTGATTTTGTGTGCAAAGTCAATGCAAATTGTGTTTTCAAACCAAAAATCTATGTATGATTATTTTAGTTGTACTTGTCTTTATGGATTTATTTTATGCTGTTTAGGATCCCAAAAGAGTTCCCGACAAAGTTCATTGAAATAAAAATGAAAAACAAAAGATCAAGAAAACATTGAAATACATAAGAAACTGCAAAAAACAATATAATACATAAGAAATTGATCTGATATTTCAAATTTGTTCACATTCATTTGCTAGGAACACCAAAAATTCGAATATTTATCTTTATTTAGGGTATCAGAGGAAAAGATTTTGCATTCTAAAAATCAATTAAAAGCGATTTGCATGAAATAAATTAATACAGATTTTTGTAGATTATGTCACAGATAGAATGCTTGCCAATTTACGGTGCATTTGCAAACTCTCAAGGGGGAGCCTGGGAGCCCCCCCACCCCGGCCATATGATCTCCCAAAATACCCGGTTAAAGGCCCTTCAAAAGCTGCAAATTTAAGTGTGTCATCATATTATGAGCAAGTCTTTGTGTCCCAGTGCCAATCACAAACTAGCTTGATTGATCATACATTTTGTTTGCACAATTATTTTCACATGTAATATTCAAGGTAACCCATCATAGTCCCATTGATAATAATGTTTTGAGAATGGGGAAGACCCAGTAACCTTAAACAATCAATTGATTGTAATCTTTTCCCTGGTTCATCATCTCTTTATAGTGCAATAGAATACATGTATGGGGGAGGGGGAGGGGCGAGAGTCATTCTGAGCCCCCATGTATTTTCCCCTTGTTCATCACCTTGAAATATAAATATAGTGCAACAGAATACATATATAAGGGGGAGGGGATCCCCTGAGTCCTTGTGTAATTTTCTCCCTTTTTCATCATCTTAAAATATGAATATAGTGCAATGGAATACTTGCATGGGGTAGGAGGGGGGGGGGTCACACCAAGCTTTCATGTATTTTTCCCTGGTTCATCTTCCTGAGATATGAATACATTGCAATAGAAAGCTTGGAGAGTGGGGGGGGGGGGGTGGCCTGAGCCCCCATGTGTTTCTCTTCCCTTGTTCATCATCTTTATACATGTATATGAATACAGTGAAATATGTAGGGGGGGGTCACCCTGAGCCCCTGTGTATTTTCACCCTTGTTCACCATCTTGTGATATGAATATAGTGCAATATTTAGAGTACACATACAGTTGGGGGGGGTCCCCCAAACCCCCATGTATTTGTAACCCTGGTTCATCATGCAAGAGAATATGTATGAAGGGGCTCCCCTGAGCCCACATGTAATATTGTCCCTGGTTCATCATTTTTAGATATTAATATAATGTAATATAATACATATATGGCGAGTGTTGCCCTCCGCCCCCATGTATTAGAATATAGTAATGAAATCTGGAATACATGTACATGTAATGGTAATCCAGTATCATTGCTCATCTTTCACAAGTCTTGGGAGATCAAATGTCATGTTCATATATGTAGGGTCAATGAACGTAATAGATATTAACGGTGGGTTTTTTTTTGTGAATGATAATTCTAATCATTTTGAAAGAGGTACCGGTACTCCACTTGTTTTTCCCTGGTTCATCATCTTTAGATATGAATATAGTGCAATGGAATATAGGGGATGCCCTAATCCCCCATGTAGTTTTCCCCCTGTTCCGTCACAGTGCAATATTTATGGGGGGGGGGGATTCGCCCCAAGCCGCCATGTATTTTTCCCCTGGTTCATCTTTAAATATGAACATGTACTGGTCTGATCAGTTCATTATGTAGTACATGTATGCAGATAATGTTCATCCATGATGAACTTAAAATACCGTATTTCGTATTGAGACAAAAAATTTTTTAGCAAAATCTCTTGTGCAAAATCAGATTTATTGCATGAAGCATTAAGGGGAAGCCTTGAAAACAGTAACACAGAGTCCAAATTATTGCTTGATCAATACTACATATGTAGCTCTGTAATGCTGCATTTTTTCTCCCAGTGAAAAAGAATTTAGAATGAGTTCATTGTATTGAAATCGTGGCTAATATTGGGCATTACAGTGGAAAAAGGAAGTCAGGGATGGAAGTTTTCCTTCCAAACATGATAACATTCAATTTCTCTGTTGATGGCTTTGAATAGCAAATTATACAATTCGACCCATTCACTTCTGTACCAAATGTTTTTTTGTTTTTTTACTTAATTATTTACCTTTATCGAGTAAAGTTTATTAAGAATATACATGTAGATCTGTTTTTCTCTCACCATGTAAATGACGAACTACATGTAGTATTTTTTTATAGGTTTATTTGTTTACCTCTCCTTCATAACATTTTATATTGACTTCAAAGAATTACATGTCTTTCTCTCTCATTATTATGTTAAACTACATGTACATGTAGTATATGTTTACTAGTTTATTGAGAATATCTATGTTACTCTCTCACCTGTAAATGTTGATTGTAATATTGAATATGTAGAAGGTTTGTTTACCTTTCCCTTAATTGTATTAAGTTTATGAGTAAAATTGATTGACTTTAAAAGAATCTTCATAATGTAAATGTTGTCATTTTGTTTGAAATTCATTCATATTCAGGAATTGGTGCAATTTCAGGGACTCATCCCATACCACTGGCATAAATTTGAAAGTTGATATTCATGAACTAACATTTCCAAGCTCTCTGCTTATCTATTCAAATCTATGGGCAGCACTTGAAACCAATTTAGGAGATAGGAGTGAAGAGGGGGAAAGAATCTGTTTATAGCTCTACACTGGTCAGTAGTTACATGTACAATCAAAAGCATTTGTTTCACACCCCACCACTATTGCCAGAAAAAAACAGATTTTTGATATTTCAGAGTGACTACAGTGTCATAAATAATGTCCTAAAACAGGAGTTTTCCCAGAAAATTTGTACATGTACATTGCCAGATAACGAGAACTTTTGCAAGGATTTATCAAAGTTGCAGGGATCTCTGCAGCTTGAGAGCAGCTTACAAGAACTTTTGACGATGGGTAAAAAGAATTTCTTGTATGCCTCTAGGAATGTCAGAGGCTTCCTGCTAGCTACATGTAATATTAAAAGTAAAAGAACCTTATCTAGTTAAGGCTGGTGGGAATGCAAGAAATGATTTGATAGTCTACTATTTCGGGGATGTAAAATTAAAGTTCTGGTAATTTGCAAGTAATTTTGTGATTGGATAGGTAATAAAACAACTTTTTATTGTAATCTCGACAGGGGCTTTTACACCTTCCCAATCATGAAAAAAGGTCTCAAAAAGTTTCTCTTTGCATTTCTCTACACATTCAGATCTGCCTGAATCAGGATACATTATTAAAGTTCTCAAATACAGTTTTCAGTTTGCTACAAGACTCACATTTCTGTAGCGAATGTTCTACATTCTTCTTCTGAACATTGTATCAATATTTGTTTTCAGACTACAACCTTGTTGAACGGATTTTGAAAAAGTACCCACGATCTTGCAGTTATTTTCTGTCCTAAAGGAATATATCACAGCTTGTGTTTTTGCAACTTCTTTTTTGCCTACTCACAAAATATTATTTTTATGATTGGATGGATATGAAAGATCTTAGCAGGAAAAGGAGGAGTACATGTAAAGTGTTGGGGTTTATTAGACAGCTAAACTCCCTTCTCCCCAGATGCTGTTAGAAATAGAGTTAAATAGTGGAGGCAACAAGCATCTTGACATTTTATCGCTGCGTCTGTTGCTCTCAACCGAGAAAGAAAGGCTCGCTCGTTCTCCCCGAGGAGCATTAAAAGTGTAGCTCCCGTGAGAGCATTTAACAACCTCTTTCTGTATCAATCTGTCTCCACCCATCTCTTATTCTTTCTAGTCTTTTGCTTTACTTTCATTATTATTTGTTTCCTGCGGTTTCTATGTCAACATTTCCTTTGAAAAGAGAAGAAATTCTAAACAGTACTTTAAATACATGTACATGTATCTCTTTTGTATCTGATTTGTACTTTTTAACATCAAAACATACATTATACAGTACCATTTCCTGTCAACGTATAAATATCCCCGAATATTGGTAGGCCTACTTTACAACAAACTATATGTCTACATGTACCTGTATCTTCTCCCTTAATTCTCCCCCCCCCCTTCTCTCTTTCTCAAAAAAGAAAATAGAGAGTTCTACACCCATTAGCAATGCAATCTAGATCTGTTACTTGTCTGGAAGAGAAAAATGGTCATTATGTGGTTAGAAATTTGGTATCGTGTTACTTTTGCTGACATTTCTTTTTGTGAAAACGAATATCAATGAAAACTCTTGGAAGATGTTTGCATGATATCATGTTTCTCTGGAGAGTAACCATCCATTTTGAGTAGTGATAAGATTTGTAATTAATCCTCCATCTCTTTAATACCTCTTTTGAGTTTTCCTTTTTTTTACTGTTATTCAATGTTTTTTGCCAACAATCATGAACATCTGTACAGTATGTTGGCTTTTCTAGCAGCCTCTATCTCTCTACCTCTGCCTCTCAGCGTAGCCAGATTTGAACAGTGGAAGTGCAGGACACTTCAGGATCAGAACAGTTGCATAATTTTTTTTTGATAACTTAAAGTGATTAAAGCAAGTTAGCAAAAATTTTGTGATTTTTACATACTCTTTAATGAAATATACCATTTTCCCATTTTATTACTCTGCATCTAAATAAGGAAAAAAATAATACGTGTGACTATTTTCTCATGAATGTGTTTGAAATTGTAAAATATGTGACAAACGTCATCCCAGGAAAGATTGTACGAAGGACGCAGGACAAATTGCTGAAATACGGGACAGTCCCTTGAAAGCCCCATCTTTCTCCTTCTCTATCTCTCTCTCTGCCTATCTCTCTTCTCCTTTACGCCAAATTGCTCACCAATTCATGTATTTAGGGCTAGTCAACATAGCAACCTGATCGCTTGCTTGGTCAGAATTCTCGTAAGCAGGGCTGTGGTCAGTACTTGACGTATTGACCCAATCACTTTTGAAGTAATTCTAGCCTTCATTATACATTTATTGGGGAGGATGTATGAGAGTGGTCAGGTCAAGCTACATATGAAGCTCGAAAAGGTATTCAGTCTGCTCCATTACCAGAATACCCAACATTACAAGAACTTGTTCAAGCCTCGAAATACAACTGTAAACAATTTAAGTAGATATGTAACACATTCACACCGACCCGAAGCAGAACCTTTCAGGACCCACCGTAATTTCTTGAAGTTACAAGCATGCTCGGTATGGTGTGATTAGCCCACAGTGCCCGCACCTACTTACATGTATTAATTACCGGCTTAGGTTGAGACTTGTGAAAGATCTCGTACTTTGCTTTTCACACTACCAAAATACCTCGGCCCCAAGGACAAATCCCTTGAGAAAGTTCTTGTAGTTTCGGCAAGTACCTACTAATTTGTAGGTATTTTGCTTTTGGCAAAAAATATCTGGTACATGTATGTTCTGATTGTGGTAGATCACTCTTCATGAGGTAAATTTCCTGATCAGAACGACACAGAATACCTGTTATTCTTGAATTAGAAGGTGGTCTGAATACGTCTAAAAGGCTAAAGAACAAATATGAGAGGAGGAAGACAGACTTGTATTTTAAAAATGGAACTCAGAGGGAATAATTGTCAGAGAAAGAAAGATTTACTGACTGGGGACTTTTTAACATTCAATATTCATCATACATCTTACATAGTGGTGGATATTATGTGTTTACATGTAGGTCCTCAGAACTATAATCATGCTATCATATTTATGTCTAGGGTTTTGCTTAATATTAGAAGATTCTACCAAGTCTGAATCCATGCTTGCTTTCAAACATCAAGAGAATTAAAAAGAACTTGAAAAATAGCTAGAACCTAAACAAGGTCAAAGACTTTTTGTAAACTAATAAAGACCATACAAGAATGCAAGTACCCTGGATTTAGATGCAACTTGTGTGCAATGAAGTATGATGGTTTCAGCTTCATTGCATGTGCTTCATTTGCAACATTCGTGGCCTAACGACGGCCTTCAACAAGTTTCCTTTGAGCACCATTGTGGTATTGATTTTGGTCGCAGTTCCAGAAATGTAGCTAGTGTAACGAGAATATGGAGCGTTGCTTTAGTAATTTCATCGCTTTATTCTATATAACTGTAGTTAAAGTTCCATGGGATATTTGTAAGATAATAGAAAAATGCAACAGCTTCTGCGACAATTGCTCCGATGGAAAATATGCACATCGAGCCAAACATACAATCTGAGCTCCAAAACTAAATAAACCCTAGTTCTTATCTTTACATTATGCTTATCCAAAAACTCTACCACAATCATAGCTTTAACCCTATGCCCTTTTGAGATATGACAAATGGAGAAAATGCCCGGGGGGGGGGGGCCACTTACATGTACATTGACAAGTGGATACCACGATAGGGCACGTTACGTACGTAACGTGATAAGGGTGGCAAAACACAAAAATAATGAAAATAATGAAAATTACGTGTTTAGTGTCGAATTTGTGGGGATGATAAAACAAAATAATTCTCTGAATAAATAGTTAAAACAGAAATCAAGCACTTACCAAGTTACCACGATTATATGGATGATGGTCTAACGAGTGGCAGTTCCCTGGGCCCGGGGGGGCCACTTACATTGACGAGTGGATACCATGCGCGACCAAAAAAACACATAAAAAGGATGTCCTTTTCACGATAGGGCACGTTACATACGTAACGTGATAAGGGTGTCAAAAACACAAAAATAATGAAAAAAGGGTATCTTTTTCACTAGGAAAATTACGTGTTTAGGGTCGAATTTGTGGGGATGATAAAACAAAATTAAAGTGTTTTGTATAAAAGGATTTCCTTTTTGCCCCAACACTTTGTGTTTAGAGTCCGATTTGCGCGAGGTGTAGAAGGTGGGGTCGTACTAAACCAAATAAGGTAAAGCCGACGACCGAAGGACCCGTAACAATAAAACATTCCTGTACTTGTTTAGGGGTTCATTTCAAGGCGGAATATTTGCCAAGAATGGTTTTGTTTCCAATACTTGTTAAGGGTAGGATTTCACATGCCAATACTTGTTAAGGGATGCATTTCATTACTATTAACTAAAAAATAATACTTTTTATCAGTAACACATGAAAAGTAAACAAGAGATATGTTACTGACTTTGGTATTTGTCTCACCTGCATAGCAGAGTGAGACTATAGGTGCCGCTTTTCCGACGGCTGCGGCGGCCACGTCAGTATCAAATCTTAAAGGTTAAGTTTTTTAAATGACAGCATAACTTAGAAAGTATATAGACCTAGTTTTCGAAAATTGAACCTAAGCTTAATCAAGTATTATTGAATATCCTGCCTGAGTGTCACATGACCAAGGTCAAAGGTCGTTTAGGATCAATGAACTGAGCATATTTGGGGAATCAATATCGAAATATTAACCTGAGGTCAAGCTTTGAAATGTCATCATAACTTAGAAAGTATATGGACCTAGTTCATGAAACTTGGTCATAAGGGTGATAAAATATTACTGAACATCCTGAGCTTCAAGTCACATGCCCAAGGTCAAAGGTCATTTAGGGTCATGAACTTTGGCCATTTTGGGGGTATTTTTTGAATTACCATCATAACTCAGAGATTGTAATGGTCTAGTTCATAAAAATTTGACATATTGGTAATCAAGTATCACTAAAGATTCTGTGCGAGTTTCAGGTCTCATGATCAAGGTCAAACGTCATTAAGGTCAATGAACGTTGGCCATGTTGGAGGTAATTATTAAATTGCTGTCATAACTTTCAAAGTTTATAGATATACTGTAGTTTATAAAATGTGGATATACATGTAGGGGTAATCAAGTATCACTGACAAGTCTTAGGTCGCATGATCAAGGTCAATGTCAATGTCTTTTTCTGTCAATGAACATAGTATTATATCATTATATGAATGGTGTCTTTTGTGAATAATTATTTTAGTTTTCAAAGTCAGCACTGCTGCTATATTGAATCGCGTGATGCAGGTGAGACTGCCAGAGGCGCTCCACTTGTTTAAATGTACTTTTTCTTTTGAAACTATGCATAACAAATAGCTACCTGACTTTCAAGTGTAGGTCAACCTAATTGTTATAATATGACTTTTAGAACCAAATATAAATATCCCGATGCTACACGCACTCTGTGTCCATGTAACAGCATTATGCAATCTTTTACTAATAACTTAATGAAAGTTTAATCTAAATGGCCCAAAGTCCAAGTAGTATGTATGGTCTTATAAATAAAAAATTTTTTGTAAAGCCTACAAATAATAAATGTATAGTACTGAGTTACATTTCATGTATGCTGAAATGTCACAATTTGTGCCCCAACTTTAATAATGGAAAGAACCATGTATTAAATATGCAAGGAAGACATGGTTGCTTTTATGGTTTTTTTAAGGGTTATATGGGTGTATATGATTCCTGTATTCATTTGACTTTCATCACAAGAATTACCATTACCAACTAAAAATAAAGACCTGTTTATCAGTATTAAACTCATGATATGTATCTTCAAAACAAGGGATATGTATTAAACTGACTGTGGTGTTGGAAGGGTTTATTCATAGATACTTGTGAAAGAGGAAATCTATATCCATTCCATCTGATTTATTGCATTTAATATTTGAAGTTTGCAATATGAGAGTGGTCTCATTTTAGAGAGTGTAATTTGCCTGTTATACATCCATATAAATGTTTTATTGATGAATGTACACATGCATTGCAATAAACATCCTCGGATTCCTGTGAAAAATAGGACTCAATGATTTAGAAGGGCTTGAGGAGAATAGCCCGCAGTACTCTACACTCTAATACCCTTTTTACACACAATATTCTTAGCCCCGGACTATCGCTAACTCTGTACTATCCTTAACCCCGTACTATTTTTTTTTCCTTTTCACACATGCCAAATTGTTATTGCTAACCCGGATAAGGAATGCTTGCTTTTCACACCCGAAACTCGCTAACCCTGGAATACTGGTAGCTCATGCTTTAAATACATTTTGTCGATCATTCGTAGTACAAGTACTTCACTCGTACACTTTTTACACACGCTAAAATTTCCTTAACCCCGTACTATAGGTGGGGCTAAATGGCATAGTACAGGGTTTAGGTTAGCCCAATTTTGTTTTACACTAGCGATCTTAACCCCGTACTAGCGCTCGTAGCACTGCAAATGCTGCTTTTTTGCAGGGCCAAATAATCCTGTACTAAAGGTTGGGTTAGCCACCTTTGCAAAAATGCTGTTTATTCCCACCTATAGAATGGGGTTAAGGAATTTTTAGCGTGTGTAAAAAGGGTATAAGTTCCAAGGAATTAAAATCATTTCAGATCAGCTGTGAATATTGACCAGTCACATATTACATTTAGATTTAAACCCTTTTTAAAAGATTTGAGATTTAAAAGTTAATCTTTAAGATTGAAAATAAATCCAATTTTCGGCTGGTCAGTGGTCACTATTCACAGTCGATCTGGATTTATGTCAAATCCTTGAAATTTAGAATGTAGTATTAAAGAAGCATGGCTTTCTGTGAAAGACACCTAAAGGCTTTACTTGTAAATATGTTTGAAAATAATTGATAAGGAATTTGAAGTTTGCAATATGAGAGTGGTCCACTTTAGAGAGTGTAATTTGCCTGAAATACATCCATGTAAATGTTTTATTGATGAATGTACACGTGCATTGCAATAAACATCCTCGGATTCCTGTGAAAAATAGGACTCAATGATTTAGAAGGGCGTGGGAAGAATTCTGGATGGCTGAAAGTTTTGGAGCAGTGCTTCTGAACAGAGAGTCCGCAGTACTCTACACTCTAATACCCTTTTCATAAACCTATCCTCCAATTATCCGCCTAAGAGTAATGCGGATAATTCAATAAAAATTGTGTTCACAAACTCCGAAAATAAGCCGCATTATTTTTACGAGCACTCGTCCTGAAAATGGCAGATAATCGTCATGATAACTGGACACCCCCTCGGATGCGGTTGTGTTGGGAAAGGGTGACCTTGTGACCGCACCATGGCAATTATCCGCATTATTTGGAAATGCGTTCATAAACTCAAAATCTTGTCCCGATGCTGCTATTATGCGGATAATAGCAGCATAAAAAAAATGCGGATTACTCTTGTCCTCCTCCAATTTTACGACCAAATTATGCTGCTATTAGCCGCATAATTGGATTTATGAAAGGGGTATTAGTTCCAAGGAATTAAAATCATTTCACATCAGCTGTGAATATTGACCAGTCACATATTACATTTAGATTTAAACCCTTTTAAAAAGATTTGAGATTTAAAAGTTAATCTTTAAGATCGGAAAGTAAATTCAATTTTTGGCTGGTCGCTATTCACAGTCGATGTGGATTTATGTCAAATGCTTGAAATTTAGAATGTAGTAAGAAGCATGGCTTTCTGTGAAAGACATGCTTTAATTGTAAATGTGTTGGAAAATAATTTATAAGGAATTTTGAAAATATATGCTGTGTCTCTGTTGGGACACAAATTGAATCAACTCTACTTTTAAAAACACATATCAAATTGACAAATTTGGCATGAAATCAATATTTTTTTATTATAATCATAGTGCAAATTAGACTTTTTTTTAGAATTTTTGTTAAATTTGACTAAAATAGGCAATTGCATTGACCCTTCCCAGGCCTCTAAACTGAAACTTATTTCTTTTTCATACAAGGAAACTCATAAAATTCATAATGAACAAAAATATTGCTATCATAAGAATGAGCAAAATACATATGGGTCAATCCATGTCAAATCAACCAATGCTTGTCACCCGACCCTCTTCGATTTTCTTTAAACTCGCACCAAATGTTGCCCCAAGTGTCTGACGGAAAAATCTGAAATATTTTGCCCCAAGGTCAAATGGTTGCTAAGATACGGCCTCCCATAGCAACCAATGCGCACACAACAAAATTATTTTAAATAAAATTGCCTATTTTTGATTGACTACTGCAGCAAAGTTTGATTGATTACAGTCTTCATTTTAAGTAAATTGGAAGAACTTTTTGGTCTAAACATGCAGAGTATACTGTAGCGCGGTCCTGTCAACCAGATTTCGCACACGAGGTCACCGAAAATGGCGTTAAGCATCCGTGTCAATGATTTCAGAAGCATGTTTGGAGGCTCATAAATCCAAAACTAAATTAGCTTAGAACCAAATATTATGCACACTTATGGACTTTCAGATACTCAACAGAATTACAAAAAATTGACCCAAGAGTATGTGTCGTTTTCCTGTAGGGCGCCCTCAAAGTTGGATTTTTTTCAAAAGATGCCAAGTTTAAGGTCACGGATCACCTCCCGTCCCATCGAGGACGGGGACCAATTTCTGTGTTTTGATAGACATTTACCCATATTTTCAAGTGTTACTTAAGGGGCTGATTTGCGCATTCCAAAATGGTCGTAAACACCCTAAAATTGATGTTAATGACACATACATGCTTTTCAACACTTTTCAAATTGTGATAATTCAAAGATGAAGAGCCCAAAGACATTGATCTCTTCTGTGATGATAGTCTGTAATTAGTATTAAAAGGATATATCTTCAAAAATAGTTTGTATTGTTGGTAATGACCTTGAAAACACACCTAAAATTCAATAAAAACAGTAAATTGGCTAATTTTCCAGAATCAAAAGGCATTCAAATGGTGTTTACATTGACTTTCAAATGGGTGTCATTTCAAGACAAAGGGTGAGCTTAAGCTAAAACTTGAAAGACATGTTCAACTTTTGGTCTACTTTGAGCAACATAAAATATTTGAACTCAAAACCATATCATTTGACCTTGAAATTATTCCAAATATAGCTATTTGTTGCTTCATAAGTAGCATATTCAAATCACGCGTGTACATTGTACTTTGCAACACATTTCAAAATGGATTTTCTCATAGAGAGAATCCCTGATCAGGCTGATATTTGCAGTATAAGTAGTCTGTAATGGGTTCTTGGAGGATCTACAGATTAAGTACCTATTCTCTCATGACAATGACCTTGAAAATACAGCTGAAAATCATAAAAATCAATATATCATACAATTCTCATTAATAATCAAGTGTTTTTATCCACTTTTAATTGTGTGTTATTCCATCTTAGATTGTGAGTTCATGCTGATAATTGCAAATCATGTTCCACTTTTGGTCTACTTTAAGCTACATGAAATATTTGAGATCAAAACCATATCATTTGACCTTGAAATTATTCCAAATATAGCTATTTGTTGCTTTATAAGTAGCATATTCAAATCGCACGTGTACATTGTACTTTGCAACACATTTCAAAATGGATTTTCTCATAGAGAGAATACATGATCAGGCTGATATATGCAGTATTAGTAGTCTGTAATGAGTACTTGGAAAATCTACAGTTTAGGTAACTATTCTATCAAGACATGAGTGGGTTAAAAACACTTGATTACTAATGAAAATTGTATGATATATTGATTTTCATGATTTTCAGCTGTATTTTCAAGGTCATTGTCATGAGAGAATAGGTACTTAATCTGTAGATCCTCCAAGAACCCATTACAGACTACTTATACTGCAAATATCAGCCTGATCAGGTATTCTCTCTATGAGAAAATCCATTTTGAAATGTGTTGCAAAGTACAATGTACACGCGCGATTTGAATATGCTACTTATGAAGCAACAAATAGCTATATTTGGAATAATTTCAAGGTCAAATGATATGGTTTTGAGTTCAAATATTTCATTTAGCTTAAAGTAGACCAAAAGTGGAACATGATTTGCAATTATCAGCATGGACTCACAATCTAAAATGGAATAACACATATTAAATTAAAAGTGGATAAAAACACTTAATTATTAATGAAAATTGTATGATTTATTGATTTTCATGATTTTCAGCTGTATTTTCAAGGTCATTGTCATGAGAGAATAGGTACTTAATCTGTAGATCCTCCAAGAACCCATTACAGACTACTTATACTGCAAATATCAGCCTGATCAGGTACTAGTATTCTCTCTATAAGAAAATCCATTTTGAAATGTGTTGCAAAGTACATGTACAATGTACACGCGCGATATGAATATGCTACTTATGAAGCAACAAATAGCTATATTTGGAATAATTTCAAGGTCAAATGATATGGTTTTGAGTTCAAATATTATATGTTGCTTAAAGTAGACCAAAAGTTGAACATGTCCTCCAAGTTTTGGCTTAAGCTCACCCTTTGTATTGAAATGACACTCATTTGAAAGTCAATGTAAACACCATTTGAATGCCATTTGATTCTGGAAAATTAGCCAATTTACTGTTTTTATTGAATTTTAGGTGTGTTTTCAAGGTCATTACCAACAATACAAACCATTTTTGAAGATATATCCTTTTAATACTAATTACAGACTATCATCACAGAAGAGATCAATGTCTTTGGGCTCTTCATCTTTGAGTTATCACAATTTGAAAAGTGTTAAAAAGCATGTATGTGTCATTAGCATCAATTTTAGGGTGTTTACGACCATTTTGGAATGCGCAAATCAGCCCCTTAACATTCCGGTAGCAAAATTTCTCAAGTAACACTTGAAAATATTGGTAAATGTCTATCAAAACACAGAAATTGGTCCCCGTCCTCGATGGGACGGGAGGTGATCCGTGACCTTGAACTTGGCATCTTTTGAAAAAAATCCAACTTTGAGGGCGCCCTACAGGAAAACGACACATACTCTTGGGTCAATTTTTTGTAATTCTGTTGAGCATCTGGAAGTCCATAAATGTGCATAATATTTGGTTCTAAGCTAATTTAGTTTTGGATTTATGAGCCTCCAAACATGCTTCTGAAATCATTGACACGGATGCTTAACGCCATTTTCGGTGACCTCGTGTGCGAAATCCGGTTGACAGGTCCGCGCTACAGTATACTCTGCATGTTTAGACCAAAAAGTTCTTCCAATTTACTTAGAATGAAGACTGTAATCAATCAAACTTTGCTTCAGTAGTCAATCAAACATAGCCAATTTTATTTAAAATAATTTTGTTGTGTGCGCATTGGTTACTATGGGAGGCCGTATCTTAGCAACCATTTGACCTCGGGGCAAAATATTTCAGATTTTTCCGTCAGACATTTGGGGCAACATTTGGTGCGAGTTTAAAGAAAATCAAAGAGGGTCGGGTGACAAATTGTCTGAAAATTGGTTGATTTGACGTGGATTGACCCATATGTTTTGAACTTTTTGTGTCTATTTTCATTCTACAAAGGGAAGAGTTGTATTTCTGTGATCTCACAATTTTTGGTCGCATTGCCAAATTGAGAATCATGATAGCATTAGTGATTTGACATTCAAATGTCAATAACTTTCTTATTGTTTGTCCACTTGTTCTTGAATTTTTATTGATCTTTTCCTAGATTTCATGTTTTCATATGAGCTGAATTGATCCAAAAATTTTGCTCTCCTTTTTATAAAGATAAATACCAGTTGTGGTAACGATCTCAAAATGAGTTCGAACAAAATTACCACACAAGTATTTGTATACAAATACATAATATGCTCCAAATGGCTCCTGAAGAAAATGCGTAATTGCTGAGAAATTACCAAAATAAACACGGCTTTTCATAAAATGTCAAGCATTTTGCAAGGCAATATTAATACACTGTCCCACATATGCTTTTCTGTGTGAGTAATCATCAGAATGATAGTTTTTGAGCTAGATTACATTTAATGTACCAGATGTAGGTCAATGATGATGTGACCATTAACCTTGATTTAAAAGACTTTGTCATGAAAGAATTGTTTGCTGCAACTAATTTCTCTTTCATTTTAATAAGAGATTGAAAATTGTATAAAAAGTATCAGCCACCTTGTGCGAAGGACAAGTCAGTGTCACCGATCCTGTCATGTGATTCGTACAAATTGATTTTTTGCCAAGAATGAGACGTTACCAAAAACGGCGTTGCAAAACACGATGGGGCTCGAGGAGGAAGCTACCGCAAGATTATGGATATAAAATTCAATATTTGCGTGAAAAACAACACTGTGATATGCAAGCCAAGTATTCAACGAGGGCCCTCCATTGTTCCCAGCGGAAATATAAAGCCAACTTCATTCAAATCCGTATGGTTGTTTACAAGCTACTCTGTACATCTGTGTTAGAATATTTTCTGCAAATTATATTACTTTCTTGATGTTTTTCTTTTGTTGGTGAGGGTTTATGAACTCGCCTGATTCAATAAGATATTGATCCGATGGTTTTATTATCCATGCATCCTTGCCAAACAAAGTTAGAAGAAGCGATAAAGTATTAGTTTGAATTAAGCAATATTTTGTGAAAACAGTACATATTAGGCCATTATGAATATTCATTACGAGGGCCGATGAGGTCATGTTCCCACTTTCCTAGTTCTCATGTTATGTGTGTATGATTATGTCTCCTTAAACAATGTGTTGCAGTAATGCATTTAAATCAGTTTTCTTTTTCATTCTTGGTGGACAATATTTGAATGAATATAATTTTATATAATAGATTACAAAAGGATAAAGTGAGGACCTGACATAATCAGCTTGATCATTACATGTACATAGTTTTGAAGACATGCATAGAACTGTTTCCTCAAAGTAATGCCAAGTCTTAAAATGTCAGAGCTTTGCTATTCGTTGTCTGACTTTGATGAAATTTTCAGTGTTTTGTTGTCTGATTTATTCTGTCTGTTCAAATCATATAATTTTCAGCCTGGAATACCCCCTTCAAACAAGACTTCGAAAAGAGGCATTCATAATTTTCTCATAGATCTCTATGACCATCCCACTTGTTAATTCCCGTCTGGATATTTTGATATGCAAATTGTAAATTCCTGAAAAAGTAAGTCCTCAATTGAATGTTCACTGCAGTCGAACCCAAGAGTTGATAATATACATTCAATTGCTTGCATTTAAGAATTCAGACGAGTCTGAAATTTCATCTCAGCCAGACATCTTCAACATTAGTGCTGCCAAGGGAAGGACTGACAAGGTTTTTTTTTCCTGCTTTGTTCTTTTTTAATAGAAACAATTCATTTATTTTGAAATTGAATGAAACCTTGTTTATTATGAACAAATGTATGGTGTTGTCACAGCAAACCCTCTTCTTTTTCTCTTTCTTTCTTCTTTCTTTCTTTCTTTTTTTCTTTCTTTATTTATTTATTTATTTCTGTCTCCCCATCTATTTATTCATCTTCATGCATGTGTAGGCACTTGTTTATTCATAATGCGAATCATATTGCTTCATTTCTTTCTTCCTTTCCTTTTTTTCTATCTGTATCTCCATCTATTCATCTATGTATTCATCTTCCTGCATGTGTAGGCACTTGTTTATTCATAATGTGAATCATTAGGTAAGGCATTGATTAATACTATATGATTCAGTCAAGTTGGTCCTTATATATTGAATGTCAGATATATAAAAAATGAAATGTATAATTCAAACAATAAAAAGCAAAAGAAATAGTGAGCGAGGGACACCATCGACTGCCTCATTTGAGTTGTACATATCACTGTTTTTTGTGAAAAGTAAGCAAAACTTTAAAATGTCATAACACTCTCATTTTAGATCCGATTTTGATGAGATTTTTAGTGTTATGCTAGTTTGATTTTTCTCTATTATTCAAATCAACATTTTTTCTGGGGTGGACTTGACCTTAAAAACTAGTTGCCTGGAGAAAACACAAAAAACACACAAAAAAGTGTAGTACTGAAAACAAATGTGGCTTTAAAATGCAAAAAAAAAGTCAATTAGAGAGTATACATATGATATGCATATGGTATTACATGTTTCAACATTACATCGTTTTTCCTCAGAATCCACTATTATTCTAACTCTATGAACAAAGCTTCACTCCTTGTCCAAACCACCTTTTATTAAATGTACATGTAAATCTGCCTAACTCTATCACTCTCCTCCAATTTCCTTTCAGATTTTGCCTAACTCTACCCAAGCCATCCATCTACCGTCGGGAGGAAGGCATGCGAGGGTGGTCACAACCTGGCTTCATCCTCTCCATCCTTCTCATCGCAAACTTTGGGCTCCTCATCGTCGATCGTATCCTTTCCAAAATAACATACACTCAAACCTGTGTCAGGATCCACTTGTCTTTTTTGAAAACCTGTCTTTAGTGGTCACTAATATAGTCTTGCAATTGAAATTAAGACGGCATGGGATTCTACAGGGTATTAAAATGACACTAAATAGGACTTTCCCCTAGAAATAGGATTTTTTAAACTTGTAGTGAATTTTTGTTTTCAGAATTACAAAAAAAAAAATTTTTAGGCCTAAAAATAAGAAAAAAAAGGGAATAAAGAATAAGAGTTTAAGGCCACCTTTCTCAAGTGGCCACTATTTCTGTTTTCCCTTGAGTAGCCTTAATTAAGGTCAAGTCCACGCCAGAAAATGTTGATTTGAATAAATAGAGAAAAATCAAATGAGCAAAATGCTGAGGATTTCATCAAAATCGGATGTAAACTAAGAAAGTTATGACATTTCAAAGTTTTGCTTATTTTTTACAAAACAGTGATATGCACAACTTAAATGAGACAGTCTATGATGTCCCTCACTCACTATTTCTTTTGTTTTTTATTGTTTGAATTATACAGTATTTTATTTTTTTATAGATTCGACAATAAGGACCATCTTGACTGAATCATATAGTATTATACTCATTCCACATGTTAAGGGAGGAATTAATTGTTGTTTCACTTGACAATGATGAGAAAAATAGAGTATTCCCTATTTTATATATTAATAAAATACGAAAGAAATAGTGAGTGGATTATGTCATCAGTCCCCTCATTTGCATACCCAAAAGAATGTGCATATAACTGATTTGTGAAATTAAGCACAACTTTAAAATGTCATAACTTTCTTATTTTACATCCGATTTTGATGAAACTTTCAGTGTTATGCTTGTTGAATTTTTCTCTTTTTATTCAGATAAACTTTTTGTTGGGGTGGACTTGTCCTTTAAATTGACCTTTGACTGCTGTTTGTGTCTAAAGACTTCTTGATAGTGAATAAAATACAATGAGCCCCCAAATCGAATGAAATAGCCCCTAACATTTGCCCTTGAGCTCGATGAATATGTAATTTGGAATGATCTACATGTACATAAATAGGAAAAATATAGCTCAAAATAACTATAAATTATATTCTCTCAAAAAGAGAAATATCTAGAAATGTATTAAAGAGAAAATAGTCTCTTAAAGGGGAAGTTCACCCTGACAAAAAGTTTATTGTAAAAATAGCAGAAAAAATAATAAAAAATATTGCCCAAGGTTTGAGAAAAATTCATCAAGTAATTAAAAAGTTATTAGAATTTCAATTCTTTGATTTGTGACGTCATATGCGAGCAGCATTCCTACATAGCGAATGGCAAAAAATCAATGAAATGTCATTTTCTCAGAAAATTGAAAATGGTTTTCACTGTACCTTTTGTATATCAATAGACAAATCATTTCACACCCGATCATGAATAGAAAACAAAATTAAGTCATCAGGAACCATTCAAAATTTGAAATTCATGCATTTTATATTACATAACACATGGGGCAGCTGCTCGTTTATGACGTCACAAATCCAAAAGTTTGAACTCTAATAACTTTCTTACTCTTTAACGGATTTTCCTCAAACCTTCACCAATATTTTGTTCTATTTTTTCTGCTATTTTTACAACAAAGTTTTCTTCGGGGTGAACTTCCACTTTAACCAGTTTTTTGTTTTAATTTGAAACACCCCTTCAAATGTATTATCAATCATAATAATTTTGTTATTGAGGTTTTATATGTTCTTATTGTACATTACATCACATGGCCTCACAACAGGGAATTGGAATAGCAAGGCCAACACTCGAAGGCATGAGAGTAATACCAGTGTTGACATATTATTATTTTTTTTATTTAGTCATGATATAAGTTACTTGTTATAGGCAATTGTACGTGTTTAGATTAAGCTGTCAAAGCAGTCCGATATTGATGATTTTTTGGATGAAGATAATGTCAGTCTTGTCAGTAATTCAAATTAATTGGATGAAATATAGATGAGAGTTTAGATATCCAGGTCAGTGAATGTTAATTTGTTGCACTGCTCAATTTTATCGTGTTCAGCCGAATTATTGCAATGACTTGCTTTGCTTTTGCTAGAATCCATATCTGTAATTATGCATTACAAATAATCAAATTGCTTGTCCGAAAAATTTTGCTAACCAGGGTTAAATGGCCAGCTAGATTCAAAAGAAATTAAAAAGGTATTGCTAAAAGTGGAATCAATTTGTCTTCAGAATCTGTTCTTACCGATTTTATAACAGACACATCCCAAATTTTTTTTATTATTCACGTCATGTGTGCTCAATCCAACAGATTTTGGTGAAAGCCAAGTCACGATTATCATATAGATCAAAATGTTTGATCTCTCCCACCTTGTTGAGACAGAGTTATACAGGATGATGATTGTTTGATGATTGGTATTGATTGGCCAAGCCCCTGGTAATATTTTTGAGCTTTTAGTTTGCAAAGCAAAGTCCACAGACACACCCACAGCCTGCACAGTTCTATTCACTTGCTTGTTCAATCCCGAGTTCTATAAAACAAAGATTAATCTAGGAGATTGAGCATTTGTCGGTTCAGCCTCAAAATTTTAGAATACTTTGCTCTTTGAAATTAGAACTTTAGTATCAATCAGTAGAAACTTTCAAAATTAGATTAAAGAACTCTTTCTTAACTTTTATACTTTCTTTTTATCTTTATTTTCTAAGCATTTTGGAGCCCTTTAATACAGTACAGAAAATATATTCATATTTTTGCACTACCAGTATGTAATTATGAGTATTGTTTTAATGACCTTGACCTGTCATTCATGTCTCAGATATTCATTTTCAGTACAATGGTTTCCTTTTTGGGTTAATGCTTTTATCTATCACAAGAATATGCCAGGTTAGTCCTTTCTTCAACTTCAAGAGTATGCATAAAGCAAACCTTTTGCTCTTGCATTTGTTTTGCGAGTCATGTTCACACCACTGTGACGTGTTCACACCACTGTGACGTTGCTATTGTTCAAACTGCTAGCAATTGCAATTCTGAAGGCAAGAAAAGGGTTTAAGCGCAAGCAAAGGGTTATGCATAGGAAATAAAGCAATTGTTCGGGAATCCTTGATTTTGATTGGCTGTTGATCAGCATTACCATGGTAGTTACCATTGGATGGCCAAGTTACCATAATAGTAAATTTAATATGCAATGGAGCCCTGCTGAAAAGACCTTTCCTCACTCTTCCCACGACTGTGTGCCTTGTCGTATACGCTCTTTTTGCTACCCCCCCCCCCCAATGAAAAGGTTGCTATAAAAAAGCTTTTGAACAGGTTGAACATATCATGGCAATGTGAATAAAAAAGTGTCCTCTACCCATCCTCACAAAGTTGCTGTAAAGCTGCTCTAAATTTCGCGCTCACCAATGATCTAATCTAATGATCAGGGCAGATCTGGGTTTCAGATCATGAAAGGATGAGGGTAAGTCCGGAGTGAGTGGTTAGGTTTGGCGTTGGCTTGATGTGCAGATTTTGAGTACAATTTGTCATTAGAGCAAATATTTTGCTCTTTATCTTGTAGGTTTATACTTCACCTCTTTCATACAATTGCATTAACCTAAATATTTTCAGCACCGTGACGGCTCTGATCAAGTGACGATACGATTGTCCTTGAACCACCTGAAAGCTACATGTAGTCTTTCTTGTGCTCTTTCTCCATCTTGCACTCATATATCCTCACTGCTAAGACATATAGTCTGGTCTGTTAGCGTCAAAAATGCCCTACTTGTGGACACGGTGGACAAAAGCGTGATTTTTTCTCCAGACCTTTGTTTATGTATAAGAATTAAGAATGGGGTATGCTCCAAAAAATCTGGCTGCAGGAACAGTGAAAAAATGGGTGAAAATGTCAGAATTTATGAGTTCAGATTTGTCAGGTATATAGACTAGCGCTAGTGCAAAACTCAATAGCAGTGCATTATTTTGCATTGGATTAGTTCTTGAATTCAGACCCTTTTTGAACAGATCTTCTGTTTGTCCTCGCATCTCAATGCACCAAATATCTAAATGAAGATGCTAACCAAGCCGAAGGGTGACTGTGGAGGGGGTTGAATGTTGGTGTGTGTGTACATATTTTGGTCTTGGGGTAAAGGTGTGCAAGACACATTTTTTGCATGTGTTGGAAATTGTGTTGCCATGGTAACAGTGTATTATTGCAAAAATAAGGTAAAAATCTTGCAGTTAGAACCACTTCCTCTGTTTTTAACCGATTCTCATGAAATTTGGCACACACATTGGTCTTGAGGTGAAGATGTCTAAGACACACTTTTGTGTGTCTTTCAGAAATCTTGTTGCCATGGTAACAACATATTATATGGTGAAAATTGGGGAAAAAACCTTACAATTCAAACTGTTTCATCAGTTTTCAATCAATTTTCAAGAAATTTGGCACACACATTGGTATTGAAGTAAAGATGTACAAGGCACTTTATGTGTGTGTTTCCAAAATTGTGTTGCCATGGGAACAACATATTATATGGCAAAATTTAGGTAATAACCTTGCAATTTGAACTACTTCATCAGTTTTGTTGTTGTTGTTGTTTTGAACCAATTCTCATGAAATAATTATGGCTCACACATTGGCCTTGAGGTAAAGATGTGCAAGAACCTTTTGTCAGAGAGTGCATTGCCTTGGTAACCACATTTAGCCAGAAATATGGGGAAAACTCATTGTGGATCAGTCTACTTCTCAGTTTTCAGCCTGTGCTCATAAAAGTTGACACAAATATTCATTTTGGGTAAAGATTCATATTCAGTATTAAAAGGGAATCAAGCCTTCGTCATCATGTTGTGTGCATGGAAAAGGAGAAAAATAAGAATGGTGAAAGGTTTAAAGAAATCGGACAAGCAAAATATAGTTATGGCTGCTTTAAAATTAAGATCCCTACTAGTATGTAGAATTCAAATTGGCAACTGGGTAAGTAAATTATGACAAGGGGTCGGGCCGCAAGGACAACTTTCCCATAAGATTTTTGGTTTTCTCCTAAATCCCTATTCCATTGGGGCCATAATATAAACCCGGTAGTATGTTTTATGTCCTCATGAAAGAAAGATATAATTTGAAGTAAAACTTTTGAAAAAAGAAATTTTAGCTTATTAATTATTCCAGTACATGGAAGAGTGGTCCTTGCCTTCTTAAATCACTGTGACATCACATATGCGGTCAATTTGAAGTCTTCATGGGTATAGTGATTACCAATATTTATAACTTTAATATGTTCACAACTTTGTTATGGTTTGCCCGATATTGTTCAAACTTTGACCTATAAACTTGTCTGATTTTTCATTTTCCTCTAAAAACAAGTGTTTATTTGGGTTTGATTCCCCTTTATAACGTCATATAATAGCGCAGGGTATTAATCATTGTCAATAATATTTATAGGCTTTTTTTTTTGGGGGGGCGGAGAAGGTCCTTAAAAACTGACAACATAAAAATATAGAGGGTTAAAGGCCATGACCATGAGGAACTTAAACACTCTTAAAAAACACCCCTTACAGTTTTTATTGGGGGGGGGCTTTAGAAAATTGCCACATAAAGATTAAAATGAAATTATAACGACTAGGAACTTAACCCCCCCCCAAAAAAAAAAAACTTCAGTATATTAATTTAAAGCCTCAAACATTTTGCTTTAAATTTTTTTTTCCGGAATTAAATGTTTTATTTGAAGCATGAAGCAGGGGCTGTCACAGAAATATACTGAAAAAATTAAATGAAAGAAAATATAAGACTAAAATCTATCGTGCACATAGGTATATTTTTGATATGGTATGTTTCTGAGTCATGGATTTGCAAGTGAATTTCTAAAACAAGTGCAGATAATTTTGTATATATTTATATTTCTATAATAATTAGTTGCATGATTAAAGGTACACTTTAAAATATGTCAGAAAAAATATACTTAGAGAGACAGAAAACAGAAGGAGATGGCATGGTGAAGCTCAAAATCAAGAGTGATGTGAAAGTTAAAAAGAAAGAGTAGGAACGGAATATGAATATGAATAAAAGACTGAGTAGGAGAATATAAATAAACAATGGTTAATTGGGTACTGTACACAATTTTTTTTTTATCAAATCAGAATGCATTAAGCTTCAAATGAATGGTCTGAAGTGCAAAGGACTCTTCTTACCTTTGAAGGGGGGGGGGGCATTTTCTGCTAAAAAGTATTATCAGCCCCCTATTTTTTCGGGGGGGGGTTAAGTTCCTAGTCATAATCCTTTATCTGTAATTTTAATGAGGTCATTTTCTAAAGACCCCACCCCCCCCCCCAAAAAAAAAAAGAGTAATGTCTAGCTTTAAAAATGCATTGACCCCTGAGGGACAAAGGTGTAGACTGGTTTGAGCATGGGGAAGTAGAACTAAAAGTGGTATGGGGAGGGGTGCACATCTCGGGGAGGTGGAACTAAGGTTTGGAAAATCAGCTGTTGAAAGTAGAAGGGGTACACATTTTGTTTTGCTTGCCAGTGTTGGAACTCCTCTGCTTCAGCGGAAGGTTTCATATTCACCCACTGTACCTCCAGCCTATATGCCCTTAAGGGGATGCGTTTTTTAAGAGTGTTTAACATTTTTTTTGTTTCTAATGGCCACTGCCTTTAACCTTCTTTGATGTCAGATTTAAAGGACTAATCCTGCCCCTTCCCCCAAACCCAGAAATATTAATGAAGGTGATTAATACCCCCACATTCTAATGCAGAGAAGACATTTAGAATTTAATATGAATCTTTACCCTAAGATGAATATTTCTTCCAATTTAAATGAGCACTGACTAAAAACAGGGGAAGAAGTTTGATCCACAATAAGTTTTCCTACATTTCTGGCTATCATATGTGGCTACCCTGGTACAGTAATGCACTCTCTGACAAATGCAAAAAAAAGGTTCTTGCACATCTTTACCCCAAGGCCAATGTGTAAGCCGAATTTCACGAGAATTGGTTCAAAACTGATCAAGTAGTTCAAATTGCAAGTTTTTTACCTAAATTTTGCCATATGATATTTTGTTACCATGACATAACAGTTTCTGAAACACACACAAAAAGTGCCTAGTACATCTTTAATTCAATACCAACGTGTGTGCCAAATTTCATTAGAATTGATTGAAAACCGACGAAGCAGTTTGAATTGTAAGATTTTTTCCCAATTTTCACCATATAATATGTTGTTACCATGGCAACAAGATTTCTGAAAGACACACAAAAGTGTGTCTTAGACATCTTCACCTCAAGACCAATGTGTGTGCCAAATTTCATGAGAATCGGTTAAAAACAGAGGAAGTGGTTCTAACTGCAAGATTTTTACCTTATTTTTGCAATAATACACTGTTACCATGGCAACACAATTTCCAACACATGAAAAAATGTGTCTTGCACACCTTTACCCCAAGACCAAAATATGTACACACACACCAACATTCAACCCCCTCCACAGTCACCCTTCGGCTTGGTTAGCATCTTCATTTAGATATTTGGTGCATTGAGATGCGAGGACAAACAGAAGATCTGTTCAAAAAGGGTCTGAATTTAAGAACTAATCCAATGCAAAATAATGCACTGCTATTGAGTTTTGCACTAGCGCTAGTCTATATATCAGACAAATCTGAACTCATAAATTCTGACATTTTCACCCATTTTTTCACTGTTCCTGCAGCCAGATTTTTTGGAGCATACCCCATTCTTAATTCTTATACATAAACAAAGGTCTGGAGAAAAAATCACGCTTTTGTCCACCGTGTCCACATAATTCCGCTAACTGACCAGACTAATAGGCTCTCCTTTCATTCAAAAAGGACTCAGGTTCATGAAAAGGTCTTGCAAAGACCTACATTTCATTTCATTGGATTTCATTTACATTGCTGATTTATCACATGTACATGTATGAGATGTCTTTATGGAATGAATTCAGGCTTTATTACTTTTTTAACATTTTGGACTTATAATTTATTATCTAGATCAAGTGTAAAATGATCTCATGACATGAATTATATTGATAGTTATCATATTATTATCTAATATTTTTTTTAATGAATGATTATTTTGAATGCAGTAAAAGGTTGATGATACTATGACAAGCAGTCTTATACATCATACCATGATAAATCAGCAACACAAAGATCCATGGTCTCTTTGCAAGGAGCCTTTGCATAAAAGGGGGCTTTATGAATGATAATTGAGATACTTGTCAGTATCTGAAATTTCTGATTCTTCTGAAATAAAGATGAATTGAAGTCATTTCGGCGAAAAAAAGAAGGATAGCCAAAAGGCAGACAGGCATCTTTCCTAGAACATACACATGCATAGTAAAAGATGATTTACTGAGAAGAAAATTGCCTCCCCCACCTCCCCTTCTAGCTTGGGACCTATTGGGAGATAAGTTGCCTCCACTTTGAATTAATCCTTAGTGAGAAAGGCATAAAGAAGTGACCCTGACATTTCATCTCATCCCATGCAACATTCATTCTCACTCCTTGGAGCCCATTTAGACTACGGAAATGTATAGAGGTGTTAGGGTTAATATGTCCTCAGACCTTGAACCATGAGGTCTGTGGTTCAAATCCCACTGTAGCACTAAAGTCTTGGACAAGATACAATCGTGGATAGAGTGATGGTGATGATGATGATGATGATGATGATGATGATGATGATGATGATGAATGATGGTGGTAATGATGATAGTGATGGTGATGATGATGATAGTTGATGATAATTATGATGATGGTGATGAGATGGGGTGATGATGGTGATGATGATGATGATGATGATGATGATGATGATGATGATGGTGATGATGATGATGATGATGAATGATGGTGGTAATGATGATAGTGATGGTGATGATGATGATAGTTGATGATAATTATGATGATGGTGATGAGATGGGGTGATGATGGTGATGATGATGATGATGATGATGGTGATGATGATGATGGTGATGATGATGATGATGATTGTAATACTGATTATGGCGGTCATTACAAAGTTGTATCGTATTGGCGATCAGAAACTGGTGTTTTGCAACATTACATTTGTAGGATCAATGAAATACAAAATCTCATAAATGTAGCAGTTATTTTCTTTTTATTGTTTATAACTAAGTTTTTTATAACAAAGTTTTTTAGAATCATTGTCAATTTTCCCGTTTTACTATTTTTCGGACCACAAGCTTTTTTTAACCACAAAAACATCAAATCATCATTGTGATACATTTACTATCTAGGAAATCATTGATTCACAATATTACTGTATTTTTATGACATTAAAATCAACACAGGATTTGCTTGACATATTCTTGTGGTAGAAGTAGATCTTTTTATGATAAAATATGAAATAAAAGGGAAATCATGACCACTTGGAAGATGTGAGCAAGAGTTTTGATAAAGGCTAGAAAGAAGAGGGTTTGCCTGAGGGTATAGGGATCTCTGCCAATAAATCAGCGGCACCTTTCTTGTTTACCGAAATCCTGCGATATGGTCAGTTGTCTGTTGTCCCACTATATATACTTACCCCCTGGGAGTCATGTGTCGGTATGGGCTGCAGACCGATCACATTACTGTCCATCTCCCGTCAGAGGGGAGATTGGTGTAGAGGAACTTTCCGAGGTTGTCCATGCAGGGTATTGCCTTACAGAATGTCGTCAAGCACTTCATAGCCGGTTTATGGCTTCACTGGGAATTGACACGGAGGGATCAACGGGCAGGCAGAGATCCATTAGCGATGCCTTCTCTATGCCTCCACGGACTGCTAAACGGCTTGGGTTATTGGTGCAGTGCAAGTTAAAGCCATTTTGGCGGCGGATTTGTTATCCGATAGGGGGGCATTTGTCTGTATTCTTTGCACATACTATAGGCCGATCTCGTATCGCCGGGGTGAGGTGTCGTCCAGGAAGTGAATGCATGATATGGTGATATCCTATTAGCTATTCTAAACCCGTGCTGCAAAGAGGCAAAGTCAAGTTTTAGAACCATTTCCGTCTGGAGATATGAAGGAATTTGATATTTTTCTGCTTTTTAAAATGTTCCCTGTTTTCATGCACTTGGAAAAAAAATTGTGTAAAAAAAAAAGAAGAAAATATTAACGAATACTTAACATATTCATATTCTGCAGATTTGAGTGTCAAGTATTAGTCTGACAGCTAGCCTGTAATCCTCTTCATTTTATGAAGTTTGATATTTCTTGACCATTTTCTATGATTGAGGTATCAAAAAAGCAGAGATATTGAACTTTTCAGAAATTACACTTTTTTGAAACTCAGATACCACCTGCCAAGTGGCTTGTAGGTATCCTATCTTCAAATTGTTATTGCTCACTCATGTGTTGAGAAGGTATCATATGCATTATTCCAAATGAAAGAGTCTTAGACTTGAAGCTTTACCTTTAAAGGTCTTTATCTTGTTGTATCATCAGTAATTCCCTTTTTTTTCTGGGACGCTCTGTATTTGTATACTCTCCATCATTCTATGCCTATAAATAATCCCATAAGGGATATGAATTCCCCAATGTTCTTATCTAGGGTGACGCATCATATCATATTTAGATCATTATACATACAATGAATGTCTTTAATTTTTTCACACTAGAACTAGTAGAAGGGATCGGTTTCTTAGCTCCCGTGAGGATTTTACTCCACTTTTTTGTACAGTCTTTGACTTTTGATGTGAATTATTTTTGAGCTTCGATGAAGAGGAAGTTGTAATCCAATTTCGATGTGCTGCCTGTCTTGTTGTTGTCGTTGCTTGTTTTTTTTCATTTGGCTGCATTCAGTCTACCCCAATTATCCCATAAAGAGGTACACAGCTTTCATATTTCCGAAATAAATCTTATTTTGCTCTTCAATTTGGCAAGAATTGTTCACTTTTTTTCATGCTTTAAAAATGAATATTTTTATAAAACGAGCATGAAGTAATAATGAATGATTATTTTGATGAAAATTACCAATATAAATTTTTAAATAGATGTTTACTTGTGTTTATCCCATTGCCAATTGTGTGTATATTTGATATACATGTATCTCAACAGCTCAATATTCAGGAATGGCTCCATGTTTATGAATATTTCAGTACATGTATGTTTTCCCCCTCTAATCATATTTCATATGTGATTACTAACATTCAAGGCTGGTATGTTGAGGTCATGTATATAAAGTAACTATCTCTAAAAATGAATTGGTATCCTGAGATGACATTCTATCATTCAGATGACATTGAAATTTTGCATAGGACAATTTTTTTTATATCCTGTTTATCTAGAGATACACAAGAGGGCAGTGGTGTGCATAGATATATCCATCACGCACAGTATCTAACCATTGTAATGATTGCATCCATGCTACTTTGAAGAAAAGATCACATAAAAGTCAAATAAAAATAGGGTGGGGGCTATTTTATCTCTGCGATATCTATGACCTATCTCAGCAATATTTCTCAGTGAATTATTAAACTCCAAATGCTTTAATGGAATTAAAGGGAGATTTCCTACATAAGCATTGTAAGTAATACCTTAACATTATTTCTGTAGAATGGGGAATTATTTCAAGAGACTTTTCTTGATTAATATTGTCTTTGAAATGGTGCTTGTAGTGATGAGACAGTGACATCTTAAGAAAAAAAAATATTGTTCATTTTTTCAAAGAAATCCCGTAAAGTGGCGTTAGCATATAGTGCAATTGCATTTATTTTTAATTCAAATTTACGCAATCTCGCTCCTTTACCACACTTTTGGCGGAATTAATTTTATTTTTCTTTGTTTGAGTGAGAGAAGAGTGCTAAGCATTTCTAATTGGATGTTGCTTGAAAAATAGTGTTGAAGATCAAACGAAGATGAAATGGTTCTCAGAATACCAATTCTGAGAGATTTAAAGGGTATTTTATATCACTGATTTTAAAGGAGGTGAAATATTTTATTTGATTTTATCTGTGATAAAATGGTTCTCAGAATACCACCGCAGGGTAATAATATTATTGAATAGTAATAATATGTGGGGTAGATATGTACATATAGTTATAACTAAAGCTATTTTCAAATTAGACCCCCCCCAAAAAAAAAAAAATGAAAAATGAAAAAAAATATTGAGAATATAAATATCAAATATCCACAAAAAGATGACCTTTGAAATGTGATTTATGGGATTCTATGTGGCAAATCATAATTGATATCTGTGATTTTAAACTCAAATTTTTATATGTCTTTAATAGTATGAATGCAGTAGTACTGTATAATGTAGGAAAGATGTTCTTATGTTTCTTATCCCTCATACTTTTGAAAAGGGACATTCGATCGAATGGGGGGAAAATAATAACGGAGAGATGACATTGATGGCATTTTTATTCAAGAATGTTCACAACCTGACACCTCAGACCATGCCCAGAATAGCAATGAAGAATACATGTATCAGGAATATCAAAATGTGTAACATTCTGTCATAGTCTGAATGCAGTAGTATATTGAAGGAAAGATGTTTAATTTCTTATCCGTCATACTTGTGAAAAAGGACAGTCGATCAAATGAAAAAAATGATAATGGAGACAAGACATTGATGGCATTTTTATTCAAGAATGTTCACAGCCTCACACCTCAGACCATGCCCAGAATAGCAATGAAGAATACATGTATCAAGATATCAAAAGTTGTAACATTCTGTCATAGTCTGAATGCAGTAATATATTGAAGGAAAGATGTTTAATTTCTTATCCGTCATACTTGTGAAAAAGGACAGTCGATCAAATAAAAATAATAATGATGGAGACAAGACATTGATGGCATTTTTATTCAAGAATGTTCACACCTCAGACCATGCTCTGAATAGCTATGGAGAATACATGTATCAGAAATATCAAAATTTGTAACAAACTTTACTTAGAGGTTAGAAAATGTCTGTTAAAAGTAGGTCACGAAATCATCTCCTAAAACTGTTCATGATTGCTTCCTGTAGAGGCAGGTACAAGTACATTATGTATATTGCCAAGAGATTTGAAATGTATTTAAAACTCATGATTCAACAAGAATTATTCATAAATTCACTTGTGGACTAAGTGTTTGATACAAGTTTCCCTTTCCCGCTAGTGAAAATGATAATGATACTGGTGATGATGATAATGACAATGGTGATGATGATAATCATAATCATGATAATGAGAATGATGATGACAATGATGGTGATAGAAGTGGTGGTGGTGGTGGTGGTGGTGGTGATGATGATGATGATGATTGGGGTGGGGTGGTGGTGGTGATGATGATAATGATGATGATGGTGGTGGTGGTGATGATGATGGTGATGATGATGGTGATGATGATGATGATAATGGTGGCAGTGGTGGTGGTAATGATGATGGTGATGGTGATGATGATGATGATGATGATGGTGGTAGTGATGATGATGATGGTGATGGTGATGATGATGATGATGATGATGATGATGGTGGCAGTGGTGGTGGTAATGATGATGGTGATGGTGATGATGATGATGATGATGATGATGGTGGTGGTGGTGGGGTGGGGTGGTGGTGGTGGTGGTAATGATGATAATGATGATGATGGTGATGGTGATGATGATGGTGATGATGATGGTGATGATGATGGTGGTGATGATGATGGTGATGATGATGGTGATGATGATGGTGATGATGATGGTGATGATGATGATGATGATGATGATGATGGTGGTTATGGTGATGGTGATGATGATGATGATGGTGATGATGATGGTGATGATGATGATGATGATGAAAATGATAATGGTGGTGGTGGTGGTGGTGGTGGTGATGATAATGATGATCATCATCATCATCATGATGATTACAAATACAATGATAAGTTAAGATGATTATGAAAGTGCATGTGTGAAAATAGAGTAAAGAAAAAGGAGGAAGTAAAAAAAAATGGAGGAAAGAAAGATATTGAGAAAAGAAATACAATAGAAAGGCATGTATGTGTTTTATTTCTACATTTAGGTTGATACATGTACAGGCCTTTTAAACATTGATATGTTTATTATCGTTTTTCTATAGGAAACATTTTTATTTTCATCACAAATGGGTAAAATTTAAAAAGGCACCAAACGTCCAAATGAAGGCCAAGTGCTGAGACCATTGCCTTTGAAAGCCTCGGATTAATTTAAGCCTGGGATTTGTATTCAGTTTCAATGTGAAGAAAGAATGAGGGGCAAATATTTGCATTCATAATAAAAAAATTAACCTAGAACTATATATTTTTTTCTTTATCCTTCATAGGATCGAACTCTAGAGGGAGCTTTTTGGTTTGCCGTGCTACTAAACTTCAAGCACATCTATGTCTATGTAGCTCCAGCGTATTTCATCTATCTTCTTAGGACGTATTGTTTTACTGCATCAAATAAAGGCATGTATGATGAACTATTCAATTTGATTTCAGTTTGTATATTGTAGATATTTCAGTATAAAATATGTACAAAATCATGTTAAGGCCAAGTAAAATAAGAAAGTAGTTGATCGTCCTCGCGCGCATCACTTTTGGCCGCCGCATGAAAATTTTTGCTATTTACTATTTTCTAAAAAAAAAAAAAAAAAAAAAAATTGTGTTGTTTCTCGTCCTCGCCATCTTCCCTTTTTAATTGCAGCATCAATTTTCTTGTTATTAACTATTTTTATGGCTGCTGAATAACGAACAAATTCACAAGATTACTCTGGGATCTCTCTCGCAACTTTAAAAACAATTGCAAAGTCCGATATCGCCGTAATTGCAAGAAAGAAAAAAATTCTGATTTGTTTTTTTATTGGATTTTGAAGATACCATCATAAATTGGCGAGGAAATAAAGTTTGCAAACTCGGAAAAGATCGCGGATTTCTTCATTTTTAGTGCATTTCCGGGACCCCGCTTACTGAATCTGAACTAATCCGTCGCATGCTCTTGAAATATGGCGCAGATAAAACAATTCTAATGACGTAATTTGTATTTCAGCTGGGTTTTTTGGTGAGTGATAGCGCCTGTACTTAGATGTGTGTTACGGTGATTGTGTGCTTGTGACTCTGTTGGGAGAGACTGCTGACTAGCGACCGACGGATTTCCATTCTCAGCCGTTCTCTGATTGGTCAATTAAGGCAGTGCGGTGTCTGTGTGTTCCGTGTGTGTATGTGTGATGCGAAGCGTGCAGTACATGTGTTCACTGGACGTGAGGGCATAGAGTAGACACCCAGTCGTTTTATTAATTTTAACTTTACAATAACAACGATCAGGGATAGGTTTATTTTGTTGCAGTGTGTGCATGTGAAGGATATATCACAGCTCTTAATCAGCTGACTCTCTTTCCAACTTAAAAGTGTAATGATAATTGCTACATTCCAATTATTTGATTTGTTTGTTTTAGAAAGGGTCTTTTATTTTTTACTCAGTCTATCAATCCTCTCATTGATTAAAGAGAGTCTTCACTTAATTGCGTTTCATTACATTAACAGAATGTCCACTGTAATGGAAATGGAAACATGCCAGTCAATTGATGCAGCATAATGTGAAAATGGAAACATGCCGGTCAATTGACCGATATAATATGAAAATGGAAACATGCCGGTCAGTTAACCATATGTTTCAGTGTATAATGAAAATGGAAACATGCCGGTCAATTGACCAGCAAAATGTGAAAAATGGAAACATGCCGGTCAGTTTACCATATGTTTCAATGTATGATGAAAATGGAAACATGCCGCTCAGTTTACCATATGTTTCAGTGTATAATGAAAATGGAAACATGCCGGTCAATTGACCGATATAATATGAAAATGGAAACATGCCGGTCAGTTTACCATATGTTTCAGTGTATAATGAAAATGGAAACATGCCGGTCAATTGACCGATATAATATGAAAATGGAAACATGCCGGTCAATTTACCATATATTTCACTGTATAATGAAAATGGAAACATGCCGGTCAATTGGCTATATGTTTAAGTGTATAATGAAAATGGAAACATGCCGGTCAATTGACCAGCAAAATGTGAAAAATGGAAACATGCCGGTCAGTTTACCATATGTTTCAATGTATGATGAAAATGGAAACATGCCGCTCAGTTTACCATATGTTTCAGTGTATAATGAAAATGGAAACATGCCGGTCAATTGACCGATATAATATGAAAATGGAAACATGCCGGTCAGTTTACCATATGTTTCAGTGTATAATGAAAATGGAAACATGCCGGTCAATTGACCGATATAATATGAAAATGGAAACATGCCGGTCAATTTACCATATATTTCACTGTATAATGAAAGTGGAAACATGCGGGTCAATTGACCGATATGATATGAAAATGGAAACATGCCGGTCAGTTAATGTTTCAGTGTATAATGAAAATGGAAACATGCCGCTCAGTTTACCATATGTATAATGAAAATGAAAACATGCCGGTCAACTGACCAATATAATATGAAAATGGAAACATGCCAGTCACAATTGGCTATATGTTTCAGAGTATAATGAAAATGGAAACATGCCGGTCAATTGACCAATATGATATGAAAATGGAAACATGCCGGTCAGTTTACCATATGTTTCAAAATAAAAATGGAAACATGCCGGTCAATTGGCTATATGTTTCAGTGTATAATGAAAGTGGAAACATGCCGGTCAATTGACCAATATGATATGAAAATGGAAACATGCCGGTCAGTTTACCATATGTTTCAGTGTATAATGAAAATGGAAACATGCCGGTCAATTGGCTATAGGTTTCAGTGTATAATGAAAATGGAAACATGCCGGTCAATTGGCTATATGTTTCAGTGTATAATGAAAGTGGAAACATGCCGGTCAATTGACCAATATGATATGAAAATGGAAACATGCCGGTCAGTTTACCATATGTTTCAGTGTATAATGAAAATGGAAACATGCCGGTCAATTGACCGATATAATATGAAAATGGAAACATGCCGGTCAGTTTACCATATATTTCACTGTATAATGAAAGTGGAAACATGCCGGTCAATTGGCTATATGTTACATTGTATAATGAAAATGGAAACATGCCGGTCAACTGACCAATATAATATGAAAATGGAAACATGCCAGTCAATTGGCTATATGTTATAATGAAAATGGAAACATGCCGGTCAATTGACCAATATAATATGAAAATGGAAACATGCCAGTCAATTGGCTATATGTTTCAGTGTATAATGAAAATGGAAACATGCCGGTCAATTGACCAGTGCATAATGAAAATGGAAACATGCCGGTCAATTGACCAATATGATATGAAAATGGAAACATGCCGGTCAGTTTACCATATGTTTCAGTGTATAATGAAAATGGAAACATGCCGGTCAATTGGCTATAGGTTTCAGTGTATAATGAAAATGGAAACATGCCGGTCAATTGGCTATATGTTTCAGTGTATAATGAAAGTGGAAACATGCCGGTCAATTGACCAATATGATATGAAAATGGAAACATGCCGGTCAGTTTACCATATGTTTCAGTGTATAATGAAAATGGAAACATGCCGGTCAATTGACCGATATAATATGAAAATGGAAACATGCCGGTCAGTTTACCATATATTTCACTGTATAATGAAAGTGGAAACATGCCGGTCAATTGGCTATATGTTACAGTGTATAATGAAAATGGAAACATGCCGGTCAACTGACCAATATAATATGAAAATGGAAACATGCCGGTCAATTGGCTATATGTTATAATGAAAATGGAAACATGCCGGTCAATTGACCAGTGCATAATGAAAATGGAAACATGCCGGTCAATTGACCGATATAATATGAAAATGGAAACATGCACATATAGCCAATTGACCGGCATGTTTCCACTTTCATTATACACTGAAACATATAGCCAATTGACCGGCATGTTTCCATTTTCATTATACACTGAAACCTATAGCCAATTGACCGGCATGTTTCCATTTTCATTATACACTGAAACATATGGTAAACTGACCGGCATGTTTCCATTTTCATATCATATTGGTCAATTGACCGGCATGTTTCCACTTTCATTATACACTGAAACATATAGCCAATTGACCGGCATGTTTCCATTTTTATTTTGAAACATATGGTAAACTGACCGGCATGTTTCCATTTTCATATCATATTGGTCAATTGACCGGCATGTTTCCATTTTCATTATACACTGAAACATATAGCCAATTGTGACTGGCATGTTTCCATTTTCATATTATATTGGTCAGTTGACCGGCATGTTTTCATTTTCATTATACATATGGTAAACTGAGCGGCATGTTTCCATTTTCATTATACACTGAAACATTAACTGACCGGCATGTTTCCATTTTCATATCATATCGGTCAATTGACCTGCATGTTTCCACTTTCATTATACAGTGAAATATATGGTAAACTGACCGGCATGTTTCCATTTTCATATTATATCAGTCAATTGACCGGCATGTTTCCATTTTCATTATACACTGAAACATATGGTAAACTGACCGGCATGTTTCCATTTTCATATTATATCGGTCAATTGACCGGCATGTTTCCATTTTCATTATACACTGAAACATATGGTAAACTGAGCGGCATGTTTCCATTTTCATCATACATTGAAACATATGGTAAACTGACCGGCATGTTTCCATTTTCACATTTTGCTGGTCAATTGACCGGCATGTTTCCATTTTCATTATACACTTAAACATATAGCCAATTGACCGGCATGTTTCCATTTTCATTATACAGTGAAATATATGGTAAACTGACCGGCATGTTTCCATTTTCATATTATATCGGTCAATTGACCGGCATGTTTCCATTTTCATTATACACTGAAACATATGGTAAACTGACCGGCATGTTTCCATTTTCATATTATATCGGTCAATTGACCGGCATGTTTCCATTTTCATTATACACTGAAACATATGGTAAACTGAGCGGCATGTTTCCATTTTCATCATACATTGAAACATATGGTAAACTGACCGGCATGTTTCCATTTTTCACATTTTGCTGGTCAATTGACCGGCATGTTTCCATTTTCATTATACACTGAAACATATGGTTAACTGACCGGCATGTTTCCATTTTCATATTATATCGGTCAATTGACCGGCATGTTTCCATTTTCACATTATGCTGGTCAATTGACTGGCATGTTTCCATTTTCATTACAGTGGACATTCTGTTAATGTAATGAAACGCAATTAAGTGAAGACTCTCTTTAATCAATGAGAGGATTGATAGACTGAGTAAAAAATAAAAGACCCTTTCTAAAACAAACAAATCAAATAATTGGAATGTAGCAATTATCATTACACTTTTAAGTTGGAAAGAGAGTCAGCTGATTAAGAGCTGTGATATATCCTTCACATGCACACACTGCAACAAAATAAACCTATCCCTGATCGTTGTTATTGTAAAGTTAAAATTAATAAAACGACTGGGTGTCTACTCTATGCCCTCACGTCCAGTGAACACATGTACTGCACGCTTCGCATCACACATACACACACGGAACACACAGACACCGCACTGCCTTAATTGACCAATCAGAGAACGGCTGAGAATGGAAATCCGTCGGTCGCTAGCCAGCAGTGTTGGGAGAACTGCATGTGTGCTAGGATGATGTGATTGACTGTGCTGGCGCGACATGTGAATTTGTGAAATGCATTGAATTTTCTGGCGAGTTTTCTAATGTCAGGAGGCAATGCATCAAATATTCAATGAGGGATTTAATATTCAAAATCAATTTTAAAAATGAATAAAAATTGAGCAGTAGTATTAAACATTATGTAAACGAACAAGCACCCGAAAACTGCGATGCGAAACCATACCCAGAGCTAAAAATGAGATTGGCTCTGGAAAATTGAACAAGACTCCATGACAATAAAAAAGACCTCCCCCATGCATTTTTTTTACCCTTACATAAATTAAAATGTTTAAATTATTCACTTGACATGAACATTCTGTTTGACAACAATACAGTACCAGTATACATCAGTAATAATTCATCAGGGCCCTGTTGCATAAAAATTTATGTCATAATGACATAAATTTCGATCATGACATAAAATCATGCATAGCTTATGCCGTTGACATAAATTTCGTTGCATAAAAATATTTATGTATTGTTTTAGCTTATGACGCGATTTAGTTGTCATTTTTCAGCCGCAGGAAGCTCTTGCGAAAAAGGGTCTTCGGCTTTCTATTTGGACGGGATAGAGGCCTATTTTGGTATGTATCAAATTTTCATTGTTGTATATCGTAGATAATAGATATATCTCACGTTCTGACCAAAATTAAAAGTTTCTAAGTATGAGGAGATGTTTTAAATAAATCATTATCGCCGTCAATTTTATGTAATGATTGCTCGGATCCTCTCCGGCTGCTCTTAGCCGTACAACGCCGGCAGTGCTAGCCGGAGGTTCCGGCGTCTGACAAAGACAAATAATGCATGGAATCAACAACAACAGAACAGTGTTAAATAATCTTCACGACATTGAACATTGATTTTAAGGTTCAGCGTCGGATAAACACAAATAATTCATGGGATGAACACTGACAGAAAACAGTTTTAATTAATCTTCACGACATTTTATTGGACATTTTCATTCATTGATTTGAAATTAAAAGTTTTTTAAGAGCATCACTGTTCTTCCTGGAAAGATCTATGACTATGTTAACATTACTCGTTAGGCCTAGTCTAACGTTAGACTTAGAGCCGAACTGTCTAAGATTAGACTAGAAGTCTAGACTAGACACTCTAGAGTCTATACAAAACAGCTCTGTCACTCACCGTGAGGGCCTAGCCCAGCCCCAGGCCTAAATAATTAGTTGTGCTGAGCCTATGTTCGGAGATTAAAAAAAGAAAAACCTTAAATTTAGGCATGTCACTGTCAGTGTCAATGCAGGGCCAGGCCCTAGCAAGTAAAAGCTTGGCCCCTTTATTAAGTGCTAGTCTAGATCTAGATCTATTGTTATCTAGTTTTCTTTCTAGGACTAGATCAAATCTAGGGTCTAATTTAGACTTAGTCTAGCTCTAAAAAAATCTAAGTTAAACTTGTCTTAGTTACTTAGGTGAGCTGAGCTGGCCCTACAATTTAGTCTAGACTCTAGTCTAGGCCTACCCTGGTTTGGGCCTTGGTCCTGGCCAGTGAATGAGGTAGTGCAGCCCTGCCCCTGGACTGAGTCTGGCTGGGGCTCCTTCCATTCATGTTTTTATTAATAGATAGTTAAATAGATCTAGCTCAGGGCCCAAAAATTGTGTTTACATCATTAGTAAACTAATCATTTGTGGGGCCTATATATCATTTATATGAAATAAGCAAGGCTCGACATTAGCGGTGGCCCGGGGCCACCAAAAATTCATCTCGGGCAACCATTATTGAAAAAATGTTAAGTTTTGGTGGCCCGAATCGGGCAACCAATAATTTTCAAAGTAGCGCAATTTTTCTCCCGATTTTGCATGCATTTATCAACCTTCTACAGTTACAATTGCAAGCCAATTCGTCATGCGCCTTTTTTGTTAATCTACACACAAATACACACACACAAAGAGTGCATAGTCATGACAGTATGTAGGCCTACCGCTAGCATACAGTAACTATTATTCAGCCGGCCGCGCCGGCTGTCTGGCTGAGCTTTGCATGCATGAAACCAATGCAGCTAGCTGTGCACGAGCAGACTATTCAGACCCAGGGAGCTGCGATACAAAATGTTACTGCTAAGAAATCTTCCCCAGAACTTTGGAAATCTACGTCAAAGTCACATTTTACACCAATGAAATGCCCTTCTACAGTCCATATTACTGAAACCTGATTAATTGCAAGCATTAAAAGGAGGAATTATGACCTCTCTTTTGACTCAAAAAGACCGATTTCCAAATGCATTAATACACATAGGTGAGTACATCACAGTCCCATATGTGCATTTGTATGTATGTTGATATTTGGTTTATTTCGAAGCTGTGTCTCTTTGAGCCAAAAATAAATAGGCCGCTCTTTCTTTCTTGTTTACAAATGACTTCTTAAACCATTCTTAAGGAAGTAAATACTTTGGGAAGGCATTTCATTGATATGACATGTGATTTTTTTCCATCATTTTGTCAAATATAGGGAAGGAATTGTCTCACTGTTTTTTCCAGATAACTTTTGCCATTTTATTTTTTTCTTTCATTTTTTTTCAGTGATTAAACCATTTATACCCCTTCCCATTGAAAATACCTGATTAAAGAACATGTTTCTACTGAATAATAATAATTTTCCCCATTTTTTGATAATTTTGTTTTATTTTTCTTAAATTTTTTGTTTTTCTCAAAAAAAATTTTATGACCTGTTCTTTGTTTTTTTCTTTCTTCATTTTTTCTTTTGTTTTATGCAAAGTAAAATAACAGCAAGCACGATTTATATACAAGATGTACAAAGAATAGTGGTACGTGTTAGTGATTGCAGAATATTTTAGTTTGTTTTATTCATTTTTAATTAATGTTTTTCTTTATATTTTTCGGGCCACCAAACTTTATTAGTGGGCCACCAAAAAAAATTATTTGAAGGTTTAATGTGGAGCCTTGAAATAAGTAACATTATAGATCTACTAGAACTACAAAAGTTACTTTAGATCTATTCTATGTCTAATCTTTAGCCTGACTTTTAACTCTGACATCAAAATTCAAATACAATCTAGTATATGTGTAGGTTATAACTTAGACCTTTGGGAGTCCTCTGCTGCCGACGCTACGGTGATGGAGCCCCCTGGGTTTATGATAGAGCTATGGAATAGGGTGTCTAGCTCTAATATGATATTAGTTTCTAGTGCCAGGAGTAGAGGCCTAGATGATTTATTCGTTGGTAGATGTGCACTTCAATAACATGTGTAGAGTATAAGACCCTAGCAGCGAGGGGGGGGGTTCCATCTTCGTTCAAAAAACAAACAAAGTGATTAGTGTGTAATAAAGGTGATAAAATAATTTAGAAAATCCTGGGTCACCTTCTGTGTTAATGAAGAATGGAGACTACTGAACAAGAAGGTAAAGAAGGGGGGGGGGGGAGAATTACACACTGAATTAATTAAGTTAAACACTGAACTGAAAAGACATGTAACTTCACGAAAAACTGATGACTATGTTGTATGTTAATATCTAATATTAAGATATTAATGTACATCTATGATGGATTAATTTCTATTAATTTTTAAATCAGTGCACAAATAATATGCTTGGAGAAAAGGCATTTCAATTACTGGTAACTACTGGATTTGGTTTCTGATCTGTGAATAAAAATAACCATGACAAATGAAATTCTCTTGATGACTGTTATTAAGAACTCCTCATAGTATATTCTATTCCTTTTACCTATTTACTGTAAAGAGGATTTCTTTTAGATCAGTTACTAGAGGGGTGCTTTTTTTAGAAAACAAAAACTGGCAATTTGAAGTAAAGAAAATCCCTAATTGTATGAATAATAGAATTATAGGGCCTACAATTACTTATCAAAATCTTCACTAGAAGTATTCATACATTGAGTGTGTAAATCATTTTTCTAACATAAAAAAAATGAAGCCTAAATGAATCACTTGTACTTTCCTTAGTAAGTGATAAAAGGTGCAAAAAAGTGGCCTTGTTATTGTTTGCACCCATAAAGTTCGTTTACCCAATAAAAGGGGCAACTTTCAACCTTTTAAGGTGCATAATACTTAAAGATTAAAGATGTTCAAATTTTTAACCTCAATTACATGGTTCAAATCTGCGCCCTATATGATGATTAATATAACTTATGCTACACCCATAAAGGCGATTCTTAGTATGTTCATCAAACCATTTCAAGGTTGAAAGATTATACCTCATTTGCCTTAAAATAAAATATTCTGTATAACTGTACCAACACCCCTGTCAAATATATTTGACAAAATCTGTAATGATAAAAATATATTTTTTTAAAGAAGGGACTTCAGTTGTTGTTTATACAAAATGTAAATATGAATTCATTCTCATCTGTTACTATATGAAAAATTTGGTATTCACTTTTTAACAGGTGACCCACACAAACGGTGAGAAGAGGTAAAGAGAGAAAGGGGCACAGCAACTGGAAGGAGAGGGAATTCCAGACACTCTACCACTGTCTGCAATTGAATAAGAAATTTCTCTTTGGATCAGGGGGTCAAGCTTCTAGTATGAAGGTGAGTCTTTATATAAAGTTGTGTTTATTGAATATTCTAACTGTAGATACAAGTATACTACTGTACGGTAATATTTATTCTTGTCTAATTTATTATTCTTAAGAGCAGTTGCAAATGTGATGTCCTGTTCTAGTAATTTTCAAATATGAATCTCTTAAAATTCATCCACATCTTGTAATAAATACATCTTAAGTTTACTCACAAAAATGGATAATATGAATCTCGTGAATTTTTATAGAAATTCAAGTTTCAATTGGCAACTGAGCCCTCTTAATATTTCAATGAATGATATTATGGAATGCATTCACAAAAATATGTAAGAGCAACAACAATGCAACTCGTCAAAGGAAAACAAAATCTAGGAAGGCTATTGGATCCATACTATTGTAACAATTATTTTCCACTTAACTTTTGCAAGAGATTCAGATTCAGTTAATTTATATTTTGTATTAGAATCTCAACAAAGAGGCTAACAATGAGAGCTTACAAGCATAAACGCAATTTAAGTGCATTTAAGAATAAATAGTAGTAGTGGAAGGGTATATTTTCATTTTCAAGTAACACCACATATAAAAATTTTCACAAATGACTTGATTGAAATTAAATATATTCTGACTTTAATTATAAGTATATAAAAAATGATATTCGAAAGCTATTTACCCAAGTTTTATTTAACATTCTATATTTATTTTAATTATGTCTGTGATTGCAATCTCAAAAGGATCTTTCATAATCTTTTAGAGATACATCATACATGTAAATGTATGTGAACACTTTACTGTTATCAAGTTGAGTTGCTAAAGTTGTTTTCACTGATTCTTCTTATTTCAGATTGTTCAAGAGTCAAGACTGTTGAAGAGGTGACGTCATGGACCTGGTAGCACCTGGCAAGGGAACTAAATTATATTACTGTTCACCCTCAAGTATCCTAAAAACGGTTTAAAAATTTGAACATTAACAAAAGTACTAATTTTCATTTTTTCAAAGATAATAATCATTATATTGACATTGTGGATATATTTTATGATTATCATAAAATTATTATAATGTTAATGATGATAGGTCATAATAATACAAATGAACAATAGGTAGAAAAGAAGACAACCAAGAAGGAGGAAGAGAAGAAGAAAAAGAAGAGGGGAGGAAGAGAAGAAGAAAAAGAAGAGGGGTGGAAGAGGAGAAAAGGAGAAAAATAAATTACAACACTGTGAGTTCCTCTTCATGATATTACAGAAATCTTCATCTCTTTTAAGTGGAAATATCTATGAATAATATAATATATAATGATATGAAAAATACGTTTTATTTAAATCCATGTTCCACTTTTAATCATGTTTATAAAGTCATAGGACAGGTGACAAGATAAAATTGTTTCACAAATTTCTAGTGTGTATTTATTTTTAAAGTAATAAATTTACATAAAATGTCATTCTTTTTGCTTCATCTCTTTGTTGCTTTTATTGAATCAGGGGGGGGGGGTGTGGTCTAAATATGATTTGCCCCTCAGGACACACTTGTTTCCCTACTAAAAATAGTAATTAATATTTGTAGAAAATTGTAGGATTATTTTTATAAACTCTAAATATTGTCCCATGAATTGTCAAATTTGGAAAGTAATTGATTGAGGGCGAGAAATGAAAATGAGATAGATCTATGTAGAGATGCAAAGATTACACTGTATAAGTAAAAGTGAGAAAGCGGGGGCGAGGTGAATTAGAATGGGAGAAGGGAAATGAAAAAGTTTAAATGTGAAGGAGTCATTAACAGAAGAGGAGAGATGTATAGAGAATTGGTTAGATAAATTTCGTGAATGATAGTGGCCTAATCTCGGAGGGAGGGAGATAATGAAAGCGATAAAAGGATAAAGCATTTTTTTTTTTTTGGGGGGGGTTACATTTCATGAGAGAGAGATAGAAAGAAAATGGCCAGGTGCTCAAAGATGAATAAATATAAATGATTGGTGACTGGGGTATGGATTAAGGGATACAGGTGGTATGAACGTGTCCCAATTAAGGCACAAAGCCGTGATGAGTAGTGGCCCCTCATGTGCACTCCTCTTGGAATTTGGGCAATAAGTGAGCATATTCTAAAGTGGACCCCCCCCCCCCCCATCGCCCCATCTCTAATGGCCAGTTTTTGGCACGGATTAAACCCCGTCTCTTCTTTTTTATTTAGGCTTGTTTATTTGTTTTTTTTTCATGTCAAATATTTTCTTGAAGAAATTCCCCCATTGTGCTTCCACGTTTGTAACCCTCGCCGCAACTGCACTGGCAAGGTGGTTCCATGACATGCTTATATAATACAAAATTGAAATTATCAAGAAAAAATAATAATCATTGATTACAGGGATATATGCATGGTTGTCAATCGGTGTTCATGGTTTGGGGATGACTGACACAAATATTGTTCTCTGTGAAGGAGTTTTCTTTCAATTAGGGGCTTTGGAAATCTAAATTGTTATGGGGCAGACATGGCATAAAGGACGAAATTTATAAAAACTGCGAGCGAGCAAACATTTTAACTTTGTAATACAAAATCTAACTTTGTGATAGATGTTGATATGATATGAAATAGCATATATCATATTTCACTTTTTTATTTTCCTTTCTTTTGTCAGACCGAATTTTTCATGATAATGCTACCTTTCTTTCTCCAACGAGACTATTAACTAAGAACTAGATGAATAATGCAAGCGAGAAGCTGCATCTGAGATTTTCGAAAAAAATTGGATGACCTATAAATTATCAATTTTGATGACCTTTTCATATTTCCTTTTTCTTTCCTCTTTTAAATTACAATTCGTATTTCTTCTAGGCCTACCATTTTAGACTATGAACCTGAAAAAAGAAAATTAACAAAGAAAAGGCGATATTAAAAAGGATGATGAAATAAACGAGGCACGTCCTATATGCACTTTGTTGCGGGGAAGGAACATTAAACTAGAACTATCAATGAAGGTGATAAATACCCTTGCCCTTAGCCGTTACAAACTTACAATGGCAACAGTTTCAAACTATGAAAAATATATGTCTTGCCCATCTTTACCCAAGACCTCCACGAGCAAATCATGAACATAACTGATGAAGTAGTTTGAACTGCAAGATTTTGCCTAATTTTTGACACATATATTGTTACCATGACAACACGATTCCGACACATTAAAAAATATGTCCTGCACATTTTTACCTCGAGACCAATGAGCCAAATTTCATGAGAATTGGTTTAAACTAACCAAGAAGCCGGAACCAATATATTTTTGCCTAATTTAGGGCAAATAGTATGTGGTAACCATGGCAACATGATTTCCGACACACACAAAATATGTGTCTCTCACATCTTCACCTCAAACTCAATATGTAAACCAAATTTCATGAGAATTGGTTGAAAATTGATCTAGTAATTAAATCTGAAAGTTTTTTTACCAATTTTATGTCATATAATATGCCGTTACCATGGCAACATGATTTCTGACACACAAAATAGATTTTAAACCTACGGGAAGCAATTCAAATTCCAATACCAACGCCAACACTGGACTTGAAATCACCCAATGTATGTACCAAATTTCTTTTTTAATCACATTTGAATTAAGCACAAAGGGGGCGATTCTAGACTGAAAGTCAGAGTTATTATCATCATTTTGGGAGGTAGGGTGGTGCTTGAAAAATATGTGGCGTTGATATAAATTATGTCATCATTCTAAGGAAAATGTCCTATCCTCAACGAAGTAAACACATTAACTATTATGCTTAGGCCTAGTTTTGCTTATGAAAATAAGGGAAAGATTTATGATTGTTCGTTTTTCAAATATTGAAAGAATACATCATATGCTATCCAATGACACAAAAATTATTTCGAAAGTCCAAGTAAAACTCAAAATATCATCAAATTACAGAGGGCATAATTAAAGAAAATGATCGTAAAATTACCCTTAAGTCACTTATTGCAGAAAGCCGCTGTTTATGTCTTGATTTTAATCACGACATAAATTTATGTCATTCAAATGGATTTATGTCATGATTTTATGTCGCGATATCAGACATAAAGCTTTATGCAACGGATTTATGTCATTATTTGTGTTTATGTCATGATTTATGCTATATGACGTAAATCGTGACATAAATCATGACATAAATCAATACATAAACTTTTATGCAACAGGGCCCAGATTTTATTTTCCATAGATTTCCAATCAATCGTAGATATTTATACATATAAATATGTATATATATATTTCTAATCATTTATTATTACTATTGAGCATACATCGATCACATAATTCGAGCTTGACATGGCCTGACAATCATTTGAATAAAAAATAGCAAAAAAAATAGTAAATAGTAAGGACCTCCCTCATCACTGATGTCAAAAATCGGACCGAGAATATGCCTCCGTGTTCTTAAAAAAATAGTAAGATAGCAAATAGCAAGGACCTCCCTCATCACCGCTCTCAAAAAACCCGGACGATCAACTACTATCTTTTTTTACTTGGCCTAAAATGATTGGGAGCTTTAGATGAAGATTCCACCTTAAAACGAGAAGAGAATATTAGATACATGTATATGTATGATATTAAGTTTTAGTTTAGAATATAAAAAAACGATTGCAGTGTGTGTCCTCCCCCCCTCCAAAAAAAAAAGTGTTTGGTACCACAAAAATTTTTTAAAAGCCTTAAAAACGTATACACTGAAGCTTTTCGACATGCACTCATTGGAGTAAAATCGCATAAGTGGCTGGAACGCTATAGCAAAATAATATATAGAACCGAAAGAAAAAATGGACGCTGAACGGCGAGCTGTGATTGGCTGTCAAGCTTTTTGGTGTGTTCTAGTGTTCTAGTCATGCGATTTTTACTCTGATGAAAACATGTCGGAAGGCTTCAGTACATGTATGTCTGTTTTAAGGCTTTTTACAATAAAATCAATAAATAAAAAAACAAGAAAACAAGAAGTTCTTATGTATTTTGTCTAGCATAGGCAAATGGGGTATTTTTCATTCACGTCAACGTAAAAGTCAGATTTTCTTCTTCATTCTGATACCGTTATATGAAATTAACAAATATACATCAAGAAGAGCAAGAAAAGTGTAAAATTTTAACTAATCAATTTGCACAAAAAATCAGGACATATTTAGTTAGCACTACAACGATCTTGTATGAGATGGGGATGGCTCATTAGCATTTCTTTCTTGTTATTTTTCTTGTGTGGGTGTGTCGTGGTCTAGTGGTTCTGACTTTCGCCTTTCAACCAGAGGGTTGTGAGGTCGAATCCTAGCCATGGCGTGGTTTCCTTCAGCAAGAACTTTATCCACACTGTGCTGCACTCGACCCAGGTGAGGTTAATGGGTACCGGCAGGAAGTAATTCCTCAAACAGTTGTGTGCACCAGAATCGGTAGACTAGCTTAGCCGGGGTAATATAGGCTGTATAATGAACTGAAATCATGAGCCATTCTTGTTCAATAAATTTAAACCCTGTTCAAGAAAGTTTTGCATGGATGACAAGTTGCAAGCTACTGAAATCCTGCGTTTTTATTGGCTTATATCATTTTACATAATTTCTTAAATTGTTGATTTTTGTGGAACATCCTGTCTTTTTTTTCATGTACAGATGGAGGTGTGAAATGGACAAGTTTTTCTCTTGTAAGATTAATCTGCCTTGGCTCTGTGGTGGTATCTGTCTGTGCCTTGTCTTTTGGCCCATTCATTGCTATGGTAAGGATATGAAATCTTTCATAGTTTGCTCTCATATATGACTTAAAATTGTGCACATATTGGTACTGTCATTTGTGGCAACACTTATTGAATAGGACTACAAATAAGTGGTTCAGAGATGCAAACCTTTCCACTTTGGGGCATATTTTTTTCTCTTTTTTGTTGTTGCTATGAATAAGGCAGTATGTTTTGTCATGTCTTTGCATTTTAATTTCTCATGACAGAGTATGTGTCACAGTTAATTGACTGGTCGTGTCATAGATTTGTTTGCGATCCATGGTGGCATATTGCTGGTGACAAGATCGAGTAGCCATAGTCTAATTGATTCTTTGTCACTGAATCTGATATTTCTGCATTTCATCTGCATCCTAAGGGCCAGCTTCCTCAGGTGCTCTCTCGGCTGTTCCCGTTCAAGCGAGGGCTCTGCCACGCCTACTGGGCACCTAACTTCTGGGCCCTCTACAACGTGGCCGACAAGGCCCTGACCATCATCGGTATCAAGTCTGGAGTGGTCTCTGGGGACATCCTCAAGCAGAAGGCGTCCATGACTGCAGGTCTGGTCCAGGAGTTTGAGCACACGGTCCTACCTTCGGTCCCACCTATAGCCACTTTTGTGATGACAGGGCTTTCAATGATGGTGTGTATACAATGAGCAATTGCATGATATGAGTGACATGGAAGTGGTTTATCCACTTTCAAATGAAGTTACAATATTTCAACCGAGGGAGGAAAAGATGTTTTTGTCATTATAAAACTAAGATGTTACATGATAACACTCATACCAGTTTATAACCAACTTGTCATAAAAGACCAAACCTACATTTTGATAGCAAAGTCAGTCAAGGATTATTTAGCATTAGAACATCCAATTTGCACAACCAAGTGCATTTATATTTATAATCCATCCCCCTTTTTCTCTTCCGTTCTCTTTCTCTCTTCCTATTTTTCTGCATGTATCTTTCCCCCTTTTTTTTCCTATTTCTCAATCTGTCTGTTTCTCTCTTCGTTGCCTCCCCTCCTCTTTCTCAATTTCTCCCTTCCCCTCTCTGCCCCTCTCTCTCATATCCCTTTCTTAATCTTATTCATTTGTCTTTCTTGAACAGCCATCATTACTCCACCTCTGGCGCTACCCTGGCGGTCCAAACGGTTTCATCCGTTCCATCACGCTGTGTGCCTTCAGTTCGTTCATCTTTGGATGGCACGTCCATGAAAAGGCCGTCCTCTTGATGATTGTGCCTCTCAGGTGAGATTGAAGGATTTCATTAAGCAGTAGCCAGTAGTATATTTTTTTCTTTACTGTTATAAGCTACTGTAAATCTGTGTATTTGATTGGCCGAGAGAAAATTAGTCAGTGAAAATCACTCTGACGAACCTTTTCATTAAGCGTTCCCAAGAGGAGAGTTTTCTAAAGCAAATAGTGATTTTTCACTGACTTTCTTTCATTTGTGCTAATCAGATGCAAAAGTTTTCAGAAGCTTATAAGAATTGAGTGAAAATTACTGCTTATTTCATGGAAATGCTACCCAGTTGTTTTCTTTCAATGATACATACTTTTGTGGCTTGTTTCGAGGAAAAATGGTTTAATAGGCAAGTGGCAACAATTATAGTGTACGTTATGGGAAGGGGAAAGTTGGATGAAGCGTTCGTGTACAGGCCACCACACACCTTATGATTGATCTGCGACCTGATATGAAATAAAACGTAGAATTTGATGCTAATATTGAATCATGGAATGTCTTACTGTGTAATGTTTTAAATTATGGTACGAATACCTGTGTTCAAATATGACTATCCCCTAATCCTGATTAGAATAAAAGCAAATTTAATATTTAGTCATAATGATGTCATAGCAATCATATGATTGGCTACAATTTTAAACTAATGTGGCCTTTACTCTGAAATAAAGGCCTGTAATCATCTGAAATTCTTTCGGTTTTAATATGGCCCTCAAATAAAAAGATACTTTTTATTCACATTGTCAGAAAATAAGCAAAATGCGATTTGTTCCAAAATCGGATCGTGAACCAGTGGTAAGGTGTGCGGTGGCCTTGAGACATACTGTATGGTTCAGTTTTATCGAATTTTAGTAAAATTATTACTGTGTCAGAATTAAGACATTAATAGACCACTTCTAATCAGTTTCATGCGAATTATCCTACACAATGTATCTAGCACACATCATCATTTTCGATATTTATGTGGAAGGAATCTGTTTCTCCCATCATCCTCATTTTAGTTTACTGGCAGTACAAAGTTTCAAAGATGCCCAAGTCTTCCTATTATTATCCACTGTTGGTCATTTTTCGCTCTTCCCACTTCTATTCACTCCAGCAGGTTAGTAGAATATTATCTTGATTTGTTGTATGTTCTTATTTGAAATAATATTATAAAGGGCCAATTCCATGAATTAGTCAACTTCTTTGTATGCCCAGTGTCCATTTATCCACTTGTTTATTATATTTTTTTTTTTGGGGGGGGGTTGCTTCACTAGGTTACACTTCGTAATTCCGAAACCCATAAATTGCCTATATCTCGATGTTCGTTAATCAAAAAACATAAAAGGGTTCGTTAATCCGAGTGGCGTTATTCCGAAGGTTCGGTAATCCGAAAACGAAATAAGGTTCGATGTTACGAAGGTTCGTTATTCCGAAGGTTCGTATTTCCGAAGGTTCGTAATTCCGAAGGTTCATTAGTCCGAAAACGAAATGAGGTTCGTAATTCCGAAAATGAAATGAGGTTCGTAATTCCGAATGTTCGTTAGTCCGAAAACGAAGTGAGGTTCGTAAATCCGAAAACGACATAAGGTTCGTTAATCATTTTGCTTTCAGACTAACAAACCTTCAGAATTACGAACCTCATTTCGTTTTCGGGCTAACGAACCTTCAGAATTACGAATGTATGCGGCTTCACTGTACATTCTCCAGCCATGATGAATTTAGAGCATTCCATGTTTTCCTACAATGTAGGGTATACATGAAAAAAAAAAGTAATTCCATGAATGCTTCACATAAAGAGCATTGGATGTAGAGGAGTATGCATGCTATGTGACTTAATTTGTTTATTGGTGGGGGGATATGGAAATAAAGCCAAATGAAATTGTTGCCCAGAACATATTAAATAATAAAGTATTTTTTCCCCCTCAAAACGGGGGAGTAATGCTCGATTCAACCAAAATTTGTGTTTATAATCTCTCTCCATTAGGGCTGATATAGTGTTTATTTATCTGTTTTGTTTTATTTATACAGGGTGACCCCATCAGTACTCTTGTACTGTTTTCCAGGGGGCCCTGTAAACAAATATTTACAATATAACAAACGAAAAAAAATTACATAAGGAAATAACAAACAGAACATCCAAAAATATTTGTAAGTGAATACATGGAAAAAAGATGATGGTGCGTGAGTAGTGTAGTTGTTTTAATGTTTTTTTTACAATCTTTCTCTTTTGTATAGAAACCCCAATAAAAGTCTGTTTGATGATTGTCTATACCTGCTTTTGTTTTCTGTGCATGGAATCTTGTCACAGGTAGGTATACATGTATGTCCCACGTGAGAGGGGGAGGGGCAGGGAAACAATTGAGGTATTCGTAAAGGTATTCTACGTCATGTATGTGTAGTAAGGTGTATAATACTAACAGAGCTGCCAAGTACATATGTAGTACTGATTTTCAGTATTTAGTACTGAAAAGTGAGAAAAATACTGATAGTTTAATGTAAAATACTGACTTCTAAAGTGTCAGCTTTATGTGTTGTCCAATTGTATTTTTTGAAAATACTGATTTCCTCACCGAAATACTGATTTTCAACTTTAAAAATACTGAAATGTTCTTTTTCAGCTTGGCAGCTCTGTACTAATCCTAAAATTACCCCAGGGCACGTGTTTCAGAAAGGCTTTAATGGGATGTAAAGTCATGCCAAAATGTCATTGCGAACATGTTATTTAACGTGCGATGTGATTGGTGGATACATGGTAGTGAACGTCTCAAGTTCACGATCTGACTAATGTGGTGACGTGTTATGTATTGCACACACCTTGAATGTAAGGATGGCTCCACAAGATGTATGTACATGTAAATGGGGCAAGATGTGCAGATGTTTTATTTTAACCAAGCACCTGATCAAATAAACCTTGATGTAAAATTGGTAGATTTATCCAATAAAACACATTTTTTTATTTCATGCCCTTCATACATGTGTCATAACCATTATGGGGTGCACTCACTCTTATAATCTAGTAATGAGTTGGATTGAATCATTGTTATGTTGCCAGACAGAATACATCATTTAATCTTTATCATTTGTTTTCTTTCCTATATCTGCAGATCCATCAAGCAATCATTCTCCCTCCCCTACCTCCCGCTGCTGAATCCCATAGATACCATGTACATTGTGGGGCTGGTACCCCTGTATGTGTACTGTGATATCATGCATCCTCTATTAGGGCTGTCAGAACAACTGGCTTTCCTCCCTCTGTTATTGATATCAGTGTATTGCTCAGTAGGTGTTATATACTCATGGTTGCGACTCTACTCTAACACACTAAAGAGAGGGGGTGTCAAAGTAGAACATAGCAAGCAGGACTAGATATTTTTTCTTTTTCTAAATAAAATTACATACATTGAATTCCTATTATTTTTGTTGTTTTCTTCGGTTATCTGTTGCATAGTTTGACTCATGCTAGATGATTGAAAAGTACATGCCACAATTTTTAGTATTTTTATCTTCAATGCTCTTCTTCAAACATACATGTAAGCTTCAGTAAAGATAGCACTGTTGGCATGACACTGGCATCATTATGAGCTACATGTAACTGCACTGATGTTCAGTAATTAGATGTGAAAATGAAAATACTGATGGTTTCCTGCGGAAGGTTCTTAAGTTTCAGTTATATGCGTTGCCCTATTCTAAATACTTATTTTCAGTTCTTTAAAATACTGAAGTCTTCTTGTTAAGGTTAGTAGCTCTGATGTAGAGTTTGAATGAACAACATTCTTAATAGGTTTTCAGGGTCCAAATAGAACTTATAGAGAGGATTTTTATATAAAACTTAAAAACGTTTTGCCTTATTCTCTGCCATTCCAAAGTTTATATTACAATTACGACTACCTTGTGAGGTATTTATGTACAGTACACCATACATGTATGTTCATCATAAAAGTAGGTTGATTTTCATTTGTCTTCCAAAGATGTATATGAATTCTTAAGGCCTTGCCTACAAGGTTTTGCCAAATTTATTTTAAGTATGTAAATGTAGTTACTATAATTTTAAACTGCTTGTTTTGTTTTCATTTCATAACAATGTTGATGTTTCGACTCTTATCTCTCAGCTGCCTAATTGAAATATATCTGTAAAATTGATAAGATGAAGTGATAATAGGCACATAGACATAGTGCTAGCTATCAAGACATAGTGGATGTGACGTGGTGGAGCAGTTCTGACTCGTTTTGTAATCAGTGGTTGTATTCAAATCCCACCCCAGCCTAGCGTCCTTTGGCAAGATATCGACACTGCCATTCTCCACCCAGGTGTTAAATCGGTACCTGGGTGGTGTTTCATAAAGCTCTTCGTAAAGTTACGCACGACTGAAACCCGTTCTTAGGTGCTAAATCAGTTACATAGAGATATCATATAGCACAAGAAATGGTCACCAGTCGTGTGTAAAGTCATCCGTAACTTACAAAGAGCTTTATGAAACGGGCCCCTGGTAGGATTTGAACACACGGCCCTCTGATTGAAAGACGAGTCAGAACCAGTAGACCATGACATCCCTGAAATTGAGTTGGGAACAAGCATTCCATATAAGTGTTGTCCAAGTTAACCTGCGGCCACACAATCAATGATGTGAAAATTCGGTCTTTATCTATGAAGGTCAAGTCCACCCCAGGAAAATGTTGATTTGAATTAATAGAGAAAAATAAAAAATAAAACAAGAATAACGTCGAAAATATCATCAAAATCGGACGTAAAATAAGTTATGACATTTCAAAATTTCGCTTAATTTTCACAAAACGGTTATATGCACAACTCTGCAGCAAATGAGAGTCAATGTTCCTCACAATTTCTTGTTTTTTATTGTTTGAATTATACAATTTTCCAGATTTACAGATTTGACAATTGAGGACCAGCTTTACTGAACCATTAAATGTTAGACAATTGTAATTCCCCCTGTTCATGGAGGAAGAAAACTTGTTTCACCTTCCAATGAGGAGAAAATTAAAATATTTTATGTATCATACAAAAGAAATACAAGTAGTGAGTGAGTGATGTCATCAGTCCCTTCATTTGCATACTGACCAGGATGTGCATACATGTTTAAGTGAAACTTTTAAATGTCATAACTTACTTATTTTACAACCGATTTTGATGAAATTTTCAGCGTTATGCTTGATGGATTTTTCTCTTTTTTTTCAAATCAACTTTTTCTGAGGGTGGACTTGTCCTTTCATAAGAACTGGTTACAAAATATGATAACACAAACCTGTAAGTACACTGTAAACACTTGTGCTTTTAATCATGTCCTGTAACATTTGGTACTGATCTGAAATTTCACAAAGCAATAAATATCGCCATGGTATAGGTGGTTTCAAAATGAAATTTATTTCAGTTTGTACATGTACTTGATACTGTCCTGCAGTAATTTATCTTTGGTTGTGACAACATCGTCTATTACAAATCTGATTGGCTTGAATTGTCAAAATTGCAGAAGGATCGCAGGAAGATCTGACATGTCAAATGTGTGAATTCTGGGGTCCGTTGCAGAAAGAGTTGCATTTAAACGCAAGTCAAATAATCAATCGCAAGTCCCAAATACGCGCTGTTGATTGGTTGAAAATCAAGTTGCGCATGATTTTTAGAGTTGCGTGTGATTGCAACTCTTTCTGCAACGGGCCCCAGGTCTGCAATTTTTCTGCAACAGATCAAATCGCAGTTGCAGCGTATTTCAGGGTGGCCCACACTGCTATTTTGCTACAATCAGATCTTAGTGCAATCTTGTGGCATTGTGTGCTCTGGGCTTCAGCCTCATGCAGGGATGTCAACCTACAAGCAAAAATAAGGGAAGTATTTGACATGTTTTCTGCTTGCACGCATGTACAGAAATTGTTATTGGCTCAGACAATGAAGGCATAGTGTACAAACCTCAATTTCAAAAGTACCATGAAATGATAATTTTGGTCCTAGATCATGGAATAAGAAAGCCTTTTATCCTTTTCACAATTTTCTATGTTTTTCAAGCATCCACCGTGCAGCAGTGATTTTTTTTCACCAAGCAAACCTTGCATATTACATAAATTTCATAGTGAATATTACACTGTATTGAAATGGAAATCATTTCAACACGAACACTTTGATTGTACTGTTGCTATGAATTTACACACACTGTTGAATATTGCACCTTTATTTTTTTATTATTTCATTTTTTTACTCACATATTTGCATTTTTAGAGAATACTTTTTACAAAGGAGGGTTACAAATTTTGACCATGTACAGGTATATAACATACAGTAATATGTTAATGGGAGTAGGATTTTATACAGTTTAAAAGTTGCATGAACAATTAGACTGAGTACACTTTGGCTTGTGAACAAAAATGAGAAAAAGATGTTTGAAAAGATAAAAAGTTGAATTATTTGAAGAAAAAATACAGGGAGAGGCCTTGAATAGTGGAAAGAATAGAAATGGAAAAAGTGCATTAACATGAGCATGAAAAAAAAATGCAAGAGAGGGGAAACATATTCTGATGAAAAAGAAATAATAAACATTACACATACATGCAAGCAAGGTGCTACAGTAACACCAAGCAAACTATTTTTTCCAATGGCATATCATCTGTTTGCTTAGAGTCAGTCTCGCCAGTGTGAATGTGCGGGTAACATGAGAGAGAATAAGAGTGAGATGAACAGGTTGAATTATTCAAAAGAGAAATAAAAGGAGCTGGGGGAGGGGGGTTACATGGTTAACCCCCCCCCCTTTAAATTTCTTTGTTACCCCATTGCCCCCCCCCCCTTAAAACCTTTTCGTTTTTTCTTGAATGTAAAATTTTTCAGACGTACGAAACGACACAAAATTTGTGGTGAGGACCTTTTTTTTTGCTTGTCATTTTGTTGGGGGGTAGGAAACAACCTAAAATTGGTGGTGAAGACCTTTTTTTTGTAAACATTTCATTCAGCTTGAACCCCACCCCTCCCCCTTTGCCTGCATACGCTACTGTGTGATACATCAAACCAACCACAACTATGAAAATTCAACAACGTCATCATTCATATGCAAGCAATTTGCACAATGTCCTTTTGTAAACAAAGAAGAGCACACTGAATTTTAAACAACACAATAAATCTACGAGTATACAACATCATCAAAAAGACATTGTGAAGATACATGCAATTTACATATCGTCAGTGATTTTACAAACCGGCTCAAACCTATTTTCGGTCAAATTTTCGAAAAATGTTTGCATATTCTGAAAGCCTGTGATTCACTCTCTATTGATTTGCCAAATTCCAGATTAAAATTTGTATTATTTAAAGAATAATTTGAGCATATTTAAATTTCTTATGGACCGGCTCAACCCCCCTACCTTGATTTAAAGAACTGGCTCAAACCATTCTTTGTGTACTATTAAGTCTCTAGAATGGCACGCACAGGTCAAAGACCCAACCTTGATGCTGCACGTATGTGGTTAGTGCCTCTAAAAAAACATGCGCATCGCATAAATGATTTTACAAACTGGCTCAAATCGTGGCTCAAACCGTGGTTTGTGCTGCTGAAAAACTGCGCATGGTGCGCGCGAGCTTACAAACTGGCTCAAACCCCGTTTTTGCCAAAATTAGCAGCTTTTAAAATGCACACATTGCTTCATATCAAATTTTGAAAGAAAAAATACGAATTGCTGATGAAATATTGTATACTATAGAAGAATAGAATGTATGCTCTAAATTGGTATAAATAATCTGGTTTCTTTCAAAGCGTGAAGTTATGAGGGTCTGAAAAACATCCAAACTTTGAATGTGATTTTATCGAAATCATGTTTTGGAGACCAGCCGAGGTATGAGCCAGTTCGTAAAATCACTGATATCGACGCTGCTTGCTTTCCATAGTTGTGTTTGATCAGATCAATCTTAACCCTATCTATGCCGGGGTATTTTGGGAGTTCATATGGCCGGGGAGGTCCTCCCAGGCCCCCCCCCCTAAGAACTCGGCCGTCGACCACGTGATCGCGCCGAAAATTTGCACGCAGGTTGCCTGGGACATAATCTACAAGATTGCATAGTGACTTATTTCATGCCAATTGCTATTAAGTGATTATGCTAATATATGGGTAATTAATATGCAAAATCATAATTTTTCCTGTAACTCCCTAAATAAAGCTCCAAATGTACTAATTCTTGGTATAGAAACTCTTTGTGGTGTTCTTAGCAAGTGTACATGAAAAAAAATTGCGATATCAAATCATTTTGTTTTTCATTGTTTTTTCAATTAAATTTGTTGGGGACTCTTCTGTTATCATAAAAAGCATAAAATAAATACATTTAGACCAGCAAAACTAAAAATAATCATGCATTTATGAATTTTGGTTGATAACACAATTTGCATTGACTTAGTACACGAAATCACGTTTTTGAGCAATTTTTGGTCTGACATGCACTTACTACATGTTGCATAATTTCGGAACCACGTACCCGGGTGACGCAAAATTGGTCTCAAAAGTTGCGCAAGACTTGAAAGTAAAAAGTCAGCGAGCGGCGCGGTCAAAAAATTTCGCGCGGCGAAAATATTGCGCGATTTGTTGAGGGGGGGGGCCTCCGAGGCCCCCCCCCCCGGCCTAGATAGGGTTAACTCTTTGTAAGACAGGGCCCAATTTTACAATTAGTCCTGATTGTAGTCGACAAATAAATATATCATGGTGTGTAGATAAAACAATATTTCAGCATTGATACATACATGTACAGACATGTATAAACATAAATGAATAAAAATGTGGAATACTCAACATTAGCAATACAAACTGAATGCATCCAGGTCAAATCCAATCAAGTCAAATTGGAACCACAAAATTACACATGCATCTGTTTGACTTGGGTAAATGGTCAACATTTTAGCAAGTATGTACATGTAATTGCAGAAGTAAAAGCAGAGCATTCGACATTGATAACACAAACAAAACACACTTAAAACAAATAACTTGGAATATTGAGTTCTTGATTTTATCTAGAGTTGATGATTCTTTTGGCATTGAGTTCCTCTTGCCTGCATCGCCTGAGTTTGGCATCTTGGCGCTTGATGAGACCAGCCATTTCTGTGAAGAAAACACAAAGTATAAAGCATGTTAACATCAGATGACGAGCTTTCCAGTTTCATCCTGTATTCAAAGAGAGATCATCCTAAAAAAAGGCTGTCAGGTAAATTTTCGGATGATACATGTAGCTTAAAGGACAAGTCCACCCCAACAAAAACTTGATACACTGAAAATTTCATCAAAATCAGATGTAAAATAAGAAAGTTATAGCATTTTAAATTTTCGCTTCATTTCACAAAACAGTCATATGCACATCTCGGTCGGTATGCAAATGAGGAACTGATGACATCACTCACTATTTCTTTTGTATTTTATTATATGAAATATGAAATATTTTCATTTTCTCGTCATTTTCATGTGAAATGAAGTTTCATTCCTCCCTGAACACGTGGAATTCCATTATTTTATTTAATTTTGTGCTTCAGGCAAGGAGGTCCTAATCGTCAAATTCGCAAATATTGAAATATTGTATAATTCAAACAATAAAAAACAAAAGAAATAGTGAGTGACATCATCGACTCTCTCATTTGGATGTAACTGGCTCGTTCATATAACTATTTTGGTAAAAATAAGCGAAACTTTGAAATGTCATAACTTTCTTATTTTACATCCGATTTAGATGAAATTTTCAGCATTGTGCTTGTTTGATTTTTCTCTATTGATTCAAATCAACATTTTTCTGAGGTGAACTTGACCTTAAAAGATTTTTCTTCTTTAAGTGATCTACTCTTCATGGACACATACATGAAGGACACAACTTGAAACACAGGAAATAAGGAGCAAAAATAAGTTAGACCACATCAACCAAGAAGAAATGCTAACAATGAAATAAAGCAGTGTGGACAAAGGCAGGAGGGATATAAGCATCCAACATATTTTCAGTTTACAAAGTTCCTTGGAAGGAAACATCAGAAACTCGGTTTACAGGCTGATGGAAGAGCTACCCACCCCCCCCCCCCCACCATTTTCATAAATACTGTGCGGCCCCTGACTTGAGCATACTCAGTTGTGTAATACTGCTTCTGATTATTGAAAATAATCATTCACAACAGATGAATGTAGTTTTCTGTACCCATTCAAATAAAAAAACAAATTCCAGCAGTGGTGGATCCAGCTATTTTGAATGCAATACTATTTCAGGGTCATATTGTTTGATGGCAATAACCGGTACCTCAAAAATACTTGTGTACAATCCAGATGGATCCTTGCCTACATGTACTTTTAATACAAGTATGCAATGAACAGGAATGATGGCCCTCTTCCATGTTGGATGTTTGTTATCAATAGAAAGAAAGTCAAGAATAAGAAACAAAGAGGGCATCACTTGATCGGTTGTTTACAAATTTGTCAGGAATTCTGCCATTTCTGTGTTGCACAGAATCAAAATGCCCGACTATCAATTCATTCCTATTCATGAATGTATTCATGAATGTATCTTTTCATGAAAACCTGTCTAATAAAAAAGGAATTAAAATGACCTGTTTTTAAAACAATATCTGGAATGCAGTAAGCACACAAAAACTTGTTGCTATGTCTGGTAAATCTAAAAAAATTCTGGTTGTCAAGAACAACCTTTATTTACACATCGATGCGGGCTGGTGTATTGTGTGTTAGAGCATGGGCATGCACACCCAAGGGGTTCATCACATGCCGACGCACACAGAAAAATCAAGCCATAGATTGATTGATTGATTAGGGTTTAACGACACTACCAACACAATGTGTCATATAAGTGTCAAGCTAGATATTACTTTAATGCGTATACTGAGTTAGTTGGGTGGCTACTTTCCCGGGAAAAAATTCCCTACTCTTTTCGAATAGGAAAGCAGTTTCTTTAACGTGCAAGTGGGGTTGCTCTCCATCACACGGGACCGACAGCTTTAAGTCTCCTCCGAAAGACTATAGTTAATTTTTAATGTCTTAATAAATGTCATAGTTGCTTTGATAATCTTCAATGTTATTTTTTTTAAATCTGAGAAAAAGATTTATTTCTTTAAGGAAATCCACAATTCTTGAGTGTGAAACGTCACAAAATAACGTTTTTAAATCCGGTACGTCATAAAAATTAGTACGTATGTGGCTAAATTCAACACATTCAATAAGGATATGCTTAACTGATAAAACACAATCACACGATACACAACGGGGCAGTTCCTCCGCTGCGAGCAAATAAGAGTGCGTCAAATGAGAATGACCGATTCTAACCCTGGTCAAAACAATATCATCACGTCGTTTAGTTAAGGGGATTGTATTATGTGGTTTGATTACTGATTGGTGCTGGTATAGTTTATTGACAGGGTTTAAATCCCATGACGTTTGCCATTTTCTTCTAATGTAAATAGAAGTCGTGTGTTGTGGACAACAGAAGTGGGATCCCAGCACGCGCGACCCACTAGTCAGAAATCCACTGCCAAACGTGGTTCATGGTGCGAGGTTAGTATACTAATACTAACCTCACAATACATGTGAGTGGGGCATGCAGTCAACCACAGCTGTACACACCACTTCTTTAATAGCCAATATCATGATCTCTACCTTTGATACCCGAAATGGAAGTGAGTTTACATGTATTTCCACTCAAGTCTAGCTGCTAATTTAGCCTTCAGCATGATTTTAACAGATAATAACTGCTGGATATATAAAGTGCTTTTCGAGAGAATACAAAAACCAAACTATTACTACATGTACATGTACCACAGCTTTATATTGAGCTGCTGCTTCATCATAAGCTCTTAGGGTACTCATGGAAATAATTCAACCCAGTGTGCCCAGCCATCTCAAGAGTGCAACACAATACCGATAAATTCCTTGCTGAAAGAAAAACCATGACTAGGATTCAAACCCCACAACCCTCTGTTTGAAAGACAAGAGTCAGAACCACTAGACCACAGCATGCCTGCCCACATGATAGAGAACAGGGATAGCAGAAGCATGTAAACAGCATTTACTCTCATTCCGTAAGCCAGCAAAAATCTGTAAGTTGGACGCTATAATATTTGCCATAATTTTCTGTTCTCCATTTCTTGCATACATGAATCTACATCACTGTAGCCCATGGAGTCCAAACGTGTATTAAAGTCTAGTACGTGCAAATGAAGAGGTCATTGCTCCTCAATTTTTTCGTACCCTCATTCGCCATCAATCTCCATCACGTACATGTATAGTACGACCACACCACTCACACGTATTGCGAGGTTAGTTAGTACACTAACCTCGCACCATGAACCGCGTTTGGCTTTCTAACTAGTGGGTTGCGCGTGCTGGGATCTCACTTCTGGTGTCCACAACACACCACTTCTATGGCTTGATTTTTCTGCGCTCGGCTGCATGTACTGAACCCTTGCGTGCGACCACGCAAGATCTACATGTAAATGCGCACGCTTAGTGTACATACGGGCTAGCAGTAAAACTTTGCACATAATAATGGTGCATTGCCCCCCAATTGTTTTGTTGTGATGGTATAATTCTTTGTGAGGTCACAATTGTTAGATCGAGATGCTTGTGCATCTCGCTAGCAGTAAAACAAGCACTAGCAGTAAAACAGGCATATCAACTCAATATTTTTTTAAGGAAACCTTGATTAAAAAATTGAATTTTCTTCTTGTAGAGACATACAAATAATCAGTTGCTTTGTTTATAGTGGTTCTCGGTGCAGAATATAAAGCATATACATGTAATCACCTCTTGATTTCAGGTAACGAAGCAAACTATCACTTCCTTGGCAAGCTGGATTATACTCTAGCCTCAAGGCTAGATTTACTTGCTTTCTTTCCTCAGCTTTGCTTCGGAAAAAAGAGCTACATCCAGCGTGCCTCGAAAGTGATAGTTTGCCCATTGCCTTCACCAACAGTGATTATTTGCTTCTGGATGCACTATCTTGTCTTGTCTTTTCTTGTCTTTCCAAATAATGCCAACAATCATTACATTGATTATTAAGGCATATGAACATCAAGATTGACTTGACCTGAATTTTGCCGGGACCAGCAGGTGCAATACACCGTGTGAACACCCAACTCTTTGACGATTAGTGTATTGGTTTTAACGTGCATAGGTTGTGACTCTCCTATACAAGGGACCAACAATTTGCGTCTTTTCCGATGGACAGAGTGTTTTCCAACTGCATTCACACCTGCACTGCATACAGTGGTGAGGCACGCTTACACACAACGCTCTAGCATCAGATATTTTTGTTAAATGCGTTCCCGCATGAGCGGGACTCAAACCCCTCACATTGAGATCTACGATCTTATCCGAAACATGTGCTCTAACCAACTGAGCCATGCTGCCTCTATAATTCACACTAGTTACTATTGTTTACCTTTATTTCCTTTCTGAAGTTGATTACCCATCTGCGAGAGAGCAGCTAGCCTTTCTTTCAGACTCCTCAGACTGTCGGACCTCTCAGGCTGGTCACTGTTTAGGACATCTACAATAATTGGGAAATCAAGTAATAATTCATCTATTTATTTAATATTCGAATCATAACAAAGGAATACATAATATGCAAACAAAAGGCCCAGAACACAACTGGATAAACAGAACACTATGGATATTAATTATCTCAATTTCTCAGTTCAGGAATGAAAATGTTGAATCTACATGTAGATGCCAGTCATTCATAGCCTAGAGGACTCCATAATGACATTTTTCACATTGTTGTCATTGGCCGATTCTGATAGCAGGTTTAACTTAAACTCAGGTTTAAAGTTGTGGTTTAAGTATGGATAGCCAATTGTTAAATTAATCACTAACAGTAGAGATATCTTACTTCAACTCATTTGGCTCTCAAACCCTTCATAATTGTCTAGGAAGTATAAATAGATGATTGTCTTCACCATCGATGAATCAGGAAAGAGCACAGTAAACATAAGCAACATACAACTTAATACAAATTTTGATACTTTTGGCTTCCCATACTTAAACCACAACTTTAAACCTGAGTTTAAGTTCAACCTGCTATCAGAATACGGGCCATTGTCTTTCCATCACAGAGCCTAGGCACGGCCAACATAAGCTGTGTGTCATACATGTACATGTATGATAAACAAAGATGGATTTCCTTGAAAATTAGTATTAAGCCCTACCAGCTTTTACAAAATATGAAATTTATTGGCTTTTGAAGCCTTTATACACCTAGTGCATATAAAGGTATAAAATAAAATCTACTTTTTGGTTGTAAATAATTACTATGAAATAATAGTAATTATTCACAACCAAAATGTAAATTTTATTTATTGTTCTAATTTTGTAAATTTCGCAGGGCTAAATAGTAATTTTCGAGGAAAATCCATCTTTGTTTATCATGTTCAACACACAGCCTTTATGGGCCGTGTCTAGGCTCCGTGAAGAAAACACGATGACAAAAATATGAAAAATATCATCATGGAGTCCTCTAGGTTAATTCATACATGGATACAGTGTGTACATGTACATGTAATAAATCCTGTGTTAGTCTTTTTCTATTTTTAGACTAAATAAAGTACATGTATGATTTTTTTTTTTTTCAAAACAGCTTTTGAAGATATTCTGGCAGAAGACATTAAGTTGATCAATAGAAATGCTGTTAACACTATACAGTATGTCTGCACGATTTTGCCTATCCGGGTATTCTACTATCGCCAGTTGTAAAAACCATGAGATGGCAATATATACATTGTACATGTACATTTATCACTTAGTGAGCCTTAGTATTAATGAAATCTGTTGTCTGATTGGTCAATTTTTGGCAGAGTAGACTGTATCCATTTAGAGTGCTACATGTATAATATCAAGGACACGGCTTACCAGTGCTACAAGACGTGACTGAAGTGATAGAGCTATTATCATCATCTGTGATGATCAAATCACTGAGCATCTCAACATCACCGCTCTCCATTCTATTCCTGTCATTGAGCTTCTCAAGGTCAAGTCCAGATTCTCTTGTGCGAGCGTGCCCAGGCTCCGGCACATCTATTCTGAGCGGGACCGAGACATGATGATAGTCTGTTGCGTAGGAGCATTCATCTTTTGAAACTTGATGGCTCAAGGCTCTTCTGGCATCATGCTCAGAAGATCTATGCATCCCTTGGTTTTGGCCAGTCCCCCTGTCTCTATGACCATCCTTCACCCTGATCTTGTCTGGTCTGTTCAGACTGTACGATTTGGTCGTTGCTGCTGCGCTTCTCGCAGAATGTCCAATGGTGCCATTTACACTGTGCGCGACAACGGCAGCCCCTGCTGTGCCTTGTCTATGCGCCCTCTTTACACCAGTTTCCCTATCAATCTTCTTTGCATGGTGTCCCTGCCGCTTCAACAGGAAAGTATCGCTGTGCACTTGACCGTGGACTCCAAGGAGATTTGTAACAGGGGAAGAGGGTGTCTGTAGCTCTATGTCTCGTTTGAGAACGGCAGGTTTGTAAGCGAGAGGAGGCGTGTTCTCACTTTCTGGTTTGTAAGGGGATGACGTCAGAAGCGGAGGTTCCATTGCATCTACATCCAAAACAATGTTTCAATTGGTGTTGTCAGTGAAAAGCCTATCCTAACACAACACAAATATGACATTACAAATTATGGCCCATTTTTCATGTACACCAATTACTAAAATAAAATCATATTTCCAAATTCCCGCTCTTTAGATACATTTTTGCAGAGCTCTGTTTCATGAGAGAAAAATTATTCTGGAGGGTGACGGTTGCAAACCCTACACTCGAGTTAAGGGGTCTGTACACGCAGCCTACGTTGCCTTGTGTATTGAGTTGAGACAGTTTTGAATGTGCTAGTCTTTTGTGAATACCCACTCGTTGATCAAAGACTAGGAAGGGTCCAGCACTTTTCAGTGCTTACGAGTTGTTCACCAACTTTCTCTGTATGTGTCCAGTTTAAGTTCATGAAACTGGTTCAAGGATTCAAAATATTCATAATCACATCTATGTACCAATAACCAGATTATACATGTACATTATTGTGTTCACTTACTGCTGCTGGAAACCAATTTCTGTATGTCTTTATTTTAAAATAGACCAATAAAGTACATGTATCTAATCTAATCCAATACATATCAGATAGACATTGTGTGTACATGTACATGTTTAGGATACAATGTTGTTGTCTGTCACCCAATAATAGCTGTTTGGTTCAGAACTTTACAACCATCTAATACAAAACTAAAACAGAAGAAACAGGTTTTGTAATGGAAAAGTTCATTTGCAACAAATTTAGCTCTAAAATTCAACAAGCAAAAGGAAATGTTTGCTAACGGAACTGGGTGGTTCCTGTATAAAGCCTATGGGAATTTTTTTACAGAATCTACTGGTCTATTAGTTAACCCACTGCCTATTGGAACCCGATGATCATTGTACAAGGCCTATGGAAATTACATAATTCAGTAGTCAAGCAGTTAACTCACCTGTGTTATACTGAGGGGTGGAGCCTTTGGCTGATTTCACAATCTCATCAATGTCATGCCTGTTTGCCAAGTTGAAGGTAGATTTTTCTTTCAGGCTTATCCTAATTTCGAGAAAACAAAAGAAAAGAAAAATAATACTAGTATGCAACATATGAAAGCCCTTAACACAATGTTTCTAAGTGCTGCATACTACTACTACTGGGTTTTAGCACAGCTTTTCTGATTGGGCGCTCAGGCATTCAAGGAATTCCTACTACACCCGGGTAGAAAGTGGGAAATGGGTCATTCCATGTCAATTCACCCAACGAGTTAAATCGCACCGTCTCAGAATTCGTTCATTTTTGGTATATAGGGAGTTTGACATGGCCCATGTCCACATATTTTTTTTTAGCGCAATCGGATGCACGGTTTTCCCGTTATGACACGCCCAATTTCGTTGATTTGGCCGAAAATGGGCGTGGCCGCCAAGTTTTAAGCGACCATAGCTCGGTAACTGATGGACCAAAATCAGTAAAAAAAGGTATCAGTGGATAGAAAATTGAATGAACTATCTGAAAAATGTGTTATTTTTTATGTAGGGGTAATATAATGAGTGATGACCTTTTGACCTTTGCATTGACCTTGAATTTGACCCCCGGGGTCACACTATTTTTAGTCAATATTTTTATATCTGAATTCCTAACATTATTTTTACACAATATCAAAAAATTGGAAGTGTATTATTTTTTCTCTGTCTTAAAACCACTCTCAAAATATGCTTTCTTACTGCAAAAATTCTCATTACAGTCCCACACATCTATTTGTGCTGGGTCAGTGAACGTGCATTCAATACTTGTGATGCAATAAGGGATGGATGCACTCTTTTACTGAAGCTGTACAATTCATGTCTTTCCACTGTTCTTAAACATATAGTTTATGTCCAGCCAAACTCAGTAAACAGTAATAACATGTTTTATCATGGAGGAATAGTTCCCTGCCCATAATTACCATGAGGCAGATACATGTATGACCCACTGTAATTTCTTTGTAATGTAAACAAATTTTCACTGTGTGGGTTTCATGTACTGGATTGTTCCCAAAGTGTACAATGTATACAAATTGATCCATTGAGCTGAGCCCCTCCCCCCCCCCCCCCCCCACCAAAAAGGCATTTCATAAATTGTAATGTATGTAGAATTACATGTAACCAGATTCACTGATAAGATAATAAGACACTTGTTCCTGCTGAACCAGCTCTTTCCTCAACTTACAGCAGTTTATTTGTTTTTTGCTTTTTTTTGCTTGGACACTTGCCTAGATATCTTATGCTATAGATGTACCATTTCATGAGTGACTATTCAGATAGCACATGTTTTGTACGTAATTTGTCCAACTTATCGAGGGAACACATTGGTTAGTGATCAGAAGTTAGATGGGGGGGGGACTTCCATTGACAAGTAGATAACATGCGCAACCAAAAAACGTAAAAAATATACATCTCTTTTTCAAGATATTGCATGTTACTTACATGAGTAATAAGGGTGTCAAAAACACTTAAATAACGAAAACAGGGTACATGTATTTATTTCGCTAGGAAAGCTACGTGTTTACAGTCCAATTTGCGAGGGTATAAAACATTATAATAGTTAAAATGATTAACCCTGGATTAGTACGGTAGATGAGATCTCCAAAGAGTTCGGAGACTATCCTGTCAAATTTATGCATCCTCATGGGCTAGCAAAGGAAGATATGTGTTGGGTCGGAGAAGAAAACATTGTGCTAGATTAATGCTCCGTCTTTTCATCATCATCTCAGAAATATGTCATCTCAGAAACTTATATTGCAAAAATATACCCACATTGGACACATTCTCTTGAGCTCTGATCAGTACAAGATTGGTCCTGGGGTAGGGGGGGGGGGCAGTCAAATGTAGCACTGTACAGTTACACACGCGAGGCCAAATTATTTCCAAACACCACCTAAACGAGTTTTTCTCTGTGTGCAAAATAACCCCGTAAACAAGTTTTTCACGGGCTTTATTTACTATTTACACTTTTGGCCCCTAAACAAGTCGTCGCCAGAATATGACCCCGGGGAAAAAAAACATACCCTAAACACGTTTGGCCAGTCTAATAACAAAGCTTTGGAAAAAAAATACCCTAAATGCGCTTCACCCTGCAATTGACCATTGACCAGTCTTTCAAAACTACCGCTTTTTTGAAAATTGGTGTTTTTGACATCCTTAACGAGTGCATGCGTGGCTTGCATCCAAAACTGTAAAACCACACCTTTAAATGCATTTTTTTGTCACACGTGTGTACTGTATAGCAATATATTTGACTGCCCCCCGGAAGATTGGTAAAATGTATTAAGGTAGTGTAATTCATGTTTCTCATGGACCTACCTCATAATGCTGATTTGCAGGCTTGCACATCATTACATACATGGAAAATTTGGGAATTTCCAGTAATTAACAAAGTTTTGAGATACTTCGTATCAACATACATTATGTGTATTCACTATACAATACAGAAATTAGTATGTGTGGGACTGTAGTAAAAATATTTGCAAAAAGTATGCCTTCTTCGAGAGAAGTTGGAACAAAAACAAAAAATAATACACCTCCAGTTTTTTAATATTATATAGAAATAATGTAAGGTATTCATATATTGAAATATTTACTCAAAATAGTGTGACCCCGGGGGTCAAATTCAAGGTCAATGCAAAGGTCAAAAGGTCATCACTCATTATATTGCCCCTACATAAAAAATAACACATTTTTCATATAGTTTATTCAATTTCCTATCCAATGATACCATTTTTACTGATTTTGGTGCATCGGTTACCGAGCCACGGTCATTTAAAACTTGGCGGCCGCGCCCATTTTCGGTCAAATCACCGAAATTGGGCGTGTCATAACCGGAAAAACCGTGCATCCGATTGCGCTAAAAAAAAATATGTGGACATGGGCCATGTCAAACTCCCTATATACCAAAAATGAACGAATTCTGAGATGGTGCGATTTAATTTTAATTTATTTTTGGGTGATTTGACACGGAATGACCCAAATGTAGACAAACACTGCCAAAGGACTTGGGTGCTGCAGTGGGATTTGAACCATGGACCTTGTGAAACAAAGTCTGGAGACTTATCCACTTACCCACACCACCCCTGCATTCAGTATATCATTGATTCACAAAATTCCAGTGACCTTGACTTCGGGGCTACCTGCAAAATTCCAATTTGGGGTTAAAGAGAGAGGCCATGTTCAACGACTGTATCCCTATGTTTGTAAGAAATCTGCCTGGACAAGTGTAGAGGGAACTTTTCCATGTCCCTACATGTATTTTCAGTCTTTGTCTTTCATTTCTTCCATATTCTTAGGTTTCGGGATTGGCAGGTATGCTAGTATTGTCAATGATGGTCATTCAGGGCCACTACTAATGATTCTATAGTCAGGTTTCAGTTCACAAAAGTGCCTGGTGCGAGAAATTGTTCGATAAACAACGCTACAAGTCCCTTGTTTCCAGCAGTTACTGCATGGAAAACGACATGTACAGGTGTACAACATACATTGTAGACTGCAATATTATAGTACACAGCTCCTCGTCATAATATTAAAGGTTACCAAAAATTTTCTGTAGAATCTGATTTTTTGTCCTATTTCCCTATTTTGAGAGTGCTGAACATGAATCTGCTTGTTGCCAAATTTATAAATGCCGTCTTTGACCGTTGCCATGGCAACGGATTAATTTCTAAAAAATAGCATGTATACCCCTGTAAATGGTAAATAAACATGATAAAAATTAGCAAATAGATTGAAATGAAGGTTCCAATTAAATACAAATGAAATTCAGAAATATTTAAGATCATCAAAATAGTTCCAACTGGCCCGTTGCCATGGTAACGGCTCATTTTTCCTCCAGAAAAGTAAAAAATTTGATTTATAGTTGTAGAATCTGTTTTTTGTTTGTTTCATTTTCCATGCGTTTACGGTGTTAAACATAGGAGTGATTTTTGCTAAATGTATAAATACACTCTCATTACATTGCCATGGCAACCAAATAATACCTTATTTGGTAAAAAAAAGTTATAACATGGTAAAAAAGATAATGGCGAGAAATACAATAAAAGCGACCTAATCTACATGCGTTGGGTTTTTCCCACTCATTTAGAACAAAAACTACAGTAAGTATTCTGCAGGAGTTTATTGGAATGATAGGAATTGATGTTGCCTTGACAATGTTTGAATTAAAAGATAAATAGGAATATTGCAAATTGGCCGTTGCCATGGTAACAGCTTATTTTTCTCAGAAAAGTATACATTTGATATAAAATATTACAGAATCTGAATTTTCTTTCATTTCCTCTAATTACAAGATGCTATATCTATATATGCTTGTTGCTAAATGTATAAATACCATCTTAAGCCATTGCCATGGCAACCGAATAACATGGGGGAGATAATAATGGAAAATACCAAAAAAATCACAATCTACTTGCGTAAATTTTGAACCATTCGTTTAATATTGAACAAAACATACGGTGAGTGGTCTGCATGAGTTCATTTGAAAGAAAATAATTACTGTTGCCTTGGTAAAACTTGCATTTAATATAAATATAAATATGAATGTTGCAACCCCCTCCCCCATCGCCATGGTAACAGCTGATTTTTCTCAAAAAAAATCACAAAGTTGATAAAAACTTCTGATTTTCCTTTCATTTCCCCTAATATTAGGGTGCTCAACATCCATATGCTTGTTAACGTAAAAAATACTCCCTCGGGCCATTTTCAATTTATAATAAAGTCCAATCGACATAATCACTATCATTAATCATAAAGTTCAAGTTTCAGGTCATATGATCAAGGTCGTAGGTCTTTTACGATCGCCAAGATTTGGCCATGTTGTATTATCATCATTGAATCTCATCAAGTTTCTGATAAAGGCAAAAACTTTGAGAGTGCATATTGGTATTCAACTATCACTGATCATTGTGCAGGAGTTTCAGGTTAAAGTTCTGGTCAATGAACTTTGACTGTACTGTGGTATCAACATCAAAAACTTTACTTAGGTTTATTAATTTTCAAGTTAATTATATATCATGTCACAAGGTGAAGGTTAAGGGTCTTTTGAGGTAAAAAAAAAAACCCTCAGGATTCTATTATTAAATGAATGGGTTTTTCATGAAAGTCCCACATTGAGTCTACATTAACACATGGAAGAATTTTACCTTGTATCCTCAAAAGGTCAGTTGTATCTAATAGAAGGCCAGGATTATGTCAATTTGCCAAATAAACTTTAGAGTTATAATTATTATCTTTAACAGCTTTCTATTAAAGGTCAAGTCCAACCCCGATAAATGTTGATTTGAATAAATAAAGAAAAATCATACTAGCATAACGCTGAAAATTTCATGTAAAAGAAGAAAGTTGTGGCATTTTAAATTTTGCTTAATTTTCACATAACAGTGATATGCACAACAATACACAAATGAGACAGTCGATGATGTCTCTCACTATTTCTTTTGTTTTTTTATTGCTTTAATATACAATATTTCATTTTATACAGATTTGACAATAAGGGCCAACTTGACTGAACCATATAGTATTAAACAATGCTAATTACATGTGTTCATGGAGGAATAAAACTTTGTATTAGACATGAGAATGAGGAGAAAATAGGAAAAAAAATCATATTTCACATAATACAATGCAAAAGACATAGTGAGTGGATGACATCATCAGACTTCTCATTTGCATACTGACCAGAAAATGCCAGTATCTGTTTTTTGTGAAATTAAGCGAAAATATAAAATATAACTCATGTTTTACATCCGATTTTGATGATATTTTCAGTGTTGTGTTTGTTGGATTTTTCTCTTTTTATTAAACTTAATTTTGTGTTGGGGTGGACTTGTCCTTTAACATAAATACATACATTTTAACATTTATAGCAAGTTCTTCATGTAAACATGCTCAAAACACTTTCCAATATAGCTTAACATTGTGGGGGCGTCGTGGTCTAGTGGTTAAGCCTCTTTCTTTCAATCTGAGGGACATGGGTTCGATTCCCAGCCGGGTGTGTTTTCCTTTTAAAAGCAAGAAAATTATCCATATTGTACTGCAACCCAGGTGAGGTAAATGGATACTTGAAGGAAGTTGTGAGCACCGGATGCGGTAGACTAGCTTAGCCAGGGTAATATAGGAGCACTATACAAATCCTAGGCTATATTATTTCATTTATTATTATAAAAATGAATAATTCTACTCTTCAAGTGCTTACAATATATAAAGTGGGTGTTATATATAAAATTCAAAAAATAATTGTACAGAAGGACATGAACTGATTTTGAATACTGGGACCAGTGAAACTTGTGCACTGTTTACCCAAGTTGGGGATAGAAAAGGGTATGGAAAAAACCCAGCATGAAATGTATTGTGGTGTCAAGTTATTAATCGACAAGTAAACAAAGCAATTTTTCTATGATTCTGTTTTTGACCAGTAGCAAGTGAAGCTCTTTGAACAAAGGAAACATGATCATACTTTCTGGCTGTTGTAATGGTACCGACTGCTCGATTCTGAATGTGATGTTTTGACTATATCTAGGCGCCTGAACACCAGTGATTGAACAGCATGATGGCAAGCATCATCCGTCAATATCTTTCCGACCATTATATTGTATCATGGTAGCTCCATGTTTGTATAAATGGGAGTTTTGGGTTTTACAAAGCGAATTTACTTGCTTACTCGTTAATGACGAATTAAGTTCAACACCTAGAATTCTAACAGATTCAGCAGGTTCAGAATTACCAATTAACAAATGAACATGGGCAGGTAAATAGTGTCTATGTCTAGGACTTTTTGTTCATTCAAGAGTAGGCTTAACTTTATTTCTTATCATTGATACATTAATTTCCTGAATACAATAGCATTGTGAAAACTAGTTGGAGATTTGGGAACTAAAGAAATCAAATTCAACATTATTCTGCCTCAAAGTGTCCCCAAGTGGTAATAAATACAGAGAAAAAAGTATAGGTCCCAGTACAAAACCCTGAGGAACGCCATATTCAAACCCATCACCCATTTTTAATTACTACCGACCGCCATTCGTTTTAAAGGCAAGGTCAGTGTGTCAAATGTAAATGGGCCCTGTTGTACAAAGAGTTACGATTGATCCGATCAAAAGTAACTCTAAGGAAATTCATCAGGGTCATAATTTTTTCTATGAAAAAATTGCACAATGTCCTTTGTGAACAAAGGAAACCACACAAAATTGTTAAGAAATTAATGACTTTACAGATATACATTGGCATATCTAGAAATCTTTTTGAACAAACATACATTTCATATGCTGATTTTGCTGGCTTTCCATAGTTGCGATTGATCAGACAATCGCAACTCCTTTATTTGCTGAATTGATTACCCCCAACTTCTAACTCCAAGGTGGCTGCCAATTTAAGGGTCACAAATGATTCCATTTTGATAGAGAGTTGTTCAAAATATTTATTTGGGGGTTTTAGAGTCAAGAAATCAAAATTTGGGCCCTGTTGTACAAAGAGTTGCGATTGTCTGATCAATCGCAACTCTTTGTACAACAGGGCCCAAATTTTGATTTCTTGACTCTAAAACCCCCAAATAAATATTTTGAACAACTCTATCAAAATGGAATCATTTGTGACCCTTAAATTGGCAGCCACCTTGGAGTTAGAAGTTGGGGGTAATCAATTCAGCAAATAAAATAGATGTTGCATGTCAAGTTCTTAAAAACTTTACCCCTAAATCATTATTTCTGTCAGATTTCTAGGTCAAATTGCCCAAAATATTCTCAAAATTGTCTCTAGCTGAATTCTCCCAAATTTCACAAACCCTTAGAAAAATTGGCATACTGGCTATTTTTTCGTTATAAAATTTATTAGAGCACAAATGGTAAAAAAAATCTATACACTATACATTCCTCACTTGAACCTGGAAAGCGATTCGCTCGGTCCATTGGAGAAATTGAGCGTTGACCACAGACTGTAGGTGGTTGGACAATAGGGTGACCCTTTGATTATGAGCAGAGCCATCAAGGGATTCAGTCAAGTGAAGGAAGCTACATCTTCATTTGAGTCTGTTTTGGGCAGGTTCATACTTAAAAGAGTGGATGAAGATGGTTATCTTCTTGCTTGTTTTTTCCACCTGTGCTGATACCTCTCTTCTGATGTGTGGATGGGCAATACCACACTGTAGCTAGAGATCATCTGCTCTTGTTTTTGTCGCAGCCAGTAATTGCTCTGCAAGCAGCATTCAGGGCTGTATCAATCGTGGCAGCATGTGATGACCTAAAACAGATGAGGACTGCTTACTCAGCAGTCAAGTAGCAAAGAGCAGGAGCTGTCGCACGGATGGTTTTGCACCTGTTCCCATTTTGTGTTGGAAAGCTTCTTCAGGATGCTGTTCCTTGCTCCAACTTTAGCCTTTGTCTTGGCAACATGTTCTTTGTAGGTAAGGGAACTGTCTAGGGTGACGTCAAGGTAGATTGGCTTACTGGTGTGTTCCAACCATTTTCTATACCATCTGACCCTTAGTTACTGATCTGCATCTCTGTTTTTTAGGTGGAAAGCTCCGAGTTGGGTTTTTCTCTGGATTTGCCCAGAGATGATTTGCAGTGTAGTAAGGAGACAGGCCAACCAGTGCATCGCTGAGTGCTTTTTCATCTCTTCAAAGGACTGTTTGTGTGAAGCAATGCAAATGTCATCAGCGGACAGGTAGCTCTCATTATTTGGTGGATTGGTTGGTCATTTGTGTAGATGATAAAGAGTAGGACGATGATGCTTCCTTGTGGGAGACCTTTTGTGTGTCAGCCATCTGCTACTGGAACCACTGAGATTCACAAAACCGTTGATTTGAGAGCATGTTCTGAATCGTCTGTGTCAGGCTAAGGTCCTTTGTCATCTCAAAGACTTTCCTTGTGAGTATTCAATGATTGTGTCATAAGCTTCAATGAGGTCAACAAAGGCTGCTCTTTTTATCAACCCTTCCTCGAAGCAATCTTCAATGTACTGTTTCAGATTCAGCAGTTAACTAGTACAAGACTTTCCAGGCCTAAATTCTGCTTGTTCTGGAATGAGGAGCTCATCCACCAAGGGAGCAATGTGGTGGAGTAGGAGCCTTTCAAAGATCTTGTATGACAAAGCAGAGATATTGGCCTGTAGCTCTTTGGGCTGGCTGGTGTTTTGCCTGGCTTGAGTAAGGCAACTACCCTTGATTTCCTCCATAGTTTGGCATTGTGCTTTCACTCAAGACAGTAGTTTAGTATGTCAAGCCGCCGTTGGAGTGCAACGGGTCCAAGATGTTTCATCTGTTCACAGATCGAGGACATCGTCCAATCCAGCTGCCTTGCTGATCTTCATTGCTTTTATAGCATTGCACAAGTCGTTCATGCTGAAAGTTCTTGTGAATCCAGATGACTCTTGGCAGGCTATTCCCAACCTTTGAGGTTGGAACTTCGCGGGTTACCTTGGCTGTTCACTAGAAGCTGGCTGGCCACTTGGCCGGCGGTAACTTGGGACCTACATGTAGATTGGGACTTTGTAGAATCATTCCCAAGGATCTGAATCTGGTGTTTCTGCTGGCCCTGAGTATAGCTTGTATGGCATCCTTGTGGAATATTCTTCCTTGATGATTTCTTCAGCAGCTCTAAAAATGTGTCGTAATGAGTAGGGAGTGCAGGGAGGTTCTGAAGATATGTATCCAGATCTATGGAAAACTGCTCACAGTTTACTTTCTTCAGGTTGAAAAGTATGCAGGAGGGAACTTTGCGAGTGATGTTTTTCCATGACATCAGGCAATTTGCAACATTGATATTTATCATATAAAATTAAATTGATTAACCACTATCAAAGCAACAGCAACAAGCATATCAATGTCTAGCAACCTACATGTATACTTTGGCGGAAATGAAAGAATAATCGGACATATTTTTATTAAAATTTGTTATTTTCTGGTGTAAATGGAGCCGTTACCATGACAATAGGCAATTTGCATCATTGATATTTATTTATAAAATCAAGCGTTGCCAAGGAAATATCCATTTTATCATTCTAATTAATTAATGCAGAATACTTACCGGAATTTTGCTTTAAAAATTAAATTAATGGGTCAAGCCTTTCGCATGTAGATTAGTTCGTTTTTACTGTACATCCCACCATTACCTTTTTCAACAGGTTATTTTTTACCAAATAAGTTGGTATTTGGTTGCCATGGCAATGGTCTGAGATGGTGCTTACACAATTACCAACAACCATATTAATTTTTAGAAACCTAAACTTAGTGGAAATGAAAGGATAAAAACGTGACTCTACATGATTTTATCAAAATTTGTACTTTTCTGAGAAAAATAAGATGTTACCATGGCAACGGGCCATTTGCAACATTGATATATATTTTTTTTTGAATTCAAGCATTGTCAAGGCAACATCAATTCCTATCATTCCAATAATCTCATGCATAACACTTATGTAGTTTTTGTTCTAATGAGTGGGAAAAACCCAACACATGTAGCTTTTATTGTCTTTCCTGCCATTATCTTTTGTTTTTCCATGTTATCATCTTTTTTTACCAAATTAGGTATTATTTGGTTGCCATAGCAACGGAATGAGAGTGTATTTATACATGTAGCAAAATCACTCTCTATGTTTAACACCCTAATCGCAGGGAAAATGAAACAAAATACAGATTATACAACTTTAAATATTTTTTTTTACTTTTCTGGAGGAAAAATGAGCCGTTACCATGGCAACAGGCTAGTTGGAACTATTTTGATGATCTTAAATATTTCTAAATTTAATTTGTATTTAATCAGAACCTTGAATTCAATCTCTTGGCTAATTTATATCATGTTTATCTACCATTTACATGGGAATACATGTTATTTTTGAGAAATTAATCGGTTGCCATGGCAACGGTCAAAGACGGCATTTATAAATTTGGCAACAAGCAGATTCGTATTCAGCACCCTAAAAATAGGAGAAATAGCACAAAAAATCAGATTCTACAGAAAATTTTTGGAATTCTTACTACTTGCCGCCTACTATTATATGTCATGATACAATTTCAAAGTGATTAGAAGCCTGAAAATTATTTGCAATGAGGCCCTTTCTACACTAATTTTTCCCACTATTTGGAAGAAGGTTGGAATGTTCATACCAAAAATAGGATTACAGCAAATCATGTAGCATGGGGAGGGGGGGCTATCTAGGCTGTTTCAATTTCAGAAGTGCATACCCGGGTGATGCAAAACTGGTGTCAAAAGCTGCGCAAGACTTGAAAGTAAAATGCAGCAAGCGGCAGGATAAAAAATATCACATGGCAAAAATATTGCACAGATCGTTGAGGGGGGAGAGGCATCCGCCCCCCCCTGCCTGGATAGGGTTAAGTTCCAACCTACCTGTCCATCCCAGTATGACTATCGGGTTCTTTGTGACCAGAGTGAGTGTCCTTCAGGGCAGCCATGTTAGCTGAGAATACACTCTTGACTTCCTCAAGAAGGTCTTTGAGCTCCGAAGAGATGTTTTGGGCTTCCTCAACTGTTCCTGATGTCTCCTGTAGTAACATCATTGTTTGATGAAATAATGTGGGTTATTTTTCTTATGTATTTCTTTATTTTTTTACTTTATGTTTTTCATTGTTTTTTCTATGGAAATCGTCCTGAAACACCTCTTCAGTCATAAATAACATGAAATCTATTGCATTTAATCAGTAAAATAAAAAGAATGATACATTTATGAATTTTGGCTAGGTACAGAACTTGCATTGGATTTGTACATGTACATGAAATCCTGTTTTTGAACAATTTTGGGTCCAACATGCACTTACAAAATGTTACGTAACTTTGGAACCATGAACCCCCGAGTCACGAATTTGGTCATAACAGTTGCGCAAAGTCTAGCCTTCGTGACTTGCAGAAAATAAATCATGAAACATCGCGGCGAGACAGGGTAGGAATTAATTTTTTTTTTTAGGGGCTACTTTTTTTTTTACATTGGGGCTACCACTGAATATCTTGGGGCTATTTTCAAATTCATGGGGCTACTTTTTTTTATCGCATATCAGCAATTACCTTTTGACATTACGAGACTCACTGTGACGCCTAACAGCTCAGAACATTTTTTTTTTATCTCCCGGTGGTGGGGGAATGCCCTACAGGCCTTACAATAATCAGCTTCACACACTTCAGATTTGAGCCAATCGAGGCCCCAAATGGCTTATTCAAACATTTAAGAAATCAGATTTAAATGTTTAAGTGTGTTTTGACACCCTCACTCCACATCCCCTTTACAACCACACACACATGGGCTTATTTATTTTTCATCTTTTAATGAACCATGAACAATGAACCCCCCGCCCCCCCCAAAAAAAAAAAATCTAAATGAAATTAATGAATAAAACAAACATAAAGGAGAGAGGGAGAGATGGAGAGAGAATTCAGATCAAATAATAAATTTAAAAAAAAAAAATTTTTCATGGTTAGAATCACGGGTGTGGGTGAGTGTTTGTGTGTGATTGTGACTATGAAGTGCACTTGGATTGCATATAAATTATGTTAAAGAAATGAAATCAATATCTTACTCAGTCTATTCAAATTCCGACACATAGCCACAGGCTATGTACATAATATTGTAGGTTCATGTACCTTAGGTTTTCGCAAGTTATTTTGAAAACGCAGATCTCCACAGAAAATTCCTTTCATTCTGGGAGAGTCTAAAATCGGTGAAAATGTATTCATTAATAACTTAAATATTAATCACAATGAAGAAATCATAAAGTGTTTTGACAGTTTTCAAAAATTAACATGAAATCTAAACTCTATCTGAAACAGAAAATCACCATCACTTAGGCCATTACTGATATAATTCTCACCCAGAGCTCTGGCAGAGAACTTGAGCTCTAACTGGCTAGCTAACAGCATGCAAGTACCACACTCAAGCGCACGGCGTCCTCCTATTTTTTTTTAGATTGAGCCTTGTTTGATGATTTATTGTCTGATATTTACCCCTCTTCAAGAAAGAAATTAAAAAGTTATAATTTACAACTATAAGCAAAGTGATTTTGGATTATTAAGGCTCCGTTTTGACAAGCAAAGACAGCGACTGTGAGGATAAAAGACTTGCACATCGTATGTGCTGTGAACAGGGATTTATTTCCTGAGCAATTACAATTACGATATCACAGAATTGTGATATCCCAAATGGGAAATGTGTGCATTAGATATTGCACATGGTGAAGTATGGAGAAACCATGCTATTGAAAAAGAGACGCACTTGGCAATTTGAAACTGTGCTTATCGTAAATTGAAAGTTACTTGATTTTAGCTTTCCAGATATTTACATTTATACATGTACGATATGGCTTCGCTGCTTATCCATCTCGCACTCCGACTCGACGATGTCGATAAGCAAAGCTGTCACAGTCCAACTGATTGCTTACACCGCCTAGTACATATACCGCACGATGCATGTGGTCTCGTTACCAGCTGTGCAGTCTAATCGTGCACGCATACATATACATAAGCCATGCGGCAAGTGCGTCAACAATTCTAAAAAGCCTGTGCTAAAGACTATGCGTACTCCGCATCCCATATTACATTGCTCGTTTATTTACGATCGCGAAGCTTCCGGTGTTGCGGAAGGCTCGGATATTGCAACTTGAAGCTGGCAAGGGCGATATAAAAGATGCGCTTGCTCCGCCGCCGGGGAACTAAATTGTGTGAAGTATTTTTTGCATTGTCGATGGTATTTTATTGGGGCGATTCTAAAAGAAATAGTCGCCCCAAACCATTGGGTTTTGAGAATTTTTAGGGGCGATTTGGGCTGTCATGGGGGTGAAATCGCCCGTCCCCCCCATGTAATTCCGACGCTGCGGCGTGATCTTATAAAAAAAACATGTTGAGGGCTGGATAGGGTTAAGGCCAGAGCTGCCAAGTTGTATTTTGCATTTTCAGTATTCTCATCCCCCAAAATCAGTATTTTGACCAAAAAATCTGTATTTTTACCATGAGATAAACATGCATGTATAATGGCAAAGTTCGATCACTTCTTACATTATTTTGCGCCCCACACCGTCGCACACGAGACCGAAAGCTTCAGTCTAGATTTTGGTTGTTCCGCTGAACTGCATTGGCTGACTCACCAATACATAGACTGAAGAATTTGGAGGCCCGTACGTACAGACAACGTATTAGCAGTAACGTTAGATCTAACATTCGACGGAAACCTGTTTTTTTTCCGATCGTTTTTTGCACATAAAATCATAAAATATCACATTATGAAAAAGAAATTGCATCCATATTTACGGAAAAATGTATGAAATTCAGAAATATCGTACCTTAGACCGCAGTTACGGCTAATTCGTTTCAAATTATGATCGAAACATCGTCATCTTCGATCCTTCCGTCGGTCAACGTAAGTTGCCATCTTGGATGACGTCATCATCCTTACAGACGTATTTACCAGTCGCAAAATATCGCAATTTGAGCCGCTGCTTTGCGCTTGTAAACTACGTGCGTGCGCTCGGAACTTGTCACCCGCAATGATTCGCCAGGATATCGAAAATTCTAATCGGAAAGCCTTGATGAAAGCATAACTCATTGAACGTAGAGGGCAGCAACACACGGAATACCTTTTCTTCTCTAATTTGTTTTTTCCCGTATTTTATCATGAAAAAGCGTACTGCCGTATTTTAAATTGATTTCCGTATGAAATACGGAAAAATCGTACTACTTGGCAGCTCTGAAAGGCGTCTTTAATGCTCACCTGTCTGTCTCCCTGGAGATCACCCTGAACCCCAGATGTATTCAAGACGACCACCGGGATAGGACTGATGTAGTTTCTCCCGACTAGTCCACTCATTGCCTGAACACTGGCCGACTGCAAGAAATGACTGGCTACCACTCCATTAGAGGTTTTGTCCGAGGACTGCTGAATCTTTGTGAGGGTGGTTGCGGACTCGGACGTTTGGACCTTCTCCACCGTTGTGGTCCTCTGCTGGGTGGACATGGATGATTGGTTGGGTGTGGTCTTAGAGGTGGCCTTTGAGGCAAGGGTTCTTTGAAGTGCCTATCATCATTGTAAAGAACATTAACAGGAAAGATTGACTGTTAGGTAGTCTTGGTGAATAGTGTCCCAGTGGCAATGGTTCTTGGAAATGTCTGGGGTCATACTCAAAATAATTAGGAAAGTGGCATGAAAGATTGACATGATAGGTGGTCTATGTGGCTGGTGTCCAAGTGGCTAGAGTTCTTTGAAGTGTCTATCATCTTCAGAACATTATAGGAAAGATTATCATGATACATTAGGTAGTTTAGGGGGTTTGGCCTCATGGCAAGGGTTCTTTCAAATGCCTATCATCACTATCAAGGACATTACAAGAAAGATAGACATGCTATGTTGTCTTGGTGGGTGGTGGCCTAGTGACAAGGGTTCTTTAACATGTCTATCATCACAATTAAAAAAACATTACAGGAAATTTCAAAAGTGGTCATGGCGGATGTGGCCTACTGACATGTTTGATGTTGTTGCAGAACTTTATGGCTGTCTTCTAGGTCTAAATGTCATTTCCAGGAAAGGATCTTCATGAGGCAAAAAGAGAGTAATCCCTGCAAGTCTGGCTTTAATTCACTTCTGCTTTTCAAAATACCGAACTTTATAATTTCTTTCTTTGGTGCTTCAAGTATTCCCAAAGAAAGATTGTGTTTACACTGACATAGCAACACACCCATTACCTTAAGTTCTAGTTGATGTCTGAGAGTCATCTTAGCTATCGCTTGTTCTTGTTCCTCAATCAGACGCTGAGCATCAGTGTGTTTCAGAGCAGCCTAGAATGACAAAAACAAAATAGTATAGTTATACACAACTTGATGGATGTCGTCTCAAGCCGCTCGTAAGTTACTAATGACTTTAGATGCATGACTGGCTATCCCTTTTTAAGCGCCAAATTACCATGAAAATTTGAACATTGAGCACAAGAAAGGATCACCAGCCATACGTAAAGTCACTTGTAACTTAGCAAATTAACTGCTTCATGAAACATTCTCCTGGGAGATGTTTCCTTAAAGGCTCTGTCACATCGTTCCGTGCAAGCCTTGCAGGTGACTTACCCGCAGGTCGCCTGCATTGACAGTATCCTGCATGTATCTCACACGCAATTGCCTGCAGAAGCACATGCATGTCCAATTTGCACGCAGAAAAGTTTTGAACGTGCTCAACACATTTTTGCGGGTGATTGCCTGAATTTCATCTCCTGCTTCCATGGAACGATGTGACAGAGCCTATTAAAAAGCTGTTCAGAAGTTATAAATGACTTTTAGCATGATTAGTGACCAATTCTTGTGCTAAATGATATACTGTACAAGTGATTCTGCTTGACCCTAAAAGAGCCGGGTTATTTGGACCCATCTCACAGCTGGGGGGAGATCTCGGCCGTCGATCAAGTGAGCGCCACAAAAATTTGCACAGTGGTAGTGTGCAATATAATCTAAAAGGCTGTATGATTAATCTTTTTTTAATGATAAGATTTTTTATTTAATGAATTAATTATGCTAATTTATCCATGAAATAAAACATTTGCTATAATCAATTATCATACTGCCTCAAAACTGCTAATTTTTAAATCACAGACTCTTTGTAGGATTCCAATAAAAAAAATTTGGTATCGCAACTTTTTTTCATATTTATTTTTTTTTTTTTTAATTTCTTATGTATTTCTTTGTTTTTTTTAAAGGAAATCGTTGCAGACTTAATTCTGATCATAAACAAGACAAAATTAATCAAATTTAATCAGAAAATGTAGAAATAATGATACATTTATGAATTTTGTACATGAGTTCACATTTTTGAGCATTTTTGCTCTGGCATCACTTACAAAATGCTGCGTTATTTCGTAACTGCGTATCCTGGCATAGCAAATTTAATCTTAAAAGTTGCGTGAGATTTGAAATTAATAAAGTGTTTGTGAAAAATGCAGAGGGGGCAGATTCCGCCCCCCTCCCCCTCCCTTCCTTTTAGAGTTGAAGTCAAATCTATTGAGACAGCAGAAATTTTGACTTAGAAGATGTAAATGACAAATATTTTGCATATTCTGAGGTAAGTGTGACATAGAGTCGTACATAAATGTCAACGCGTACATGATTTGTAATGCGCAATCTTATTGTTTGATACGCAGTTGTGCGCTTCTTCATGGCAAGATCTGTCCAATGCCGTCAAGCCTTTTATACCACACGGAACTAGGCATTTAAAGGCGACTCTAAATAATCTTTATGAAACAACCCCTGGTCTGAAATAATGTTTCATGTTAGACATCTTCTTCACTTATGATAGGTCAAATTGTGCAGTCTATTGTATCCTTATGGAACTCATCCCCTAGGAATATGATCAAGTTATTCCAATTGTTTGTTGACTAAGGCACAACTATATGAAAAGCTTTATGAAACACCCACAAGGGTACACACAAATGCCCAATGGACATTTGACATGGCATTCCAAGAGTGTCCTTCATGTACCTTCTCTAGAGCAGTTTCTAATTTGGTGACGATGTCTTTCTGCGATGTCCTTTTGTCAGCAAGACTCTTTAGTTTGCGCTGGAATCGCTCCATTTGCCCCTTCAGCTTGGACACCAGATCCTCCAACCGGGCCTTCTCCGACTCCAGGAATGACTTCTCCTACAAGACATTGGAAACGGAAAAGCAAGACTTTAAAAGTATCTCAGGGGGTCCTGCAAGAAATATTTGCAATCAGTGCAAATTTCTGATGCAAAATGTTCATAAATACATGAATATTAATTGCAATTATAAAATAGGTGTATTACATGTATTTCAAGCATCGCCATTGGCCAATACGCGTCACATGACATCCAACTTTTTTTGGTGCACTGCACGGCAGTGCAAAAGGTGCGCAACGAAAATTGACATTGCACGCTCAAGCAAACCAGTGTGGTAGAAGTCCCGGGAGAAGTCCAACAAAACTGTACTGTAACTTTTTAAGAATTTGTTTCTGTGTTGCTATTTTATAAAACAAATAATGCACTTGCTCTGTCGTGCGTAAAAGTAAATGCAGAGAAAGATCGGTATCTAAAGAAACCTCGCGTGCTCTGCATTTCCACTAACTCAATCGGCTACATGCCTAAGTATTACCATGGGGCTATAAAACACAGAAGGAGACCCTTCCTTCAATTCCTCTGTTCCAATTCGCTCAACTCATTCACACAGTTCATGCCTCAGCTCCGGACCGTTTCGGAAAAATATTAGAATTGATGCATTTGAAGAGATAGATCTAGACCTAACTTTTACTATATTTCGTTAATCATGATCTGTAAAATTTATTCATATTAATAATTAATATTATCCATTGGGTCCGAATATCAGGGGTCCGAATATCAGCGTTTTAAATTGCATTCGATCAACTTTCCCTATCTGATTTAGGGCTGATTTACGAGCGGTCTGTGCCTGTAAGTGCGAAAGTGACGTGATGGACCACCCTGCCATGAGGGGATTAGCGGTGCTCCGCATGGGGCAAAGCATTCAAGAGAGTCAGACCTCCTTCTCTAATAGCTTCATGGTATTACCTTCAGTTTGTTCAAGCTCGTAGGGGGGGAGAAGGGGGTTCAATCGAAACCTACCTTGATAGCTGTACCAAGGCTTTCCTCCAAAGCATGTATCCTGATCTGTAACGAATCCACCTGGTTTCTTTTGCTCAGGAGATCCTGCTGTACGTTGTTTGCTATATCCACAGCTGGAAAACAAAAAGAGATGTACATGTATAGCAGGTATAAGTTACATGTACTAAAAAGATATGATTTTTGATTACTGTTTTCATTATGATTACCATTATTATTTGTTTCGAGTCACCTATGCCTGGGAGACGAAAAGTGAACTGAATCACTCTGACCAACAGGTCTCTCCTCCCGATATGTACATATCTGTTTTGGGGGATGTGCAGATGGACCAGTGAATAACACAGTGAATAGTGCAGTGTCTTCTAAACGTGCAAAGATTTATAAAAACCATATCAAAATAGAACTGCAAAAATATTAATGGGGAAATGGGCCTAGTAGCCCTGAGAGATGCAAGTGGCCTCTGAAGATCGTACATGTACTCCATGCATCCTAACATCACTTTTGACAAATATATTGAATCACTCTAAAGACATCTGAAGATCTATGACAAACATTACCCCTTGCATTAAGTTACTAGGTGGCTCTGAAAGCTTGCACAGTCGTCTGTATATTATGCTCAAGGCATCCAAAAAAAAATCCAAATATTAAGTAACTCTTAATTCATCTAAATTGTTTTCATGTATGATATCGTTATGAATTATTAGAGATCTACTTAGAACAATGCCCCATGCATCAGCAGACTCGGTGGCCCTGAGCCCTTGGATTTTCATCTGGGGGGAGTTTCATGAAAGTGGTCGGCACTTACTAAATTTTCAGCGCTGTCCATTTCAGTGAAATCCTTCATTTTCATTGGCTCAGGAGCACTGGTTGCAACTGTCAAAGGAAGACAACTTGTCAGTGCTGAAAACTATAATGAAATGGTCCTAAGATGGACATGCTGACGGCATCCAAACATCATATCTGATAAATATTAAAACTCTAGAGACATTTAAAATCTAGAATGAACATTACCCCTTGCATCAGCTGACTTGGTAGCCCTGAGAGCTTGGAGGGTCATCTGGAGATCGTGCTCCAGGCCCTGGATCCGGAGCTGAAGACTGCACCTGGTCTTCTCCTGGGATGCCTCAAGATCGTGATACCTTGTCTCCAGGATCTCTCTCTCACTCGTCAATTGAGTGACCTGAAAGATCAGTCAAGATGGCATCGGTAAAGAGAGAAGTTAGATAGGAATAGATTTTGTTTTTATCTTTTTTAGACTCTCTCGAGTCTTTATTTAAGAATTGAAAACTCAAAAAGGTCATGTTAAGTGATGTCTAACATAACATGGCACTCTTTCACTTATCCAATAAGTGATCTAGAAGATAATCCAAGATGGTATCGGTAAAGAGAGAGAAGTTGCATAGGAGTAGCTTGTGTTTATCACTTTTAGATTCTCAAGGTTTGATATTGGAAGAATGCTAGAGTTCTTGAAAGGTCATCTACGGAGATGTCTCACATGAAAAAGCACAATAAACAGAGGCAGGAGCATACCCAGAAAAGTAGAATAAAATAAGACTAAAATCTAATGACCAATTTCAGCACAAATAAACTAAATATGTGAAAGATTGAACACGCATACCCTACATTTGCTGTTCTTAAAAAAATGTAGATTTCAAGGAAGTAATGACGAAAAGTTTATATCAAAATCATTTTACACTGCGATATGCTTGAAATATCAGATAATAACATGAAGCACGACAGGACTCACCTTGTGTTGACATGTCTTCAATTCCTCCAACAATCCTTCCTTTCCTTCTATCACCTTTTCCACCTCACCATGTTTTTCTTTGACAGCCTCGGACAGTGTCTTCACCTCCAGCTCCAGAGACCCAATCTTCTTCTCCCTGACCTTCAACTTCCTGTTCAGGTCATCCTTCACACCCTTGACCTCTTCATACTGCTTAGTCTTCTCTTCCAGGAGTTTGATGAGGCTGTCCTTTTCCTTCCTCGCATCGGAACTTATCCTCTCGTTGGACTCGATGACCCGATTCAGGTTGATCTTTTCTTGGTGCATCATCTGGTATTCGTGCTCTCTCTCCGTGACCTGGCTTTGCAACCTATTCTGGAGACTGGTGGCTGAGTCTAGTTCCTTGATTCTCTCCAGAGACGTCTGATGATAGTGGTCCCTCTCCTGTGTGAGGATATCGATCATCTTAGTCTTCTCCGCCAGTTGTTTTGCCAGGTCTTCATGGGTGGTCTGCAGCTCTTCCAGCTTGGCAGACGTCTCCTCCAGCACGGCGGTGAGTCTATCCCTGCTCTGGTTGGATTGCTCCAAGTCGGCAGTCTTCTTCGCCAGCTCCAGGGAGAGTCTGTTGCTCTCCGATCGCTGGGCTTCAAGGTCGGCCAGGAGTTGGCTTGTCTTGTCCACAGCTTTCTTCTGCTCCTCGCATTGCACTTCAACAACCTGGAGAAAACCATAACAAGTTGAAGATATCAGTAAATTGCACAATCATCCCCAAAAAATAGTCTGTTGGGACTGGTATTCAAACTTCTAAAATCAAGAAATTTGTGAGCAAGCTTGGATGTGTTTTCTCAATCCAAGTGATCAGTTCCCTTATGCTGCCTAGGGATTGTTTCTTGAAACAGGTAGTCGGTGATTTTCACTGATAAATTTGCTCTATTAAAGCCAATCAGATGCAAGGATTTTGGAAGCTTATAACAATAGTGGGTGAAAATCATCAACTATTTTTCTTGTGAAATGCTCCCATGATTTCTAAAATTCAGTGGAAGAAATTAAGTAAAGGATGTTTGGGTGATGACTACATTCAGTACATGCTGCAGTATCGATTCACAGGGCTGTGGAAAGAAACTCCCAATCGATTGAAAGTCAACTTTACGTCCCAAAATCAACTATAAATCAGTTACAATCAATTGCAAAATTGCAGTAAGATTGCTGGTCTGTTTCTTGCAATGAAAAGCATGAATTGATGTTCTGAAGCTAGGATTAATCTATCAATTTTGCAAATTTGAAAATAAGTCTCTCTTGTTTGACCATTACTTGCAAATACATATGATAATGATACTATCACTATATATATGTAGCCCAAATATTTACAAATGTTTTTCATGGCTGCATATCATAATCCTAGGTTTTAGCACAACCCCGGGGGGGACACTTCCGTTCACATGTGGATACCATGCGTGATCATGGGGTCTCGAAAATCACCCTAAACATGTAATTTCCATATTCTGAAAATGCATCCCTTAACAAGTATTGGCATGTGAAACCCTACCCTTAACAAGTATTGGTAACAAAACGATACTCTTGGCAAATGTTCCCTGAAATGAACCCCTAAACAAGTACAGGAATGTTTTATTGTTACGGGTCCTTCGGTCGTCGGCTTTACCTTATTTGGTTAAGTACGCCGACCCCACCTTCTACACCTCGTGCAAATCTGACTCTAAACACGAAGTGTTAGGGCAAAAAGGACATCCTTTATAAAACATTTTAATTTTGTTTTATCATCCCCGCAAATTCGACCCTAAACACGTAATTTTCCTAGCGAAATAGATACCCTTTTTTCATTATTTTTGTGTTTTTGACACCCTTATCACGTTACGTACGTAACGTGCCCCATCGTGAAAAAGACATCCTTTTTACGTGTTTTTTTTGGTTGCGCATGATATCCACTCGTCAATGTAATGCCCCCCCCCCCCCGGAGCACAACTCCTAGTACCCTGATCAGGCAACAGAGCACTTAAAGGACATGTCCACCCCAACAAAATGTTGATTTGAATAAAAAGCGAAAAATCCAACAAGCATAACACTGAAAGTTTCATCAAAATGGGATGTAAAGTTAAAAAGTTATGACATTATAAAGTTTCACTTAATTTCACAAAACAGTTATATACACATCCTAGCTGGTATGCAAATTAGGAGACTATAACGTCATCCACTCACTATTTCTTTTGTATTTTATGATATGAAATTTTCTAATTTTCTCCTCATTGTCAAGTGAAACAAAGTTTTATTCCTCCCTGAACATGTGGAATTAGCATTGTTACCGTAATACTATATGGTTCAATCAAGTTGGTCCTTAATGTCAAATCTGTAAAAAGTGAAATATTGTATAATTCAAGCAATAAAAAAATAATAACAAATAGTGAGGGACATCATTAACTTTCTCATTGGCATGTCACCGAGTTGTGCACATAACTGTTTTGTAAAAAATAAGCAAAAATTTTTAAAAAAGGTCATAACTTTCTTTTTTTTACATCAAATTTTTATGAAATTTCCAGCATGTTGCTGATTCAAATCAACATTTTTTCTGGGGTGGACTTTACCTTTAAGGAATTCCTTCCTACCAGGTACACATTTACAATATACTTTCACCAGGGCCCCATCACATCAAGGTTTGCAATCAAATGTAAATGTGAAAGAACCCCTCTTATAGGTGCTTACCATTGTTTTGAACTAAGCGGCCTTGATTGGTCATTAGCATTTAGCAATTGATTGCAAAACTTTCTCATACAGAGCCCTGGATGGGGAGCAGTAAAAAAAATACAAACCTTTTGTCTCAGCACTGCCTGAGCCTGTTCTTTCTGCGTCTCCAACATATCCTGCATGTGCCTGACCTCGAGTGACCTTGCCTCCAGCTCTCTCTGGATGTTGGTCAACCTTTGACCTTCATGTGACCTCAACGCTCCAGTCTTCTCCTTCTCGTCTTTCAGCTGGGCGTTGAGGGAAGAGAGTGTTTCCTATTGCAAGACAAGAGGGAGAGGAAAGAAATAAATGGATTTATATAGCGCTTTTTCAGAGGATACATAGCGCTGCTGATTGCATAAGACAAGTTAAGGTTTATGGTTATATAAGTGTGTTTTGAGATATTTTTTTGAAGAGGTCAAGAGAAGAGAGGTTTCGAAGAAATGGAGGGAGTTTGTTCCAAAGACGGGGGGAGGGGCAAGAGATTGAAAGGAGTTGAAACCGGCCTGTTTTCTTGGAATGACAAAGGAAGGAGCAGCTGCAGAACAAAGAGAGTATGTAGATCATACAAGTTCAACATTTTGCAAGTCTCAGTGCGTAATCCATTGATCGTAATCATAATTATGATAATACTAATTATAATATCAATAATAATATGCAACATGTATATACATGTAGCCCTTAACCCTATATAGCCCGGGGGGGCCTAAAAGGCCCCCCCCTCGACATTTTTCGCGATAATTTCTAAATGCAAAAAAATAATACGCTGAAATTTCATGAGTTTTTTCTTTCACATCTCCCGCACATTTTGAGACCCTGTTTGCGAAAATCGGGGGTACACTTGCGGAGATATAGCACATATTCGTGACCAATGTCACCGAAAATGGCAATTTCCATTGACTTTTGTGTGTACAATGTATGGGTTTTACAAGAAGTGTTGTCAGATGAATGTTTTTTCTGTTTTTCCTCACATAACTTTCTTTTGGGCTATCACCAACTATTCTAGATTTAGATTTAAAAAACAATAAAAAAATAGAGATTTCAAAACAAAGAAATACATAATAAATTAAAAACAAAGAAATACATAAGAATTCGGAAACACAGAAGGAAACAAGAATATTATCGAGAAAAATTAGCATATGCGCATAATTAATTACTATTATAATCTAATAATTATACAATTTCAATACAGTTGAGTGAGCTGTCTTTTAGATTACATGACTGGCTACTAACATGCTTGATTCCATTGCATTTTCTTAAAAAATTGATGGAAAACTACAAAAAATGAAAATTCCTTGAAAAATTTGAATATTTGCATAATTAATTAGATAAATAAAAAATGATAATAAATATCACAAATTTGACAACACATTCTTGTAAAATACATAATGAGACACCCACACACCAAATTTGGTTGCAATCGGTCGATAAACGGCCGAGATCTGAGTATGCAATTTCAAAATAGCCCGGGCTATATAGGGTTAATACAATATCTTTTAGTGCTGCATATTATTACACTGACTTTAGCATAGCCTTCCTGATCAGGTGCTCAAGCATTCAAGGAATTCCTTCCTACCAGGTACCCATTTCCTACTCCCAGGTGGAGTGGCAAATGTACAATGTAGATAAACATGCCTTGCCAAACGAGACAAGTGTCATGGTGGGATTCCAACCCAGGACCTTATGGTTCACAGTCCAGTGACCTATCCACTCAGTCACATCTCTTCTACATTGACCTCATGTAACGCTGGTATTACTTGTAAGTTTGCTATTAGTAACATTGCCAAATACAGACGAACTTGGTTACTTTTTGAAAATTTCTCTTAAATTCATTCTCCCCGTTGACTATCCAGAATAATATGATTTCCCTGGATTATTTCGGTTTCCATAGTCTATGACTGCAATCAAGTGGGCGAAAAAGTCGAACAAATGCTGTACACTGTATAGAAATAACTAGTGCCTTGAATTACAAAGATTGATCAGTAAAACTACAAGTGGGATCCCAGGAAATCTGATTAACCAGCATGCTTCACTGGCACTGGTCCGACAGTCCCAGGTCGGTAAAAATTACTGTAAAAAATACTAAAAATAACTTTTCAGAAACAGTCAGGAAATAGCCAGATTTACTGGTCCGACATGACCAGTAGAAAATATATCAAACTGATTTTCTCCTCTTTTGTAAATTATAAAAATAGCTTTCTCAAATTGAGAAATGGCTTTTATGAATAATGTTGTGAGTATGTGTGTGTACTGTGTTTGTTTGTATGGGCTCTTGTTTTTTTGGGGGAGGGGGCACAAAAGGCCATAAAAGATAGCGAAATAAAGTCAGTCTCTTTTCATGTTTTTCTTTATTTTGGGAAACCAGTAAATTCAAGGTTCGGACCAGTAAACAATTAAAAAACTGGGTATCTACTGGTCTGACATGAGCAGGTTAGACCAGTAGAAAAAAGGGTTAGTGTGGAGCCCTTGATTAAGGGAGGCTTGTACATGTAATCATTGTGGTCAATGCATGGTGTTGAGTACATGTACATGTACATTGTGCAATCGTTGATGTGGTTCACGGTACACCATGTGGAGTGTTATAGAAACAGTGGATAGAAGAAAAAGAATGGATAGGCAAGAAAGTGGAGATTTGAGAGTAGAGTATTCTTTCTTGAAAGTAGTCCTGAAAAGGACTGTAAACCAGAAGAGACTGAAGAGTTGAAAACAGCTTGAGTAGTAGGGCGGATGAGGAAGACGGACAGTCAACCTGTTCGAAACGTCGAGTCTCTCTACTACTACTACTCATCATCTCTACTTGCTGACTCAAGCCAGCATCTCTTCATCAGAAGCATCATCATCTTCATCATCACCATCATTATCACCAATCTTCATCAGCAGCATCATCACCATCATCATCATCATTACCATCACCATCATCAGCAGCATCACAATCAGCACCAACGTTATCAACAATCTTCATCAGAAGCATCATCACCATCATCATCATCATCATCATTACCATCATCATCATCACCATCTTCATCAGCAGCATCATCACCATTACCACCATCACCATCATCATCACCATCATGAAGCAAATGAATCGTTACCTTGTTCGATTGTAGCGTGAGGTTAGCGTCAGCGATTTGGAGTTGGAGTCTTGATATCTCTTCTCGTGCAGCTTCCATGTTGTTTCTGTTTGAATCCAATTCAGCAGTAAGATCATCAATCTGAAAGTGTATACATTGTACGACATTACAAAATACAACTGATGAAAATGAAATTAATCCTTTTAATCTTTTGTTTCACAATAAAATGGATTTATCGGAGGGAAGTGGACTGCCAATTTTCTTGTGTATTACACAAAATCTAAATACATAGTTTGTTGTGCAAGATTTTCCTCTGATTTTTTGTCATAATGTGCCATTCCCATGGCAACACAGTTCCAAAATCCAAACACATTTGGAAACTATATTTTGCACTTCTTTTCTCCACTCGAGTATCATTTGTCAAACAGAGCTGCCAACCAGTACATTTTTGGCATATTTGGTACAATTTTGCAATCAAAATACGACAGTACGTTTTTTCTTTTTAAAATATTATTATGTAAAAATTAAAATAATTTAAACCTTTTTTTTTTACAAAATCATAATCTATTGAGAAAAATTATCTCAATTTGTTTCTATTTCATAAAACTTACACAAATATGGTTATTGGATCAATGTAATTTCAAGTAACTTTTTTTTTTTAACATTTTGTACATGTTTCAATGTTTTTTTTTTCATCTGCAAGAACAGTGCGCATTTAAGCTTGCATGCAGCTTGAGCACCGCGATGAGCAAGTGCGCCATGCATTTTATTATGAAATGCAGTTTAGGGGGGGGGGAAATACAATTTTTTTTCACAATATTACAATTTTTCATTTATAGAGGTTGGCAGGTCTGGTCAAAAACTGAGGAAGTTGTTCAATCTGCATGATTTGCAGTGGACCGATCGTCCCGACTCGCTGTACCTTTTGAAGAGATCTATGTTTCTCTGTCTCCGCCTCCTTCTTCAGCGCTTCATATTGACCGGTTAGGGCAGCAAGCTCCATGGTCTTGAGTGATAATTGCTTGGTTGATTGCTCTCTGAAATATAAACAAAGACAATTCAAAGAAGATTAAATACATACATGTAAAGTGTATATACAACCGACCTAATTACCTGTAATGTGATAATCATACATTAGATAAAATGGCCCATTGGTATTATGAAACAACATATCAATAGAGCACTAAGAAGCAAAACAGAAAATCCCAAATTCCCGATTCCATACCTCCCACATGAATCTACATTATCTATTATTTCATTTTTTTATATGCTAAACAACTGCAAGAATATTAGGAGGCTGCACTCTACAAGCTCCGCTTTTTAGCAGCCTCCTCCATTTCCAACCTGATTTGTAATAATCTTGAATATAATTTTTTGTACAGGAATATTTGAAATATGTTTTGTTATTTATATATGTCAACATGTACAGAAGAAACTGTAATTGTTGAAAATGGAAATTAACGAATGAATGAATAAATCTCATTGAAATGTGAGGTTAAACTATAATTCTATAATATAAGAAGTGAAGAAGCCCTTACTGTAATTCTGCTAGTTGTGTCTGCAAGCCAGCTGCTTGTTGTCTTGCATTAGTTGCTCGTTCAGTCAGGGATTCTAACTGCCTGTTATGGTCCTCGGTCACATGAAGAATCCTTTAACGAAAGGGGGAAGACGTAAAGAGAATTGGATTGTAGAACTGTTGGCTGCTACTGGCAAAAAACAACTGAAAAAGTTAAGGTCAATAATACGCTGCGGCCTCTACTGCAAACATTAGATCAAAGCCAAAATATCACAGGGAAAGACACAAAACAAAATACATGTAAGGGATGATAAGACTTTTCCTCTTGATGCTGAGAAATTAAAGAAAGTAATAAAATTCAAGACACATTATGTGTAAAAGCATGTTGATTCTATTTTGTGTTTTCACTTCATAACTGCCATGGAATAGTGATAGCTTGTTGGTAGAGCCGCTGCCTGGTTCCAACCAGTAGATGAAAAGTTCGATCATGCTGGTTCCACGATTTTTCATGACTTATTTTTAGATCAAATGCGACTTAATAAAGCCATAAATTCATTAAGATTGTCAAGCTTCCCAATTCCATTCCATTGTCCATGGTGAACTACGAATGCAAGTCTGAGGTATCTGTTCATAATTCATGACTGTGCCATGGACCAGTGGTGACCTACATGTATTCTGCAGGCACAGACCCTGATTGAAACTTTGATCAACAATTGGGTCTTCATATAAAGACTAGCACATATAAAACTTGCTGTTCCGAAAGGGCCTTCAGTACACAAGACATTGCAGGCTGCACATTCAGACCCTTAACTCAAGTGGAGGGTAGCACAGCAGACTAGCGATTACCTGGTAGTAAAGTCACTGCCCGGCAAACAGCACATGTCGGGTTCAAATTTCGCTGGTTCCAAGATTTTTTATGACGAATTTTCTGATCAAACGGGATATAATTTACTGGGTGCAAAACAGAAACATTACTCACTTCTCTCTGTTGTCAGCGGTCAGTGTCCCAATCTTGTCCTCGGCGTCTTTCCTCGCCGCTGCAAGCTCTCTCCTCAAGTCTTCCCTGGATCTCTCCAGCTCCTTGATCACCTCCGACCTAGCTCTCAGACACTCCTCCACTAATCTCACCACGTGGGAAGGTGGCAGGGCTCTGGTGACATCCTCCCCAAGCCTGCTGGGGGAGGCATACGGAAGTGAACCCTTCGGGTACGGTGGCTGACTGGAGAGTAAGGAGCGGATTTGCTGCAGAGCCGCGGAGCAGGTTGAGGCTGTCTGTTGGGCGGAGTCGGCTCTTTGATTGACCTCTAAAAGATTCTGTGAGGAAGATATAAGCAGTTGCCATGACAACAATAAACTGATGAGCATAAAAGTGAGAAGTTATAAAAAACAGAAAAAGGTGTGATTGTTGGGGAACCAGCAATATATATATTTGAACTAAAACAGCCTATGTTGTTTAAAGGTTTGCATGGTGGCATGTACAATGATATCGCTGATGTGGTTTACGGTACACCATGTGGAGTATTTTAGAAACAATGGATAGAAGACGGACAGTCAACCTGCCCGAAACGTGGAGTCTCTACTGCTTCTGCTCATCATCTCTACTCGTCGACTCAAGCCAGCATCTCCTCATCCATCCTACTACTCAAGCTGTTTCAACTCATCAATCTCTTCTGGTTTACAGTCCTTTTCAGGACTACATTCAAGATAAATTACTCTGCTCTCAAATTTCCACTTTTTCGCTTATCTATTTCTTTTTCTTTTTTCTTCTTCTATCCACTGTTTCTATACTTCTTCACATGGTGTACCATAAACCACATCAGCGATTAAACAGCCTATGATCTCAAAATATGTCAGTCTTCCACTCTGTTCCATAGATATTGTAAAATAATTATATAAAAAATTACGAAAAATCCAAATCCTTCTATTTAACAATCAAAAGTAGCAATAGTCAAAAAAACATCTTTCTTCAATGACATTTAACCAGATAACACAAATTTGCATTTAAAGAGAAATGCTAAGAGATTTCAGTAGTAGTAGTCCAAAATAAGTAGCTGGTACATGGGCAAAGCAAAAAATGGCCAGCCACAGAGTAACTAGACCACCTCCAAGAAGTCACCAAGTGAACAAAGAATATTTCTTTTTTTTCAACCTAACCAAGTAACACCATTTGACAACAATTTTCATTACACAGAAAAAAATGTCAAAAAATGGTTCCTGATCAAAGCGAGTCCTTCAAGACTTCAAGAAGTCACCAAGTGAACAAAGAATTTCTTTTTTTCAACATAACCAAGTAACACCACTTAACAATTTTCATCACACAAAAAAAATGTCAAAAAATGATACCTGAACAAAGCAAGTCCTTTAAATGGTAACTATCTTCAAGAAGTCACCTAGTGAACAAAAGAATATTTCTTTTTTCAACCTAACCAAGTCACACCACTTAACAACAATTTTCATCACACAGACAAAAAAAAGTCAAAAAAATGGTACGTGAGTCCTTCAAATGGTAACTATCTCCAAGAAGTCACCTAGTGAACCAGAATAATTCTTTCTTCAACCTAACCAAGTAACACCACTTGACAACAATTTTCATCACACAGAAGGGAAAAAATGTCAAAAAATTCAGTTGTAGTTCAAAATCAGCAGCTGGTACCTGAGCAAAGCAAGTCCTTCTTCAAATGGTAACACACTTAACTAGACCACCTTCAAGAAATGAACAAAGATTGGTACCTGAGCAAAGCAAGTCCTTCAAATGGTAACACACTTAACTAACTAGACCACCTTCAAGAAATGAACAAAGATTCTCTGATGCATGAGACCCACTGAAACCTTCATGAATGTATCAATCACCCAACATGGAAAATAAGAACGCCTACATGTATGACGAGTATTATTCTATGATTTTCACCCTTTCAAAATGTTTATTGCAAGAACACTTTCTCCCTCATTAACTCGTTTGTCTTTAGGGGTTCCTGCATGACCTCGTTGACTATTGAACTATTGAATTCACACTTTGCACAGGAACCAGCAGGTTCCAGTAGGAAATGGGTTAATCCCACCTTTCAAGGGCTTAATGACCACAGAGAACAATGGTAAAGCAGTTACATCATAACCAGGTCATGATGGGCAATCATCTGGTGAAAGGAACACCAGATAATCCTCCAGTCCCGGTCTTAAAGAGAACAAAAACTGTTATGGAAGTAACTCAGAAAGGTTCTATTGTGGTGATGTTCATTGTGATACACTTGACTGACTGTTATGTCACTCCATGTGCTTCAAACTTCTGACAGGTTGGCTAAAAAGACAAATTTGAAACATTTTCAAGTGATGTTCACAAGCCTTTTTTCTAGCTAAGGCATTTACAGAATGGAGAAAGGGAATGGAGTATAAACCCTAAAAAGACTGGGGGGCTTATACAGCCCCCCCCCCCTCTACATTTTTCGCTATAAATCTGCAGCGCGAATTTTTTTTACCGTGTTGCTCACTGACTTTTTACATTTAAAGGAGAATGAAACCATTGGAACAAGATAGCTTGTGTGAAAACAGAAAAATCAAAGAAACAGATCAACAAAAGTTTGAGAAAAATCGGACAAATAATGAGAAAGTTATGAGCATTTGAATATTGCGATCACTAATGCTATGGAGATAGCAAATTGGCAATGCGACAAAGATGTGTGATGTCGCTTGTGAACAACTCTCCCCATTACTTTAGTATATATTTCACTTGAATTGCCTCTTTTATCACATCTATCCATAGATCATGTGTTATTTCTACATGAGGGCATGTAATACATATTTTTTAAGAATACATCATGGATAAAGAGTTTGTATCATCATAAGAAAAAGCAAAAAGAGACATTTTGAGGGTATTTCATAGTCCACCAAAGGGAAAGTTGTTCATCAGTGACATCACACATCCTTGTCACATTGCCAATGGGAGGATCTCCATAGCATTAGTGATTGCAATATTCAAGTGCTCATAACTTTCTCATTATTTGTCCGATTTTTCTCAAACTTTCTTTATTCTTATTCTTTGATTTTTCTGTAACTACACAAACCTATTTGTTCCAAAGGTTTCATTCCCCTTTAAGTCTCTTTTTGAGACCAACATTGCGACCTGAGGGTACACAGTTCTGAAATTATGCAACATTTCGTAAGTTCCTACAGAAACAAAATTGCTTAAAAAAGTTAGTTCGTGTACAAATCCAGTGCAAATAGTGTTTTTAGCAAAAAATCATAAATGAAACAAATTAAAACCTCAATCGCTTAAACTGTTGTGAAAACCAATATATCATACTGTAGACTCAATATTCTCTATTTCTTGGAGTTTCAATGTCATTCTTCTTCTTCTTCCAGTCTGGTACAGTCCGCCACTGGCGTATTATCGTACCTTTTTCAATCATGTCATCATCCAGCCCTAGTAATAGATGAACATCATAACAGTTGCCACCTGATTAATATGGATGTTGATGAGGAAAACCATTTGTCAAGGGTTAAAGGGGAATCCAACCCAAATGAAACCTTGTTTTTATAAGAAAAAGAAAAATCAGACAAGTTGATAGGTGAAAGTTTGAACAACATTGGACAAATAACAAGAAAGTTATGAATTTTTTAAAGTTGTAAATATTGGTAATCACTATACCCATGGAGACTTCAAATAGGCCGCTTATGTGATGTCATAGTGATGTAAGGCAAGGACTACTCTTCCATGTACTCCAATACATATTATGGCTAAAATGTCATTTTTCCCAAAAGTTTTATTTCAAATTATATTTTTCTTTCATGAGGACATAAAACAATATACTACCTGGGTTATATTTAGATTACTGCCCCAGGGGAATGGGTACTTAGGAGAAAACCACAAATCCCTGATAATAAAGTACATGGCCTATGGGAAAGTTGTCCTTGCCCCTTGTCATAATTTACTTACCCAGTTGCCAATTTGAAATCTACATGGTATTAGTGATCTCAATTTTAAAGCAGATATATTTTTCTTATTGCTTGTCCGATTTCTTTCAAACTTTCACCATTCTGTTTAATTCATTTTCTCCTTCCCAACACAACATTCTATGGCCAAGGCTGGATTCCCCTTTAAGGCAAAAGCACACCTTACGATTGGTCTGCGACCCAATTTCAGAATGAAATGTTGTAGAAATTGATGCTAATGAGACTTGAATTATCTTACTATGTAATGTTCTAAATCATTGTACGAATACCTAAAGTATGTTCAAATCTGTGACTATGCTATCTTCTTTCTTAGAATAAAAGTGAATGTAACATCTAGTCGTAATGACGTCATAGCAGTCATACGATTGGCTACGATTTGAAACCAATTTGGCCTTTACTCCAAAATAAAGGTTTGTAATCTTTCAAAATGGTTATATTAGTATTGTTTCGATTAATTTTAACCTCAAATGAAATGATATGTTCCATTCAAATTTTCAGAAAATGAGCAAAATGCAATTTGTTACAAAATCGGATCACGAGCAGTCGAAAGGTGTGCGGTGGCCTTTAGGATACAAGCTGGTGTACAAGGCATGACAGGGTGTTGTAAATATTTTGGTGCCATACCATTTAACACTTTCCAAGTGAGAAGAATTTTAAATTCTATTCGATTCCAGATTGGCTACCAATGTAATTTTTGGAGGATTGGTGAAATGTGTTGATATTTTGACATACAGTGTACCAGTTAAAACCCTGGCAGCTGTATTCTGAGCATACTGAAGTTTATTTACATTGCGTGAGGTTATATAAAAAAGAAGAGCATTTCCAACATCTCATTTAGATAGTACAAATGAGTGTATAAGCATAAAGTAGATCATCATTTAAGTGTGTAGTATAAGCAAAAGGAATACCAAAGCGGAGGAGCCATGGTGTAGTCGTTCTGATTCTCGCCTTGTAAACAGAGGGTCGTGTGTTTGAATCCCACCGCAGTCTGGTATCCTTTAGCAAGGCATTAATCCACACTTTGCCACTCTCAACACAGGTGCGAAATGGGTACCCAGTAGGATGTGAAAGTCATTGTAGCTTGTCCAGTACTGTGTGCGCCTCACCATCAACTGACTGGAATACTCCCAAGGGAGTGGAGGATGTGCATACATCGTGTGTTGGAATGGCTGAATGAATCTGATGACCGGGGTAATGACATATCTGTATTTAAAAGCGCTTAGATATGTCCTGATATATTCAGCGCTTTATGAAAGCAGAATATTATCATTTTATTAGTAGAGTATATCTACATGTATATAGTGGCAGTGCAATAGAAATTCACATTATTATTATCATTCTGGCAGAAAGACTGCTGACCTTCTCTTGTTGCCTGTTTACTGCATCCAAATCTTTTACTGATTTCTGAAGCTGTGCAATCATCTTCTCTTGACCTTGCGACTCCTTTTTCCTGAAATAAAAAAAAATGTAACACTAGTTTTGTGATAAACATGATATCAGTTAAAAAAGGACAAGGGGCTGGGGGCATTTTATCCCCCGAAATGCTCAATTGAGCCCTGTAAACTAAAAACGGGCACAATGGAATTCCGCATTCATCGTAATGTGAAAGCTTATCTAATTTTGCAGATTTTGGAAGTGAACGTGTGAAAAGAAGCCTCTGAGAGTAAAAATAAAAGTTCCTGCATGATTTGCATGATAAAACAAGATCTTTTCCCCAATTATGAAATATTTGTTTGGTATCGGCTTTTACTTGTGAGGCTGCAAGCTCCAACAGACCTTTGTCATAGATGGCTCAGATGGAGAGCGAAGTTGGCTCAGTCAGTAAAGCGTCTGCCTGTCAAACCAAAGATCGTGGGTACGAGTCCACCCCGGGCGGATGACTGTAGCCAGCACGTTGTGTGTAAACGTCTCTCCCCTGTTTCATAGATGTAGGCTATATTACAGTGGAAAACACCCGTCCCTCAGATAGGACATTAAATGGAGGCCCTGTGCAAAGGACAATCACCACCTTTGCGCATTAAGAACCCACTGCACTATTTGAACAAGTGTAGGGGCAAACCCCGGCGTAATGGTCCACCTGCATTCCCCCAACCAGTTATATCGGGAGGAGAGACCTGCGGGTCACAGTTCTGTGTGCACGCCCTTCTAGGCTATCCAGGTTGGCTGGCTCCTCCAATGCGTCTTTGAATGTCTTTGACAGATATATGGTAATATACAAATGCTGTGCATCATGGAGTAGTTCCTGATACATGACGAAACATAAGAATTGGATCGCAGGTTGAGGTGGAGAGCATATTGTCCCAAGTCTCTATTCATAAGGAGGTCCAATTCCAAAGAGATGTGGATAGCCTCCCTAATGCGTATCACCCTGACATACGATCCCATTCTAACACCCCGTCACGTTGTTTACGCAACAACGAAGACAGATTTGATGAAGTTTGCAGCCTCGCACGTGAAAGCTTACCCCCAACAAGTGGAATGCCTCTAACGGTCTCACCTGCATCACGCGATTTAATATAACAGCAGTGCTGACTTTGGAAACTACTATAAAATAATTATTGACAAAAACACCATTCATATAATGATATAATATTACGTTCATTGATATTCGACCTTGATAATGTGACCTAAAACTTGTCAGTGATACTTAATTACCCCTATATCCACATTTTATACACTATATCTATAAACTCTGAAAGTTATGATGGCAATCTCATAATCACTTCTAACATGGCCAAAGTTCAAAGACCTTAAATGACCTTTGACTTTGGTCATGTGACCTGAAACTTGTATGAGTTGTTCAGTGATACTTGACTACTCTTAAGTCCAAGTTTTATGAACTAAAACAATATAGTTACAGAGTTATGACGGTAATTTTACAAATACCCCAACATGGCCAATGTCCATTGACTTTTGACCTTGGTCATGTGACCTGAAACTTACACAAGATGTTCAGTGATACTTGGTTACTCTTATGTCCATGTTTTATGAACTAGACCATTACAGAGATATGATTCAACAAATACCCCCAAACATAGCCAAAGTTCATTGACCTTACATGACCTTTACCTTGCTCATGTGAACTGAAATTTGCACAGGATGTTCAGTGATACTTGATTACTCTTATGTCCAAGTTTCATGAGTCAGATCCATAAACTTTTTAAGTTCTGATGGTAATTCCACAGATACCCCCATTATGGCCAAAGTTCATTGACCTTTCACCTTGGTCATGTCACCTGAAATGTGCACAGGATGTTAAGTAATACTTGATTACTCTTATGTCCAAGTTCTATGAACTAGACCAATATACTTTCAAAGTTATGATGGTAATTCAACAAATACCCCCAATTCAGCCATTCATTGACCCTATTTGACCTTAATCATTTGACCTGAAACTCGCACAGGATGTTCAGTGATACATGATTGCTATTACATGTATGTCCACGTTTCATGAATCAGATCCATTAACTTTCAAAGTTATGATGGTAATTCAACAGATACCCCCAATTTGGCCAAAGTTCATTGACCTTAAATGACCTTTGACCTTGGTCATGTGACGTGAAAGTCATGCAGGATGTTAAGTTATACTTGCTTAACCTTATGTCCGAGTTTCATGACCTAAGTCCATGACATTTCAAAAACTTAACCTTAGGTTTATAGATTTTTATGTTGATTCCCCAACCTTTGACCTTGGTCATGTGACATGAAACTCAGGCAGGACGTTTAGTAATATTTGATTAACCCTATGGCCAAGTTTCGTGAACTAGGTCCATATACTTTCTAAGTTATGCCGTCATTTCAAAAACTTATCATTCGGTTAAGATTTGGTGTTGACGCCGCCGCCGTCGGAAAAGTGGCGCATACATGTATAGTCTCACTCTGCTATGCAGGTGAGACAAAAACAGGTAGAACTTCATAATTGTGAAAACAGAATACAACCTCATGTCATCAGTGCCAATCAGATGAACCTTTTCAGTGAAACATGATTAGGAGATGATAAATGTTCAAATGAATAATATTCATTGTTATTTTTTTTAATCAACAGCCCCCCTCCCCCTCCCTTGTAAAAAGTGAAAAGGGGGTAGAAAAATAAATGAAATGATGACAAATAATAATAACGGCATGTTTACCCAGGGTAGGCACTTCGGTTCCGAAAACTGTTCTCCCAGCAGGCCCGGCTATGCTTGACTACCGATTCAGGTGCACATAGCTTTTTGAGTTTTCATTTTCTGCCGGTACCCATTTACCTCACCTGGGTTGAGTGCAGCACAGAGTGGATAAATTTCTTGCTGAAGGAAAATGCCACGGCTAGGACTCAAACCCACGACCCTCTGTTTGAAAGGCGCGAGTCAGAACCACTAGACCACAACACCCACAAAGATAACAGATTATTAGATGCTTCAGCCATTCTGCATAGTGCTCACTGTAAAATATACATGAGGGCGAAACCGATTTCGCCCTCATATCAGCCTATATGGCCCCTAAAATTCCCCCCAAAAGCATGCTTCGAGGCAACCATTCTTTCTACATGTAGAGTCGCCCCAAGATCTGTTCCAAACAGTATTCAAGATTATTCAGAAAATCAAAACTCTGGCACAAGAATAATATTTGCTTTTACTGCACAATTACTTTTAACCATAAAAAGGAGCCCTTCAAATAAAAGAAAAAGCCCCCAAAATTCTGCAATCGTCCCAATGTGGAAAAGAAACATAAAATAGCCCCCCCCAAAAAAAAAAAGTTATTGCTGCACTGTTATAACCACTTGCCTGAGATCAAGCACAGAGTCTCTGCCTACAATGGTTTCATTGAGCCTTGCCTGAAGTTCCTCAATCGCTGACCTGAACTGCGCTTTCTGTTGATCACTACTGTTTTCTGCCTGCATTGGAAATGTAACCAGGGGAGTGTTTCACAAAATATTCAGTTAATTTTCACTGACCATTTAGTTCTGAGTCAATCACGTACAAGGATTTCAGTAGCTTACTGAAAATCAACGACTATTGTTTCATAAAATGGTACATGTATCAAGCAGGTTTTGATAAAAAGTGGATATGAAATGATGTGTCTGATGACATAATGAATGTGCAAGTTGCATCATCCTCAATTTTCTGAGAAAAAGGCATTCTATAGAATTTATGTCACATGATCAATGGGGTAGCTGTTCGCATACGACGTCACAAAACCCACACTTAAAATTGCATACTTAACTCTCTTTAATACTCTTTGATAGATTTTCGCCAAATCTTCACCAACATGTGTCGATTGTATCATACACTTTGATTTATATTTTACTGTAATTTTGTTGTCTGTGATCACGTTTCTCATTTCACCGATTCCTCATAAATTTATCACGTTATGTTGAACAATTTTTGTATCAGTGATTTTCTGATTATAATGTATTGAATTCATCATATTTGTTGAACCCACGTTACTCTATCTTTTATGTATTTATTGCAGTTATTTTGATGTTAAAAGGACCATGCTGAAAAAAATTCAGTCCGATCATGGTATTCTGTATAAAGATATTTTAAAAAAAAATAAACAAATAAATACATAAATGAATGAATGAATGAATGTATGTGTGTATGTATGTATGTATGTATGTATGTATGTATGTATGTATGTATGTATGTATGTATGTATGTATGTATGTATGTATGTATGTATGTATGTATGTATGTATGTATGTATGTATGTATGTATGTATGTATGTATGTATGTATGTATGTATGTATGTATGTATGTATGTATGTATGTATGTATGTATGTATGTATGTATGTATGTATGTATGTATGTATGTATGTTTGTATGTATGTATGTATGTATGTATGAATGAATGAACGAATGAATAAACTTTGGCAGGGATGGAGGTGCATAGCAAGATCCTGGGCCCATAACAGAAAGTTTTGCAATCAATGGTGAATGAGCCGACATTCATTATATTGATTTAATGTACATGTATAGAGGACGAGTGGTAAATTGCCAATTCGTCCACTCATCACATGGTCTACCTTCATTTAGTCTAATGCCATTCTGTCCATCAACGTTTTGTCTAACAAATATTTGGTCCAATAACCATTTGGTCAAATACCCATTTTCTTTTCATTCATTTTGCACAATGAACACTTCAGTTTAATTTATAGACATATGGTACATGTATATGGACTAAATGGCTATTGGACCAACTGGTTATTAGACGGAATGGCATTAGACTATATGAAAGTAGACCATGTGGTGAGTGGACGAACCGATGTTAGACCAAATGATAGTAGACGAGTTGGCAATTGGACGATTGGCATTAGACGAATTGGAAATAAACTAAATGAGCCACACAAATCAACTGTATAATCAGTCACTAAACTCTGTGAGACAGGCTCGTGTATGTCTGCATGCAAGACTTACATTTCTAAGTTGCTCTGTGAGGACTGTTATCTCAGCTTTGGCATCGGAAAGTTGCTTTCTCAGAAGGACCCTTTTGAAAACAAAATCGATTAGATAATAATGATAATAAATTAATATGCCATACTAATATATAAATGCAGCATTTATCAAACACATTTAGTTGCATATTCACTGGGAATTAATACAGACATGTTTATCACCCTGGTTTTAACCCAAGTTTTAACCCAATTCACCAGGATAGAGAGTAGTACAATGCCTATCATATCAAAGGAAACACATACTCTTCTTGTTTACCTCACTAATATATTATGCACCTATGCTTGGGAAAAGATGTACATCTTGCTGGAATACCATGCTTATTTTGTCAATTTCTCAGCAAATGACACATCCTCTACCATCACACATGTTCTTTCATTTACGCATGCGCTTGGATGATCATTTCCTTGGAGTCTATTAAAACTTGTTTTCGTGTCGTGGTCTAGTGGTTCTGACTCTCGCCTTTCAAACAGAGGGTCGTGGGTTCGAATCCTACCCATGGCATGTTTTCCTTCAGCAAGAAATATATCCACAATGTGCTGCACTCAACCCAGGTGAGGCAAAAGCTCAAAAAGCTGTGTGCAGCTGAGTCAGTAGTCTAGCTTTAGTCAGGTAATAATCAGAGCAGGGCCCGCTGGGAGAACAGTTTTTAGAACTGATGTGGCTACCCTGGGTAAATATACCGTTACACAACTGACATTAAATGCATGAATTCCTTTAATAGTGCATTCCTTACTCTGTAGCAGATTCTGTATGCAGTGGCACATTCTCAATGGGAGATCTCCTGCTCCCCCTTGCGAGAATGGACTCTACCGTCTCCCTCACTGTGGGTGTCATTGGGACTTGTGTGTCTGAGAGACTCCTCGGGACTGCTCCATGATTGAGAGCAGGGGTGATAGAAGTACTTAGACCTGAAGGGATGTAGGTTTGTCTGGATGTTGCTGATTCGATTTGCCTTCTCAGCCTGGAGTTCTCCGACGATTGCGTTTCCAATTGGTTTCTAGAATAATGGAATGAGAGGGAACCAGAGATTTTGAAAATATAAGAATGAATGTTTATAAATGAATGAATGAATGAATTTATTTCTTATCCAATTTACAAGTTTACAGACAGTTATGAATACATAGAAAAATAAGGATAATAGGAACCAGAAAATAGCATGAATGCTAGTAAAGTCTGGCCCCTTCTAGTCTAGATAAATACAAACATGTTTCTTAACTTGTTAGTTAAGAATGACCAATCATGAGTCTACTAAATATACTATGTAATATATATAAACAATGACTACATAACAATTTAACAAAAGTTAACAGTATTTACATATGAAAGATATCTAGATGATAACAAAAATACTGAAGAGATGATAACAAAATTAATTTTTCCAACAAATGCTCAACAACAGTTTAACAAAAACTTGACCTTGATGGTTTCTTTCTGATTTTGGTTGGTAGCTCATTCCAAGAGGTTGTGCCTACATAAGATAAACACTCCTTTCCCAAGCTTGTCCTAACCTTTGGTACATACAGATTCTAATCTTCCTTTTGCTTTAATTGTATTAAATGTCCATGTGCAGTATCTAAATGTATCTGAACGACTGAATTAGTTCCTGTATTAATTTTATTTAGGAAATGCTTAAAGATATATTCCGGTTGTGGTACCAATTTCAAATTGAGTTCGTACAGAATCCAATAAAATGACCACCAAAGTGTTTGTTTGTATAAATAAAAAGTATGTGCCAAAGGATTCTGGAAGAAATTGTGTAATTGCTGAGAAATTAACAAATTAGCACGGGATTCGGGTCAAGCGTCGGGCCGACATTCAAAGCAATAATAATACACTGTCCCACGTGCGCTTATCTGTGTTGGTGATCTTCAGTGTGAACATTTTTCAGCGTAGATTTCAAGATTTCACAAAGTTCAGTTTATATAACTACCAGATCTAGATCCTCGATGATATAGAGACAATTAAGCTTGGTTTCACACACTTTCTTGCGAAATCAGTGTTTACTTCAACTACTTTCATTTATCTTTAAGAGACACGAGTGAAAGTTATAATAACTGTCATGAAGAGAAATTATATACAAATAAAGTTTGAGAATTGAAGCCGACGAGAAAATAAATTACTCACACACATTAGATATCATTAAGAACTAAGTACTGTATGTGAATTGCACATTTGTGTTTTATTGAGAAAATCTGCACATATTCTTGACAAGAAATTTGTTCTTCATGATGCTCATGTGCTCTACCATTTTTAATGCCTTACTTGCACAAGGATTTATAGTAAAGATATCAAATCTAAAGTCAGTATGAGATTGGGGAAAACTTAAAGTTGTCAGCACAGAAAAGTTGTCTTTCTCTGACAGTTACCATAAGGTGGTTTCAAACCACCTCAATCATAACAATCCCCGTTAAATTACAAGAACTTATTAATGCTAAAAATACCCCCCGTAACATATCCTTTGGGATAAATTCCTGAAGTTAGGGGTATGCGCAGTATGGTCTGATAAGCAGGCAAGACGCGAGATTTAAAGGGGAATCCAACCCAAATAAAAACTTGTTTTTATAAGGAAAAGAAAAATCAGACAAGTTGATAGGTGAAAGTTTGAACAATATTGGACAAACAACAAGAAAGTTATGAATTTTTAAAAGTTGTAAATATTGGTAATCACTATACCCATGGAGACTTCAAATTGGCCACATATGGGATGTCATAGTGATGTAAGGCAAGGACTACTCTTCCATGTACTCCAATACATATTATGGCTAAACAGTCATTTTTCCCAAAAGTTTTATTTCAAATTATATTTTTCTTTCATGAGGACATACTACAATATACTACCTGGGCTATATTTAGATTACTGCCCCAGGGGAATGGGTACTTAGGAGAAAACCACAAATCCCTGATAATAAAGTACATGGCCTATGGGAAAGTTGTCCTTGCCCCTTGTCATAATTTACTGACACAGTTGCCAATTTGAAATCTACATAGTATTAGTGATCTCAACTTTAAAGCAGCTATAACTTTCTCATTGCTTGTCCGATTTCTTTCAAACTTTCACCATTCTGTTTGATTTATTTTTCTCCTTCCCAACATAACATTTTATGGCCAAGGCTGGATTCCCCTTTAAATCCACCAGCTCAGCAGCCAACCACGGCGCCCGGGCCAAACTACACGCTGGGCTAAAAGTTCCCGTAAATTGCTTTCACATCGCTAAAATACCTGCGATCTTGGAAAAATCCCGGCGAAAGTTCTCGTAATTTTGCCAAGTACCTACTATTTAGTGGGTATTTTCTTTCGGGGATATTACGCATAAATTTGCTTTCACATTGCCAAATATTACCTGGTATTTTCTGATCGAGTAAATTTCCCGATCAGAAAATACCTGGAACTGACGAACTTCGAGGCGGTCTGAAACCACCTATTGTAACAGTCAGAGACCAGTGTCTCTCAGCCAATGAAATCCAAGGATTTCACTGAATTAGTCAGCACTGACAATTAAGTCAGTGCTGACAACTTTCATGAAACACCCACCTGTATATAGACACATCATAATATAATGGATTTTTGCAAAAGATCTTGCTTCTTTTATACCGGTACAAGGGTAATTTACCTCAGATCGGAGATCATTCTATGTTCAACGGAGATGCCACTGATCGGTGAGAGGCTGGTTCGAGAGGGGGACAAGGAGTGCCCCCTCGATCCTGGTCGGCCATATGATGTTGTCTACAAAAAGAAAAGTAGATAAATTGCAATGTTCAAGTCTGAAATAGTGTCATTTTCTATCATCTGTAGTCATCTTTGTGACTTTGTATATGTTTAATCGTTTTATGATTTCTGTATACAGTGTATACTGAATCATTTATTTCTATTATTATTTATTTTTATTTTATTTTTTATTATATATATATATATATATATATATATATATATATATATAATAGGCAAGGAACAGGGAGGAACAGATGGACATATACATACCATGTACTATTGATTATGTTTCATTCGTTTCTGTTAACATAGAACCCATGAAGAAGGCCTAAGGCCGAAAGCTCAGATTAAATTGTGGTCTATCAGCAACGTCAAATCGTCTTGTCATTTTTTCGCCTAAGTATTTGGTACAAGACACAGTAGTCATGTTAAAGAGTGGATGCCTGTTTACATTTATATACATACATATATATTGTTTATTTCTTTATTCTATCTTATTTTTTATTCATATAATGTACTTATAAAAGGGGGCCTTCACCCTACAAGCTCTGCTTTTTAGTTGGTCTCATTCCCTCTTGATTTCATGGTATTATTGTATTATAAAAAGTTATTTAAATGTTATATTTTGTAAATATGTATATCAAACTATCATTGTAAATGCAAAAAAAATAAATAAAATACATGTAAATAAAAAAAATAAGTAAAATTTTCCCCAAAAATTTGGGAATGTTTCAATCACTACAAATCGGAGAAAGCAATGCACATACATGTATTCCTGTAACATAAGTCAAATTTCAACTGATTTAGGAAGGTCCAGCTGCAGCATATAAAAATAAAATGAGAAACACTTTGAAACTGCAATGAAAAGACACTATACTAAACAATCAATGGATTGAAGCTTTTGCCAAGGGAAATATCAAGAAGTGATCTACCAATGTTCATCTTTTAAAGGGGAAGTACTCTGACAAAAAGTTTATTGTAAAAATAGCAGAAAAAATAATAAAAAATATTGCCGAAGTTTTGAGAAAAATTCATCAAATAATTAAAAAGTTATTAGAATTTAAATTATTTGATTTGTGACGTCATATGCGAGCAGCATTCCTACATAGCGAATGGTAAAACATCAATGAAATTTCATTTTCTCAGAAAATTGAAAATGGTTTTCAATGTAACTTTTGTATATCAATAGACAAATCATTTCACACCTGATCATGAAAAGAAAAAAAATTAAGTCATCAGGAACCATACAAAATTTGAAATTCATACATTTCATATTACATAACACATGGGGCAGCTGCTCATTTATGACGTCACAAATCCAAAATTTTGAACTCTAATAACTTTCTTACTCTTTACGGATTTCCCTCAAACCTTCACCAATATTTTTTACTATTTTTTCTGCTATTTTTACAACAAAGTTTTCTTCAGAGTGAACTTCCCCTTTAAATATTCCATAACTTCCATTGCACAACAAATGTTTATACATTGATACAGAGATAGATCACAGATAACAACCTACAGAATACAGAGGGTGCAATTATTACTTATTAATTATTACCAACCCTTATTTTCCACAAAACAGTGATAGGCACAACTCAGTGACATGCAAATGAGACAATCGATAATGTCCCTCACTATTTCTTTGGTTTTATATTGTTTGAATTACCGGTATTACAATATTTCATTTTTTTAAAGATCTGACAATAAGGGCCAACTTGACTGAATCATATAGTACAGTGTATTAAACAATGCTAATTCCACATGTCTAGGTAGGAATTAATTGTTTCACTTGAAAATGAGAAAATTAGAATATTTCATATAATACAATACAAAAGAACTAGTGAATGAATGATGTCATCAGTCTCCTCATTTGCATACCAACCAGGGTGTGAATATAACTAACTGCTTTGTGAAATTAAGTGAAACTTTAAAAATGTCATCACTTTGTAATTTTACATGTACATCCGATTTTGATGAAATTTTCAGTGTTATGCTTGTTGGACTTTTCTCTTTTATTTAAATCAATTTTTTGTTGGGGTAGACTTTTCCTTTTATTTTCATTCAATTTTCAACAAATTATTCATTTTATGAGTCATAAACTACGTGTATTTTTTGACTAATTTGTCAATACCAAAACCCTTTACCTCTGGGAAATCTGCAAAGTTCATGTCGAATTTGATATCTTCAAGCTGAGTAGCCTTCTCGTTCAGCAAATCCTGTTAACATGATGTATCAAGAATTTGTGCCTTGCGACAGTAACATTACAAAAACAACAACAAACATTGCATGGGGTAAAAACAGAATGCAAGGGTAAAAGTTTACCAAAGGACAGATAAGAATAGGATGATTAAGATCCAAAATGGTTTCAAAGGATCATAATTATATACTTTGTTATATTAAGGTGGTCAGAAATAGATTAAAAGATACATGTACTGAAGATGAAAAAGTTGTGTATTAGAAAACATATTTTATCAATTTCTAAATATAATTGCCTTAACGTTGAGATGAAAGATAGAAATGAAAAAAGTTTCAAAAGACAAGATCGTACAAGTACATGAACAGTATGTTGCATAAAGTAGGTCAGAATTCAAATAAAGATAAAGTTTTCGAAATTGAAGAGATATCTTTAAAGAAAAATGTCCAGTTTGCATGCAATAAATGATACATGCAGGCACAAACAGCTAGAAAAATCAAATCTAAGCCGCCAATTCTTTCCACTTTGAACACACCTCTGAAATTTTGAACATGGTCTAACCGTTTTGAGCACCCACAAGAACTGGCCCGAATTATGCAAATATAAAACAGAATTTTTAGAATGCCCCTCGAATATCCAAGAACACCGCACAAATTTTAAACCACACTTCATGGATGCTCATTTCGACTCTAGTGTGACTAGTGTATGATGAGTTGCCTGGTAAATTTACCTTATTAGAACTCCAGTTGGGTGAATTTGGATCCCCTCCCATAGTTTTTCTATATTTTTTATCTTTAATTATTTAAAGATTCTGCTTGATTCCTGCCGATTCCTAATAAGTGTGATGGGGCCTTAACATATACATGTAACTGAAAGGATAAAACCGCCTCCGCCCTTCTCCCAGTTCAAGATTATCCCCCAGCTCACCTGTCTCTTGCTTTGAACATGAACCATCTGAAAGTTTCTGCTTAGGGTTGGTGATGTGTTCAAGGTGATGCTACTGCTGCTCGCGGTTGGTGATGGAACAAAAGATGCCATCTCACTGACATTGCATACATCACTAGATTCTGTACATGTATAGATGGTGAAATGGCAATGCAAAACGGGGAGATTAGACCAGTCATTACATTTATGCACAGAAAAAAAACAGAAGCCTGATAAGATGTATTTGTAAAACTTATTTGGAAATCGAGGAGTAATCATGTATCCACAAATGTAGATTCTTTGGTGTTTTAAGCGCTAATGAATATCCCAATAAAGTTTACCTCCAATTTTTATACTTGTCATGTATGTTTTGAATTTTGATGTCCAGAAGATTAAATTATTTTCATTTTGATGTTTGAATGCTAAATAAACATGCGTTGGAGTCATGTAATAACGCGGTAGCAGGCATACTTGCGATGGTGAATGTGATGTTTTTGAATTGGCAGTGAATTAATAACACATGGAGAAAAAGGTAGAAGTCTACGATTATGAGACTGATTGAACCATGGAAAAGCAAAAGGAGTGAACTAAATGTAGATCCTAGGGCCTAGATCTAGTTGCTTATCATTTGAGTAGATGCCTGGTAAGCCCACTTTCCTACATTAATTAATGTAGAGTCTAAAGTTATGGTACAAAAAATAAAGCGAAGTCGAATTGCGCATGCGCGGAGGTCTGCAGTAATTTGTACCAAAAATTGCTGCAGACCTCCATGCATGCGCAATTCGCCTTCGCCATCTTTGATTCGGCAGAGAATTTAATACGGGTAATAAATCAAGAACCAGCTTCAGATCACCAATTTTGAGACGTTTTCAAGAAAGGACAATTAGTGGGTCTGTGTCCAATGGTATAAAGTTAGTTTAGTAACTGTAGTGTACAAAAAGTTCTGTCGCAATACCTCTCCTAATTCTTTCAAAATTCATAACAAAATGGCCAATCAAGACTGTTTTTTAAGCGAAATTTACAGTTTCATGGTTTCCAGTATCAGGGAAATACAAGTAATTGCGTACCTTGGACCGGAGTTATTGATAAAAATCCTCTGGATGATCAAGAAATCTTTCATCTAAGACATTTTCACTTGAGCTGACGGTTTTTCTTGCAAGTTGCCATCTTGAATGACGTCATTATCGTTAACTTTTAAATGTCTCGATATATCGAATGTTGCATGTTGTCTGCTACCTGCATGACCTGTGATCGTAGCGGTTTAGCTCGCATATGGAGCAGATCGTATAATATCGAAAGCAATATCGATATCACATTCGTAAATTGTTGAACCCCTCTCCATTCGTTTGTAAATATTTCATAGTTTGGCTGCCATTTTTATCGTTTTTCCTGTGTCCAAGACAAGTAAACATTGGTAAAGTATAATTTTCATACCTTTTCATCTAACTTATATTGTTAAAAGTATTTAAATCATTGAATATTATATATTGAAAGTTTGTAGTATATAAATCCTAGTAAGAGTGTAAATTCGATGTGTAAATTTACATCAAAGTGTAGACAGTTGATTGACAAAAGGGAGGAAGTGATGACACATGCGAGCTCACACGAAGTTAGACAGCTGGCAGCCGTCTGTTTCGAGGATTTTTGAACTTTTTTTGTTTTTATTTCTCCTCGTACACAGACGGCTCGCTATCATGCAGCCACCGTTAGGGGACTAGCAATGCAAAATCCCCCCGTCGGGGCTCTTCAATTTAATTGTCTTTAATGAATTAAAATTTTGAAAATTAACGTGACCAAAATGCAAATTGATATTCCCTCTTTGCATTATTTGCCAAAAAACGGAGAAAAATCAAGTTAAAAGGAACAAAAACAGTGACTAACCTCGGCTTTTGCGCAAATTCACTTCCCCATTTTATCCGATCTTAAGTACATAAACATATGGCCATTGAGTCCCCTGTACAGATCGCGCTAGAACTTCGGTCTCTGTATTTGGTGAGTGAAGCCAACGGAGTTCAGCTGAACAACAAATAGAGACCGAAGCTTTTGGTCTAACACGAAGTAGTAGTGACCCTACCGTCAGTGAATGGGGATGATAGTAAAATGTCTGAAATTGTTGAATAAATCCCCAGAAACGATGGTTATTCCCGTCTAATGCAGAGTGGGCAAAACAAAAAAGTTCTCTCCTCCTACCCCAGTCTCGATCGCCCATTTTGTTATGAATTTTGAAAGAATTAGGAGAGGCACCATCGGCATCGCACTACACGTCTAGATTCAGCACTCAGCATGCTCCGTAACCCAGGAGCTCACCGTGTATTTACCCATACTCACAGGACAAGGGTAGATTATGGTCAAAATATCTAGCAAGATAAATTATGAAAACAGAAATTATGCACTTACCATGATTATATGGATGATGGTCTAACGCGTGGTAGTATTCTGACATCAAGGCACATACTGGAACCTCAAAAAAATGAAAAAGTTCTCTCTTTCTACCCCAGTCTCGATCGGCCATTTTTGTTATGAATCATAACTAACAAAATGGCCGATCGAGACTGGGGTAGGAGAGAACTTTTCATTTTTTGAGGTTCCAGTCTGTGCCTTGATGTCAGAATACTACCACTCGTTAGACCATCATCCATATTATAATCGTGGGAAAGACTTCCATATGTCCCCTCCACTAATTTTAAAAAATACTTTCCCAAAACCCCCTTCGGTCTCCTCTTTTTTCTTCTTTTTTTTCTTCTTACTTCCGGTGGGAACTTGGATTCGAACCTCTCGCTGCAGAACGAAGCATCTCCAGTCTGTCGCCTTACTCACTGAGCTAGCAGGAATTGTTGAAAGCCATGGGTTTCATAACAATTATCAACCGATATTACGACTAGTCTACTCTCCACGAGTATTGGGTATTTATTTTTCTGTCTAAATAAACCGATGCCATTGGGAATTACACACACTCGAATTTTTAACGGAATAAAGCCATATTTTGGTATGTATCTGACTTTTCCTTCTTAAATCTCTTAGTCTTAGATATATGTTAGATAATTCTTGATAAACCTTCTCCATATTTTTTTTTCAATTTTAGTGGAGGGGACATATGGAAGTCTTGCCTAATCGTGGTAAGTGCGTAATTTCTGTTTTCATAATTTATCTTGCTAGATATTTTGACCATATACCCTTGGCCTTGTCCCGTGAGTATGGGTAAATACACGGGGAGCTCCTGGGCGCCGGCCCGCTACCAGGCCGGCGCTCCCTGGTTTACATGCTCAGGCTCAGCAACTCAGGTCTCACTCTCAGTCAGTGTTCGGAAATTCGAGAACACTATTAAAATTCTGCATTTTGCAACTATAGTTTTAGTACTTAAAATGTAATCAATGTAAATTATTAGGCATGCAATTCTTACCGAAATAGAAATTTGAAAGGAACTATCGCGGTAAATTTGCACCAGTACATCAGTATATAGTTCACACAATTGAGCATCTATCTGCATCAGTTTTCTGGCAGATGTTTTTATTGTAAAATTTTGAATTGAGATGTACGCGACAACTCATTGCCAATTTTAGAACTAGTCTAAGCTGATTACTGAACAAAACCATCAAAATAAAAAAACTAATATAAATTGAAGATATTTTTCTTTATTATTCATATCATTTATATTTAGAAAATTTATATTTTGTTTATGTTGATGGAAATTATATTTATTTGCACAAACAAATTAAGAAATACTTGGATGCGGCTAGAGAAATTTGGGGAAAATCCCTGGGTGTATTTGAAGTGGGCGTATACTTTTGTAAATCGAATGGAGTGTTTGCTCAACACTTTTCGTCTTATCTGAAAACTTTGCTTTATTTTAATTGGCTGAAAAGTATAATTACCATGGTAACTGTCGATTAAACATGCCATGTCGCATAAAACAAGGCAAATTTCATGAAGCGTACGTGGAATAAATTTGCAAAATCAGTTAAAAAGTTACTAAAATCATTCAATCTGATTGGTTGGTTGATCGTAAATTTATTACATAAATCGTGCTTAAGTTATTATACAACAAGTTTTATTAAATGGATCCTTGGACATAGCCGAAATAGCCTACACGTACATAGCCCCTTGGTTAAGTTTTTTGCCCAGTAATAACTTTAGCAATCCACAAGCAAGAAATTTTGAATAATGCATACAGGTTGTTTAAAAAAAAGTACGCCAGAACTTGCCGAATTTATGTTAGGGACTATGGAATGGGTTTTATGTCATTACTTAAAGGGATGCTCTGGGCTAGAAATATTACTAGATGAATATATAGAACAATATTCACCGAGCAAATTTCATCAAAATCGAATAGGCCTAACATTAACAAATAACGAAGTTATTGAAGTTCAAAGTTTAGCAATATTTCAAAGAGTTATATGCACGTTGTCATGAATATTCATTAGGTGTGCTGATGATGTCACACACCCACTTTCCTTTATCTTATGTTATTACATGAAATCATAATTGTTTCATTTTTTACGTATGTGTGAATGATATGTCTCGCTTATAATGAAATAAGTTGCAGCAATAAATATCTAATGCACTAAATCAGTTGTCAATCCAATGTTTTAATACTTGGTGGTAAATTTTGAATAAACGTATTGTTTTGTAATAAAATGCAAAAGAACAAGTGGGAATATGACATCATCAATTCGCTCATTAAATATTTATGAAGACATGCCTAGAACTGTTGCATCGGAATAATGCAACTCTTTAAAATTCCATATCTCTCACTCTGTTATTCCTTGTCCTATTTTGATTAAACTTTCAGTGTTTTGTTTGTCTGATTTTTCTCTATGTGTTCAAATCGTGTTATTTTCAGCCTGGAGTACCCCTTTAATTTTTTTTTTACATTCAAAAGTTTACTGATATAAAATCCTGACATTAAAGGGTCATCATAAAAAAACAAAGAAACGATTTAATGATTTTATGTAAAAAAAATCAGTGCCCCCTCTCCTTCTCCCCCCCCCTCCCCTCTCCCTCTCCCTCTCTCCCTTCCTCTCTCGCTCCCTCCCCCTCCCCCCTCTCTCTCTCTCCCCCTTTCTCACTCTTTCTCGATAAGGAAAAAATACTCATGAAGAGTGTTCTAGCATGACCACCCAAAGAAAAAATTGAGATGAGGCACACTAAATTCGATATCAATTTATAAATCAGAACATGATCACTGAATTAAAGGCTGGCATTTTGCAGATAAAAAGCGAGAGAGCGTAGACATCAACCCTTCCGGTGCGGCAGGCCCATATATGGCCCACTTCAATTTTTTTTTTTGCATTTTGACAATGCATGCACCTAATCGTATATACAGACATTAAAACTTAGCATTCAATACACGTGTTTTTTTTTGCCACCCATCTTTCTTCTCGTTCATTATGTTGAATCCTCGGTCGTGTTCCTCTCTTGTTTTTTTTTCTTTCCCTCTCCTTCATTTTCCAACGTAGCCTTTGGCCCATTCCATTTTAAGTTCCCGATTTTGTTAGCCATCTTATTAATTATGCTAATGTCTTAGTATTTCGAAATGGTTTGTTCTTACTCACATGTTATTCTTTCCTTCCCTTTCACACTTTCCTTCCGTTTTCCCTTTTTATCATTTTCTCTTAGTTTACTTTTCACTTTCTCGCTTTCCCTTTGCCTTTTCTCCCTTTATTTCTTTCTTTCTTTATTTATTTCTTTCTATTTTTATTTTCCCGGTGAAATACATGCGCCAGCCTGCCCCCCCCCCGCCGGATCCGCCGGTGAGACGAAGGAAAGAAGAAAGATAATAGAGGAGGAAGAAAAGTGAATGGCATTATTAAGGGCGGGTAAAAACATTTAGGGTCCCTTATAAAACCAAAAATTTGGCTCGCGCTACGCGCTCGCATTTGCATTTTGAGCGAGATAGTATCAGCTCAAGATGATTGGGCTCACTACATCCCCTAGTCAAGTCAACTTGATACCTCCCCCCCAAAAAAAAAATAGCTCGTGTTTCGAGTTCTCATTATTTTGTTGAGATGCGCACCCTGTTCATGTTTACAATATAAGTGCTGAATATCAAAAGTTTTAGATCGCACAACGCTGCTTCCCCCATAACAATCCTTAATATATATATTTTTTTCCAGGCCAGTATCAAATAATTTTCAATTAGCAGTTTGCTTTCACATTAATTATTTAGTTAGATACGTATCATATCCATGATTACGCTTACAATGTCCAATTTAAAGGCTGAATCACCCCCCCCCCCCAAAAAAAGAAATAGAATAAAACAAAAATAGATAAATGAATAAATAAATGAATAATTAAATGAAATAGACATCTAAAAAAAACAAGTAAATAAATAAGTAAATAAAAATAAATAAATAAAAAATGAAATAAATGCCTGATTGAATACCGCGGCTATGTGTAGTAGTCGAAGTTGCTTTCTTGGTTAAATACAAATTTGTCATCGTCAGTAGTAGTAGCTTTAGTAGTTAAAGTAGTTAAAGTAGTAGTAGTAGTAGTAGTAGCAGTAGTAGTAGTAGTAGTAGTAGTAGTAGTAGTAGTAGTAGTAGTAGTAGTAGTAGGCCTAGTAGTAGTAGTAGTAGTAGTAATTATTATTTTCCTCATTATTATTACGATTTTCAAAATCAGATTATATCCGCTCAAGAATTATCAAGAGAAACAGATAAATCTAATGTCGTCCGTATAAATCAAATATCAACAATTTTTCTCAATCAAAATAAGAGCTAGTACAATGTGATTAATTTTTGTCATATATGTCTCAATACTTTTTCTCCAAAGATCGAACTTTGAATAGTGTGCCAGGGGCGATAATAGGGTGTTTTCGCTTTTTCTTCGCGGAAACTCTTAAAGGTCAAGTCCACCTCAGAAAAATGTTGATTTGAATCAATAGAGAAAAATCAGAAATGCACAATGCTGAAGATTTCATCAAAATCGGATGTAAAATAAGAAAGTTATGACATTTCAAAGTTTCGCTTATTTTTAACAAAATAGTTACATGAACGAGCCAGTTACATCCAAATGAGAGAGTTGATGATGTCACTCACTCACTATTTCTTTTGTTTTTTATTGTTTGAATTATACAATATTTCAATTTTTACGAATTTGACGATTAGGACCTCCTTGCCTGAAGCACAAAATGTTAAAATAATGGAATTCCACGTGTTCAGGGAGGAATGAAACTTCATTTCACATAACAATGACGAGAAAATCAAAAATGTAGTGAATGAGAAATATCCTGGGGGCAGTCGAATATATTGCTGTACACATCGCGTGACCAAAAAAAACCGCGTTCAATAGTTTAAATGGGTGGGTTTTTTTTTAGTTTCAGACGCGGGCCACGTGTGCACTTGTTAAGGATATCGAAAACAGCAATAAAAAAGGGTAGTTTTGAAAGACTGGTCAATAGTAAATCGCAGGGTCAAACGTATTTGGGGTATGTTTTTTTTCCAAGCTTTTTTTTAAGACTAGCCAAACGTGTTTACGGTATAGCTTTTTCCCCCGGGGTCTTTTTCTGGCGACAACTTGTTTAGGGGCCAAAATGTGTAAATAAAGCCAAGAGAAAAACTCGTTTATAGGGTGTTTGGAATAATTTGGCCATGCGTATGTACAGCAATACATTTGACTGCCCCCCCCCCCCCGGATGAAATGGTGCGCAATCAAGAGAATTATGCTTCTCTTAGACCAAACGAATTCACCAAATGAGTTTAAATCATCCTTACTCAGTAGATACCGCATCATATGCAACTTCATCAAATTTTCTATGTACATACAACAGTAGGAGAATACCTTTTAATTGACAAAACTATATCTATACGTAAGATCGTATCTTTTTTGTTTTAAATGATATTTTATTTCTTCCTCTTAATATGATTTTACAATTCCAAAATCACAAAACAAGATATTCACGAAAAAAGTATCGCATATAGAAAACAAAACAAATAAGGGCATATAAATTCATATCAAAATTATCTCAAAACAATACATCTACAATATTCCTTTAAAGCCTGTGTATAGCTTTGGTAAAGGGTCAATAATGTGATTGATAATCGAATGACAGTCTTACTGAAGCGTAGAGATCGTTAGATATTTTTCCAACTACACTTCTCTGAGAAAATTTCAAATATTCAAATCTTGGATAAATAGCGCCCTCTCTCGGCGATGCTTGTTTTAAATTAAAAACAAGTGGAATGCCTCTGGCCGTCTCACCTGCATCACGCGGTTCAATATAGCAGCAGTGCTGACTTTGAATACTAATCTAACTCACACAAGATGTTCAGTGATACATGGTTACTCTTATAAAGACCAATAAACTTACAGAGATATGATGGTTATTCAACAAAAACCCCCAACATAGCCAAAGTTCATTGACCTTACATGACCTTTGACCTTGATCATGTGACCTGAAACTCGCACAGGATGTTCAGTGATACTTGATTACTCTTATGTACAAGTTTCATGAATCAGATCCATAAACTTTCAAAGTTATGATGGTAATTCAACAGATACACCCAGTTCGGCCAAAGTTCATTGACCTTTGACCTTGGTCATGTGACCTGAAACGCGCACAGGATGTTCAGTGATATTTGATTACTCAAATGTCCAAGTTTAATGAACTAGACTAATAAACTTTCAAAGTTATGATGGTAATTCAACAGATACCCCTAATTCGGCCAAAGTTCATTGACCCTAAATGACCTTTGACCTTAATCATGAGACCTGAAACTCGCACAAAATATTCAGTGATGCTTGATTACTATTATGTCCAAGTTTCATGAATCAGATCCATAAACTTTCAAAGTTATGATGGGAATTCAACAGATATCCCCAATTCGGCCAAAGTTCATTGACCCTAAATGACCTTTGACCTTGGTCATGTGACGTGAAACTCATGTAGGATGTTCAGTGATACTTGATTAACCTTATGTCCAAGTTTCATGAACTAGGTCTATATATTTTCTAAGTTATGATGACATTTCAAAAACTTAACCTCAGGTTAAGATTTCGATGTTGATTCCTCCAACATGGTCTAAGTTCATTGACCCTAAATGACCTTTGACCTTGGTCATGTGACATGAAACTCTAATAGGATGTTCAGTAATACTTGATTAACCTTATGGCCAAGTTTCATGAACTAGGTTCATATACTTTCTAAGTTATGATGTCATTTCAAAAACTTAACCTCAGGTTAAGATTTGATGTTGACGCCGCCGCCGCCGTCGCCGCCGCCGTCGGAAAAGCGGCGCCTATAGTCTCACTCTGCTTCGCAGGTGAGACAAAAAATGGCATTCAAGCACTTATTTTATAAATTTAGTGATTAGATATCCAAAAGTTACAGACAAAGAACATATCTTGAAAGTTTCAGCCCATTCCATGATTTGGAATAGGATTTAATTAAAAGACAAAAACACACAGATATTTTAATTTGATCGGGTGACCCGATCAAGTTAAATTTCCATGTAAAATCGCAAAATTTATCCTGTAAGACACATTTTTTATTTGATTTGATTTTATTGTTTACTTCTGCAATTACATCATTCGTATATAATACATTTTCCATAACATAACAAACATAGTATATTGAGAACTTTTTTGGCATGAATCATAACTAAATGTACTAAAATTATCATTACAAACAAAACTGATCTCATACCAAATTAGTTAACATTTACAATTTGCAGGAGAAGGATTGTCATCATAAGCAGATTGCTTGAAAAAATGACAACCCCAGGTTAGAACTCATTGATTAATATAATACATTAATACAGCAGAATCGATATAGTACATTTCATGAAAAACAGCAGTAATGTAATTTGAGCAATGAAGATGGAGATGATAAGGATGAAGATGATGGTGAAATGGTGAAGATGAAGGCGATGGAGAGGATGATGGTGATGATGCTTTAATGATGACACATCGACACAGAAATTTTACTTCAAATATTCTGATATCAACATAGATTTAACGTTTGCCTTAAATGAGTAAGAGACGTGGATCTTTTTATAGATTCAGGTAGAGAGTTCCACAAATCAGGACCATGGTGTCTTATGGATCTCTGCGCAATAAGCAATTTGGGGTTGATTAAATGGAAATTAGAAGAGTTCCGCGTAGGGTATGAATGGATAGATGTGTTCATAGTATAAAAATTGTGAAATGAAGGTGGGAGCATGTTATTTACGTATTTGAACATAAGCAGTAAGCTTTGAAATGAATTTATGTCAAAAATAGTTAGTCTTTAGTTTATGGAATAATGGATTTGTGTGTGATAAATATTGCGAATTAGTACAAATTCGAATTGCTTTTTTCTGTAATAAGTATATTGTATTAATTTTAGTTTTTGCACACGTTGCCCAAACTATATTGCAGTACGATATATACGGCAATATTAATGAATTGTATAGTAGAACGAGTGTAGTATGAGGAATTATGTTTTTCATTTTGTAAAGTACACCTACGTTTCTGGAGATGTTAGTAGTTATACAACGTATTTATGTTCATTCCAATTTAAATGTTTATCTATTGTGACACCTAAAAACTTTGTTTCTTTTTTCCTTTTGAGTGGAATATTATCTATGCTTATGTCGTATGGAAACTCAGTAATATGTGAACTTGTATGCGTAAAATACATGAAGTTTGTTTTGTCTATATTAAGTGAGAGCCTATTACATTTAAACCATAAAGATAGTTTAGGTAATTCACGATTAAATGTATCTACTAAAGTTTCTAAGCTAGTGTTTGAACAAAAAATGTTTGTGTCATCGGCAAATAATACAAATGATAATAAAGGCGTTACAGTAGTCAAATCATTAATATATATAGAAAAAGTAAGGGGCCAAGGATCGATCCTTGTGGAACTCCGCATTTTATTGACTAAAAGTTAGAAGAAATATTGTTGTGAGTGACATATTGTTCTCTATCGGACAAATAACTCTCAAACCATGATAGAGCGATTCCCTGAATTCCATAATTTTCAAGTTTTTTAAGTAAAATCTGGTGGTCAAGAGTGTCGAATGCTTTGCTTAGGTCCATGAATACTCCTATTATGTGTTCTTTATTTGTCATTGCATTTGTAATTTTATCGTATATTTGTATTAAAGCCTCATCAGTTGAATGCCCTTTCCTGAATCCATATTGGTTTGAATTTAGAAACTGAAAAGTATCTAGGAACTTATAAAGTCTTTTGTAAATAATCTTTTCTAATATTTTGGATATGCTGGGGAGAATAGAAATAGGCCTATAATTTGTTATTTCGTGTGGATTGTCTTTTTTTAAAACAGGATTTACCTTTGCAATTTTTAGGGAATCTGGACATTTACCGGTGCTGATCGACAGATTAAAAATATGACACAATGGAGAGACAATGTAATGTATGATCTGCTTAAGAAGGAAAGTACTAGTTCTATCATATCCCTGTGATTTGCTGGATTTGAGATTTTTTGTTATTTCAATTATTTCCTGAACATTTGTGGGGTTAAAGAATAGGGAAGAATTGATGGGTGTGGGAAGAAATTTTGCAAAACTTTGGTTTGGTCTGGCAAGGTTGTTAGCCAAAGAGGGTCCTATGTTAACGAAAAAGAAATTAAAGGTATCAGCTACATCATCTGAATTTATTGCAGCAGCATGAACTGTGAAATTGTCTTTAGGTAATACTTTGGGTTTCTTGCCAATCAAATCATTGATTATCTCCCATGTGGCTTTCATGTTTGATTTAACTTTGTTAAGTTTCTGGGAATAAAACAATTTGCGAGAAGCCCGAATTATATTGGTTAGTCTATTTCTATAAGTTTTATATTTATTTTTGTTTTGAATAGAAGGGTTCTTTAAAAATGTCTTGTATAGTTTATTTCGGGTGTGTATGGATCGTAGAATAGCTTTAGTGATCCATGGCATTTTTGCTTTCCTTTTTTTGATAGGTGATAGAGGAAAATTTTTATCGTAATATTTCTGCAATTTTTGGTTAAAATTTGTGTAAGCAATATCTGAATTTGACTCATTAAATACATCTAACCATTCCTCAATCGCAAGATCACTTTTAAACGATTCAATATTGATTGGTGTTTCTTTACCATACATTGTAGATTTAGGTGAATTTTCTTTTGAAATATCATTATCACATAATAAAAAAAAAACGGTAAATTATCAGCTATATCAGATATTATTAATCCGCTGGAAGTATCTCTGTTTAGTATGTTTGAAAATATGTTGTCGATAAGTGTTGATGAATGGCTATCAATTCTGGTCGGTTGATCTATGTGGGGATAATAACCAAATGAATGCATAGTGTGTAGGAATAGATCGTTTTCATTATTTTGGGATAACAGGTCAATGTTAAAATCACCCATTAAATATATTTGTTTATCTTCTTTTGTTATGATATGAAGGCATGTTTCAAGCTCTTCGCAAAATAAATTTGCATTGCCATGAGGGGGTCTGTAAACTAACCCAATAATTATATTTTTGCCTTTCGGCTTCATGATTTCTAAGAATAAAGTTTCACTTTGTTTTAATGATATTTCTTTTCTTATTTTAAACTGCAAATGTTCATTGATGTAAAATGCTACACCACCTCCTCTTTGATCTTCACGATCTCGCCTAATAAGATTATAGTTTTGCAAGTTGAATATGTTAGGTGAATTATTATGAAGCCATGTTTCCGTGACACCAATAATGGAGAATTTGAAATTATTTAGAGTAAAGAGTAATGATTCCAATGATTCAAAGTTTTTGTTCAAACTTCGGGCATTAACGTGAAGCAAACTGAATTTGTGTTCTGTGTCTCTAAATTTAGAAGTAAAATCTTCAGTTGAGTAATATTTATTACATGATGCATTGTTTGTATTGAAAATAGAAAAAATGTCTATGTCATTACTCGTGAAGAAAAAATGATATTACCAAGATTTTAAGATTTTCATTTTATATCCTCCACATCATAACTGTTATAGGGAATATCCATTCATATTAGCTAGCAATGAATTGGAATAGTGATAGGTGCATTTTGGTGGATTTACCAAAACTACACACAAGCTTTAAAACATTAACACGAAAATGTGTTTATGTCAAATGTTATGACTTTTTTAAAAAGTGCATGACATAAGAAAAGAAAAACGCATAAAAGTACATAATATAGAACAAAATCATACCTCAATATTTTTATCATGTTAATATCAAAATTATGTCAAATCAAATAAACCACTTTTTTCATGAAACTCTGATCCTTAAGATCACGCACCTCACACAACCTACCACACAAACATATCCACCCCCCCAAAAAAAAAAGACCCGCGCTCACACACACACACACACACAAACCCTCAGCACACATATCATACAACAGGTAGCACATCCGTTCCGGTCTGTCAGTCTGTAACTTGTATCATTGACAAAAAAATAAATAAATAAAATAAAATAGAGTACGATAAATGAAAAGTCAAAGAAATGTACCAATTTGTTCCCATTTTCTTAAGTGTACTCCCAAATTCCCTGTTTTCTTGGCTATATTATACTCTTCGTTTCTGTATACTTTAATCATATCTGTTGTTTTTTGTAGCGACGGTAGCTCGCCCTTTTCTCTAGAAATAAAAATTGTATGTTTTAGCAGAAAGATAATACAGTTTATTGCATGTATTCTCACACATTTACCAGATAGACCGATGAAAATTGTTTTCAAATCATCAATCCTAATTTCCTTTAAATGAAGCTTTTTGATGACCTCCTTCCATAACTGTTTAACCTTTAACAAATCTAAAAATAAATGTTGGTATGTTTCGACCTGTTGTTTACAAAAAGAACAAAAATTGTCTGACTTAAAACCAAATTGGAAGAGCTTCTCTTTTGTATACTCTGCCCCATGTAGGCCTAATAGTTTGTACTAAAACTCCCTTTGTTTACTATATATCAAAGCATTTTCAATCTCGTAAAGGTTTCTTTCAACTCCCCTATTTCAAGATCATATTCACAATGTCCATCAAAAACCTTTAATGTGTACTCTTTTTTAAATTGCTCAATAAAGTAATTATATACTGGTCAATAGTAAGCTCGTATCTCTGTGCTATTTGGAGTCAGCAGCGCCCCCATTTGACAAGAATGGTGCATAAAAAAATAAAAAAATCGTGAATCTACTCGAAAAAAAAATAAAAATAAAAGTATAGTTTAAGCTGCACTTTATTCAAATCCATGTCATTTTCATCAAATTCGGCAAAATTGTGGAGGAATTCGCTGAAGGGGAATTATCTTAAACAGATAAATCTAATCAGATATCAACAATTTTCTTGAATCAAAATAAGAGCTATTTGTGCTTGATTTTCCTAATCATGGCCCGTATTCTGAAGTCGGGTTTAACTTAAACTCAGGTTTAAAGTTATGGTTTAAGTATGGACACTCCGACAGCCAATAATCACTAACAAACAGTAGAGTCTATAGAGATATCGTACTGCAGCTCATTCGGCTCTCAAATCATTCATAATTGTTTAGGAACTATTGTCTGTCTTCACCATCGACGAATCAGGAAAGAGCACAGTAAACATATATAACAAACAGACAACTTAATAAAAAAATGTTGATACTTTTGGCTTCCCATACTTAAACCACAAATTTAAACCTGAGTCTAAGTTAAACCCGACTCCAGAATACGGGTCAATATGTGTAACTACTTTTTCTCTCCAAAGAACTTTGATTAGTGTGCCAGGGGCGAAGCTATAGAATCAAGAGATTCCGAAGCTGTCCCGGTTCATCAACTTACGATAAAAAACCTCTCAGCTCTGATTTGAATGTTGTAGAGAATACTAACATTCAACGGGGTTCAGAAAGATCTAGAGCTGCACAAACAAAATGAAAAGAATGATGATTCAACAATAAAATTTTATTGAATGAATGTCAATGTTAATGACATGAGCCAGCTATTGGGGATAGTTTTCTTTGTTATAAGATTATGGCAGCCAAATTGAATGAGGATGAACAAAGGGTAACTGATCGTATGCGAGCGAAGTGTACCTCATCCCCTCAGTATACAAAATGGAGTTACATGCACTGGCGGATCCAAATTCTCAAATTTCCGTTCCAATGAAGGCATATAGCATTTTCTTATTGAGAAAAAGAACAAAGAAAGCCGCTCTAATGCATAGCATTTTCTTGTCGAGAAAAGAGGACGAAAGAAATCCGCTCCAAGGATTTTTTTCCGTTACGCCGTTCCGGTCGCATTGATCTGCTACAATGAGCCGCAATTTTGGTGAAAAGCGGCCGCTGAGCGCTGTCCGACCATCGCCTCTGCGCTAGCGCACCCGGCGCGGGTGCCGCCGGGCTAGCTGCATGCACGACAGAGGTAAAGATCATACAAGACATGTTAGATCAGCAAGGAAAAGATAGAGCCTTTCCAGTTAATATAAGTGATAATTATTGACCTTGAATGGACTCCTATCGACAAATGAGTATTATGATGTGATAAGATATTTGAATTAGAGTTTAAAAAATCATTTTAGGTCAATAATTATCGTTGATATGATTAAACTCAAACATGTTCATGCCAAAATGATTTCAATTAGTGAGTGATGAAAGGATTTATCTTGGCCAGTTCGTATAGTAGAACAACACTTTATCACATACATACCGCTACCATTAACACACTGAAATAGACGAGTTCGGGATTTCTTTGAACCACTTGCATAACTTCCCAGAAGGAAAAACCAGTTAGACCAGTATATTTTTTTTACTGGTTTCCAGTATAATTTTACTGGTTTCCAGTATATTCTTACTGGGCCAGTTGATTTTTAACTGGACCAGTAAAAATCAACTGGAGACCAGTTCTAACAATTGCATTCCAGTTGAAGCAATTAGTAATACCAGTTAAATTCTTTTTCATTAAACTGGTGCTACTGGTCCAATAAATGGTTTCTAGTAGATTTTTACTGGTTTCCAGTATATGTTTACTGGTTTCCAGTATATGTTTACTGGACCAATTGATTTTTAACTGGACCAGTAAAAATGAACTGGAGACCAGTTCAAATAATTGCATTCTGGTTACTGGTCCAATAAATAATGACTTTCAAGTCAGATCATTTAATAACAAATTATGAAAAATGAATCTTGCAATTCAGAGAAACTTATCGTTATCATTTATCATTGTTATCATCATTGCTCTTATGATTATCACAATTATTATCATTATGATATTATTATGATCATTGTTGTAATCATTCTTATTACTATTATTATTGTTATTGATATTGTAATTATTATTATTAATATTATCATAATTATCAAGTATTGATATTAACATTAAAATAATTATTTCCTCTAATTATGATTAAGATCAAAGCAAGATGTATTCCTCTGATATATAGTCAACTGGTCTAAAGTAATTCAATGTTTGAAATTAAACTGGTCAAGACCAGTAATACCAGTAATTCTGATGATGCTGATCACGTGGTTTACCTCATTTGCATATTTCCTGTTTTTTATATAAAAATCAGGATTTATAATGGAATATCCTTGCAATAGCACTCATTGTTGTTTGAAAACCTTCAAAATAAGTGTGTGAACTAATTCACAATGAAAATGTGTAATTTCATACATCACATTCAAAATAACAGCAGAAAGATTAATTTACTAACTATCTTTTCCATCACATTTCACTGGCCATGGTATATAACAAACCAAATGCATGTAACAAACTGATCCAGTAAGACCAGTACGAGGACCAGTTCGACCAGTTTGAGGACCAGTTAGACCAGTATGAAGACCAGTATGAAGACCAGTGAGACCAGTAACAACCACCAGAATCAAGACCAGTATAAAATTCCAGTACTTCAAGACCAGTTTGATTTTTAACTGGACCAGTAAAATTTTAACTGGACCAGTATGACCAGTTAGACCAGTAAACCGATGTTCCAATTTCCAGAGTTACCAGTTAAAATTATACTGGTCTAACTGGTCCAGTGGAACTGGTTTTTCCTTCTGGGTTGGATAACAGAAAAATAACAAAGTAAAATTTCAAAATCATAATGGATCCAAATAGATATTGATATGATACGTATATAGTTTAATGTAAATGGTATAATAATAGCAACTGATGTTCATTTTTTTTCATAGTAATACCTCATTGCAGCTAGTCCAGGTGGATATCTATGGTAATTACCGCATGAATTTTGAAATGTGTAGCGAACCAGGGATTTAAATCTAATAGGTGGTTCTTAGGTACCGTTCCCGGGGGCCACTTACATTGACGAGTGGATACCATGCGCGACCAAAAAAACACGTAAAAAGGATGTCCTTTTCACGATAGGGCACGTTACGTACGTAACGTGAAAAGGGTGTCAAAAACACAAAAATAATGAAAAAAGGGTATCTATTTCGTTAGGAAAATTACGTGTTTAGGGTCGAATTTGCGGGGATGATAAAACAAAATTAAAATGTTTTATAAAGGATGTCCTTTTTGCCCCAACAAGTTCAAGTTCAAGTTCATTTATTTCTTTCCACAACCAAAATACAATGCATACATGTACGATATCAATAAAGTTAAAAGAAAAAACACAACAGGAATAAAAGTTTATGGACAATGAGCTAAAAAGATATCGAAAATATGGGAAAGAGGTGGTCTGTATAGAAGCAACGCTTGTTAAGCACAGATCACCTTTGATACAACAACAAAATATGTATGATACAATATATAATTAAACGTCTGCATTGAAAAAAAAAATGCAGATAAGAAGCAAGAAAAAAAAGTATAACATAAAAAAGAACAACTAACTAGAGTAGGGTAGAGGAAGGTAAGTACACACGACAAAACAGGGGCGGGGGGGTACTAATCCAGTTGTCTGTAGTAAGTATAAATGAATAAATAACAGATCTAGCATTAATACTTAAATATCGCTATGAGGATTTTTTTAGTTAGACACTCAGAATCAAGAGTTGAAGAGGAGTTTAGGCCTACAGAGGTTATATATATAAGTCTAAAATTATACATTATTTACATTACATATATAAATCCAAGAAAAAAAAACAGTCTATAAATAATAGAATAAAAAATAGTAGGATATAGAAACAGAAGAAAAGGAAAATAATATCAATAATGCAGCACGACATGTAGCACGAAATGTCACGTTTCAATGTAGGTGTACAATATACAAAATTTTAGTTTATGTTTAAAAACAGATAAGCTGACACACTGCCTGATAGAATTGTCTAGAGAGTTCCAATATTTTGGTCCAGCATATGCAAGTGAATTAATACTGAGCTGAGTTCTTACTGATGATACATGGTATAAAGCAGCTTGCCCCGTAGTATTTGTGTATTTGGTTATTCTTAACAAAAATAGATGCTATAGCCATGGGTACTACGTGTCCTATTTGCGCGAGGTGTAGAAGGTGGGGTCGTACTAAACCACTGAGGTAAAGCCGACAACCAAAGGACCCGTAACAATAAAACATTCCTGTACTTGTTTAGGGGTTCATTTCAGGGAATATTTGCCAAGAGTATCGTTTTGTTTCCAATACTTGTTAAGGGTAGGGTTTCACACGCCAATACTTGTTAAGGGGTGCATTTTCAGAATATGGAAATTACGTGTTTAGGGTGCTTTTCGAGACCCCATGGTCGCGCATGGTATCCACTCGTGAATGGAAGTGGCCCCCCCCCCCCCCCGGGGTACCGTTCTATCGACCTGTTTTGAAGGGGAAATTCACCCTGATAAATGGTTTATTGTTAAAATAGCAGAAAAAATATATTGATGAATGTTTGCGGAAAACCCATCAAATATTGGAAGTTTGTGTTTTTGATCTGTGACGTCATATTTACTTGTAACTACCCCATATTTTATGCACCAAAATGTCTACTTTTCAATCTTTTTTAATCAGTTGTTCATGATTGATAATAAAAAAGCTTTCAGGAGCGGATGTGAAATTATTTGTATATCAATAAACTTAAAGTTCAATTAAAACCATTTTATTTTTTTTCAAATGACATTTCATTGATATTTTTATTACATGGGGAAAACTGCTCGCAAATGACGTTCCCGTTAACGTATTAATGTTAGTACCTTTTTAAATCTTGCAATTTTTACCTCTGCCATTTTTACCTCCGCCATTTTTACCTCTGCCATTTTTACCTCTGCCATTATTACCTCTGCCAAAAATGTTTAAAGTGCATATTTCCTTTTATAGCTTCGTATGTAAGTGACTCGTTTGACTAACACAGGGCTCAAAATGAGTATTCACAAAAACCAGAGCAAAAATTAAATCAATATTTAAACTACATTGATGGCTCTTTCTTTCTCTAATATTTCCAAGAGCAGAAGAGGTTTAATAAATATGAAAGTTGTTTTGCTAACTGTGTCTTCAGTTCGCAGCGTTTAGGAAACTTTAAAAGTTTAAGACTGTAAACTCTAAAACTATAAAAGTTGGCATTAATGTGGGCCCAGCGTTTGTAAAATATAATCCCCATGTATGTTAGAATCTACTTGATACAACTTGAATCATATAATTATACCAATTGTAATTACCATAATATTAAAAGTTATATATTTCTACACCTAACAAACTGTTCTATCTGTATTAACGTTTCTCTTCATGTCATAATATGAACATTAATTTCAGTTGTGTCACAATTTTAATTGGGAATCTTGTACAAACTGCGAAAATGAACCATTTTATTTTCTGTCACATGGGAACAACCAAATAAACACAACACTCACATCAGCCATGCCTTTAAATCAGAAACTTTATTTCTAAAGCACTCTATGCTCTATCTCTCTCCAATTAACAATGTTCTTCAATTTCCACGCTACAAAACGTTACATATTCTTCCAACAATTACCACACTGCATAACCGTTTAACTGCCACTAAGGCTCTGCACAAAACAGATCCTGTATTGATCTGATCATGACCTCTCTGAATATACTCCTGATCCAATACTAACACATAACTTAATATCCGAATACCTTTAACGTTATTAAACACATCATTCTGAACAATCTCTACAATACGGCATAAAATATGCGCCTATAATAATCGTTCTCAAAATCCAAACAGGCTCAACAATTTCATACGTCACCATCTTTGATGAATAGTTCATACTCCGATCCGAGGAAGAATCATTGTTTTAAATCGACAAAGTCGGAGTCCTGTTGTCGCCCACCTTGCTAAACAGCACTCCTTTGGCGTCCAAAGCGGTTTTATTAATATTCAGAGTATTTTGCAGTTTTATGCATAAATTATGGTAATTAGGGATTATTTGCATATTTCAAAAAAGTTTGCCCAATATCTTTTCCAAACCTTAAGACACATTTCTAGTATTTGTTATTTACATAACACATTTATTGATACTTTTATTCAATTTAGATTTCCAGAATCATTCGAAAAAGAGGCACTTTTTAGTGAAAATGTGTATAGTTTATATGCAAATTAGGTAATGAAATGTGAGGTTGCCGCATTTTTTTTCATCACATTTCTTTTGCTACTTCCACAAAGGCTTTGCATCAATATTGACATTTCTATGAAGTAGCTTTCCATTTTTACAAGTGTATTTAGCAAATTACTAATTTTAGAGGCTAATGCTAATTAGGGTTAATTTGCATAGATACAGAGTGTCTTTTTGGATAAAAATTTTCCAATGGGTTCAAGCAATATACATGCCAACAGACACATTGTACTAAAAAATGCAGCGTGCACCTCTTTTTTGCAGTTAGCGAGTCTACTATTATACATTGCGCCAATACAGCATAGTTGAAAGCATGACGCCGGGGCATGACGTTCCTGATTTGGTTATTTTTCCATGCACGATACGTTATGACACATGAAATACCCAGTTGGACTGAATTGAATCCGTACAAAATGGATTTACTTATTCCGCTCCATTGACCTTTTGAATGAGTGCCTTTACGGATGATTATTTTCAATCGGCATGATCAGCATAGGCGGATCAAAGTGGGCCCGAGGGGGCCCGTCCCCCCCCCCCATTGGTGCAGAAAAAAAAGGGAGTAGAAAGAATCAAAGAAAAGGAAGGGGATAGTTTAGGGACTTGCCTTCTATACATTCTTTTCATAGATAAAATTATTGCAACACACTTTAGTTTTGTTTATGTTATTGATCTGTCTGTATTATAATGAATATGTATTGTTACTTTGATTATATTTTGAAAAAAAATTGAACGGAAATAAATAAATCAAAATCTAGTTACATATGCATGCATCTTGTTCAGGATCACAAATATTGCCCAGAGTGTTCAATTTTCAGGACAAAATACATAAAATTTTGAAAAACTTTAGCTCGTGCTTCATGCTCGCACTATTTGAATAGGGTTATTGAGATTACTACAAATTCATGATGTTTTATAGAAAATAAAGCCAAAAAGTGACTAAAATTAAGGACCACCCCTTGAAACAAGTAAACAAAAATCAACTTTGAGCGGCCGATATCGGGGGAAAGAATGGGTGAAAAAATCCGGGCTCTTCCCCTAGCTCCCTATTAGCTATAGATGGATTTGCCCCGGATCAGTGATCATCAACTCGAAACTCTTTATCAACACCCCTATTTGATATTGTGCACTGATGTCAAAAGTTCGCATTTCGTCTGATCTAACAAATATAGCCAGTATCGTTTGGTCATCCCATTGCAAATCGAAGGTGGTGACGGTTATCAAAATGACGCCAAGAACGCGTTCCAGTCGAGAACGGAGTGATGATGACGACACACCATCGGATCCATATCGTCATCTCGTATTGTTGGTAACGTTTCTCTTCCTCGTTCTTGAAGCTGGTATTACCAAAGCGTTTGGAGTTCTTCTCACCCCAATGGTTTTCCAGCTTGACAGCAATTTTGCAAGTGTTGGCGTCGTATTTTCTTTACCGTGGACAGTGGCACACTTTGGCGGTTAAGTAATACGTTTTACTACTTATAGGCCTAAATCTAAACACATACGCAGGTGACAGAATTATCTATCATGTTGACAACATCTCAATATATACAATATTGGATATATTTTAAAAAAATACAAAAATCTATTTTTGATAGTCAGGATAAGACCATCAGTTATACATAATGTTTTGAAAATGTGTCATAACATTAGCTAACGAAATCAGATATAATTATGTATTTATGTATGTATGTATGTATGTATGTACGTATGTATGTGTGTGTATGTATGTATGTGTGTATGTACATATGTGTGTATATACATATATATCAATTTTTTGCAGCAGCTCGGTTCTCTTAAATGTTCTAAGGTTGTCAAATATACCCTACGTTTAAAAATGTATACACAATACTATTATAGGCATTAATTGGCCTCGGATGTTTGAGATCTATAATGTCCTTGGCCTTGTCTCGACCTGGCCTTAGTCCAGGATAGAAGAGGCGTAACCTTGTTTTTTTTATAAATACAATATTTTTTGATGGTTTTTTGTCAATTCGAGGGTGCTGATTACAAATCTGAATGATGCCACTCGTGCAACCTTGAGCATTTTCCGCAAATTGGCAAAATCCAATATGGCCGCCAAAATATGCAAATTACCGATAAAAATCCTAAAATTGTCCGCACATTAGCTAGGAAATGCATGAAATTGTGTGGCAGGAGTGGGATACTCCCTGAAAAAATAATTTTTGACAAAGTATTTATTTTCCTCATATTCAAAATGGCCGCCATAGTCCATTGTATACTCTAGTATGTACAATATGAATAGGGAAAACTATAGCTTTCACAAAAGTGAGCACCAATCCGCAAAAAAATCGCCATGTATGAACGAAGTGATATATGCCAATCATTATTACTAACAAGATATATCATTTATTACATCATAAATGGGAAGATTTCTGTATTTTGATATCTAAAATGGCCGCCACTGGCGCAAACAATATTGCATACAATGCAATGGGGGCCAAAAATTTCACAAGAGTGATCACTAAAATGCATATTATTAAGATTAAACGAGTGGAATACTGACTAAAAACATAATTGTTAACGAAATATATTATTAATATGCCATGTATGTGATGAATGTTGTATTTTGATATTCAAAATGGCTGCCAAAGGTATTATGCAATATGAGAAAGAGGGGCAAAGAAATCACAAGAGTGATCACTAAAATGCATATATATGTGATAAATTAATGGGATGCTGTTTAAAAAACATATTTTCTAACGAAATATATCATTCAGGTTTAAAGTTTGTGTTCAATACTGTATTTTTACTTTCAAAATGGCCGCCAGAGACATACAGTATTATGCACAATGCAAAGTGGGAAACCAATATTCACAGGAGTGAGCACCATAAATGAAGGTATTAGTGATCTATGAGTGAAATTGTCTGAAAACATAATTTCTATTAAGAGATATCATTTATTCTGCCAGTTAGGTGATAAATACTGTTATTGGAAAGTCAAAATGGCCGCTACAGACCCTTAAGATATTATGCACAATGTGAATGGGAACAAATTATTTCAACAGAAATTGGCTTTGCCTGGCCAAATGGTGATGTATGAGTGAAATATCGTCTGAAAACATGATTTATAACAAAATATATCATATCTTATGTAATTTAGGTGATAAATACTGTATTTCAACATTCAAAATGGCTGCCATATGCCCTTTTTGTGAATATTATTTGTCTACACTCAAATTGTATATTATACGATAAGGGCTTATGTTGGCCATTTTCAATTTAAAAATGCAGTGTTTATCACCTTAAATACACAACATTATGATATATCTCGTTAGAAACCATGGTGTTAGACAATATTTCACCCTTGCATCAGAATTCACAATTATAGGCAATATTTAGAGTCAAACAAAGCAAAATTCTGTCAAAATTATATGTCCAATGTTAAAATGTACATAATACTTTTAGGACCTATGGCAGCCATTTTGGATTTCAAAGTACAGCATTTATAACCTCCACAACCAATATGTGATGTATTTAGTTAGAAATCATGTTTAAGACAATATGTTTACTCGTATATCACAGTCATATGCATTTTATGATTCTCACTCTTGTGAAAATTAGTTTCTCCATTCGCATTGTACATTATGGCGGCCATTTTGAATGTCAAAATACAGCATTTGTCACATAAATGGCATATCAACAATTATGTTTTTAGTCAGTATTCCACTCGTTTATCTTAATAATATGCATTTTAGTGCTTACTCTTGTCACCTTTTTTGCCCCGGCCATTGCCATTGTACATAATACTCTTTATGCCACTGGTGACCATTTTGAATGTTGAAATACAGTATTTATCACCTAAATTACATAAGATATGATATATTTTGTTATAAATCATGAATTCAGGCGATATTTCACTCATTCATCACCATTTGGCCAAGCAACGCCAAATTCTGCTGAAATAATTTGTTCCCATTCACATTGTGCATAATATCGTAAGGGCTTCTAGCGGCCATTTTGACTTTCCATTAACAGTATTTATCACCTATCTGGCAGAATAAATGATATCTCTTAATAGAAATTATGCTTTCAGACAATATTTTACTCATAGGTCACTAATACCTTCATTTATGGTGCTCACTCCTGTGAATATTGGTTTCCCACTTTGCATTGTGCATAATACTGTATGTCTCTGGCGGCCATTTTGAAAGTAAAAATTTAGTATTGAACACAAACTTTAAACATGAATGATATATTTCATTAGAAAATATGTTTTTAAACAGTTTTCCATTAATTTATTACATATATATGCATTTTAGTGATCTCTTGTGATTTCTTTGCCCCACTTTCTCATTGTGGATAATGCTTTTACGGCCCTTGGCAGCCAGTTTGAATATCAAAATACAACATTCATCACATACAAGGTATATTAATAATATATTTCGTTAACAATTATGTTTTTAGTCAGTATTCCACTCGTTTAATCTTAATAATATGCATTTTAGTGATCACTCTTGTGAAATTTTTGACCCCCATTGCCATTGTACGCAATACTGATTGGGCCAGTGGCGGCCATTTTAGATATCAAAATACAGAAATGTTCCCATTTATGACGTAATAAATGATATATCTCGTTAGTAATGATGATTGGCATATATTACTTCGTTCATACATCGCGATTTTTTGCGGTTTAGTGCTCATTTTTGTAAAAATTAGTTTTCCCTATTCATATTGTACATAATAGAGTAAACAATGGATTATGGCGGACATTTTGAATATCAGGAAAATAAATATTTTGTCAAAAATTATTTTTTCAGAGTGTATTTTACTCCTGCCACACGCTTTCATGCATTCCATAGCCAAAACACTTGTTTAAACATTTCAAACAACTTCTGTGCGATTCACATAGTAAACAGCGTTGTGTAAATTATTTTTAACAGTGCAGAAAAAAATGACATCATTTTCCTTCTTTATATTACAGCGGTATTCGTGAAGCCACTGGCCAGTAACATTGGTCTAACCAAGATATCAACAGCTGGGGGGTTGATAGCTGGAGTTGCCATAACAACGTCCTCCTTCGCACGTACAACCTCGGCTCTCGGAACCCTCTTCTTTCTTTTTGGTAAAAACATAATCCCTTAAAATCATGGATTGAAATTTCAAACAAAAAATATAACCAATTGCGGTGACAAAGTGAAATTCTGAAATTGTTTCTAGCCTTTATTATCCAATGCTATATTTCTGTCTTTCCATTTACAGGTATTGGTCAATGTATGGTATTAGTTCCAGCAATCATCTGTTTACATGGTCACTATAAAGGGGATTTCGCATTCGCCAGCTCCTTTGTCTTCATGGGTTCCCTGACAGGAATTCTCATCTTGCCCATCCTAACTAATGTCTTGCTCGAAGCCTACGGACCACACCAAGCCCTTCTCTGCTTAGGTGGCCTTTGCCTTAACATGTTACCATTCGGTCTCGTCTTAAAATTGCCAGAGGAAAGGCAAAAGAGACCGCCTGCGCCAGCACGTGAATATCTCCTAGAGGTCACTGGTACTGGTTCTTCAACTGACAAAGAGTTTGCTTCGGATAAAAATATAAATCAAACTAGCCAGTGTCATAATCTCTCTAAAAACACTGAATATTCCTCCAATCTCACAAATAAGAGCACAGATCCAAATGCTGACATCGATCGGTATCTCGTCGGCATACGAAGACGATTCTTGGAGCTGCTGTCAGATCTAAAGACATTCCTTATAGAAGCAAAGTTTTTCATGGCTTTCGTTTTGCCATGTGACACCCTGGGTGCATTTACTGTCATCAGCTGGACCATTTTCATCGTACCCTTTGCAATCTCTGTCGGAATCCCTGAATCCAAAGCAGTCTTCGTTGGAACAATGGGAGGTGTCGGTGGCCTGGTTGCAAGGATGTTAAGCACTGTCATCTTGTATTTTCATCCGACCTGGGTGTCTGGTCAATACAACGTGTTCTGCTCCTTGACATCTCTGATGTTCTTCATTCAACCCTTGAGGACGTCTTATTCCTACATCCTTGTCTGTTCCTTCTTCTTGGGCTTTGGTCTTTATGGCAGCTCTTGCCTTATTGAAGCATTGATTGCCAACGTCGTCAAGCCAAATGTGTTTCCCGCAGCGATGTCTATCTCGTATCTTTGCAAAGGCGTCAGTGCAGTCCTGACTACTTACATTACTGGTACGTCAATTTGAAGAAAATCTTGTTACTACATCATCCGATGATACGTTAAAGGACAAGTCCACCCCAACAAAAACTTGATTTGAATAAAAAGAGAAAAATTCAACAAGTGTAACACTGAAAATTTCATCAAAATAGGATGTAAAATAAAAAAGTTATGACATTTCAAAATTTCGCTTCATTTCACAAAAACAGTTATATGACCGAGCCAGTTACATCCAAATGAGTGAGTCGATGACGTCATTCACTCACTATTTCTTTTGTTTTTTATTATTTGAAATATGAAATATTTTGATTTTCTCGTTATTGTCATGTGAAATGAAGTTTCATTCCTCCCTGAACATGTGCAATTCCATTATTTTAACATTTTGTACTTCAGGCAAGGAGGTCATAATCGTCAAATTCGTAAAAATTGAAATATTGTATAATTCAAACAATAAAAAACAAAAGAAATAATGAGTGAGTGACATCATCAACTCTCTCATTTGGATGTAACTGGCTCGTTCATATAACTATTTTGTTAAAAATAAGCGAAACTTTGAAATGTCATAACTTTCTTATTTTACATCCGATTTTGATGGAAATCTTCAGCATTGTGCTTGTCTACTTTTTCTCTATTGATTCAAATCAACATTTTTCTGAGGTGGACTTGACCTTTAAGGGAGTGGTGTTATGGCTTCAAGTGAGACCTCACACGAAGATTGAATTGGAGCGGGTAATGATAAAAGGGCAGTGGGTACTTTTTTTTTCATCAGTCAGTCAGTAGGCAGGTCCCAAAAGTGTCTTCTTTAATCCAAGTTAACGGGGTTTTGTTTAATGAGCTTGGTGCGGACCAAAACACCTCTTTTCATTTGGTCATTGCTGCTCTAATGGTGCATCGAATTTCATGATTTTGCTATCATTGTAAAGAGGAAGAATCATTCTTACATGTCATGTGTTTGAATTTATTCAAATTCTTTGTAATGTTGGTGTGAAACTTTTGAGCTAAAATATGCTACGAAGTGATTATTTCAACCTGACAAAAGCTGCTGTTTTCACACTTTGTTTGTTTGAGCCCAAATGAATTTAGGATCATGATAAAGCTGAATATGTATGCTTTAAAATGGTATAGGTTTCAAACAAGGATTGGTTTATTCTGGTCGCATCATTTAAAGAGAGGGAGGGGAGATTTTACACTCAATTTTAATTCAAATGCTTCAAAATCTATCTATTCAACAATAATTCATATTTATTCTGAAATAAAAAGAACAAATCAAATTTTTAGCTGGCCACTATCCAGAGCCACAATGGATTGATTTCAATAACGAGAAAAGGGTTATGACTGAGAGAATAAGATAATAATAAGAGAATAAGTACCAACGTAAGCCCATGCATCATTAAACTTACCATTGACTGTTTAATATGTCGTCTATCAGTTCAGTTTAGTTCAGTTTTATTATTCAACCAATCATAAAAACAGAGAAAAATACAATGTAAAACAATTAAATGAAAGGTTTGGACCCCTATAAGAAGCAGTGCTTTTGAATTGGGGCCCAACATATATACAACACATTAAAATTGATACAATACAATACATAATATACAAAAGGGGCGGGGGGAGAAAAAAGATAAACAGATTGGCTGGACATCATTCAACACTCTCACACACACACGCCGAACACACCATACAAACACACATCCTAATCATCTGAAAGCAAATCATGCAGAAAGAAAAGTGAGAAAGTGAGGTAGAGAAAGATAGAAAGAGAAAAGGAAAAGGAAGAGAGAGGAGGGAGGAGAGAGAGAGAGGATAAGAAGAGAAAAAGGAGATGGTTAAAAAGAATGCAACAATACACCAACAATGGGTTAAGTCTCTGAAAAAATATCTTTTACATAATTCCCTAAACCTTGACAAAGTGGTACTAGACCTGATATTATCATCTAAACCATTCCATTTGCTTAGTCCTACATACAAAAATGAATTCAATGTTTTGGTAGTGCGTACACGTGGTTTGTGTAATAAAAATCTTTGCCTAGTATTATACGAATGGATGAGAGAATTATTTACAAACATATTTTTAAAGATTTGAGGAACATTACCAATATGAAAATTAAACATAAATATGAGTGTGTTTAGTGTTACAAGCTCCTGAACTGGAAGAATCTTCAATTGTACAAATAAAGGATTACTATGAGCGTTGTAATCAGAATGAGCAATTATTCGAATTGCTTTCTTTTGAAGAATTTTTAATTTGATGTAATGAGATGAAAATGAATTACCCCAAAATGATATTGCAATATGATAAATGTGGTAATATGATTGAATTGTACAATAACATTAATATCTTAGATGGAACAAAACACCTTAGTTTATATAATATGCCAATACTTCTTGATATTTTTAAAGAGATATTATTAATATGAGTCTTACAGTTCAGGAACTCATCCACAGTTATACCAAGGAAGGATATCGATGGAACACATTGAAGTGTAGTATTTTCAACAAATATTGCTTCAGGATTTTCGGGGACTCTCCTGTTCTTTGAACGAAATATGATATACTTATTTTTTTCATAGTTGAGAAGTAATTTATTGCTCTGAAACCAGGATGTCAGTTTACATAATTCAAAGTTGGCTGATGATATAGTGTGTGAATATTTTTGTGAGATAATATGACAACTGTGTCGTCAGCAAAGAGAGAAAAACGAAATATATTTGAGCATTTTGTAATATCATTGATATATAACAAGAACAGGAGAGGCCCCAAAACAGAACCTTGTGGAACCCCACATGTTATTTTTTTATAAGTTTCAAATGACACCATCGACCACCACATACTGTTTTCTGTCCATTAAGTATGGACACAGGGTCATGACTGTCATGACTGTGGGTATAGACACATTCATGACAGTTTAGATAATTTTGTTTGACTCGTAAACATGCAGCTGCATACAACAACATGAAATCAATATTTGTACATTTTCAATTCATTATTTTTTTTATTTCATTCATTGATTTTAACGGTACTGCTCTCACTCTCTTGTCGGGTTTTATCTGTTTTACAGGATCGCTGTACGATCTGACGCAATCCATTGATATACAATTTCATATTCTTGGCGTCTTGCAGGCGATCTGTGTCGGCATCTTTATCTCGCTCCTAGTCATCAAGAAGCGATCAGGGAGTACCCGAAGCAGAGAATTATGATGATTCATTTAAGGATTTTTTTTTTTACAAACCTGGGCCATAAAGTTACTATCGTATTAACTTTGCCATCCAATGGTACCTTCCCTGAAATCCTTGGTTCTGATTGGATAATTAGCATTGTCACCATGGCAGTCACCATTGGATGGCAAAGTTACTATTACTTTTATGTAACGGGGCCCTGTGAAAACATGGGAAGGTCATTTGTACATAGAGCTATTACAGTGTTTTAGAGCTCCATGCTTTGTACATGGAAGCTGCTTATATACACGCAAGTCGAGGGGAAATAGTGTCGAAAAGGGTATACCGTTAGTATACAGTCAGATGTCGTTGACGTCTTTGAGAAAAGAGTCCTGGGCCCTGTTGTACAAAGAGTTACTATTGATCGGATCAATCCATCAGTGTCATAACTCTTTTCTACGAAAAATTTGCACAATGTCCTTTTTATGCAAAGAGAGGCGCAGTGAATTAGCTTGAATTTTCAAGAAAACAATGAATGCATGAATATACATCACAGCTAGAAAATATTTTGAACAAACATGCATAATAGATGTTGACGTTGCTTGCCGTCGATAGTAGCGATTGATCGGATCAAGCGTAACTCTTTGTACAACAGGGCCCAGATTACATTTCTCGTTAGGTTTAGGGTTGCATGCTTGGTCATGCGGATTACACCATTAGTTCTGTTCGATTTTGTTTTATCAGGGACGACGTCCCTGGTTAATGAATTTCTCCCGGGGCCGGGATGATCATAACAATAGAGGGTTTTCGCTATCACGACGCCGCCGCTGTCTCCAACACACCAGTTCCTTCAAAAATACAAGTCAAATATCACAAAGGAGAGCGGCATGAGAGGTTTTGTCGAAGATTGGGGGACTGAGACAGCGGATCATCCGAAGATCTGCATCGGAGGAACAGTATTATTGCAAATTCTTATTATAAGAACCTTTCTTATTTAATCTATTGTATGCATGGAGGAGATTTTGGATTGTTGGCATGGGGGCTTAAGACTGACCATTTATACCTCTGTCATTTTTACCTCTGCCATTATTACCGCTGTCATTTATACCTCTGCCATTTATACCTCTGTCATTTATACCTCTGGCATTTTCACACCGAGCCGCTGTCCCGGTTCACCAACTTTGGACAAAAGCCTCTCAGTATCTCCATTTTTATTTGACTTGCATTTTCAAAGGAATTGGTGGATTGTAGAGAGCGGACGCGTAGTGATTGCGAAAACTTTGTGTGGGTAAATTTCGAAAGCTCATTTCTCGGATGCCGTCTCCTGGAAATAGCAACCATTATCACGATTGTATTCTTCACTTGTCGAATATGCTACTTCTGTAAAGATACATGCTTACATTGTTTATCTATTTAAAGAATTATCTATATACCGTTCATGTATAAAAAAAATATTTGATTTTTGTAGTAAGTCGTTTCCATTTTATTTGATTGCTTAATTGGTCATTTTTTGTAATATATTGGGGGGGGGGGGCTATGAAATCATTTAAGCTGGGCCTCTGTCACGGCAGCCAATCGGTGTTCATGGGGGGGGGGGGGAACTAAATTTGTTGTTCTCTAGTTGTAAGGGTTTATTTTTAGTTTGGGGGAGGGGGTCATGCAGTGGTGAAACAAGTCTAAAATTTTGTATGGGGCCAGACATGGCGTTAGGCCTTGGGTAAAATTCACAAACAGCTGTCCTATAAAGAGAGCGAGGAATAATGTTGATGTTTTCAATAAAATAATCGAATTTTTTTATATAATTTGACATGACATGAAAGAATACATCGTATTTCACCCCCCCCCCCTCCTCTGTTCCTTTCCTTTCCCATTTTTTTCTGTTCCCCTTTTTTTGGTCATGAAACGTTCCAGGGCCCAGACCCACTAGACACATACATTTTCTAATAAGAAATGACACTATGAGCCATAACGTTTCTTCAAATATACATTTATTACTTTTTTCCACTGGAATGATATTATTTCATGTTTATATATATATAACTTTATTCCATAATCCTTAAAACGCGATTTGACAATGAAACAACTCCATCTCCATGTTACAGAAAACAGAAATGTAAGAGTTGCTTTGATGAAAAAGATTTCATTAAACAAAGTGAAATTTGATATGAAGTACACTATTCACTTGAAACTACTAGAAAATTCTCATTTACATGACTGAACAAAATAATATTATTTAAGAGAAGAGTGTCTAAAAACTACTTGAAAAATAATAATTAACAAGAGTGTCGCTAGAGCGAGCACATTATACACCCGTCTGTAACACGGAAAATGAGTTATTGGTCAAGCAAGAAAAGTAGAAGGTGGCAACTTCACCTTTGACCTTCTGACCTCAAAATCGATAGAATTGCTAAGATCCATGCTAGTATCATACACACCAAATTATATGACCCTAAGTTAAGTTGAACTAAAGTTATCGCTTTTACAAGGACTGCGGAAGGGATAGATGAAAATATGTCACTGTGATTTTGACCTTTTGACCTTCAAATCAATAGGCTTCCTGGGATCCAGGCTAGTATCATACACACCAAATTATATGAGCCTAGGTAAAGTTAAACTGAAGTTATTGCATTTACAAGGACTGCAGAAGGTCAAGAAGAAAACATGTCAGTGCGACCTTGACCTTTGACCTCCAAATCCATAGACTTCCTGGGATCCACGCTGGTATCATACACACCCAATTATATGAGCCTAGCACGTTTACAAGGAAAAGTTAACGGATGGACAGACAGATGGGCCGACACCGAGCGTGATACAATAATACGTCCCGTCAGGACGGGCGTATAAAAAATGTAATCACCAACTTATTATGATTCTACATACAATATATCGATAAATTTAAAGAAAATCAAAATCATCCAACTGCTTTGAACTTACAGATTTTTTTTTTATTTTCAAGAGACTTGGAAAATGTTCAATGTATGCAAAATTACCTATAACTTACCAAGACTAACTATTAACTGCGAGGACTAGTTCCACTACTCACATAAGATTTTTATTGCACACACTTTAGAATTATCTAGCAATGCATCTCGTGGATTCAATACTGATTATCCAAGACTTCTAAGGCAGGAAGCAATAATGTCCCATATTTTTTGTAGACAAAATATAGTACGAAGGGGAGCCCCATTGACTGTGTACCCAAAAATTTAACTTTTTAATAAGATTAATCATGATTTTTGTATAATTTCACCAAAAAATCCTTACATTCTTGTGAGCCAAAATCTCATTAAAAATTGACAGAAATATATGATTTTCTTAGAAAAAACCTCGGCCAGTCATTTTCAGGTTGAACAAAAAGATGGGGCTCCATGTCTGCGCACCCATTTACTTTACACACGAGTTTGGTGTGAAAGACGGCAGGTTGAGGTCATCACATGAAATGCCAGAAATTCATTATTTTTCCACTGTTTTGAGTCAGATATTTCAATTAATATATTTCTTTGTAATGCATGTGTAAATTTTGTAATCGCTTACCTTCTTTTACTAGAATCGTGCAGAATCACACAGATATTAGTATGGTGTTATCTGTTTGATAAAAATAAAGTACATGATTGAACAGCATTCAATCTCCAAGCACATTATAATGTGGGCCTTATCAGAGTGTTAATATTAACTTTCTCATGTTTATTTCTTATTGAAAACACCTGCTCTTTGTATCAGTTAAACAAACAACTCGCATTTTATAGATGATCTTCATTTATCCAGTAAATATCTGATGTTGGAGTATCATAACATTTGTTTTTTTGTAAGTCAATTAAAATTCTTTGTTGTCAACTTCTTAAAGTCAATATTTTTCCTTTAAATGTCAATCTGATTACAACATACATGTATTGTCTTTCAAGGCATAAACATGTACAGTATATCAAATCTTCATAAACACACAAGTAAAAAGTGTTCATGAACATGAAGCACACAATTTTTTTTTCAAAATTCTTGATCTGCAGTCAATAACCTTATAAACATAATTTTTCACTAATCCATTCCATAGGAACTAATAGAAATTATACAATGAATTCAAGAAGTTCTAAAATTAGATAGAGAAAGTAAGGAAACTCTCAATCACTCTTTCATAATATGATTATATAGTTGCTAGGTAAATTGCCCCTGGCAAGAATTGAATTAAACTTATTTTAATCACTGACAACAATAGCACAACTCAAATAAAGAATAGGAAATTCCTGACCAACATTAAAATCAGACTGATATCAGAATAGCAGAAGAATAAATAAAACACTTGAGCTTGCAAGATTGATATAACAGTACACAATTCAGTATCATACAAATGTCCGCAGGGTATAAACACATATTCTACAATGCATAATCATCCTGAGCTGATTGTTTTGTTCCACTTTTTCTTGGAAAATATCATACTTAAAAAGAAATATTACTATAGAATGTTTCAGTGACGGATTAGGGAAAACAAATATATATATCATGTTGACGTTTCTGGCAAATGCAGTATAATCAATATATTGCATACGAGAAATCCATGTATACCAAGTCCTACAATGAACTCCTTTGATTCTGACATGTCAGAATTGAAATATATATTTTCCTCATTTCATTCAAATTCTCTTTTATTGTAAAGCCATGAAATCCAGCACATTATAAGAATCGCTATAAGTTACATTTTAGAACTTTGAAAATGTAATTCTGGGAAGCCAGAGTACTCAGTAGTAGTAGTAGTGATATACACACTGTCAACCACAATAAACATTTCAGAACACTTACAATTAACAAATTAGTTGAATACTACAAATAACAAACACTAGAATTGATTGGCATCAAATTGACAATTTCAGTAGCTTATTATTAGTATTATGCTACTTGACATTGATCACATTGATTGTGATAAAGGCTCCAGGTAGACTATGTCAAGAAATGCAATGGTGAGAAAATTCCCTTTTTAGAAAGTAGTATGGGAAATGATTAAATACATATTAAATTCTACATGGATCAATCACATTGTAAGTGTATCAATATGAGGTCTGAAAAGTTAAGACTAATTTTCAATAAATTTGCATCTTGTGCCTTGCCAATGTCTTGGTGTAAGTCTATCCTCAGCATAATCTAGTAAAGTCATTAAACTGTTAAAAACTCATATCAACCAACACATGTCTCCTGTGTATAAACCTTCAAACACATATCAGTAATACCAGATGTGGGATTTTTGGACCCAAGGCCCGAATTCACAAAGGTTGTTTTGAAAACCCACGGTTGAATCCATGGTTTATGCAGATTTCCTGCATAAATTATGCTTAATTTAGCGGGTATTGGGCAAGTGTACAAAAAATGCTGATGCCCGCTTTTGTCACAGTACGCTAATTTGACGCCTGTTCCCATGGTTAGATACGCTATTTTATTAATGAGTCCACTGTTTGAAGAGTGGACTCATTATTCAAAACAGTGGACTCAATAATATAGTGGGGATAACCACAGCAACAGGTGTCAATTTGGCGCACTGTGGCAAGAGCGCCCATCAGCATTGGACATTTTTCAACATATGCTGTAAAATAAGCGTAATTTATATAGGAAATCTGCATTAACCATGGACTCAACCATGGGTTTTCTAAACCACCTTTGTGAATTTGGGCCAAGGATTCTAAAACAGATGATACATCATCAGCTAGGCATAAGATGTGAATCCAAAATTAATCTTATTTCTCAGGCATACAGTAAAATTATAAACCTAGTAAATATGAATAGAATCTTAAAAGGTAAAAAATTCTTCTAAGACCCCATTCCAGTAAGTTGCAAAGCCATTGATTTTTTTTCATTTGGTTTTCATGTGTCTATAAGTCATGCAAATGAGATTTTAAGCTACCTAACTAGCATGATATTCTGAGAGTGCAGCATTTAAAAACACATGGGATATGAGAATCTTACAAATTCATATCTAGATTGTCAATGACTTAAGAAGCAAAATATGAAATATACCTCCATGAAATTTCATTAAAAAGCAGAAATATCCCATATTAAATGATAATAATAAACAAATAAAGATGGTAAAAAAAGTTAAAACTAAAACTGGCACTACTATTAGTAGTACTGATAATAGGAAACTAAATCATTATAAATGACTTTCTCATTCAAAGATTAACAATGTTTCCACAAAATGACAGATAAGCAGTATATTTGAATAAGAATATGAACAGAAATAGAATATTGAGTACAACTAGAAAAAGAATGCCAACACCACCAAACCAATTTTCAATGCATTATTTCTATTTTTGAACAGGAGCATATATCTCTTAAATCAATGTATTACTGTGAAACTCACAGAAAAGGCAAGCAGGTTATCATGATTAAAACTCGTGCTATTCTAAATTGTTTATATCATTTTAACTCTTTATCTTCTTGTGAATGCATCATTTAATAAATAGTGCTATAGTTAATCATATCATATATTATCATTAAGTCAGTGTTACCATCTCATAACAACTCATATCTGTGTCAAGCCACTACACATTAATCTAATCCCCAGATTTACTGATGATGTTTTGTAATCTTTGACCATTCCTATTTCCAATTACTCTTCCTTGAAAATTCATGTTTCATCCATTCAAACTATTATTTGTTTCAAATGATGTGTGAAAGAGGGATATTTAACCCTATATAGCCCAGGCTATTTTGAAATTGCATAGCCCGGGGAGGGGGGGGGGGCCTATTAGGCACCCCCCCTCAGATCTCGGCCGTTTATCGACCGATTGCGACCAAATTTAGTGTGTGGGTGTCTCATTATGTATTTTACAAGAATGCATTGTCAAATTTGTGATATTTATTGTCATTTTTTATTCATCTAATTAATTATGCAAATATTCAAATTTTTTCAAGGAATTTTCATTTTTTTGTAGTTTTCCCCCCATTTTTTGAGAAAATGCAATGGAATCAAGCATGTTAGTAGCCAGTCATGTAATCTAAAAGACAGCTCACTCAACTGTATTGAAATTGTACAATTATTAGATTATAATAGTAATTAATTATGCGCATATGCTAATTTTTCTCGAAATTCTGAACTTCACATATTGATTACCACGTCTGGGCATACATTTTTTTTCTAGTTGTGTACTGAAGAAAGGTGATATTTACTTTATATTTTTATTTACTTATTTTTATTTATTTACTTTCTTATTTTTATAAAATTATATCATCAAAAAGTGAAAATACTTATGCAAATTAGAGATAAATGAATATTCATTAGCAGCCAGAAAGTTGAATGTTTCAAAGTAATTTATTAGATGTTGGATAATATTCTTGTTTCCTTCCGTGTTTCCAAATTCTTATGTATTTCTTTGTTTTTAATTTATTATATATTTCTTTGTTTTGAAATCTCTTTTTTTATTGTTCTTTTTTTAATCTAGAATAGTTGGTGATAGCCCAAAAGAAAGTTATGTGAGGAAAAACAGAAAAAAACATTCATCTGACAACACTTCTTGTAAAACCCATACATTGTACACACCGAAAATTGCCATTTTCGGTGACATTGGTCACAAATATGTGCTATATCTCCGCAAGTGTACCCCCAATTTTCGCAAACAGGGTCTCAAAATGTGCGGGAGATGTGAAAGAAAAAAGTCATGAAATTTCAGCGTATTATTTTTTGCATTTAGAAATTATCGCAAAAAATGTCGAGGGGGGGCCTTTCAGGCCCCCCCCCCCCCAGGGCTATATAGGGTTAAGGTTAAGAGCATGACATGTACTAGGAACCTTAAAATTTAGAATGACCAAATGGCTGAAAAACCACATAGAATTAATTAGGTATAAACACAATTAAGTAAAGTATGGCCATAAATAATTGAACCGGCTCCGAGTCCCAGCATTGGCATGAAAATGGTCATTGATATTTTTCTAAGTTATTGGTTTCAATGAATAGGGTGAAATCAAACAAGCTGAAAATTTCATGAAAATCGGATGTAAAACCAGAAAGTTAGAGCAAGAACACTTTATGAAATAAGATGAAACTTAAAATTTCATCTCCAATTTTATTATACATCCCATACTGATGAAATCTTCACTGTTATTTGATTGTTTTCATTCAATTCATACTAACATTATCTTGAGGTGAACTTTATCTTTAAAAAGGTGATTTCAACCTTTATTGGCTTCGAACAGCAATCAGAAAACCTTCACATCTCTCTCAACAGGTTTCAGGTTTCTATAACCCAAATATGAATTAACACATTTACAGTTAAATGTCATATCGAATACAAAAGTTAAGGCACTTGACAAAAATATCATGACATAGTGTGAAAGATTATTGTCATTGAAAAGATATGGCTCAGCCATGAGTATTGTGATTGTATTGGAAGCAAGGAAAACATACATGAACATAAAGACACAAACAATACATTCATCACTCATATTGTAATTATTCTACAAAGAATAATTTCATACTTGTGAGAATGCTCAAGTATTAGAATATAGTAATGTACAGAGAAAAGGTCTTGGTGATTTTATAAAATGAAATTTTGTCTCGTGGCAGGTATTCTCCTTTAGAAAAAAATAAAGATATACATTTTTTTTCTAAAAAGCTCTTTTATTGCATGGTTTGTTTATGTCTGAATGTATCCTCTTTCTATCTAACTGAAGTTTTTATTTTATTGAATGTAAAAAGGAAAAAAAATCCACTACTATTTTTGAAATATTTTCTAATATTCTGCTGCAATATGCAGCATTCCTATCGAAAAAAGTAAATATCTTTATTCCATGCTTAAAAAGTCAATATAACTTATGATGGAATTATATGTTATATAGTCAAAAGGAATACAAAAATAGTTCTGAAACTTTTGATATTGAATCACAGTTCCAACATTTGATATCTTAGTCTTATGTGAAATATACAATGAAATATATTACTAATGCTAATAGAAACATTTCAGCAAGTTTAGTATTGATAAAAATGTCAAACACACAACACATTTATATATGAAAAACCTAATGAAAATTATCATCAATTAATCAAGAATGTTCTATTTCTTAAGTTCAATCCACATATAAGAATCAATGAAGGATCTAACAAGAAAACATGATTTAAATGTACTAATGAAACAAAGACAGATATCTGCATACTACTGAATCTTAGCTGGGATGGCTGACAAATCTATAAAACAATATATCATTAAAATATGAAACCAAATATGGTCAGAAATAAAAGAATGAAAGTACTGGTATATTCAATCAAGAAATTGCATTCTGTGCAAGGCGTAACTCCTGTGACATTATTTGGTTGTTTTTAAGATTATATTTTGCTAACATTCAAAGATGCTTGAACAATTAATGCATATTTGGGGCTTACACACATTATGTGTCATACATGTAACATATTAATTTGTTCTACTATTGCTATCATTATATCACCATCAATACCTCACAGATTTATTTTGTCACTGATTGCAATCTAATATCATGAAAATCAGAGTGTCCCTATCAGGAATGGTTGTGAATTAAAAGTAATGTGCATTTCTTTTTATAAATTCAACATATAGTACTCAACATTTAATCAATACATTCTGATTTTGGAAATTTTTGGATCATGGACCCATTTCATAAAACTTGTTATGATAACAAATTTCCAATAACAGTTATAAGCTACTGAAATCCTTCAATATGATTGGCTGATCGTAAATTTGTTACTATTACTTTTATAGCGCATCACACATAGAAGATTGCATGTCCCTATATGCAAAAAGTATAGGAAAAGAAAAGAAAAAAGACTAAGACTGGGATATAATAGCTAAAGTTTAAACATAGAAATGAGACAAGAAAAAGTTTTAAAAAACAAGCCATGTTTGGATTTGGATAAGCTTTGATATATCAATAGAAAATAAATCTGGGCTTCATGACACAAAACTCAGAGGCTTATCACAGGATTAATGTTCATGAGTGATTTTTTCTGTAAGTGATCAAATTAATCAGTCATAAACATCAGTCCTATAACTAATTGCTAAAACTATTAGCTTTTTATGACAGGGCCTGGATGATTAAATTGTAATCCATCATTTAAAAAAGATGTGAGAAACAAAGAGAGTACACATTAGACATAAAACTCACACAGTGAACAAAAAAATATCTGCACTTAACAAAAATCTTTCATCAAAAGATTGCATGTTTTTTAACTAGTTCCCTTAGCTTTTTAGAGTTTGGTTCCGCCCAGGTCCACTTTAAATTCTCTTTACCCTCGACGCAATGAGACATCACTGTTTTGTCACCATCGACAGATAGACACAGGTGCGAGACTGGATGATAGATGATATGACGTTCCTGGTGTATTAAAAATCAAAGTGAAAACTCTGAGTAAATATTTTGAAAAATATGTTGACTTGATAAATATTGAATAATGATGCATCGACACATTCATTATCTTAAAGGGGAAGTTCACCCTGACAAAAAGTTTATTGTAAAAATAGCAGAAAAAATAATGAAAAATATTGCTGAAGGTTTGAGAAAAATTCATCAAATAATTGAAAAGTTATTAGAATTTCAATTATTTGATTTGTGACGTCATATGCGAGCAGCATTCATACATAGCGAATGGTAAAAAATCAATGAAATGTCATTTTCTCAGAAAATTGAAAATGGTTTTCACTCTAACTTTTGTATATCAAAAGACAAATTGTTTCACACCCGATCATGAAAAGAAAACAAAATTAAGTCATCAGGAACCATACAAAATTTGAAATTCATACATTTTATATTACATAACACATGGGGCAGCTGCTCGTTTATGACGTCATAAATCCAAAATTTTGAACTCTAATAACTTTCTCACTCTTTAACGGATTTTCCTCAAACCTTCACCAATATTTTTTACTATTTTTTTCAGCTATTTTTACAACAAAGTTTTCTTCAGGGTGAACTTCCCCTTTAAGTAAAGAAACATCTACGTAGCTCAGGTATGGGATTGTAGGCAGAATAGACAGATTTGCAGAGAAACAGTTTTAGTCCCACTTTTTCATCATGCACATGACATGCAAGAGACTGAACGATCATGATCATAATGTACATGTATGGTAAAGGGAAAATGAAACTAATTCAAAAGCTCTTTATAAATTACTGAGTTGATAAAAAAAATTAAACATGTTGGATGAAAAAAAGATTCATTGATATCACAAGGTTCCCAGCTTATTAAGACAACGAAATTTTTTTCCTGATTTTACCCTGATGAAGTTTGAAACCCATTCCCAGTGTTACATGTTTTGTAAGTTGTTGCAGTGAATTACATGTATTTTTACTAACAAATTTTGTACTGTAGTCAGAGAGGTTACACTAAAAAAAACACAACACCATAACTAGTCATTTAATGGATGTTGTTTTGATATGCAACAAAATATAACAGAGTCTGACTGACTATCATGCTTTCGACTTTGGAGCAAATGAAAATTCCCTGGTTTTTCCCTCATTTGAGGCATTTTTCCCTGATTTGAGGTATCTTTTAAAAAAATCAAATTCCCTGATTTTTCCTTTTCCCTGACTGGAAAAAATGAAATTAATTTTCCTTGATGGGTTGGGACCCCTGTATCAATAACACACTGTAACTACTGCTATCACTTTGTTTCAAGAATACTCTTCCTTACTTGTATTATCAGAAGCATTGGTACAAATCATATTAAACTTTAATCACCAATTCAGACTTGTTCAGAGATGCAAGAAAGTGCAAGTAATTTTTCAGACACAGGAAATCTTTTCTGTGTTGCCTTGCTACAAAATACTTAAGGCCAAATCAAATTGAATGCAAATTTTGCAGAAAATAGTCTGGTTCAGAGTAAGGCAAATTAACTTTGATGCCATGTTTTTGGACAATATTTTTATTTTAAAAGCATAAAATGTGAAGTTTATGAGAATGAGTGGACTAATTTGTTGCACCAGGTTAGAATACTGCCAACCATTGTCGCATCATATCTAAACAAGATTCTACTGTTTGCATCATATCTAAACAAGATTCTATTGTTGTTTATTCAAACATTCATAATCTGGGGTTACTTTGTCATTTTGGTAGTCGAGCTGGCAGAAACACTCGTCGTCGTATCCCAATTATTGTTGACCTTTTGGTAATTTCTTATCACTTACTGCTGTATTTTTTCCATATTTTCCTTCTATTTTTCTTACTCTCCCCTTTCTGCTGGTCTTCTTTTCCATATTATCCCTTCATCTTCCCCTCCTTTACATTTCCTATCTGTCTCTTTCCACCCACTCTCTTCCCTTTTCCACTCTTTTCATAATTCATCCTCTCTCTTCTTTCTTTCTCTTCCTTTTCTCATTTGCTTTTTTTATATTTACTGTTTCCCGTAATATTGGTTATCTCTCACTATCTTTCTCTCTCTCTTCTTTTTTTTCTTTATTTTTGTCCCCATATTATATGGTAATACATGTATGCCCTAGTTGCGTTCTGTTTGAATTACACCTTCACACTTCTTGACGGTTTCTACATGCTTTATCGATCAAAATGTTACTTTTTAAAGTGTTTTTTTTTTCATTGTTTTTTCTTTCCTGGTATATCTTTTATGATTGTGTAATATGATTATCGGTTGGTTGTGATTTTTTGCTTATATTTCATCTTTATAATATTGTACTTTGCCTTTGTTTATACTGTACACTGGATTTTTCAGTTTTTGGACTGTTTTGCAAGTTTTCTTGATTGAATAAAAATACCATATTACTACATACTACTTGTTATGAATATTGCCATCAAATCTCACCTCATCATAAACCCAGAGCTGATTTCCTCCTCCATGATGGCAGGGATAAAGGATAGGTTCTGCACCTTCCCTTCCGTAGGGGAAGTCAACGCACTGCTTACGACCTTTTGAGCCTGGTCTGAAATCATCATGCCATGTCATTTCCCAATACTACAGGGTGATAATAATAATAATATAATAACAATGACTGTGAATTCATATTGTTCAATCTTTATGTGGACATCAAGAATACAGTGTAGGGGGACCAAAGGCTATACAGCTATTCATTTAGGTAAATCCTTCAATTCTTGGTTAGGATACTGATACAGCATAACATCCAATAGGGAAAAAAAAACTTCATTCACACTCTTGCTGACATTCCATGACATATCTTCTCAAAAAGGGAAGCCCTAAATAATTGGGATGATATAGCTCTGGACTACTTGTACTACTAAAAGTACTATCAGGGGCAGATCCAGAATTTACCAAATGTGAGGGGAGGGGGGCAAAATATTTTTTGAAAGTAAAAATCGGGGAAAGGGTCAAAGTTCATCACTTTCCCCTGAAAAAATAATGACATACAAAAACAAGAGTGTCACTAAGGTGAGCACATAATACGCCCGCCTGTTACACAGAAAATGGTGTTATTGGTCAAGCAAGAAAAATGGATGGTGGCGACTTCACCTTTGACCTTCTGACCTCAAAATCAATAGAATTCCTGGGATCAATGCTAGTATCATACACACCAAATTATATGAGCCTAGGTTAAGTTAAACTGAATTTATCGCATTTACAAGGAAAAGTTAATGGACGGAAGGACAGAGATGGACAAACAGACGGACGGACATCGATACCATAATATGTATAAAAAACAGAACCACTAAAATATAAAACAAAATTAAAACTAATCAGGAATGCATGGCTAGAAGTAATGCTGCATCATCTTGTTCGACGGCTCCCCCTTGATAAAAAAGAACTGATCTCGCTTACCTGTGAACCTCCCTCCCTTTTGAATCTCGGTGAACATTGCTCTATCCTCAATTCATCTTTACCCGCCTGGGATAACGTGAGGCACTTTCCTGTACTCATATGTGTTATCTGTAAATCAATACATAGAGATCAAGTCTGCATGATGATACAAATGATATGAACCATGAAATCGCTTATTTTCCAAGCATATTTCATTTATTTTCACAAGTTCTAATTGATAACAGCCTGCAGTATCTGTATACACAAATTTTGATCAATGTGGATATTTTTTCAGCAACCTTATAAGGCCATTAGAGCCTTTGAACTTCTGATTTAATTCTTGTACTCATCAAGAATTGTAAGGAAAGGAAAGGGATAGGAAAAAGGGGGATGAGAGAAAGAAGAAAATATTAGAGAAAGAGAGAATTAGAAAAGACTGTAGGTCTAAATGAAAGATACAAGATGCAGAAAACAGAATGTGCTGAGGTACATGCATTTTTTCTTGTTCAAAACAGATTGTTGCATCTTTCAAATCCTCTCTCCTCTTCAACCTTTCAAAATCAACCAAGATATAATTTGATCACACAACGCAATTGACAATTCGATGTTCCATACTTTGTGAGCATGCGCCAAAAAAAAAAAGATAAATTCTTTACAGGCAACATCGGTACAAATATATCACACAGGGAGTGCATTTCAATCATGCCTCCTGCTTGCTTCGGGTTTCAGCGATGGGGAGCAAGAATGAAACTTGAACTTGCAATCCAAACTGCATTCCTTGACAGGAAAAAAATATATAATCTCAACATGGGATCATCATGCATGCATGAAGCATATAGAAGAGGTATGCTCACACTTCCATAGTTTCCGCGATACGAATTAATGTCTACCAACGCCTGGAATTCGAAGTCCAAATAAATACCCAAAGAGGAAATAACTGAAGACAGAATAGATAGCACCAATGGAAACACAGAAATAAATGGCATAAACACAGACGCATCATGTGTGCTCACATTAAGGACACAAGTCAACCAGGAGATGTTTCATAAAGCTGATAAGTAAAGAATGAATAAAGGAGAATATGAAATATTATGGCAACAAATACCATGATAGTTGATAGAGAGGGGAAAAGTAAACAGAATAAACTCATGAATGAGGCAAGATTGTTATCAGTTCTATTTTAGTCTTAAACAGTACAAAATACTGCAATAAAATTTTAAATTTCTTAGAAGCAGGAACAATTTTTTTCTTCAACATTACATACTTCAACATTTGGATTGTTCCAACTTAAATGGAGAGCAAGACTTTATCTATGCCTAAAAGATCAGTGGATTCTGTTTTCATTTAATTCAAGAAGTACAACTAATAAAATATCTCAAGCTTGTTCTGCTGGCTATAAAGCACATTAAATCATGACTTGCATTCAGACTTACATGCCCCTTGGCCCCGCCTTCCGGCTCTACTGGAGGATAATACTGAAGGATGTCTGGCGCCACCTCAGTCAGAAACCAGGTGAAGTTTTTACACTGCAGTCTCTCTCGCAGGGCCATCTGCTTGCTTATATCACCAAAGTTTTGCCCCTTGAGGTACGGCCGACGTTCATAGAAGTACTTGCCCCATTCATCCATCCATACCTCAACCACTCTTAAAAGATTCTGGAGAAAGAATTGTAAATTTGAATGTCAAATAAAGTGATGAATTACTACAATAATTTTTCTCAAGACACATTATACTGCCTTAAGGAATTAGTGTTTGCTCGAAGGTGTAGAAATAAGCAAAATTACATGCATAATACATAGACTCAATTCTGTCTAGTCATATGCCCTGAACATGAAAATACAAGAATAAGACTACATGAATACAAATTCTCAGTTCAACTATATCCCTTTACAAAATTATACAATCTGGACAAATTCGCTAAATGTGGGTTCTAAATAGACTAACATTTAATTCTAACCACTTGAGCTCTCCTCTCAGTCTCAACATTTCAAATAATTTAATTGCTATCCCCCTTTTTTACAATTACAAATAAAGCAAATTATCAAATCTGTTTGACCAAAAAAATATATTTTCAACTCTATGAATAAAATGAGATGGAGCGATGTGGATGGTTTTACCCCAATCATGAGGATGTGCCAAGCTAATTTTCAGCTGAAAAGAGCGGTATTTTTATTCTCTCTTTGAAGAATCATGCCTGCCAGAACAAACTGAGGAATCTTCACACATCATTACTCAAGTCCATCAAACTCACTTTATTGATCACACCTGCGCCTCCAGGCACCGTGTAAGACATGAATTTTCGGTAGATGTGTCCGACCCGCGAACACGGTATCTCCTCCATTTCACCCCCGCACATCCATACCTGGGAGAAAATATGAATAACATGTAGAGATCTAGGAATAAATGATTCATATGGTGTTAATTTGTCAGAATAACCAGTGACAATTAAAGAAAACTGCATTGTTCTCAATGCAGCTCAGGGCAAGAAGGGATGGCAATGGGACGAAAGAAGAGGTAACTGTAGAGTGAAGAAGAAGAGAGATAGGGTATGGTGGTTGAAAAGAGAGAAATTTAAAAAGAGTTGGAGAAAGAGGAGAGATAGATAAAGAGACACAGATACCCTTTTCATAAACCTATCCTCCAATTAACCGCCTTAGAGTAATGCGGATAATTCAATAAAAATTGCGTTCATAAACTCCGAAAATAAGCCGCATTATTTTTACGAGCGCCCGTCCTGAAAACGGCGGATAATCGCCATGACAACTGGACATGCCCCCTCCGATGCGGTTGTGTTGGAAAAGGGTGACCTTGTGACCGCACCATGGCAATTATCCGCATTATTTGGAAATGCATTCATAAACTCAAAATCTTATCCCGATGCCGCTATTATGCGGATAATAGCAGCATCAGAGTAATGCGGATAACTCTTGTCCTCCAATTTTATGACCAAATTATGCTGCTATTAGCCGCCTAATTCATAGTAATTGGGTTTATGAAAGGGGTAAGAGAGACAGATAGAGAGAAAAAAGGTAAGAGTCACAGCATGGCTTTAGAAAGATATATTGTTCATAAGGTTATGGCAGAGGGAGTGTTCCATAATGCTGTTAGTGCCTTTTACTGACACATCAATATATTTTTCATCACAATAACATCACAAATCATAGGGGTTTCCCTATAACTTTTTATTGAATCAGCATAGAAAAGAAACAATTTTTTAAATTGTCTTTTGTCTACCATTTTACCCACAATATATCTTACTTTACTTTGAATGACAATTACCTGAAATACATGTATGTACTCGAATAGAAAATGATGAAAGCCTGAAAATATTGCATTATGTGACACTTTATATTCAAATTGTTTATGGCGTCATGACTAATAACTTCACAAATGGTTACAAAACACCCCTAGATATTGCCTATACTTACTTTGAAAGACAGATCATATTGTTCTCCTCCCCATATTTCTAATCCTTCATCATAGCCACCCAACTCCTCCATGAAATACTTCCTGTCCACTGCAAACAAGCCGCCAGCCATGATAGGGGTTCTAGAGGATGAAAAATATCATGAAATGAACATTACTTCAAAAGGATGAAATTCCATCATCATCATTTTTATCACCCTCATTCTGATTATACTCATTTTGTTCATCATTGTTTTCATTGTTACTTCCTTCACCGACACCTCCATCATCCAAATCTCTCCCTAATCTCCCTAATCCTTCACCTCCTCCTAATTCTCCCCCTTCTTTGTCATTCTACTCATCACCATCAGCATTATGATCATCAAATAAACTATTTTTTTTTCTTCATCATCACTATTCTCTATTCCCTTTCTCTCCCCCTCTCCCTAATTCTTTCTCTCTCTCTCTCTCTTTCATAATATTCTAATGGAATTTAAATCAAAATCAAACTCAAAATTTCAATTATAATTATGTATGCCAAATAATCCCATAATTCATTTTCACACCCATTTCCTGACCCCCTTCCCCATAGGTTTACCATCTCATTTCTTCTGTTTTGTTTGTATTATCATTGTTACCTTTTTCACTTTTATGTACTTTTATATCTTATGTATTGTGTGCCCCACTCATCAAGCTTCTGCTTTTAGGGGTACCCTAATCATTTAACTTATTTCTTTAATTGTGCTTTCATGTATTATTTGTATTTAATGATTGAATGAAATGAATTGAAATGAAAATTGAAAAATTCACCCTTTATCAAGTATCCAATTAAAACCTGGGTGGAGAGGAGCACATGTAGATACTGCTGTGGTTGGGATTTGAACCTTGGACCTGACAGTTCTTTCTGTCTTATTCACAACACTTACAACTGTTAAACAAATTCTTTCTTTTTCTCTCTCTTTCTTTCTCAATCTGATACCCAATTTCCCCCTATTCAATATTTCTCACTCGACCTTCCTTTCAACACTATCTCTCTAATTCTTTTCCCCATTCCCATCTCTTCCCCAACATGTATTTTCTTTTCTCTCACCCTATCTCTCATTTTTTCCCGTCTTGCACATACACACCTCCTCACCCTTACAGACACACTTTACAGTACAGCACAGGGGATCGGTTGGAGGAATTGCTGGATAGAAGCTGATTCATTATTGATTCTATATGACCACCGCTAATATCAAAGCCTGTCGGTACTGTGCCGTCGTGAAGGCAAGCACCAAAGCATTTAAACAGCCTGCTAAATGTTCCTTTCATCTGAGCATATGTGTGAAATTTGCCCACTAGGGAGAAGTTTCCACATGGGGCTGTAATAAGGTAATACCTGTACAAAGATGATGATAATAATAGTATATTGAACTTATATTGCCCTTTATCCACTATGTAGAGTGTTCAAGGTGCTGTAAATATATTTTTTTCATGAAAATAAGAAGAATAAAAAAGAAATGTTTCGGGTGTTTTTTTAAAGTAAAATATTTTTAACAAGAGATGCTCGGCAGGTTGCGCAGCTGAGCACATGTATCCCCCAAACCCACCGTGTCATCCGTCATTGCGATATATACAATGTAGAGCTCACACAGAAATTTGACCAAAAAATACAATTATCATGGCAACAATGACCCTAGCATGCAGGTCCCCCAAGTCCATCTACCATCCAAGTGTGGTTGAAAAGCGACTTGTGGTTGCAGGGAAAGAGAATCTTGCTTGTTAACTTCAAAGTTGACCTGAAAATGACCTTTGACCTTACCATGTGACCTCTGACTGCAGCATAACATGCAGGTCCCCCAAGTCCATCGATCACCCAAGTTTGGTTGAAAAGTGACTTACGGTTACAGAGTTAGGTGTCATAAGAGAGTTTTGCATGTAAACTTTAATGTTGAGCTGTAAATGACCTTTGACCTTACCATGTGACCTCGGCCCACACCAAAATCAATAGGCTTCTTCGCTATACCATACTCAACCTTCATGCTAAATTTGAAGACGATCGGAGAAGAAATGCAGTTGATAAAGTGCTCACAAGGAAATCTCTGTGGCGGACGCGGCGGCCTGCACATAAAATAAGGGAACAAATGATCTTTCCCCAAGATTTTGGAAACATTGGGGATCACATGATTCAGAGAAAGTCCTATTTATGCCAAGATAATACTATTCCAGGTCAAGAACAGAAATTGAGCATTAAATTTATCATATGATTATAAAAGAGGTTTTCCCCACACCAATACTTGTATGAAATCAGTATATGATTTTTATGCACGTATTACACACTTACAGTAATTTGTAAACAAATTTTCAGCATTACTCCTGTATGTGTTTAAGATCGCATGCTCGATCTGTAATGAAAATCACAAGTCAGAAAAGAAATCACACATAAACATAATTTAACCCTTAATAAACACATAGCAGTAATGCCCAAAATTTGTTTACAAATTATAATTTCCTCCTATTAAAGCCTAGTTGTTCACTACACTTACAGTAGTTCCATGACATACAGATATCATTCAGAGCATTTATAAAATATTAAGACTTCATTGAAGCTTACTACATGTAAGTGTAGTACATTTGAGATGACACTTAATTCTGCAACCGACCACTTGATCTTCATGAATGTCAAACACATTGTGGATACGTCTTTGAATATTGGAGGGGAGAAAATTGACTAGCCCCCCCCCCCCCTATGTGCCCCAAGTGTATGGGTAAAGTTAACACTAGTTTCTGAGGGTAATGGCCCTTCAAAAAAAATTCTTTGTAGTTCAGTCAGGCAAATGTAGGAATTCTGAATACAATACAAATAAATATATAAAAATAAATAAATGAATACAATACAAATAGCAATTTTTCATACTTTGTCCGCCCCTATCCCCACCCCTACCCCTAGACACGCTATACTCCCATATAGATATTAAAATTACACAATGCTTGCAATTTTACATTCGTTTTTAAAATGGAGAAGTAATTTTGCATTTTCATTAATTTTATCTGAATACCTGTATATATTGGTCAAAAAGCACATCCCCTGTAAAATATTCGACATACATGTCAACCAATAAAATATTTTCTCAGATACATGTATTAAAAAATCATAAGTATGCAAAGAAAAAAACAACAACTTTGCCGAGCAATAGCAGTCTGAAGGCAAGGGGTGGAAAGCTAGACGAATGATCTCTCAATAATTCAAGCTACAGCTCTCTGCAGTTCTCCCTATTGTGACATATAAAACAGGCATTAAAGAGCCACAAGGTAGTTTCAGACCGCCTCGAAGTTTGCCAGTTCCAGGTATTCTCTGATCGGGAAATTTACCCCGATCAGAAAATACCAGGTATTTTGGTAATGTGAAAGCAAACTACGCGTAATTTCCCTGAAAGAAAATACCCGCTTAAATAGTAGGTACTTGGCGAAATTACGAGTACTTGGCGAAATTACGAGAACTTTTGTGGGGATTTTTCCAAGGTCGCAGGTATTTTGGCCATGTAAAAGCAAATTACGGGAACTTTTAGCCCAGCGTGTCGTTGGGCGCGGCGGCGTGGGTGGATGCTGGGCTAGTGATTTTTAATCTCGCGCCTTGCCTGCCTATCAGACCACACTGCGCATGCTCGTAACTTTGGGAACTTATCCCGAAGGATGTGTTTCGGGGCGGTGCGAATGCAGGAATAATTAACGGGTATTTTTTAGCCTTAAAAGTTCTTGTAATTTAACAGGGATTCTTGTGATCGAGGCGGTTTGAAACCACCTATAGTATAATGAAAGATTCATGGATAAAGGCTATCAGTGGTGGTGGAAATAAGGAGGCACCATAAAATCCCCCTCCCAATCTCTTTAAGAAAAAAATTGAGAAGAAATCCAGTCAATTGAAAATTTCTTTCCTTGCCAAATACTATACAGTATATCCCCCAACAAAACTGCATCCTAAAATTTGTTGAATACATTTGTATTTTGGTACAACTGTCAAACCACATGCATCTTCCCCCTCCCCTTGCTACTCTATAAAATCCTCAATCTGCCCCTGGCTTGGGAGAAAAGATCCTTGTTGGGAGACATGCTAAATGGCAAAAAGGTACGTTCTTCTGTTCAGGCGGGTTATCATTTATTCACCCTGATGGGGTGCAAAATATATGTAGGGCTGGAAGCAAAAGTGTTTAAAAATTTAATTGGAAGAAAGGTTCTTGAAAGCAGTTCTATTAGATATGACTTTTAACCAAAAAAAATACTGATATCTTCAAAGATTTTTTTAACAAGTGCACACCAGGTTACCAATAATGCATGTAGAATTTCCATTTATTTGAAAGCAGGATGATAAAAGAGCATTGTACATTAAATGCCTTGCTCACGGGCATAGATGCCACGGCCGGGGATCGAACCCCAGACTTTCTATGTATAGCCAGGCACCTTAGACCACTCGGCCACGGCACCTCCACTTAGAATTTTCTTCAAAGATATGTTTTTGAATGTTCATGTAAAATACAAAAGCAAATTTTCAATCATTCTATATATTTAGCAAGCCAAGTCTTGCTTGATAAAAAAGTAAGCAAAGGAGAAGACGACAGGTTTGATAACTATCTATTTGCACTATTTTATAACAATATAATATTAAAGAAATATAATTTGATAACAGGCACGTTTTCCAATACCATACAAGATGAGAAAACCTTAATAATGATTTTTTTTTTGAAATTCAATTTTATATTTGCCAGTTGGGGGATTCCATATATCACGTGACCAATGAAAATCATACAGATAATGAAAAATAAACAATTCAATAGCTGATTAAAGTAACATTGGCTAGATTCAGAAAAAAATAAAAGAATATCGCAACTGAATGTACGAATTTTGTTGATTTAGTAGGGAAGCTACTTATACGTATTGGAGTCATATTCATATTAAACACATTACGTAGGAGTTGCTGATTGATAGTGGACATTATTTACATGTATGTGCACTATCAGAGCTTATTACTGACATGTTCAAACTCATAATTTTGCCATGTATTTTTTTTAAATTACATTCTGGATTCTTGCAATATTTAAAGCTTTTCTTTTCTGCCAGATTCAAAGTTTACTGTTTTAAGTTTGGTTGTTTAATACTTAATTTTGATGTATGTTTCAATAATGTACTGAATTGTACTAAATAACAAACATTTTGTGTATATGCTTTGAAAGAAAAGAAGAAGAAAAAACCACCTAATTGAATAAAGCACATATAGGAGTGAATATGATAGGGAAACATGAGAGATGCACACCAATCCCAATCTTAAAGGGGAATAAAACCTTTGGAACAAGTAGGCTTTGGTCAAAACAGAAAAATCAAAGAACGAGAACAAAGAAATTCTGAGAAAAATCGGACAAATAATGAGAAAGTTATGAGCATTTGAATATTGCAATCACTAATGTCATGGAGATCCTCCTATTGGCAATGCGACAAGGATGTGTGATGTCACATGCGAACAACTTTCCCTTACATGAACTATGAAATACCCCCAAAATGTCTCTTTTTGCTTTTTCTTATGGTGATACAAACTCTTTATCCATGATGTATTCTTTAAAAATCTGTATTACATGCCCTCCTATAGAAAGAACACATGATCTATTGATAGATGTGATAAAAGAGGCAGTTAAAGCGAAATATATACTTACAATGTAAGTAATGGGGAGAGTTGTTCACAAGTGACATCACACATCTTTGTCGCTTTGCAAATGTGAGGATCTCAATAGCATTTATAGTGATCACAATATTCAAACACTCATAACTTTCTTATTATATGTCCGATTTTTCTCAAACTTTCTTTAATCTGTTTCTTTGATTTTTCTGTTTTCACACAACCTATCTTGTTTCAAAGGTTTCATTTTCCTTTAATTTGTTGGGATAGGTTTGGGAGTTATCTTGAATGCTCCGAGATGAAGAATACAAACATTCATTAATAATTGACCAATTGATTTGAGCTCTCTGATCACCGTGAATAAAGAACGCATTTGATCGTGATGGGGAGTTGGGGACATGTACTATTCATGCATTGCTACAAGGAATTGACAAGCTCCTATGACTTGTGATTTCCTACATATCAGTCTATTCATAATAGCCTACGGGGATGTCTTTTCACTATTATAAAATAAATAAAACTTAATAAATAATAAATCATTATGCATTTAATAATCATTTAGGATGATTGAGAGAAGAATCCAAATGGAATACACAATTTGTTAATAGGAGAACAGAAACTAAAAACTAGGTATGTTGAAATGTTATCCTATGCAAACTACATGTAACACTCATTATATCACAATATTCAAATCTCACTAAATTCATTTCTGTTCCATTTTGCTTACCATAAAGGATCACTCTCATGACTATGTTTTTTATTGTCTTCCTCATTTTACACCAAAACATTCAGGATAAATGCCCCCCCCCCTCACTAAGGTCACTATCCTCCCTTTCCTCATACCTGAGGAGGTAACAAATAACAGGAGATATAATTTCATAAATGCATTCTATAAATTACTACACGTATGTATCCTAAAATTTCGTTCACATCAAATTTAATTCCATCTCACCTGAAAGGATCACTTTCATGACTCCGCCTCTTATTCTCTGCTTCGTTGATTGGGATGCGTTTATAGTAAAGCTCCCAGTCGAACGCCCCCCTCATCACATCACCTGCCTGGGACTCGTAGTGGAAATCCTCATTACTGATCACATCAATCATAGGACAAACGATGCGGCGATGATTAAGAGCAATCCGTTCTAAAGAGTAAAAAAATAATACAAGGATATATTAGACAAATAAATGACAAATTAGAACAGGACGTGTTGCACACACGATGCATCTTTGATGCATAGTGATGCATTTTAAACAGGGCAAAAAAATTGACAAAGAATACAAAATCTCAAAACTATAATAGACTATACTCAACAGTATGAACTTCACAAGTGATCCATCCATACAAGGACAGATAAAACTTACACTGTGCATTTACTTCATAAAGTCACTGTCATGTATTGATTCACATTTGTAATGAATGATAACATAGCCATAGTATGTATCAAATGTTGCATATTCTTATTATTATTAGCATACATGTATATCAAAATAATTTTTATTCAAATCTTCGCTCCTGCTGTATTTTTTCAGGTAAAACAGTGATTATGAAAGAAATGTCTTAAATATACACTGATTCCTTCATTTATATACTACAGAGTCCATAATGCAAATAATCTACCAAATTTACTCTGTGGCCATGCCTTTTCTTTTCATTCCTTCATCATCCTATATCATATACGGAGTCGCTGGTGTTGAATGCTTAATTACAGTTCACAGACAGACTTTGATTTTAGCAATGCCTCAGGATGATCAAGAATGCTTGATTAAACATGTGGTGCAGGGAGAAGTGTGAACAGATCTATTGAGTTACAGGGTATGGGGGAAAATGGAGCAGACAACTAGATAGAGATATTCTCTTGATTTATTTCTTTGCCTTCATATTTCCCTCAGTGCCCTATTCCTTGCGGAGGGAGGCGGCAAACATGGGCAAATTCGTCTGGAGTCTATTTTGAGTGTTGTGCAAGACATAAAAGACTGAAGATTTCAATCCCTGCACAGTATTATGAACATTTTGATTTATCGCGTTCTATGTGTCTTCCATTCAAAAATAATTTTACAGCTCCAAAGAAATTCCTATTTCAGAAGAACAAACTGAAGGCATGGATGTGCTGACAAACTGATATTTCTAGCAATAGCTTCATGCAAAAAGTAAAGAAATCAAAAAGCTCCTGATATTCAAATCAAGCCAAAATAGAAACTTTCATCACATTATTTTTCCCCACCGACGGGGGGGGGGGGGGGGGGGGGAGGGCGTCAAATGTATTACTGTACACACGCGTGGCCAAATTATTTCCAAACACCCTCTGAAAGAGTTTTTCTCTGTGTGCAAACTAACCCCCAAACAAAATTTTCGTGAGCTTCATTAACACATTTTGGCCCCTACAGAAGTTGTCGCCAGAGTATGACCACCCCTATTAAACAAGTTTTGTCTTCTTGCTAATAACTTATCTCTCACCTGATATAGATAAAAATTTTCAGTAAAATGCTTGTTTGAATTTACCCCAGGGGTCAGTCAAATATATAGCTGTACACATGCATGACCAAAACAACGCATTTAAAGGTGTTTTTGCAGTTTTGGACGAGGGCCGCACATGCACTCATTAATGGTTTAAAAACACCCATTTTCAAGAAAAAGGGTGGTTTTGAAAGTATTAAGGGTATGTTTCTTTTCCACAGCTTTTCTTCTTTAAAAGACTAGCCAAATGTGTTAAGGGTATGTTTTTTCCCCGAGCTTTTTCCTTGAGGTCATATTCTGGCGACAACTTGTTCAGGGGCCAAAATTTGTAAATAAAGCCTGCGAAAACCTTGTTTAGGGGATTATTTTGCACACAGAGAAAAAACTTGTTTAGGGGGTGTTTGGAAATAATTTGGCCACTCATGTGTACTGTAATACATTTGACTGGCAACCCCCCCCCAGGATTTTACCCTATTGATTCAGCTCAACTTTTCTTGGGAACTTGGCAATTACAAAGAAAAAGTCACGAACACCACAAGTCTGATGCATGGGGAAAGGAAGTGATATGAAGGAGGGACGTAACAATAGTAATAGAACATTTAGACAGATCAGGTTGGCTGGCTGAAGGAAACATTACACCATAATGATACACATGGGACTATCATGGAGACGGGTGTGATCAGAATTACATGAGGGATGAGAGAAGGCATGAGATCTCTTTGCGATCACGGCATAACGATAAGTTGGTGCCAAAATGGGGAAGATAATGAAAGCAAATATGGAGAGAAGAAATGTGATTCTTTTTGTCTAGATTAAGTAAGAGTGAAACACATCATAAGAAAATATTTGTCATGTACAAATTATGAAGAGAATATTCCTAGATGAGCAAATGAAATACCACTCACTGGCATCAAACTGCGCAGCAAAGCATAAAGATGGGGGTCAAACTGAGCAGCAAAGCATAAAGATGGGGGGGGGGGCTATCTGTCATTCTAGATCCCAGTGCCTACCCTAAATACAACTTTGAGTGTGTTCTATTGGAGAAAAGAATATATAGTACACATCATTTTTTTGTAGTTAATAAAACATATAAAATTGTGTGCAAGAGGAAATCATCATAGAATCTGTGCAGCTCAGGTGGTACATGTACATGTATGTATATACATGTAGCACAGCTGTTTGACTACGTTATATGAATAATAATCTATTGGTAAAAGGATTCAATCAATATTTGACAATCAATACAATCTGCTTCAATATGGTATGCTAGGCTGTGAAAAAATGTTTTGGAGGTTAAAATGATCCAAAAGCTTATGACTCTAATTCAGTGGGCATTGGACTTGGTCATGAAAATAATTCAGAAAAATAACAACGTAATAAAATGATGGATGCTGGAAAGGAGAGGGAGAATGGGAGAGGAGCGAAGGGATGGGGAGGAGAGGGAGGGGAGATGGGGTATGAGATAAGGGGGAGGGGAGAGGGGAGAAGGGGAGAGGTGAGAAGGGGAGGGGGAGGGGAGAAGGGGGAGGGAAGAAGGCAAGGGGAGGGGAGAAGGGGGGAGAGAAGGGGAGAAGGAGAAGGGAGGGGATGGGAGAAGGGGAGGGTACAGAAGAAGGATAAGGGAGGGTAAAGAGAGAACGAGAAGGGAGGGGAGAAGGGGATGGGGAAGGGGAGGGTAGAAAAGGAGGGAGGGGAAAGAGAGAACGAGAAGGGAGGGGAGAAGGGGATGGGAGAAGGGGAGGGTACAGAAGGAGGGAGGGTAAAGAGAGAACGAGAAGGGAGGGGAGAAGGGGATGGGGAAGGGGAGGGTAGAAAGGAAGGGGGGAGAAGGGGAGGGTAGAGACGGAGAAGGGAAGGCAGAAGGAGAGGTACATGTAGACAAGGAAAAGGAGAGGAAGGAGAGGGAAGATGGCAGGGGAGGAGACTCAGGAGAGAGAGGTAGAAAAGAGAGGAAAAGTGAAGAAAAGTGAAATAAAAGGGAGTAAGAAGCAAGAAGAGAAAACGAGAGAGAGGGATAAAATAAGTAGGAAGTAGATAAGGAGACAGAGAAAAAAAAAGAGCAAGAGAAACTAATACAGAGCCGAAATAATAGGGGAACAGCATTTGAAGATAACACCATTCAGAAAGTGTGGAAAATATTACTGTGCATAATGGGAAAAATATCTTGCCTTCTTTGGTCATGATCTAGTGTTCTTAAAAAAAAAAGGCACAAGATCTAGATTTAATGCGAATCTGAGGACGAACGCAATCATGTTCAGACTTACAATATTGATTGTACCTTATTGTGTAAGATCATTATTTTTAGCAGGCTAATTATCCAAACTGGTCTAGCAAACAAGCTTTGGCAAAACTTTGCCACGAACAATAGCATGTCATACTCTACATAGTTCTTGCCTTACTCGGCATCATATATGAAAATCATAAGACTTTTGGAATAAAGAGTGATCTATCTGGTTCGGGTTGGTTTTAAATTATATTTTGATCGTCTCTATTATAAAAATCATACAGAAGTTTTCTCTAGTCTGAACAGGGCTTGCAATTGAAGACGAGTGAGAACCATTGCTCCTGTGAGAGAAATCTGAATCTGTTTTTATGAGACCTATCTTATTCCAATATGTTTTGCATTCTGTGATAGAGATCAAGAGACTTGATATCTGGAGTATTAGGATGTGGTCCAAATAAAACTCTCAACAAGGAAGAAAAAAAGGAGAGTTAGAAGGAGAGGACAATAAGAGAGATGGACAAGAAGAAGAAGAAAAAAAAGAGAAAATGAGCATGGATGAGAAAGGACATTCAAAGGAGGGAGGAGAGGAATGAAGATTGAAGATTAAAGGTTAAGTCTACCCCAGAAAAATGTTGATTTGAATGAATAGAAAAAAAACAAACTAGCATAATGCTGATAATTACATCAAAATCGGATGTAAAATAAGAAAGTTATGACATAAAAACTTTTGCTTATTTTTCACAAAACAGTAATATGCGAATCTCAGTGACATGCAAATGAGATGGGTGATGATGTCCCTTACTATTTCTTTTGTTTTCTATTGTTTGAAATATACAATATTTCATTTTTTTAACGATTTGACAATAAGGACCAACTTGACTGAACCACATAGTATCAAACAATGCTAATTCCACATGTTCAGGGAGGAATTAATTGGTGTTTTACTTGACAGAGAGGAGAAAATTCTAATATTTCATATTTCATATAATAAAATACAAAAGAAATAGTGAGTGGGTGATATCATCAGTCTCCTCATTTGCATACAGACCAGGATGTGCATATATTAAACTGTTTTGTGAAATTAAGCGAAACTTTAAAATGTCATAACTTTTTTACTTTACATCTAATTTATTCTAGTTGGATTTTTCTCTTTTATTCAAATGAACTTTTTGTTTGGGTGGACTTGTCCTTTAAGAATAGGAGGATAAGATGTACTTGATGAGATTAAAAGGGAAGAAATAAAATAATAATTATGATAATAAAAGAAATATAAGAAGTGGAAAAAAGGAAGAAGGGAAACGATGGTAAAAAAAATGTGAAAGATAATTTAAAAAAAAAGTAATTCATTTGCCATAGGTTGAACAAAATCAATAAAAACTGGGTTGAAAAACAAGTATAGATTCCACATTTTTCACTTCTGAACGTAAACAGGGAATTAATGTTTCCCCCCACCGACTGATCTTTGCAAAGCTATTTCAGGCGTTGCTGCACCATCCCGAGTTTGCTCAATCTCGAGATTTTAGCCCGATCAGCCCTCTTCGCGATTAATCTCGAGATTTAAGAAACCCCGTCTCCACCATCGCAAGAAGAGCGATTCTTGCTCCAGCGAGGCAACAAGCCCGATATTCCGAGCATGCGCACTTTCGATCTTCACTAGCACTTTCGCTGAATTCGACCGTTGTTATGCAACAATCCTTCCTGCTCAGCCGCGCTATAATTATAAGCGAGTGAAGAATTATTCGTTTAATATGATGGCGGAGGAGGCAACGACAGAGGGGGAGAGAGAGAGAGAGGAAAAAATAAATGCTATTTGCTCACATTTTGCGAAGGAATAAGACGACACTGCTGTCAGTATTGTTATCGTCGATATAATGAGCGCCTACCCCATCGGTCTGGTCTCTCCCAAAATCCATTCACTGGGGGGCTGGGGGACACCATCGTTGCTGATTGGGGAATTGATGAACGCTATTCGCGATAAAGTTGACTTTCGCATGCATTCGGTACAATCGCGATGTGTTTATGTTTTGACCAAGGCGGAAATGGAATGCGAATTGCATCATGGTCTGAAAGTCATGAATAAATTAACCCAAGTCCAATCCCGAGTGCGTCTGCACCTACGAATTAGCGCGATAATTCGTAAATAGCGCGCTATTTTGCAAATAAACCCGAGTTGACTTGGGATTGCAATCTCGAGATTAATCCTACGAACTAGCGCGATAATTGCGTCTGCATTACAAACAATCTCGAGATTTTTCAGATCGGGATAATTTGCCAGATCAGAAATAGCGCGCTAATTTGAAAACTCGGGATGGTGCAGACGGCCGTTTTGAGGTGCTTTTATATCGCATCTCTCAGATGCCACAGTGAGACAAATCTATCCACCTTCTAACCACTGACTGCTTCACACCTGTGCGGAGGGTTTGAATTGTCAGCCTGAGGTGACAAACATCGGTTTGGGTGGTGAACCCAAAGCACACCTATCATTTACACCAGGGTATTCATGTCATCGTCTTTAATGAAGACATCCACCGGGTATCTATTTCAAGTATTGCAATGAGGTATCCAAGAAGCTTGTAAGATAACTTTGAGGGTGAACTTAGGGCACATCTAGCAAATACACAAGGGTGTTCATGTCAATGTCTTAAATATTATCTGTTACTCAATTTCAAAGTATCCAAGAAGCTTTAATACAAGCAATAGCTTCCGGATTTGAACTGTAGAAACACCTACCGAATACACCAGGGTCTTCCACTTCTCTGATCAAAATGTCTCCCTCTAACTCCAACTTCCAAGATATCAAGAAATCCTCTTATGGATAAAGGTATTGTTGAGGAGGTGATCCTAAGAAACACCTGCCAAATACACCAGGGTCTTCTTGTCAACTTGTCTGTTGGAGAGATCTTACTTGTAACTCCAATTTAATGAACTCTAGAAACATATACCAGGGCAATTCAAGATATACTGTATGTTTTCTAGAGGCAAAGAACCCAAGTCCCATCTAGATGTAGTTCATACCATTTCCTTCCCAAATTAATGGGAAAGGTTACTGTTTAGACCAGGGTAAACACTCTGAAAACTTTGAGCATTATCCTTGCATCTCATGTGGATTTTCATTTATTCAAGTTGTTTGTAATGTAATTTGTAACCATGGTGAGTCTAAGTCTTTACTAAAACTGATCAAGTCTAAATTGTGACTTACAAATACAAAGAAATTAAATAAATTGGCCTATATACATGTACATGTATTGTCCTGGCAGCAATGTACATATTTATTTGAACTTCTACGAGCCCAGACATTTCATAAAAACAATGACGCATCAAGCCTGATGCAACCCAATAGGGGTAGCCAATTTCACATTACAACATCATGAACCTAAGAAAGTTATGCCTCTGGCAAGAATGAATCTCAAAAGGAAAAGCCCAATAGACCCTACAAAAACAGTTCCAGTTCTCGGAGTATGTCGCTTTGACAATATGAAAAAGGTTATGCAAACATTCATCAAAAGGATCTGCAATCGATACGAACAAATCATCACAGACTCAAAGATGGTTGGTGACAGTTTCTCACACCTTTATATCATCTGAAGACATTGCCAAGCAGGAATGGATACATGTTTACTCAGACCTGTTCAGTGCGTTCACACGGATGTTTGAGACTAAGGGTGCATTTATCGGCCACTTTTTTACCCTAGAATCATGATCTGAATCATGATTCAAATCATGATTCTGCAGAATCATGATTGCGTTTAGTCGAAATTGAATATAATCATGATTAGAATCACAAACATGAAACACGAAAAAAGGGGCGTTTGGAAAGACGTTTCTGCAGAATCACGTACGAAAATGTTTGAATAAACGATATCGTGATTACAATCATGATTCTATGACCTCACTGTTGTGTCGGGCTACTTTCGGTTTGACTCTTGCCAGGCTCAAGGCGCTCTATTGCTCACTGTATGTACAGGATTATGTACTATGCATGCATTTCTTGTCATGTTCAAGTTCTGTGTTGGTCATCACACTACTTTTCATTTTTTGGTCATGTCTTCAACTTCAAGTTCTAGTAAATGAATTAACTGGACAGACAATGATCTCAGTTGTTGTTGAGTATACAGTATCAATATTAAATTGGATCTACGCTGAAATTCACTTCCGAACATCATTTTGGATAAACTAACAAGATGAATAGAAGCATATGGACCCTATATGATAGAAGTAAATGAGGTATAGACTGAATTCTGGAAGCAAAAGATTTTTCGAGAGCAGAAACACATGCGAAAAACTTCCTGTCAATCTGCGCACTAGGGCTGCGTTTATGCGACCTCAACCCAGAATCATGATTTGAATCACCATTTGAATCATGATTCAAAACAGCAACATGAATCACGATCCGACAGAATCAGCATTTATACGACCATCTTTCTAACGCTGTTTCTCCATGAATTCGGGCCGATCCAGTGCGCATAACAGTGCACAGTTTGACCCAGAAAGTATAGGTCAACATTTTCGCGCGTGTTTCTAGCTTCACGTCGGCTGCTAGATTTTTGCTGCCGCCGGAGCTAACGCGCGATCGTTTGTGCAAGTGCAACGTTTACTCGGCTTCCGAAAAATAAATCTTTTACTTCCAGAATTCCGTGTATTGTACCTCGTATTGTTTTTGTTTACTTGTATTAAATCTTATCGGTTCATCGAAAATGGTGTTCGGTACGTAGCCGTAGTACTGGGCACGAATTCTTTTAATTTTGTCTCGACAGGCGGTGCCACATCTCCGTTGAAATCCCTCCCTCGCAAGCGCCGCTGAAAGGGACTCGTAGATCGTCTTATTTCTGTGAATCCCGGTAAGGGATGCTTGTGCTTCAGGCCTGAGCCCAAAGCACAAGCAGAGCCCTGAGTTCGTCGTCAGTCCAATTTGTGCCTTTTGATGAAAACAATGAAATATACAAATGACGCTACAGTACAACCCCGGGGGTACAATACACAGAATGATAATTCCTAAATGCAATTGGCATATACCGGTACTAGTACACTGGCAATACTGCTACACGAAAAGTAAGCTGCATGCACGAAACACAGCGCGCGCCTTTGAGTCGAACCCGGAAGAAGCACGACACAATGACGTCATAGAATCATGATTCAAATCACGATATCGTTTATACGACCTTTTTCGTTCGTGATTCTACAGAAACGTCTTTCCAAACGCCCCTTTTTCCGTGTTTCATGTTTGTGATTTGAAAGACGTTTATTTCCACTTTCGACTAAACGCAATCGTGATTCTGCAGAATCGTGATTTGAATCATGATTCTAATCATGATTCTAGGGGTAAAAAAGTGTCGAATAAACGCACCCTAGATTAGCCCGAATCTGAGAAGAAACAGCATTGGAATGAAGGTCGTCTAAATGCTGATTCTGTGATATTGTGATTCATGTATGTGTTTTGAATCATGATTCAAATCATGACTCTGGCTTGAGGTCGCATAAACGCAGCCTAAAGCCTACATTCATTTTGTCCTTTAGATCACAGAATATGAATCCTTCACTCAAAACTTTGACTAAGTTACCAGTATTTTACTATAATCTGGAGCAAATTTGATTTTCACTATTATATCCCTTACTTATCAAGACTTTGTATTTAGAGTGTACACAAGGAGAAAAAGAATAGTTTTACTAAGAAAAAAGTTTGCCATGAAATAGTTCATTTTCCTTGCTGACGTCATGCATAGTCCATTTTTTTCCCTATGGAAAAAGTGAACTATACTTTTTTTCTACCCCCCCTACCTCGCAATTCGCGAGCTATGCGGCGCAATGCAAGCAGAGCACTGCTCAGCCTAACGGTACTCTGCACTGCGTGCCACAGAAAACTTTCGGCGAGCTGCACTAACCAGGTGCGCTCGCTGAACAGACAATCTACAATGTACACTGCAAGATTTATTATTTTCTCAACTTCTCAACGATTGTTCTCTATCAACTTTTAAAAATTGTTTCGCTGTAAAATAGTATGAGTGGAAGGGATATAAAACAAATATACAATGACCCATTCTCGGAACAGGCTAAAACTATTCGCACTCAGGAACATCACATAGTACTATAGTACTATGTGATGTTCCTTCGATGTGAATAGTTTTAGCCAGATCCTCGAGAGTCATTGTATATTTGTATTCACTGCCAATGAGCATACTATTCAAGCAAAAAAAAGATAACAAAAAATAATACAAGGACTGCAGATCTAAATAAATGTGAAAATCCCAGATAAAATTAAGATTTAAAAACTTCATGAATTTATAAATATCTTCACCAATCAAATATAAGTTGGGAAACAATCCTGCAAATGTTGTTTTGCTTTTGTATGTTTTGACAACATACAAATCATGAGTTGACTCTGTAGTTCCGGATTATTTGTAGAATTAAAAAGGCCCATTTAAAAAGGCTTCGGCTTCTATTTGTTTCTAACCATTCTTACCATGTGCTTCCCTATTTTCTTTCTATATGATATGAACTTGAACATTTTACAACAATATAAAAGGACTTTATGTTACAGTTGTTACCCAAACAATACTTTCACCACCAGGTAATCAGCAATTCCCACAATGCTGAACATTCTCTACTCGTACGTCTGAGGCCTATTAATCTTTGTTTTTGAACATCATCTATTTCCGAATACTATATGGTTTGTAACATGTACGCATACAATTGTTTTGTATGAAGATCTGTTAGAAGAAAAAAGTTTGTGCACTGGTTGCTGGAGAGGACACAGTAAAGCACAATATTTTGCACAATATTAACATTAAAAAACATATGGGAAGGCGAATGTCCTTGTACAGACATACATGTATAGTTAGCATGGTACCAAATTGAAACTGAAATTCACAATCATGTACTATAAAAAGTACTTCAATGAGATGTTTATCAACAGTCATGTCAAAATGAAGTGTACATGTGCATCTGTGCATTTTCTTCAATAAAAGCACATGACATTCACAGACAGAGTAATAAATGAAAATTAAATAACATAAAACCACTCTGCAGGGCCAAAGGTGTGTATATTATGGAGTAAATATGGTTTCAGTGGTTGTTTTTAATTCAAATAAAGAAAATCCGCTTCTTGTTGCCTAAGTAACTGGGTGCTCACTGTACAAAGTCTATTGGACTTAAATGAAATCAGTATTCCACTGGCTAAAGAATTGGGAATTAATATTGTATCCAAACACAACACAGAATACAAAATATAAATAGTTTCTGACTGTTCCAATGGCTCCGATGACTGGGAATGGCAGCATTTTAACAATGTGGGACATGATTCAAATCTCACTATACAGTATTACAGCATCCATTGCCAGGGGGCTCAAAATGATGCAAAGTTGATGAATGTACCAACTATAAAAGTGCCAGCCCCCAATGTTTGATTGCTCCCAACGGGTAGAAATGTTTGTGTGCAGGAAACAGGAATCAAATTACTACTAAAACAATAGACATGCCCAGTTGTACACAAGACACAAATATGGAATATAATGACTGATTAATACTTGATTCCATTTCAAATTGGTATTTAATTTCCCCAGATACATGTACATGTAATTGGTTGTTAACTAGCCATCATGTCTCCTGAACATTGTATTTGGAGAGAATAATACCTGCCTCAATGCACCAACATTGCCATCAATTACTGAGGATTGCTAAATAATACCAGTAGGTGGTTTCAAACCGCCTCGATCACAAGAATCCCCGTTAAATTACGAGAACTTTTTTAGGCTAAAAATACCCATTAATTTATTCCTGCATTCACACCGCCCTGAAACATACCCTTCGGGATAAGTTCCTGAAGTTACGAGCATGCGCAGTATGGTCTGATAAACAGGCAAGGCACGAGATTCAAAATCACTAGCCCAGCAGCCACCCACAGCTCCCGCACCCAACGACACGCTGGGCTAAAAGTTCCCGTAATTTGCTTTCACATCGCCAAAATACCTGCGACCTTGGAAAAATCCCCGCGAAAGTTCTCGTAATTTCGCCAAGTACCTACTATTTAGCGGGTATTTTCTTTCGGGGAAATTACGCGTAGTTTGCTTTCACATTACCAAAATACCTGGTATTTTCTGATCGGGGTAAATTTCCCGATCAGAGAATACCTGGAACTGACGAACTTCGAGGCGGTCTGAAACCACCTATTGAGGTTTTCCGATTAAGACCAAATTGGTTGGATGGTCTCTTGTGAACCATCCAAACAACATTGGTTTCATACTCCTATTATAGCCATGAATATTTCAGACTGTACTACTGAAAATGTCTATCAAGGACCGTCTGCACCATCCCGAGTTTTCAAATTAGCGCGCTATTTCTGATCCGCCAAATTATCCCGATCTGAACAATCACGAGATTATTTGCAATGGAGACGCAATCGAGAAGTATAACATAGATTTCCGCCTGTATTCCTTTATGGAATATTAATAAAATTGACTTGCATTGAACTGAACTGATAAAGTCAAAATTTGGAAAGGACTCCCTAAATCTGCATCTCAAACCCAAACCCAATTTAACCCAATACTAGACCAACATATATTGCTTGTGTAAAAATGGGAATATCCTGGTTAAGGGTATGGCCGAGAAATTATTGAAATTCCTGTTTAGGGTATGCAAATCTACAGGTATGACATCTGCATAAAATCAATGTTTTGAGTGTCACAGAGGCTTGCCCTTGAATCTTCGTTTAGGGTGCCTTTCCAGGGCAATTTTTATGGATGCTGACCGCTATTATGCTTTTCACACTGCACTTTTTTCTTAACCCCGGGAAACTGGTGGGGCTAAGGGGGGGCGCCTTAGCCCCACCAATTTCCCCGCTCTGTATGGTAAAATCATAATATTCATGAGCTTTGGGATAGTCCGGGGTTAAGGAGTTAACCCCAGCTAAGCAGATAGTATGGGGTTAAAGATAGTCTGGAGTTAAGGATAGTATGGGGTTATTACAGAAATGCAATGTGAAAAGCATATATGTCTTTAAGGAATTTTAAGACTCACCTAACAATGGTGGTAGCCAGTTGTAGTTTGCCTCACAATGAGAATCAAGGAAGAGCACCACCTCTCCTGTAGCAGGCTTGGCACCTAGCAGTCTGGTCCTGATCAGACCTTGTCTCTTGTCTAAGCGGATGATCTTCACCTTAGGAAACCCTGACATGTAGTCATCCAGAGGTCCTTTTAAATAAGCTGCAAGAAAGGTTTAAAAAGAAAAGAAGTTCATGCAAGGTGTTGCTCTAAGAAGGATAAGTTTATCTGCTGATGGCCAGTCATCAAACAGTCTCCGAGTGAAATCTCTTGACCAATGGGTAAATGTTAAATAGAACTGTGCTTTTCTGAGGACCTTTCAAATGCATATGCTGTAGAAAGAGTCCCCTGACTGTATTAATACAGTGCCTTCCTGCACAATGTATGATCATTGTTGCCATTCTCCACCAAATTGTTACCAGTACAAAGAGCAACAAATGATACTGGAGCATCTGGACCATCTTGCCTGGTGAAATAATGTGTCATAGGACAAGTTCCTGGAGTATTTTGTTCACTTTTCCGGCAGAAAGTTTTACTAGCATGTTTCTTGACTGATATCATTGACAACCTAAATAAACAAATACTACCTTGGCAATTTTTGTTTCTTCCATTTACACATTATTTCTGACTACACTTGTATAAGTTGACTAAAGCCCCTTTTACACCTTCACGGATGCAACACGGATGCAACACGGATCTCAGTCCGTGATGATCCGGGGTGCCAAATTTGTATTTTCCTAGCATTCCCGGAGTGAGTACGGAGTTAACTGGTTATTAACACGGATATGTACGGAAAAGTACGGAGTCTACAAGGATAGGCAAGGTAGCAATAGGGATCCTGTTTGATATGCTCCCGGAGCCATACCCGGATGATCACGGATGTTACTGGGTCTTTACACGGACCTTACCACTTCTTGTCGCCGGCATCTTGCTAGAATGAAGTTTCGTCCATTTTTGCAGCATCTGGAGCATGCTCGTGCTTGGTTATAAATACGGACTATTGTTCATGTACGCAAACAATACAAACATTTGACCCCGGATAAAGCCGGTATCAACAAGGATCACCCGGTTCTTACAAGGAGCCTCCCAGATGAATTCGGCAGCTACACGGATGTACAAGGAGGCTACAAGGATGAACATGGATGATTATCAATCCGTGTACTCCGGGATGAAAAATTGAACATGTTCAATTTTTCTCCCGGACATGCCGGTACATCAAGGATGGCGCCGGATGAGTAGCCGGAGTGTACACGGTAGTCCCGGACTGTACACGGATGACCCCGGACTGACAATCCGGGATGATCCGTGTTGCTTCCGTGAAGGTGTAAAAGGGGCTTAAAAGTCATATTCACTCATGAAGCCACATTCATACAAAGAAACCCATGATGAGACCTTTGAGAGTTTCAGTTTAAGGGTAGCCCTAATAGACCCTACCTATAAAGGAAATTCAGAAAACTCAGAGAGGAAATTATTAATTTGATGCCCTGGCAGTACAGTAGCAGAGATACACAGAAAAAGAGATTGTCTGCAATTCCCTTGTCTACCATTGGATCTACCATCAATTGGAAATTCTCTGAAACATCAATTGATTTTAAAAGGTATCACAACTATCTATAGGCAACTACCCTACACTCTATAACTTACACATACAAGCATGGCAATCAGGATCTTTTAAGCTTTTGGTGATATGATTTGAGTTAATATCACACATTTTAGACTACAGCTACATTTACATGTATAAAGAGAACTATAGAATCTTAGGAGTTATACTAGACAAGCTCATGTATAGTGACTTTTCCCTACGATTGCAATTCATGCATGTTTTTTTTCAAGTGAAAAGCAGAATGGTACACTTCATTTTGCTACAATCAGACAAACTTTTGATAGATGATCTCAACAAAATAGTAATTAGCCATTTTTAGCATTGTTCTGGTGAAATGTTTATCATTGTGAACTTTCATATATTTTTTTTCAAGACATAAAGAAAATATGCAAAAAGGCTTAAAACAGATGATTTTCATTATATGCTCTACTATCCAAAGTACATGTGTGAACAAAACAGATATTAAAGACAGGGAAGTGGGAGTTCGGGCTGAACATTTGTGAGTAATCCCATACATGTACGTACATTACTATGTGGAGTGCCTCTATCAAAGCGACAGCAGCATAGAGTTAATTTCTTATCACTTCTGTAATTGCATATCTTAAGAGTATATAGGGCCGTCTGCACCAGCCCGAGTTTTCAAATTAGTGCGCTGATTCTGATTCGGCAAATTATCCCGATCTGAACAATGTCTAGATTAATGGAGACGCAATTATCGTGCTAATTCGTAGGATTAATCTCGAGATTGCAATCCCAAGTCAACTTGGGATTATTTGCAAAATAGAGTGCTATTTTGAGAATTATCCCGCTAATTCGCAGGTGCAGACGCATTTGGGATTATTCATTCACGGCGTCAAGACCATAATGCATCAATGCCTCGCTCGAGCAGGAATCACTCTTTTTTGCGATGGTGGAGACAGGCTTTCTTGAATCTCCAGATTAATCGCAAAGAGGGCTGATCGGGCTTAAATCTCAAGATTGAGCAAACTCAGGCTGATGCAGCACCACCTCATAGACCGTGCACTTAATCAACACTTCCTAATCACTTTCAATCTCATGAACAGAAGTTGTTTACCTTTATCAATTACACAAAATGATAATTAGTTTTAGTGGATGTAGTTCAAGAGATGTTTGAACTTCAGAGGAATGCATTTAGGAAGTAAAAGTACTACAAAGTGATTTAGGGAAATAGAAAGAAAAGAAAGAGGCAAAATTACCAGAAAAAATTGGTGAAGGTTTGAGGAAAATCCATTAAAAATCAAGAAAGTAATCATAATTTTAAGTTCATGATATGTGATATCATAAATGAGCAGCTGCCTCACATGTTATAAAACACATACATGTAAATATCAATGTTTAAACCTTTTTATATTTTAGTCACCATGAACCGTTAAACTTCAATGGTTCATGATGGCATAAATATTTAGGTGTTTCTTTCAGGAGTGGGGTTGCAATAATTATCTATTGATATATTGACTTTTACAATGACCATTTTCACTTTTTTGAGAAAATTACATTTTTACTATGCAATTTCATTGCTTTTTTACTATGTTCATGGGGAAGCAGACGTCACAAATTAAAACATTGAAATTCTATTTTTTTTTTCAAAAATCTTAAAAGGATTTTCCTCTGACCTTCTCAAATAATTTTTATTACTTTATTCCTATTTTTTTTCAATAATTTTTTTTTCAAGATGAATTTCCCCTTAAACAAAGTGGTATTCAACAATCAGAAAGAGGTAACAATACCCTGTACGCTGTACCCCGGACAATCTGAACATTGAAGATGGCATTAAATCAAATGGCTACAAGCCAGACTGGTGACAAAAAAAGAAAAAATGATTCAAAGAAATATCAACTATACAGACTACAAGAAACTTGATGTTGGCACTGTGAATCACCATTGCTGACATAATAGATTAATTAAAGGGGGGTTTTCTGGGCGGAAAATATATCTAAATAAACAGGGTGAAATTCAATGTCAGAGCGATTCAACAAATTCTGATAACAAATAATATTTTGTTGAAATAGGGCCATTTCACATGTGAATCTTGAATCATCATTGTATTGATGACTGCAATTCGTCTTTAAAATCCTCAGACCTTTCGCACGCTCACTCGAAAACTGTGATTTGAATTCCAATTCCCGAGCGAAGGCAGTATATGTCCTGGTGTATTGGTGACTTGTCAATCAAAGCACTGCATCGATACGATGAGTGCATGACAATTGTATTATCTACGGAAGTGCTTGAAAGGACACGTAAGCTCTGCCCCCAAAAGATGTTTGGGAGGTAAAGCCTTTCACACATAAAATTTGTACCGAGTGAAACTTTACTGGAACTCACCTCCGGAGTAGAATTTGAATTCGTGATTGTGATTAGTGTTCGTGATTCTAGTTTGGTTTCACATGCGCTAAAAAATCTGCAATTTTTTTCACTATATCAAAGGGTGGTAAGTTTCATGCATGCCAACATGAATATTCATTAGGTGGGTTAATGATGCCATGCCCCTGGTTTCCTTTTTGTAATATTACATGAAATCATAAAAATTTGATTTTTTTTTTCATCAGTCTGTGTGTATGAAATATCTCCTTAGTAACAAAATAATTTGCCACAATTATTATCCTATGCATTTAATTGTCGATCCAATTTGTTTAATTCTTGGCTGAAATTTTTTCATTGAATAATATAATTTCTGAAAATAAAAAAGAATAAGTGGGGATGTATATGACATCATCAGCTTGAATGTAGCATATTAATGAAGACATGCGAAGAACTACATTTTTTCACTGAAATAATGCAAGGCTTTTAACATGTTGTAACTTTGTTATTCCTTGTCTGTCTGAATATATGATGAAATTTTCGTGTTTTGTTTGTTGTGATTTTTCATCTGTTCATATCATATTATTTTCAGCCCGGGGAGCGTTTCATCAATATTTTCATCCGACAAGTTGTCAGATCTGACATCTTTCCATGATTTTGATTGGCTGAGAGGCACTGTTCCTATGGTAACTGTCGGATAAAATGGGACTTGTCGGATAAAACGTCTGACAAGTCCTTTCATGAAACGCCCCCCTGGAGTACCCCTTTAAACCTCTTTTCTAGTGGAAAGTAACCACAAACCATCATTTATCACAACTATCCTGTCATGTTCCCCTTTGTTCTGAAACCAAATTTTATTTACTTTAGATAAATAATGCTAGAGCTTATTTCTGTTCCTCCTGTCGTTATCCTTTTATTGTGATGATATCATTTGATTTAAACAAGGCTCTTTTCTTTTTATTTCCTGTCATGTTCTCATTTAGTTTCGTCATCAATATTTGATTTAATCTAGATAAACAATGCTCTTAATAATATTTCCTCTTTGTTTACTCACCCATAGCATGTACACAAACTTATTAAAGTTATCAAATGACTCATTAATCACCACATGCAAGCAAGTTTTGTTTTGTATGATGATGCTAAATGTATTTCCTGAAATTCAAGTTTGTATTCCTAACATGTCAGAGTGTCATTGTGTATCTGATACATGGTATCAATTTCACTTTCTGTGACAAACTCATAGCAAAAAAAAAATCCTGTTACTAATACAATAACTACAATCGTTAGAAATATACAATGAATGCAATGATACAAAATCAAAGTCTGAATATACACATTTTTATACACAATACCATATAGTGATTTATGACACTACTTAGTACGAATTATTATCTCATGATTAATAATACTTTGACCCACTTTACATATACCTTGAAATTCTACTTTGGGTAAAGATCATTTTCATAATTCATGCCAAATCCAAACCAAAAAACAAAAAAAAACATAGAAATAAAACCATTCTATGTGAAATTTTAAAAGGGATCATAAAAAATATCTGCCTATTATATGAAATTAATAAAGGTCATAATCTCAAATATTTATCACAGATATGTACGTGAAAACAAAATGGGCAATAGTGAAAACCCATATTCTAGATGTGTTTGAAAACATTTTCTTTGGATAGGCCTCTATGCTGGTACATATACAATTAATATTCCTGTGTGAAGCAACCTTAGTGGATTCAATAAGAAATTCTGGCTTTAGAATTTAGGGAGAGGTACACTATACACAAACTGATTGCACTGTAAATATGAGAGACAAATTCAAATTTGAACATCTGTGACATGGTAATAGCTGAAATTAAAAAATTGATTGATCTGAAACTTCAAAGCACTAAAAGAGGATGATCAAATCAAAAAGAGAAATACGAAATAATTAATAGGGGAATGTGAAAGGAAATAAAGGGGCAATTACAATGGAGAAAAGAAATTGGAGATTGGAAGAACAAATCATGCATAGAAATTATGATAAAGCAAGGGAAGAAAGTAGAATGGGAATATACCAATGAGAGATGCAACAGAAAGAAAGAGACACACAAAATTGAAGGCAACCCAACAAACAAAGAATATGAATACTCTGTGAGAAGGATATATCTAACTTTGTAATTTTGGTGAATCTTCATGAATTAAAGAGTGCATGATTAGTGATATTTATTTCTTTTGCACTAATTATTAAACAGACACTACAAATTGAACTACTTTCATTAAAAAAAATGTTGCAGACTGTTCATGATTACTGATATCTATAATATCTATAAGTACATGTACTACTGATGGGCAAAGGAAGTAAACTTGTTTGCACATCATTGAGTAATTTCTTTTTGTAAAAATAGTTTTTCTTATTGTACTCACTTCATACCAAATATATGCCCATCATATACACAAAGGAGTTGATCAGATTGTACTTGATAAAATAGCGATAGAAATTAGGTCCTTGCATATCAAAGATGGTATTGCAAAATGTAGGATACACTTTTGAAAGGGTCATGAGCGACACCTTTGAAAACGAACCAGCACTACTTCAGGGGCGGAGAACTCTTTGACACCTGATCCCAAAACACACATAATACAGACATCAAATTACTCTGTAAATCAATTAAATATTCCATCACCGTGACACACAATAATAATCATAGAATTTGCCATCTGCGTAGGACCGGTGCATAATTACAATATATATGAAATAACAGGCTTTTTATCTTCCATCATTTTGAAAGTTCTGCACACTTGCAATGCAACAGACTGTCCAGAGCTGAATAATTGATATTTTATAGGTTTCTGACCTACTTAACAAGCTCATCTCACATGTTTTATGCACACCCTCAGTGTTTGGCACTTACCAGTACATTGACATTGAAGTGACAATAGTGCAGCAGTGCACACAGGAATGAGGGGGGGGGTAAATTTGTCAGGCATATAGGCAATATAATTTTTTTGCAAAAGACCATTATTTATCGTCCCAATGGATATACAATTTGTACAATTGCTAGGTTTTTATATTGTGCAAAATGTTGTTGCATGTGAAGTAATCAATTAAGTAGAATTTTGAGAAAATAATTGTAAAAAATATGAGAAAAAAAATTCATACAAGCCATCAATCATGTTGGAGAGCGAACATAACTGTATTTTCAAGATATTTTTTATCCACAATAATCATGCTTATCCCTCTTTACAGATATCATTTTTTTCATGCCTATTCAAAATTAATAAACTAATGGAAATGGAGGATGTCTAATTTGGCAACCCCAAAAGCCATATTTTTATTTATAATGCTTAAAGACTGACAATGTACGTGTAATTCTTTACATCTACTGTCCCTTTAATAATATTCCTAAATGATCTTGACCTATCCCAGAGTGTCATGTTCCCGGGGCGAGCAAATCATTTATAATCTAATAATTGAGTTGTGTTGATGAATAGTGATACAGACAGGAGGGCAAAACAAATGAAGAATAACTTGGAAGTAAACAAAATGCCCACCCCCCCCCCCCCCCTTCTCACTTTTCTATAATTACCCTCATGAAATACCAGATTTAAAACTCATGTTTAAAGTTGACAAATAAGAAAAGTTACAAAGAATTCACCCAAAATGAAAATTAAATAAATAATAGAAATAATAATGAGAGATGTGTGTTCATCAAAATGGTGATCAAAATGTCTGTTGAGACTTGATCAAGAATGATTAGTTGTCTACATGTAGCATTAAGAGATGTAATAAAAGAATTGCAACAAGAGGAGACATTATAAAGAGGTGGAAAACAGTACTTCGTACACACAAAATAGGGAGAAGTTATGATTGGAGGATTAACAAAAAAAATCAACAGCAAATAAACTGACATTCTATTTTGCTGTAGGCCGGAAAGGACTTAGTTAATAACTTTTTAGTAATATTGTCAAATGATTAATGAAACCATTTTGGATATTACTTCCTTTACCATTTTATAAGAATTACGACAATTCCTCATTTTCAGGTTAAGATGGTAATAATAATATATGAAAGAATAAAAACCCTTTGGCTTGGCTTTACTTCATTCAAGAGCCGAAAATGACTGACCTTTTGTGCCGCATTGCATTTCTGGCATGGTTTAATGAGGGAAGAGCATCTACTAGGCTTACCTCTATCACTGTAATCATCCACCAAGATTATCTCATGAATGAGTTCTGGAGGGGAACGGTTGAAGACGCTGTGAACGGTTCGCTTCAGGGTGGAGAGGGCTTCATTATGGAACGGGATAATGACACTGACATTGGGCAGCTTGGCAAGATAGGTGATTTCCTTACATCTATTGAGATGAGAGGGGAAGAGAAAGAGAGAGATTAAGGGGGAGGTAAAGAGAGAGAGATGGAGTAAGAGCGAGAGACAGAAAGGGGGAGAAGGAAAGCGAAATAAGAGAAAATAAATACAACAGATAAACACATGTTTCATCTTCATAATTGTCCAGGAATTTGAAAAAATAAACCATAATTAAAAAATCCCCTTCATTTTCGCAGACTATTAAATAATCATATAATTTGTATTCTGAAACATGAATTTGTGCATGCTGTATACCCCTCCCAAAAGCTGTGATTTCATCTAGAAATATAACATGGTTAGTATATGGAGATGAGATGGTGAAAGTAATCTATTCAATAACTCCAAGTAACAATGGTCCCGGATATAGCCTTTATCTGAACGTCGGAAGGACAGAAGAGCAATTCTCGATTATGCACAATATGCTCCAATCTTTACGAGCTACACAACCAGACATTTATGGGACTATACAATATCTCTTCAATAGACAAGTGATACTCGATTCATTAATTTGATGGATGAATATATTTCATTGAGCGTTTCAACAAAGCTAGATGCTTTTAGATTTCATTTTGACATTTACATGACAGCAATGAACGTTTCTCTCTGTATAAAACAATTCTATCTATACATTTCTTAGTTTAGTGTTCACATAATCTTTTGTTCATCTCTGTGGCCTGCATGTGAACACATGAGAGTTGATATCAAAGAAACATGTACACTGTATTTATTTGAACAAGGCATCCCATTCTTCAAACACTAGTAATTCCATCAATGTATTACATACTACAAAACTGCATGACAAATAACATGATTGAAACAAACAATTCACTTCCTCTGTGCTATAAGAGAGATGAGATCCACCTACTTATTAATTGTCATAGCATAACATCTGATGACAGGGGTATAGGCAATACATACATACAGAATCATTGTTAATTAAACTTTATGTGAAAGGAGAAAAAAATCATAAGAGAAAAGAGACAGTTTGAAAGAAATTTGACAGGGGATGAGAAATTATGTTTTAAAAGTGAATAGTCTCAAATTGGTATATTGGTGAGCATATTGATATACATGTAGGTCCTAAAAAGAAGAAAATAGCATTCTGAGTGGGGTTTTTTTTTAAGGTCAAGTCCACCCAAGAAAATTGTGGATTTGAATCGATAGAGAAAAACCAAACAAGCATACATTGAAAATTTAATCGAATTCGGATGTACAATAAGGAAGCTATGATATTTTAAGGTTTCACTTAATTTTCATAAAACAGTTATATGCACACCTCAGTGATATGCAAATGAGAGAATCGATGATGTTCCTCACTCACTATTTCTTTTTGTGTTTTATTATTCTAAATACACAATATTTCAAATTTTACAGATACGACAACTTGAATTAACCATAAACTTTTAAAATGGAAATTCCAAACGTTCAGGGAGAAATAAAATTTCGGTTTACATGACAATGAGGAGAAAATTTGAATTTTTAATATTTCATACTAAAATAGAAAAGAAATAGTGAGTGGGTGATGTCATCAGTCTGCTTATTTGCATACTGACCAAGATGTGCATATACATGTACATGTAACTGTTTTGTGAAATTAAGCGAAACTTTAAAATATCATAACTTTCTTATTTTACTTGTGATTTTGATGACATTTTCAGGGTAATTCTCATTGGATTTTTCTCCTTTTATTCAAATCAACTTTTTATTGGGGTGGACTTGTCCTTTAAATTTCATTCATTTTATGTACTTAAGAAAGTGGAGAAGTAGTGTAGTCTAAACCCTACATCCCACTATCATGTATGAAACCATTTTGAAACCTTCTTTCTAGCTTTGTACTTTCTTGTATGTCCAGTTCTGTTCAAACTATCATCTACATGTACATGAATCTGATTTAGTCTGCTGTGCAAACCCTTCACTTTAATCGAGGGTCTGAATGTGCTATAGTCTTTGCGTGGAGACACACTTGCTGACCAAAGTTGTAATCAGGGTCTGTGCCTGCAGACTAAATCTGATTCACCATTTTGTAGCAACTTTACCATTTTGGTTGGACTCCCCTTCACTATTACAGGATACAACTGTTACACTCATCATTATCAACAATACATTTTAATAACTTCTATCATTTAAGTTGATAACACTAAAAATACAACATTGGCAATATATTTTCTGAAAGAGATGTCCACAATATTAATTTACAAACCTTTGGTTTCTGATGTCTGGTAGCGCTCTGTCAAGAGAGATCATATCACTGACCCTTTCATTGAAACCATTAGCACTTGTGTCTTTCTTCTCGGTTTTCTTCATCTCTGGAGTCAATTTTACTGCCACACCCCTTTCACCAGGACCTAGATGGGTGATCAATGAAACAATTTCTGAAAGTTAAATCAATCAACCTGTCTAACGAAACATTTCTGATGATTGTCAATTTTGTAAAGGAAATGCAGTGAAATTGCAATGCAGTATAACCTGTCTCTAAAGGCAAAGGGAGACAAGAAACTTTTCTCTTGGGGCAAGTGGTCTTCATGGATAGGTTTCTGTAATGCATGCTTCAATGGGGATATCATTTTCAGGGAAATACTGACTGTACAGTGTGCAGCCCTAATGAACTCATTTTCCAACCATTGGTAGACAGTATAATGTAGCTACATGTATAATGTACAGTGGTTGCTATGGCAAGAGCTGACTAATTAATTTAAATGAGGACATCCTTTATAACATACCTGTTCTAAGCTTGTCATTTTCCATTGCTCTGGAATCATGCCAGTCTTTTCTTTTAAGCTCATGTTCACCAGCAGCGAAGTTTACTGGGTCATTCACTGCCTCTTTGTTCTACATAAAGAAAAGGATTTTTGAAAAAGAGAGCTCTGTCTATAAAACAATAAGTGATATATTTCAACCTCACTAGAACAAAAGAAAAGAAAAAATATTTGATTTAAGTTGAGCTTATACTGTTAGTACATGCATATGTGACATGATCAGACACCATCAGCAATTGCAAATAAACATTCTTTCATGAACTATTTTGCTGGTTTAATTTTACTCTATTTATTCAACTCAAGTATTCACCAAGTATTTCTGGTGGTTCTGGCCTTCACAAATACACCCCACAATTTTCTTGCTGTAACCAACATCCCCTCCACAAACATTCAGTACTGAGTAATAGTGCATGTACTTCCAATTCCCTGGTTGTACATGGGATTAATCCCAATATGTGGTATACATGTACATGTACATACATCTTGTGAAATCTCATACCACCCTTTACCATCAGACACTATTGCTCTTGATCAAGAGAGACATATTCTTTGACACCGTTCCCATTACACATTCTAAAACTGGTTTACTGGAAACCGGCTCACGAAACCAGTTTGTAAGATCGCTTTGCCAGCGTTCCCATTTGATCACCCGAAAGTGGTTTTTAAAACCACTTCACGTAAAGTGGTCTTGCTGCTACAGGAACACACTCAGTGGGGTGACAAGTTTCATATGAAATTTGAAACCACAGCGTAGGCATTCCACATACAGTGTGTGGAGTAGCACGCTCGAAATGTGCAAAGATCGCTTCCCGAAGAACGGTCGTGTCCTAACGCTAAAACCAGTTTAACCAGGCAAAGCGATCTTCAAAACTACGCCACAAGGTGGTTTTCTGAACCCGTTTGGAAGATCGCTTCCAAGATTGCTTCGACCGTTCTCATTAAACCAGTTTCCACGATTAAAACTAGTAATACAGTATACAGTGTCATGACGTGTACATGTAGCACTGTGAAGTGTTCAGAGTTACAGCAAAAAAAAAATTCACTTGCATAAACTAAAACAAATCTGTTTCTGAATGGGCCTATTCCTTTTAATAAATTCAATACCGTACATCTTTCTTGAATCTCATGAATTTATTTCGCCAAATTAAATAGAATACAGTATACGGTAGGCATGGCAATATTATTGATTTTGTGCAGGCTAGTTAAAGCCTACAGAACTGTCTTTCAGAAAATGTCAATGACACATTATCATGGGTGAAAGAAATGTTACAACACAACATCAACAAACCCCATGAAATCATCACTGTCACCAAACAATCTCTTTCTACCTACGGCCTGTTTCATAAAGATTTGCAACTGTTGTAACTTTGCCATGATGGCAACTACCATAGTTAGTAACCATGACCATGATGACTTTGATTGGCTGCTGAGTCCTGTTGCCATGGTAGTTGCCATAATGGCAAAGTTACGACAGTTGTAAAAAAAAAAAACTGTTATGAAACGGGGGGGGGGGGGTGCCCTGGAAATAATTTACTACCCCCCTTCCTCCATGTCTCCACTCGCACACATACATGTATGTCATGTGCGTCTCCCATTAACCAGCTAACAGACATTGATCTACAATGTCTAGATATTATATTACCCTTACTAATCCAGTAACTCCGTCTTGGATTAGGATGTAATCTTTCCTTACAGGATATCTAATCTTGTGTTCATACAATCATGACTTTACCCATTTACAATGAATAAAGTGAGTATGTGCTCGAATAGTGATGTTTGATTCAAAATCAGCACTTTCAAGCAGATGTTTTCAGACTTTCCAGGGGAATCTGCCAGAATCTGCTTACCCGGATATCTCAGATATTGTTCCATGTATGTTCACTATCTACCTCTCTGAAATATACATGAATCTGAAAAAATCTTGATCTTTTTTTAAAAAGGTGATGAATGTTTACATGTACATGTATGATGAAACTGCACAAGTTACTTGTACATGTACATGCAGGCTTTTTACTACATTTATTTATTGCCATCTTTTTCAAAATTCTAGGCAATCTGAGGTTAGCAAATGCTAAAGATAATTCATTAAGCCTACAAGAAGAATATACATGTCTTTGAATCTATTATTGCACTGCAAACTTGTGCATTTATTTTGATGAACATGAAAACACAATGGGAAAAAACATTGACTTAATTTCTTAAATTTAAGGTTTTCCCCCTAAGCCTAATAAAAATACAAATTTGCCTGAGACATAGGCCAATAAGAAAACTAATTATATTAGATTGTTTGGAAAAAAGAGAGTGACCAAATTTTAATAAATTGTCATTGTTTTATGAGGAATGAATTTTGATAGTTGAAAGAGAGCAATGAAACGTTAAAGGTGATCTTCAAACCTGTACCAAGTAAAAATTATACAGGACCATGTACACAAGTGTACAGTATATGGACAGATGTGTTTACACTTGTATGACCACAAAGCATGTAAACAAGGGCCAATTCATAATATTACATGTACATGTAGATTGTTATGTACTAAAGTAAATCATATACTGTATGCACGCCAGCCAATTGCTACTAAAAGAATATAAGTAAGGCACTGAGGTGGCTTGGCCTGGGTAAGTATTACCATTTTCAAAGGAAAAGAGAAGTCCACATGTACATGTATGCAATGCCATTACCACATTCAATAACTGTAATCTGAAGACTAAAAGATTGACTGCAAATGAAAAAAAAAATGTTTTTAAACAAATGTCTTTGGCTCTTTATCCAGAATAGAGTTGTCTTTCAATTTATACACCCAGGCTTGTATACACTCCATAATAAAGTATAATACCGGTATACATGTAAAAATATTGAAGATGGCCTTTAAACTTTGTTGTCCTTTCTTTATAAAGCAAGAGAACATCTGCTCAATTTGTCTCTCACACAGGTAGCTAGCTGTCTCGTGTACATACATGTAATCATTGGTAATCAAAACACATGTTGCACATTACATACAGTATTTGCACATCCGTCTGCTTTGCCTTCAGCCCTTTTTGGCAACAGTTCCACATTTAGTGATTCGGATTCACAACATCTCTTTTAATTTATATCCCATTCATTGCATTGAAAATATGAAGAAAAATTACTGATTTCTCAATCTGCTATTCATAAGTACAAGTAAGGCTTCAACAAAGAACATACATTGTACATGTAAGTACTGACCCCCCCAAAAAAAAAAAAAATTTTCAAACAGTATGCCAGCTTCAGTGAAGAGCATTAATTTTCCAAATACAACCTGTATACGTACATTTTTTCATACAATGCAAATAACCATGCCAGGCATACTGCAGCATGACTGATGAAATATACCAGATATAAAATATTTCCTAAATAAATTCTCAAGTCAAACTACAGTGTGAGGATTATTGTGTACAAGAGACTGATAAAAACATATTTTTCATTGCAATTTTCTGACCATACAGCACCATATAAAACCATTCTAATATGAGTAAACGGCATAAACCTCCCATCTCCTCAGTGTGAAAAAAATCCTGAATATAGATTCGACTGTTTCCACATGTGCATTAAATGCTTTTATGCTTCAATCAAGAACACCACTGATAAAGCATTGAAAGGCCTATCATCTAGAATAACTGTTTCTACATCCAATGACATCACACTGTATATTGATTCAGCATTCTGGTTGTACATGTAAGAGAAAAGCTTCCAATGTTTTAAACAGTCCTACATTTAAAAAAAAAGGCTACACAGAGGAAATTTTTGTGAATCAGTTAAAATCTGGATGAAACTGCAATGTGATATCAGGAAAATCATTCCCTGGTTCTGTGGCTTGAAAATGAGTTGATAAAGCCTGGTCTCAAGCTTTTTATAGCCAAAGAGAAGGCATGCATCCTTTTTTAAGGATTCAAACATTCCATGAAATCTTAACCCTCTTTCTTTACTTTGTGAATTTGAGCCAAAAAAATAGCTCTCTGGAACACATTCAACATGGAAAAATGTTGTCTCCAACCTATTAAAGGGGAAGTTCACCCTGATAAAAACTTTGTTGTAAAAATAGCAGAAAAAATAGTAAAAATTATTGGTGAAGGTTTGAGGAAAATCTGTTAAAGAATAAGAAAGTTATTAGAGTTCAAAGTTTTGGATTTGTGACGTCATAAACGAGCAGCTGCCCCATGTGTTATGTAATATAAAATGCATGAATTTCAAATTTTTTACGGTTCCTGATGACTTAATTATGTTTTATATTTATGATCGGGTGTGATATGATTTGTCTATTGATATACAAAAGGTACAGTGAAAACCATTTTGAATTTTCTGAGAAAATGACATTTCATTGATTTTTTACCATTCGCTATGTAGGAATGCTGCTCGCATATGACGTCACAAATCAAATAATTGAAATTCTAATAACTTTTTAATTATTTGATGAATTTTTCTCAAACTTTCGTCAATATTTTTTATTATTTTTTCTGCCATTTTTACAATAATCTTTTTGTCAGGGTGAACTTCCCCTTTAAAGACCGGACACTGTGTGCACACTATAGCAGAATGTACATGTAGGCTACAGTGCGTACATGTACATAAGAAATCAGTTACATGTACCTGGGTACAGGCATGCATAAAGCAATTTCTTATTGATCACTAAGTACACAAAACTGTCATAAAACTGAAGTCACACTAACCTTAAGCTCGTATTAAATAAATTTGCACTATATTAAACTGCATTTCATCGCATGGCTAGCAGAAAGGCATTAGCATTATTTTTTACCGAAAAATCATTTTGGGGTCTTTAGTGCTGTATGTAGTTCTGATAGCACTTCCATTTGGTATTCAATTGTATTGTAATTTGTAATTGCCTACAATAACGTAATAATGACCTACATGTAATAATGCATTGTGAAAGGACACAAGCATTCCCTGTCACACCATTTAATACTAAAAAACTACTTTCCAAGGCTTGGGCAAGTTAATGCCCATCTGCCAGCAGCGCAAGGATTTATTCACTCGAGGCAATCTTACAAACTGGTAATAAGAAATTAAGGAATTATGAGGAGATGGGCAAAAATTACATAGATGTATTGCAGTTCAAAGACTGTCTATGACCAACAAGAGAAAAAAAATTGGTTCAATTGTCTAAGTTTTTTTTTTATTTGCTTACTGTCCAAGTATGGTTTAATAAGTAGAAAAAACTACAATACTTACTTTTTCAAAATGTCTTTCTTCCTTCCAATGATTATTTTGGTCCCCAGGAGCATTGAATTTTAGATGTGAGTCACGATCATCTACTCGTGGAAAGTTTTGTCCCTTATCACTAATTGCTGGCTTTGAGCTTAAGAAAGCATACATCAACACGCACACAACTATAAATACAATTAGAAAACGGAGAGTCCGTCGTGTTCGAATCCTAAATATGTTCATGATGAAATTCAATTTCACTCCAATGGGTAGAATTGGGAACTTTCCGAGCTTATAATTGTGAAATCTGGAGTGTTATCACAGAAACATGGCTCAGAAATTCTTAAGATGTCTTGGATGAAATCTGTCCAATATCATAATCAGCAAGGCAAGTTTGCAAAATCAAAACACAATGGATACAGCACTTTATCCTTGATTTACTGATAAATAATTCTAAGCCATCTGAACAGCAAATGATTTCATAACAATACTAGTACACTGTTTTGACATCCCTTTGTCTCCTTTGCTCTTCATGACACCAATGTTGTTGTTTCCATGAAAATGAAATGTTCCTCCATTCAATCCTGCATCTTTCCAGACAAAGTATTATTAATTTGAATCATCTTCATCTAAAATAAAAGAACATGAAAGAAGAGTTTTTTTAGTCAAAGAACTTTGATCACTTAAATTTGATCATCAATGATAAAGTTTTATTTCTTGTATGAAAATCACCAAAAGAAAAAGGTTACTGTCATGTATGAACTTTCTTTATACCTTTATACCTTTATACCGCATCTACTGGAAAAATACAGTTGTGTCTGCAGTCAAGTTTCCAGGTCTATCTTGTACTGTACTTTGTCTTCCTAGCTTGGATAAATCACTATCTGTGCTATTTGTCCTTTGCTGTGCCAATGCAGTGACTAGTACTAATCCCATGCATGAGCATAATGCCATGCAGACCAAAACTTGTCTAGTTTTGTTTTGAAGTTATTGACTGTTCTATTAAGATATATTGTCATTTGTTAAAATATAAATGGAAAAACCATCAGCAACTTTAAATAGTGTAAGAAAACCTTAACTTCTCAACAAGCAAAAGGAAATATCAAGCGATGTCTTTAAAAAAAAAAGAAAATATGATACCAATCGAGTTTAAAAGCACTTCAACTTTGATAGCAAATTCCATCTGATAAAAAAAACATTGGTTTTGTCTCTGCCTTTCATCTGAAATAATGCACACTTTCAGGTTTGGCCTTAACACTCACTTGATAATCACATGATCAACATAGAATTTTCATATTGTGATAATGACAAATCTCTTTTGAATCAGATCGAGTCTTGAATATTTTGGACCAAAACAGTTAATAAGCCTTTAAAGATAAATGAAAGTAGTTGCAGTAAACACTGATTACACAAGAAAGTGTGTGAAACCAAGCTTAATTGTCACTATATCATTAAGGATCTAGATCTGGTACAGTTACATAAAACTGAACTTTGTGAAATCTTGAAATCTATGCTGAAAAATGTTCACACTGAAGATAACCAACACAGATAAGCGCATGTGGGACAGTGTATTATTATTGCTTTGAATGTTGGCCAGACGCTTGAGCCTTGACCCGAATCCTGTGCTCATTTGCTTATTTCTCAGCAATTACACAATTTCTTCCAGAATCCTTTGGCACATATTTTTCATTTATACAAACAGACACTTGTCTTTGGACTTTGGTGGTCACTTCATTGGCAGAGATGCCAAGTTCAAAGACCAGCTATGCGTGAGATTTTCTGTGAATCTGAGTGAGATCACAGACATTGTGTACAATGTATATGGGGATAGGCTGTGATAGTTGCGTGAGACAGAGTTTTGAGGGGATGAACAAGAGTCCAAAATGCTTGAGTCTCACGCATAATGCGTGAGACTTGGTAGCTCTGCATTGGATTCTGTACAAACTCATTTTGAATTTGAGCTCCTTGGTGTTAGTTACACAACTGGACATGCTGGAATTTAATCATTATTTTTTAATTTTAGGCATATAATCTGAAAGTGAAATCCAACTATCCAAGACAAGAAAAAATATGATGTACACACACACAAACTGAGGAAAAATAAAACACCTTTTCTAGTCAAATGAGACATACCCTGATTGTAACATCGCAATTCACAGAATCGTGATAACCCCAATAAATTTATGTGAGCATAAATGATAAAATTGCATGCACCGGTAATTAGTTGTTATTACCGAACGGTACCAGGAAATTGAACTTGGTATTTTTACACTAACACTGACTAAGAAATGAAATAGTGCAACTGTGATCCATTACCTTCGATATCTTTTATCTGCTAGTATCAGGCCCAGTTCAAACATTCGCAAATTCCTTCCTCAACTTAAGGGCTCCAAGTTAAATTTACAGAAGCACCGAGCTCGTGACGGCGTCCGCAACAGCATCTGCATGAATACCGGTATGCTTAATCCTCGCGATGCCCCCTTGCTTGCATTGCGCTCGCTCTCTCCGGCCCGTTCCCGCAGCGACACTCGTCTAATGCAATGCAGCTGCTGCAGCAGCCCGAGGAATCTCTCACTAGTGTTTCATAACCGGTGCGGAGAAAGTGGTGGTGACTTTGGTATGGGGGGGGGGGGTACGCGTACGTCTGAAGTAGAGGAGAGGAGGATGTGGGAGGAGTATTGATGCCGGGGTATAAAGATGGAATGCAGCAAATATTTTCGTTGTTAAAATCACAAAACTATAGGGTCCATGGTAATTAGAGCATACAATCTCTATATAGTGTTGAAACCACGTACTCCACTAAATCCGCACCTGCCCCATAATCTATATGCAAGCAAAGGGTAGGATTTGGTCGGGGAGGGGTGGGGGGGGGGCTCAGCCGTTGCGGCATTCTGCTTTCAGCCATTTTTTCAGTATTTCTGACAGGGGCGGCAGAACGGGGGGGGGGGTGCAAGGAGGGGGCACTTGCCCCCCCCCCCAGAAAAAAAATCCCAGTAGGAAAAAATGCCATTGTACAAAATGGAAAATGCTTTTTCCCATGCGCGTAGCCAGGGGGGGCGGTGGGGGCGGTCGCCCCCCAAAACGTCCCCAAAAAAGAAAAAAAAAAGAAGGAAAAAAGAGAGGAGAAAAGGGAAGGGAGGAAAGGGAAGAAAGGAAGGTAGCTTTGTGTTGTTTATTTCTTTTTATTCTTTATTTTTTTCTCAAAAGAGAAACTCCTTCACTCTTCTTGCTCTAAATTTATAAATGAATTTTGCTTCCGCGCTGCGCGCGGTTAGATGACAATATTGAAGTTCTCCATTGTTTCCCCCACCTTTTCTCTAACCCTGTTTTTCCACCTCAGCTATGTGCTTCTTGCCAGTTAAAGTTAAAATTGTATACATTAGGGCATGAATTTGAGTAAGGTTAGGCCGAAGTAAATATATGAAGTTTTTTTCAATTGATCGCGCAACTTCTGGGCTGGTCGGCTCCGGGCGGGTAAAATCTTTATATCAGTTTCTGCCGTCACCTCCATAAAGTCAACTTCTCCCGCTTTTCAGCTCATTACTAAACAACCATAATTTGGGGGCAAACAGGTTCCTAATTTAAAAAGAGGAAGGGTATGAAATTCGTGTCGTATTAAATAAAAAGTACAATATTTTTTATCAAATTGTATTAAACTTCATGTCATTTCCCTGTATACATTCATCTCCTGTCCTGTTTTGCGCCCTCAGTTTGAAATTTTGAATGACACTTAAGTTTCTTTATATTCAAAATGAAGCGCTTCAGGATAAGTCAAAAAAATTAGGCATCTTTTTTATAAAGATAGATAGTTTCAATAAATCGCAGAAGTTTCAACTATTTTTGCGCACTATTTTCCTTGTAATGAAGTTCAATAATCTTAGAAAATCAATTGAATTAGAGCCGATTGGGTATTCATCTACATTTGATGAAACGTCCGCCCTTTGAAATTTCAGAGTTTCATTGCTCTGCGCGGGGAGGAATATCTTCCTCTACCAATCTTATCCTCTGTTTTGCGAGTTAAAAATATGCACTGTTGCTAAATTGTTTGTAATCAAATCTGATCTTTCCAAAGAAAGTATTCAATATATCTTTGAGAAAACCCTTTTCTCGGGACCCTTTTTATGGCAAGAAAAATTGATAAAACGCTTTAGCTTCCGCGCGGAGTTATTATCATTTTAATTTCCTCCATTGTACATGTATATACCTCTTTTGTGCATTCAAAATCATTTGAAAACAAGGTTCAAAATCGCAATATAGTCAACCAAATTGGAGGTACTAGAGACAAGAGAAACGGCTCCTTTTAATTTTAATTTATGAAACACTAAAAGCTTCGCGCTTCAGGGGGAAACTCCCCCTCCCTGCACCCACCCCCTAGGGAGCGCGCTTCGCGCGCTCTGTAAGTGTTGGCACGCTTTGCGTGCATTTACCGCCCCTCCAAAATTAAATCCTGGCTACGCGGTTGCTTTTTCCTTCTTTTTTTTCTCTCGGAAATAAAGCCATAATATCTCTTATCAATCAGATATCATCTAAAAAGGCTTGGCTCAACTCAATTACCGGGTAACTACAAAACACACAACTACTTCACTCGCAGAAGATAATCTCAGATGAAAACGTCCATTGTCACCAAAGTGCCCTTTTTGGCTTTGCCTCCCAAACAAAAATACGTTCATCTGCCCCTGATTTCTGATAATTGAAACTTTCAAAAGGTGTTTGAAATATCGTTTCAGTTCAGTAAAGGCCCTTATTAATCAGCTTCGTTTGATTTGTTCTGTCATAAGTTGATTCTTTTAGCTTGCGCATCAGAAAATTAGATACGAAGAGGTACGTCTGTGCAAGTGGGTGAGAAAAAGGATACACCGACGCGTTAAATGGCCAGATATAGGCCTATACCGCCCAAATTGCTCTGCTCCCATATTATTTCAAATCAGCCTTCAATAATTATAACTTCATGAATTTATAGAGTCATGAAATAATAATATTCAATAAAAAAGAATGGGAATGGATTGAGAAGTAAATGCTTATTCCCATACAATTAAGTATCAAAAAGTTGGTGTGAATTATTACAAAGAAAATCGAACAAGAATAATTGAACATTTTTTATTGAGATTAACCGGAGTGTGAAAGAGAGTAATAGTACAAGTATTTCATAACGGTTTGCTTAAAATATTTGGGGAATGAAACCTTTGGAACAAGTAGGCTTGTGTCGAAACAGAAAAATCAAAGAATAAGAACAAAGAAAGTTTGAGAAAAATCGGACAAATAATGAGAAAGTTATGAGCATTTGAATATTGCAATCTCTAATGCTATGGAGATCCTCCCATTGGCAACGCGACAAGGATGTGTGATGTCACACATGAACAACTTTCCCTTTGATGGACTATGAAATACCCTGAAAATGTGTCTTTTTGCTTTTTCGTATGGTGGTACAAACTCTTTATCCATGATGTATTCTTTAAAAATCTGTATTACATGCCCTCCTATAGAAAGAATACATGTTCTACTGATAGATGTAATAAAAGAGGCAATTTAAGTGAAATATATACTAAAGTAATGGGGAGAGTTGTTCAAGAGTGACATCACACATCTTTGTTGCATTGCCAATGTGAGGATCTCCATAGCATTAGTGATTGCAATATTCAAAAGCTCATAACTTTCTCATTACTTGTCCGATTTTTCTCAAACTTTCGTTGATCTGTTTCTTTGATTTTTCTGTTTTCACACAAGCTTTCTTGGTCCAAAGGATTCATTCTCCTTTAAAATAATTGGGATATAATGGTGACAAGTAATGTCTGATGCATTTTGTATATATATATATATATATATAATAATCAAAATAAATGAAGAATAGTCAAAGAATGCTCAAATATTTCACTTTAACTAGTTTCGTCTTTAATTCTTCAGAAAGTGAAATATTGATTAACAACAAATTCATGTGTGTGTATATGATATATACACACACATATATATATACATACATAAGAAATAACCAAGGGGACGCGGCTAAAAGGAAACAACCTTCTTGGATTTCAACCCCCGCCAACACGACGATCATCAATGTTTAGAGTAGAGGGCAAAAGCGGCGGAAGCGGGGGGGGGGGGGGCCCTAAAAAAAATTGATAACCTTTTTTTTTTCTTGTCAAATTTTTTACTTGTGTCCATCCCGAAATTTCTGGTGGACCCCCCCCCCCAAAAAAAAAAATGTTTTGGCTTCCGCGGCCAATGGTAGAGGTTACGGGACGGGATGAAAAACTCGAGGTGCTTTGTCTGAATGAGTCCACGAAGCAATATGGCACTGGTTGGACCCAGAGCATATGCCTCCATAGTTGGAGGAAGAGTGGAAGGAAAAGATAGACTCGGGGTCCGTACGAATATGTTTTGTAGGCCTTAAATGAATGTTTTATTTTTTTTCAAATCTGTTTTTGAATTGGTGGGGGTAGTAATGGGGTTTTCCATCACGGTCGGTCAGATATGAGGGCTAATTAAGGACATCATAATTTATTCGCAGTCTCCTTGTGTTTCTACACCAAGTCAGACATGGGTGAATTAAGAATTTTGTCCTGTTGCCGATGGAAGAGAGTCGGGTCATTGCAAGGATGAAGTTCATTTCTAAAGATATAACTTAATTCCATCTGTAGATGAGAGTTTATGTTTGAACCACAAGATGGCGCACGACTGTATCTTCTGACTCAAAACTGTGGGAGGTGGTGAGTTGAAGTGAGCTTGTGTGCAGAGGCGTCGATCCTGGGGGGGGGGGGGTGGCAGGGGGGCTATCGCCCCACCAATGAAAATATTGGGGGGCAAACATATTGTTTTGCCCTCCCCCCAATAATTCCGCTGATCAATGTGTAAAAATAAAATAAGATTGTAATGTTACACAGAAATCAGCAAGCGAGATTGAGATACCAACTCGTTCTTTATCTAAAATTGTGCTCAAAATGTCCGCTTTTTAGATTGGAATATAAAAAATTTCAGCTCGCGCTTCGCGCTCGCATCGTTTATGTAGCAAAAACGCAAAACTCATGATTAAATAGGTGAATAGAATGTCCCGTTTTCATTATTTTCTTAACCTCAACAGAACTCCCTGGATATATTTCTTGTTCTTTATCAAAAACGTCCATTAAACTGTCTTTTTTCAGATCGAAATATCAAATTTTTCAGCAAGCGCTTCGCGCTCACATCTATTGTTCTTTTAGATACCCATCTTAATCATTGGTACCAAAAATGCTTAGACTATCAAGCTTTCAGTTCAGAATATAAAGAATTTTCAGCTCGCTCTCGTCACTCGCATTATCTGTGTAGTGAGATACATGTATCTATCCTCATGAATTACTACAAACAGTCCTAAACAGGAACCTTTTTCCTGTTTTCATGTCAGTATACTAAAAAATTTCAGCTCGCGCTCGCATTAACTTATTGGTGAGATATCATAAGTCATATATATATATATATATATAAATACCTATGTGTCTGTGTGAGTCCCGTGTGTGAGTTTGTACTTTGGGTGTGATCGAGTGCCTTTGGAACTTTGATTCATGATTTTGCCCCCCCCCCCATCTGAAAAATGGATCGACGCCCAGGCCTGCTTGTGTGAGTGTCTGGGGAGAGAGATGGGGGGTGGAGCTATGGGGTAAGGTGAGTGTGTAGGGACATTTTTTAGGCTAATAATCTTCCTAATTAACCTTTACACTAATCTTTAATCATTTTCTTCTTGTACGATTTATATGTGCAAAAGAAATTATTTTCTATTCTATTCAGGTAAAAAAGTCATCTTTTACAAAGTCTGTTTTTTATTTATTTATAATAATGGTAATTATTGGTACATCAAAAAACATTCGTTGCAGCAAAAGGCTGAATTGCAAATGCTAGTACAATTTTTCTTCTCCTTAATTTCATGGAGCTAGGCGCTTATCATATTTCCTAAAATGAAAGCAAAGTTAATGGGAAAACAAATTTTCAAATAAAACTTCAAAGGATCGAAATTTGAGACGCCTTGATCAATTGATTGGAGGGAGCATGGCAGTCCAAACGGTTTATATTCATCAACTTGGTGTAAACGCATGGATGTAGCTACAGAGGGGGCAGGGGTGATCGGCACCTATGATTTTTTAAGTTATTTAAATTGAGGGACTGAGGAAAGGGGGAAGGGAAACTAAAGGGATCGAAGAGTATAAAAAGTAGAGCCTTGGGTCGTGTTACGGTAAGATAACCATATAATTCAATGGAGAAAATGTCGGCGTCCCATATAAGTCGTCTTGCCCTCTGCCGACCACCCCGCCCTACACCATCGAGGTAAGTTGTGTCCTGGTGCCGCCCCTGTGCATTCGGTCCCTCCTCTCAGAAGCTTCTCCAAAATTTTATTAAAGAGCGCCATCTCTCGATAATTTTCGGTCATTGAAATGTACACATGTGTGTCATGCTATGCCTAGTATGGTGTCATGTCACAGGAACTTCGAGCAGTCTGGAAGTAAATTATCTGCAAGACAACCATAAAAGAACGGCAATTCGTGCACCTTTTTTTTGCCAACTTCGGATAAGAGTAAGAGGAAGAAAAAAAATTTGGTCTTTTATACGGTAAGCTAAGAATAGAACGTAGAGTATGTTGTCTAGTGCATGATGCATCATTTGCGAGCGCGCGGTTTCTGTGAGCTGTGTGGATGTGGAATGAATGAATGAATGGGGTTAATCAATGACAATGGCAATGTTCACTGGCGGAGGTGTAGTCTGTAGTGTATAGATCTGTAGACAGTAGTGTAAGTGTTAATACTGTGTATTGGCATTATATGGTGCAACACCATGCACTATCTTTGTGTGTAGACATAAATCTAGTCCAGTTTTTAGCTAGTAATATTTTACCCGCATTAACTACTGAAGCTGCCTAGCTAGAGTAGAATTTATTTAGAAAGGGTTTTTTTTCATGAAAGTGTCTTTAGGATCATAAATAACGTTAGGCCTAGGCTGTGCCCTTTTTAATTTGCTGATATTTTTTTAGTTTCAAAAATTGTTTTGACATAGGGAGATTGCCTTTGGCTACGACGTAGATCATCTCTATCAATATTTGAAATAAAAAGTAGGCTCTAAAGTAGCTATGTGCGAATACGGGGCATCGCGAGCGCTGGTTTTGGTGGCACGGTTTTCGCGCGGGTTTTGCTGCGAGTGGCATCGCCTCTGTCTGGGAGGCTCATTGAAAATGGGGTTTAATGCGCATGCGCACATAGTAGGTGCAATCTCGTGCCTTTTAACAGACAGCTGAAGATGTGCTCTTTCTGTCCATATAAGTTTCAATGTGGAAACTCGCCTGTAAAGTGTGGATATCGGAGCTTGAAAGTTCATCAAATTTTTGGACGCGTAAATGTTCGAAATTTTTTTATGGTAAGTAAAACAAGAATCCGATTAGGTATACAATTTGACTGGAAATATATTTGAATTATCAAAAAATCCAAACTTACGCGATTCTGACGTTGCGCAGTCCAGATATAAGAGATGCCAGCTACCCTTGTCACAGCCGGTCTCTCGGCAGTTGAGCTGCCCGATGCGCCTGCGGTTGGCAGGGTGATGCTACCCTTGTCACAGCCGGTCTCTCGGCAGTCGAGCTGCCCGATGCGCCTGCGGTTGGCAGGGTGATGGGAGCGGTCGATAGTGAGTCGTTCATGCTGGATTGAACTAGATCGTAAATTGCTTACTTGATGATTATGTTGTGCCTTTTTTGGGAAATCTCTGTCATTATACCGTAGATAATTATTCTGATATTGATTTTAATACATACATTTGTCACAGAAAGATTTTATCATCCCAAGGTTATGTGACTCAAGTCAAAGAGTCAAGGTGGTTGTTTATCGTTTCATTTGGAAACTGGATTTGCTTTTGACAGTGGAATATCAATGTTGACTTTTCTAAAATTAAATTCATGGGTGGAAATCCCAGGGGGACACGTCCCCCTACCCAAAATAATAGGGGGACATGTAACAATAATACATTTTTTTTTCTTTCTTTTTTCGTCAAACTTTTTTGGGTTAAAATGAACAGTTTGGGGATAAACTTTTTTTTTAACTTGTCAGAGTTGCCAGCATCCATAGGCGGCGAAAGCTGGGGGAAGTGTACCCCCCCCCCCTTAATTTGAGGTGGGGGACGATCCCCCCACCTCAATTTTTTTTTTTGATAACCTTTTTTTTTTTTTTTTTTTTTTTTTTCAAATTTAGTTTTCTGCGTCCCCCTATAATTTTTGGTTGATAACCTTTGGTGTATTTTTTTGATTATCAAAATAATTTGGTGGTCCCCCTAAAATTGTTGGCTTTCGCCGCCGATGCCAGCGTCCCCCTACCTTTGGGGCCAATTTCCGCCCATGATTAAAATGCAAAAAATTTGTTGTTTAATTTTTCACTCTCAGAGGAAATATTTCACTTCCACATGGCTCTATTGTCTATTTTTTTTTCTATGTTATTCATTTTTTTTCTATTTTATTATAATTATTTTTTTTTTTCAAGAAGGGTGCAGGAGGGGGGGGGGTTGTGTTCATAAGTTGAAATGGGGATGGGATTTGTATAAGTTTTTGTGTCACTTTTGTTCTCTTGTTTTGAGTGTTGGAGCTTTGATGCCTGTTTTTGTTGCTGTTCAGAGCTTTATTTATGTGCAGTGATTTCACGCTAGAATATGAACTTATTTTTCATTAAAAAAGGAGTGCTCGAACATGGCCTTTGTTGTAATCATACATATCTAAGAAATGCATATATTAAAGCTTAATTTTTATGTTTCCTTCTTGATACTTGAATTACATGCAATGCTACATCTTTACACCCTCAGACTCTGCTGCTCATCCTTCCTAAAAAAAATTGGAATCGAATGCCCACGGTCTCCAAAATGAAAGCTACATTATCCATCTATAAACAAATTGTTGAAACAATAAAATACATAAATAATTTGTGAAACAATCAAATACATCAGAAAAGCACACTTGTATTTTTATACCATACAAAGTACATGTACAAAAGGAATGATATTTTTCATTTGTAAAAAAAAAAAGACCCCATACATACATGTACACAATACTAAAGTTGAAAAAGAGCTAATTGTAATTTATATCAGAAAAACAAAGAAATACATTAGAAATTACAAAAACAATACTTTAAACAAATTCATTTAGGAAATTATCTACATGATGCTGTGTTGATGCCAACTATATTATATACAAATTATCTCTCATTATCACCTTCATTTGGCAAAAAAGAGGCGAGTAATTGTAATTTGCATAATTAATTAGAATTAATTAAAATAAATCATTTTACACATAATAAGAAGAAAAATTACCAAGTGAAATGATTACACATCAATTGAGTTTTCTTTCACCTTTCCATTGATACCTAAATTACTTCAAAGGGCTCAAAAACAAAGAAGTTAGAGCCCGTTGAAGACTTGGGTTCAAAATGGTCACAAAATGGTCACAAAAATCGGTTATGCACTCCATTGACTTTACATTAAGACAATGACCACAAATTTGGATCAGTATGCGCGACTTAAACTGGAATAACTTTATAATTTCTTGATGAAAATTTGAGTTTTTGGTATCATTTGAAAGGTCTTTTTAAGGGCTTTCAAATGATACCAAATTCATTGAGATTTGAGGATTTTCATTTTTTTTGTCACATACCTATCTAAAGGACTAAATTAAGTTTAGATGACTCAGAGTCTAATTGTAAAAAAACCTAACCCAAAATCTAGGTTATCCTCTTGGCTTGCAGCTGCACGTAGCAGAGTCCCTGTGTATAGCTTGTAAACTTTTGGAATCCATTTTACGCAATGAGATCCTTGATCATATGAATTCAAATGGATTTTTTAGTGATAGGCAGTATGGGTTTTTGCCTGGTCGTTCTACTATGCTGCAGTTGCTTAATGTTGTTGATGAGTGGTCTAAAGCTCTTGAAGAAAGGGGTACAATTGATGTAATTCATTTAGATTTTATGAAGGCCTTTGACAAGGTACCTCACCGTCGACTGCTTGAAAAGGTCCGTAGTTTTGGTATAAATGAACATGTGGTTAGTTGGATCGAGGCATTCCTTGTTGGAAGGAGACAGAGGGTGTGTGTGAATGGCGAGTTCTCAAGTTGGGGTCATGTAGAAAGCGGAATTCCGCAAGGGAGTGTCCTTGGCCCTGTGTTATTTTTGTTATACATCAATGATCTTCCAGACGTTGTTACTGAAAGTAATGTTTATCTTTTTGCTGATGATACCAAGCTATTCAAGTTTATAAGAGATCAGAATGATTGCAATTCACTCCAGAGAGATCTTGACCATCTGAAATGCTGGTCAGAAAAATGGCTGCTGAAATTCAACCCCAAGAAATGTAGTGTACTCTCTATTGGTAACACGCAAGACCAGCAGGAAGCTTTTCCATACACTTTAATGAATGATGCGCTTGAACATGTCACCACCGAAAGGGACTTGGGTGTTGTAATTGATGATAAACTCAGCTTTGAAGAACACATGCAATCAAAAATAAACAAGGCCAACAGGCTTATGGGCTTGATCAGACGAACTTTTGTTTATCTTGACAAAAATAACTTTGCTCTGTTATATAAGTCGCTTGTCCGACCACAAGTTGAGTATGCCCATGCTGTGTGGAACCCTATACTGAAGAAACATATACATGCATTAGAGAACGTACAAAGAAGGGCAACAAAATTAGTCCCTGAATTAAGGAAGCTTTCCTATCCACAACAACTTAAACGGTTAAAAATCCCAACTCTGGCGTATCGAAGAGTTAGGGGTGATATGATTGAAACATATAAACACTTTAATTGTAATGATCAATATACAAAACTTAATCTAGAAGAAAAATATAGTGAACATACCAGGGGTCACAGTAAAAAATTGTTCATACCAAGGACAAAGACCCAAAAATATAGGAATTCTTTTTATGTTAGAATACGTAAGACATGGAACAGCCTAAGTAATGATGTTGTCACTGCCCCAAGTGTGCACAGTTTTGAAGCTGCCCTGGATAGATGCTGGAAAAATGAGCCAATAAAATATGACTATGAAAGCCCTGTTCCCGGAAGTGAGCCAGCCATCTTGAGGAGGAGAAACCTAGAACTGAATACAGAGGCATAACATGCCTACATTCAGAAACTTCCCTAGGTATCCCTAGGTATGAGCCTCAATTTGTTGTAATTGTATGACTGGATGGGTTGTTTTCTCTGGACAAGGTGGCATTTTCAGTAACATTTTGGTCAATTTTTCATTAATCAATTGAATGTAATGTTAGCCAATTACAAAGCAGAAATGTTAATTTTTTTTTATATAGAATGCATAAATTTTGAGAAAATCCAGAGCAAGAAGTTTGAGATTTTATTTGCTGAAAAATCAAAACATCAGATCCCTTTCATTGAATAAGACTACTGCAGAGTTGCAGAATGAATAAAGAGCTGGGAACAAAATGTCAGGGTATTGCAGTCTTCACTTTTCATTAATATTTTCAATTTCATGATTTACGAATATCATCTTTTTTTTATTTGTTCTGGAAACAGCAAAAGGAAAACTGGGTGAAGGCCCAACTTACAAGATACTTTGGTGTACATGTACATGATAAGTAGATCCTTAGTGTAGTAGGTTTCACTCGATGTTTCGACAAGTGTGTTCTTGTCGTCCTCAGGAGACAAGAACACACTTGTCGAAACGTCGAGTTTGGGTGGTCCTTTTCAGGACCAACATTTGTCCAAGAAAGATACATGGTGTACCGTGAAACCTACTACACTATTCTTCTTTGCCATGGAAACCTTCAGAAGTTATATACTAGATCCTTGATTGGGATTGAAAGTCATGTAGGATGGAAGATTCAGAACATTGTGAGGGGCAGGGGCTGAATGAAAGGGATCAGATGACAGTAAAATATTCTGCTTTGAAAATATGCCATCTTTTTTTGTTTGCCTTGTGTGGTCATCAGATTGCAATTCAAGATCACCATACATAGGCTCTGTAGTTTTACATTTTATACTCCTGGGAGTATTGAGGATATTTGTTTTGAATGATTTTATGAGCTGTCTTTATCACGTGTAAACTGCATGACTGGATGGGCCTTGCTTGTATTTGGTTGACTTTTCCTTATTCCTGGCAGTGCAGCCAGGTACTGTAGTTATTGCAGTATTCAATCATTTTTTGTGTGTAATTTTTACATTGATAGAATGACATGTTGAAGGTTTGATTCTATTCTTTTGTGGAATATGTGTAGCAAACAGCTGATTTCAAACTGATTGATACAAATGTGTTGTGTGTATATTAAAATAACATTCTACAGAATAAAAGTAAAGCAAAGTACAATAGAAATAAATTGAACAATAAATAGACAAAACTGATGGTCTCCTAAGTCTAGATTTACCAATATAATGGTTGATACACGACTTAATTCTTGAATTAAATTAGCAAGCATTGATTGGTATTCTGTAAAGAAAAAAAGGCAAAAAGCCAAATCGATACAAAGAGGATCTATATCATCTCTCTTTCCAGGTTCCACGACCAGTGGGCTGTTCTCTCTCTGACTAAAGTATATAGTCAGTCATATCAAGATGGCCTCCTCAGAGAAACTCACAAGGATTGCCATCGTCAACAGTGACAAATGCAAGCCCAAGAAATGCAGACAGGAATGCAAGAAATCATGTCCAGTTGTCAGAATGGGTAAGAAAAAAGAGGTCTATTTCTTTTAAATTACTCTCTTTCTAGGGAGTGTAGCTGCATTTGTATGTAAAAGGTTAACCAAAACAGCTAATTTATCTTTAAAGGAGATTTCACTTTTCAGACAAAATCAGGAAGTCGTATGTTTTTCAACATATATTTCTGGCTTGAGCGTATAAAATTACGTGTTTTTTTAATGATTTATCATTTTCATTTCATCTTCAATCCTAAATAGGTCTCTTGCTACCATGGATGTGATAAGTCCAGAGTCGGGACTGATTTGATTTGAAAAGAATTGGGTGTAAGGATTATTACTGTAATTTCTTTGTTGACCTAAAGGGCCATCAAGAAAGTTCCAGTCAACACTTTGGTATATATACAAGATTATCAATTTCTGTGATGTTATGGAATCAGAAAAGAATTCATGAAAGTTCTGCCATTGTTTGCTTGGTTCAACTCGCATGTATTTGTTTATAGTGTCTGTGTAAATACTGTATGCATTGTATAATTTTCTCTCTCTTTTTTTTTGATAGGTAAACTATGTATCGAAGTAGTCCCAACCAGCAAGATAGCAGCAATATCAGAACAACTTTGTATTGGATGTGGTATTTGTGTCAAGGTAAGTACTATGGTTATTGATCTGAATTATATGATCATTGTCATAAACTCTGATCACAGTTTTGAAAATAGCAGTTAGGTGGATGCTTCATTATACTTTATATGGAATAAACTGCTAGAAAATTTATTTAGGCAAATTATTTTATGAAAATGACAATTTTTTTAGTTATATCCATACGATTTCATAACCCTTCTATTGAAAAGATGGAAATAATTCAATTGATTTTATTTGTATTTTTTTTACAGAAATGTCCTTTTGAGGCCATTCATATCATCAATTTGCCAAGTAATCTTGAAAAGGATACCACGCACAGATATAATGCAAATTCATTTAAGCTACACAGGTAAGTCTATGGGAATAACTGATCTTATTTGATTAGGGTGGTGACCCCATAATTGTGTGTCCTTTCATTTGCATCTCTGAGGCTTGTCATCAATTTACAAGATAGTGGGAAGACATTCATCGCAGGAAAGCAATGGTTGAAGGCTTTATATTATTTGGATAAAGTTTTGGTCTCGGAAAGGTGAAAATGATAAATTTTTCTTTATCTGGATGTATAATGAACTCCTCATGTAAAGGTGAATGAATTTTGGAGGGCAGTATAATAAGTCTGCATGCATTGCTCTTATATTCTCTAGATAACCACCCTTTTTTTCATGTCCATCCTCGTTCTTACCTTTAGTGTTTCGTACAAATATATCTAAGCTTACTGGAGGCCACTCCTTTCATTTATCATTGAATGTAGTGAGTTCCATTATTGGTAAAAACTGAAACTAAAAGAAATTAAGAGGAATAAGTTCCTCCTGACCTTCCCCATCATCCCAGTCCACTGAAAAGGTTCAATAACAATGACTTGGGTGAAGGGGGGGGGGGGGGGGTTACATAAAATGATATTCTTGATTATGTAATTGATTTGCATCTTTCATGTAAAAGGACCCAGAACTTAACAAATTTCTATGGAATCCCCATAAAACTGAAATTGTCAAACCCTCACTAATACTGATTGTTGAATTGTTATATTATTTTTTCATGGATGTCCAGATTACCCACCCCAAGACCAGGTGAAGTTCTAGGTCTAGTAGGGACTAATGGAATTGGCAAGTCAACAGCACTGAAGATACTTGCAGGAAAACTCAAACCAAATCTAGGAAAGTTTGATGTAAGTGTTAAAATCAACCTTGCACTTACTGAACCAGATAATGCCTGAACAAAGTAACTAGGAATATTAAAAGGAATTCATCAGTCAACTTTTTGATGATGATGATGATGACAATGATGATAATGATGGTGATGATGATAGCGACGATGATGACAATGATGATGATGACACTGATGATGATGGTGATGGTGATTGTGACGATGATGATGATTGTGGTGATGATGATCAAGATATGCAAAACAATGATCTTTAAAGATCATTCAAAACTGCCAGTATCTTTTTCAAAAGTAGAATTCCTATTCCTAACTGTGTGTACATGAGTTTGATTCTTGCACTTTTACACCTTGATACATTTTTTCAGGCATTAGCTTACTTTCATTCAAGTGTATGAATACCACCAATCTAGAACTAATGATTACTTTGCAACTTTATGTCACTTTTTTTCACACCCAGTCTCCTCCAGATTGGCAGGAAATCTTGCTCTACTTCCGAGGTTCTGAGCTCCAGAACTACTTCACCAAGATCTTAGAAGATGACCTGAAGGCTATCATCAAGCCTCAGTATGTAGACCAGATCCCAAAGGCTGTTAAGGTTAGTCTAGACTGTATATCTTGTAGGAATTGTTGGGGCATCGTGGTCTAGTGGTTACGACTCACGTCTTTCAATGGGGGGGGGGGGGGGTGCGTGGGTTTCGATTCTCAGCCAAGGTGTGTTTTCCTTCAGCAAGAAATTTATCCACATTGTGCTGCACTCAACCCTGGTGAGGTGAATGGGTACCCTGCAGGATTAATTCCTTTAATGCACCGAGCGTCTTAAGCAGCTGGAGCTACAGCCAGGTTGATATTTCATGCGCCATTGAATAGGAAACTAGATAATATCGGTACCCTTATAAATGCTATATATTATTATCAAAAATTAGTCCTTCAAGTGCCTGTGTGTTGTCTGTTGTGTAAATGCTTTCCAGGCTATGGCCAGGGTGACCATATTCAAAATTCTTACGAAGTACATGGAGACCTAAAATGATAACATGATATGCATTATACAGATATGGAATATCATTATTGTTATTCCTGTATGTCCAGTGACGCTGAAGTGTATGTACTCAAAACAAGCATGCCTTTTCAAATTCAAAAGATAAAAAAGTTCATATTTTAGATTCAAGAGAGTACGGTCCCCTCTTTATTATTATTTTGTTCTTCTCTTTCTCTCTGCCCATCTTCTAAATTTTAGGGTACCGTTCAACTCTTGTTGGATAGGAAAGATGAGACAGACACACAAAATGACATATGTGAACGACTCGGTAAGTCTGTACATTGTTTGCTGTTGGTGATTTGAGAGTTATTAGCGAACTGTCCTAAAGAATCGGTGGCTCTCATATGAAATGTGCACACATACAAAACACGGCTTTTGTATAAACCGAATCTGATCCTAATCCGCATCTTCTCGTTATGCTGATTAAGAGTTTGATGATAATGTGCAATGGCACTTTACAATGAGTAATGTGCTAGTGAATGAAATTCATCATATGAGTAGTACTTCGACTTAACCTTGTTGGCAAGGGAGTGCAAAACACCCAGATTTTTTTCCTTAGAACAAGTAAATTTTGTTGCCGATCAGTGATCTCTCAAATGATATGTGACATGTCTGTGTGCAAGATATTACAGATTTAAACAGACAACATCTACTGAAGCACTTCATAAAAAATCCTCTTTTTCAAATAAAGTGATAAAATTGTGCTAATTATTGTCGTTCTTTTGATGTTTCAGACCTTACAAAAATCAGGGATCGCAAAGTAGAGGAGTTATCTGGAGGAGAGTTACAAAGATTTGCGTGTGCTGTAGTATGTATACAGCAGGCTGATATGTAAGTAGCTTTCAATTTCATTTGAATATATCGATTGGGTCATGTATTAAACAAATCATCTTTCATTATGGGGATAAATACCAGTCCATGCCATTGCTTTCATTGAACAAGACATCATTCTACATTCCTGTACTGGACTCAAGTGAGCAAAATGGGTACTTGACTTAGGGCACAACTTGTCAAAATTGCCCTTGTTGCAAAAAATTATCACTTGTTTTCATGCAAGATGCAATTTAGAATTAAGTGAGAAAGAAAGCATTTCCTTGTTGATAATTGAATCACCACATTTTTATTTACAGTGGAGATATATACATATATATTGATTATGGATGTGCTTTTTGTACCATATGCTTATATGATATCACCTGCCTTATAAAATTATCATGCAAGGTGCCTAATCCATCAATGTCACACTGTGAGCTTTTAGATTCATGACTCTTGCCGTGTAAACAGAGGTTCATGTGTTCGAATCTGCGGCCTAGCATCCTTTGGCAAGGCATTAATCTGCAATTTGCCACTCTCCACCCAGGTGCCAAATGGGTACTTGCCAGGATGTGAAAGTCACAGTAGCTTGTTCAATATTGTGTGCACCTCAGTGGCAACTGGTTGTACTACTCCCCAGGGAGTGGAGGATGTGCATACCTTGTGTGCAGGAATGACTGATTGAATCCGATGACCAGGGTAATTGGAACTCGTGAGCGCTTAGATATGTACAATGTATACATATCTCTTAAGTACATTATGAATGAAAATAACCAGATTACTATTATTATTACATGTTTTGTTTTTATTTTCTTTTGAAGCTACATGTTTGATGAACCATCTAGTTACCTTGATGTTAAACAACGTCTCAAAGCAGCCCAGGCCATCAGATCACTTATACGTTCTGATAAGTAAGCTCTACCTTTTTTTTCTTCTTCTGCTTAACATTTCATTCGCTGGTGTTTGATGGCTGAAAGGGGGCTGTTACTGCTAAACAATGCGTATAAAAAAAGGGGACAGTTTTGAAAAGTCTATAAAAAAAAATTGTTTCAAATCATGATATCTATATTTTGATGTTAATAGATGTTCTGAAATCTTATCTTTGGAATATCATTTTAGAAAATTAATTTTGGTCATGCTTGAGCGAACACGGGATGTCTTTGTCGGGGGGTTCAAGAAGAGGCTTGCGCCAAAGTGGCAGTGAAAAAATTGATCAGAATTCTTGCTAATCAGCAGAATTTCTTTTCGTTATCTTTGCCATAATTTTTGTCTCACCTGCATAGCAAAGTGAGACTATAGGCGTCGCTTTTCTGACGGCGGCGACGGCTGTGTCGACATCAAATCTTAACCTGAGGTTAAGTTTTTGAAATGATATAATAACTTAGAAGTATATGGACCTAGTTCATGAAACTTGGCCATAAGGTTAATCAAGTATTACTGAACATCCTGCCTGAGTTTCATGTCACATGACCAAGGTCAAAGTTCATTTAGGGTCAATGAACTTAGACCTTGTTCGGGGCATCAACATAAAAATCTTAACCTAAGGTTAAGTTTTTTAAAATGTCATCATAACTTAAAAAAAATATATGGACCTAGTTCATGAAACTTGGACATAAGGTTAATCAAGTATCACTGAACATCCTGCATGAGTTTCACATCACAAGGTCATTTAGGGTCAATGAACTTTGGCTGAATTGGGGTATCTGTTGAATTACCGTCATAACTTTGAAAGTTTATGGATCTGATTCATGAAACTTGGACATAATAGTAATCAGGTATCACTGAACATCCTGTGCAAGTTTCAGGTCACATGATTAAGGTCAAAGGTCATTTAGGGTCAATGAACTTTGGCCAAATTGGGGGTATTTATTGAATTACCATCATAACTTTGAAAGTTTATGGATCTGATTCATGAAACTTGGACATAATAGTAATCAAGTATCACTGAACATCCTGTGCGCATTTCAGGTCACATGACCAAGGTCAAAGGTCAATGAACTTTGGCCATAATGGGGGTATATGTTGAATTACTATCCTAACTTTGAAAGTTTATGGATCTGATTCATGAAACTTGGACATAAGAGTAATCAAATATCACTGAACATCCTGTGCTAGTTCCAGGTCACATCAAGGTCAAAGATCATGTAAGGCCAATGAACTTTGGCCATGTACAGGGGTATTTGTTGAATTACCATCATGTCTCTGTAAGTGTATTGGTCTAGTTCATAAAAACGTGGACATAAGAGTAACCAAGTATCACTAAACATCTTGTGCGAGTTATAGTAGTTTTCAAAGTCAGCACTGCTGCTACATTGAATCGCGTGATGCAGGTGACACCGCCAGATGCATTCCACTTGTTGAATTATGCTGTCAAAATTCATGTACAAATTCATTTATTTACTTGAATTACTTTGTTCTTTTCATTTAAACTTGTTTTACCTTTGAATTTTCGTTTGTAAGTAAGAAAAGAAGATTTTTATTTCAACCCAAGAAGAATTGCCTTATTATATGGGAGAACTTGTAATTATTCAAATGTGAAACGAATTATGTTATGGTACAAATAAAAGAGATGAATCCTATTTTCAAGGGGTTATTGATTCCTTGACCAAGTTAAATTATTTGCTTGACAGGACAAACAGGAAGGGATTCATGTCTTTCAATGGCAATGGTGTACATGTATTGAGTCAATTTTAAAGGAGCTAGATATGGCAGATCGGGTAAAATGTATTAAAGAGGTGTAAGCAAGCGAAGCGAGGAAGCAAAAATGTCATTTTTTTAATTAAAATATCAAATTTTGTGATATATTTTGACATAATATTCAGAAAATAAATCATATTTCACTTTCTATCTTTCCTTTAATTTCTTTCCATTTTTTTCTTAGTCATGATTTTTTTAATGGGGGAGCACTTCAGAGCCCCCGCCCATCTGTATGCCACTGTTCAAAGGCACCATAAATTTGTAGCACACATTGAAAGGATTTGAAAAAAAAAAAACTCTCTCCCGTACTTCAGATGAAAATTTTTTGTTTTTGGTTAAAGAAGGAATATTGAAACCTAAAGGAGAACATATCAAAAAGAAACAACAACAGAACAATTCAAGCAAATAAACAGATTTAAAAAAGAATTTTGACTGCATAATTCGAAAATTATGTCAAAGATATTGAAAAGGTTAAGAGGAAGTCTGCTGTTTAGCAAGAGGTCCGATCATCATATCATTTTATGGCATTTTGGCGAAAGCCTCCTTTTTAATCCCCAGAAAAAACATTCCGTGTTCGCTCAAGCATGGACAAAACAGTTTTTTTTAATAACATTTGAAAGACAGGACTTCAGAGCACCTATTAACGTCAAAATATAGACATCATAATTTGAAACAAAAATTTTATAGACTTTTCAAATCTGTCCCTTTGGTTTTTGATACGCACTGTATAAATAGGGATGATTGAAACTCTCAGTAGGGTTACACTATCCGCTTGATATTACAATATACAAGACTTTGAAGTGTTTTAAATTTAATGTAGTTTCCATTTTGGAGCTTAAAAGTGGAATCCAATGGAAATAAAATTGTTTTAAAATGAAAAAGTAAGATGAAAGAATCTGATTGGGGAAAGTTTGAACAAAATTGAATATTCCAGTTGGATATTCACATTGGCCTGACAATGTAGACATAGAACCACCAGCCAATATACAAAATGGCTGAAATGAATTTTCTGAGGATTTTTTTTTTACTTTGTGATTCCCCCTCTCATATGCTTTGGAGAAAACCATATATTCCTGATAAGTAAATACAAGACAAACAAGTAGTCCCTACCACTTGTCAAAATCTAACAATGACATTGCCAATTTTTAATTTGCATTGTCTTGTTGTTTAGTCATGTTTTACAGTGAACCATAAGTCACCTTTCTTTTGGCATATAAGCAAAGTATGTAAATACTACAAACTCAAGCTCACAACTTTTCTTTTGGATCTATGTTACCTTTTGACCAGTCTTCCAAGATGGGTCTGGTTTTGACTTATTCTGGTATTTTCTCCATATCTTTATTTATAGGTACATCATTGTAGTGGAGCACGATTTATCAGTGTTAGATTATCTCTCTGATTTCATCTGTTGTCTCTATGGTGTTCCCAGTGCGTATGGTGTTGTCACATTGCCATTCAGTGTTAGGGAAGGTAAATATTTTGTCTTCGTTTTTTTTCTCCAAATGACAATGCGAAATCGTTGTATCATGTTAGTGATTATCAAGAGCAATCAAGTATTTCATGAGGTTTCATCTAATGTTGATTTTCAAATTTAGACAGCAACATGAATCATGATTCAAATCCCTGATATGAGATACAAATATTGTGTTCAGTGTCCCCCATTCCTGGTCGTAAAAGTAAACAACTGTCAGATCTCGATTTGGAGGAGAATTTGAAAACCAGCAAAGGTACATTTTGAAACGCGATCAGCATAGATTTTACCCCTCTCAGCGTCACAAATGAAAAGAAATGCAACGCTGAACATGAATGAGTTTGGAGCTGTCTTTAACCCTTTGCATGCTGATGTTGCATTGCAATCTTGCACAGTTGTACGGTTAAATTCAACAATCGTAATAATTACTTTTCCACACTAACTTTATATTAGAGAATAAATGACAAAAGTTCTTGGACAACATCAATGGTTCAAAATGGAAATCTTGATTTCAAAGAAAATAAAATGGAAACAATTATTATTAATCCCCCTAAAAATAATTCAGCGTGCAGAGAGTTATATGTACTCACATTGGAAGCTTCACTGATGGTTGGGGATCGATGATTGTTGTATAATCAGCTTCAGATTTTCAATGGCCGTGTTTATGCTTCCACTTTTCAGGCCAGAATCAGCGTTTCCAAACGAGATAAGCCCAAAACACGGTTGGGTCCATGCTTATTTTCATTTAAACGCTGTTTCAAAACACCGATCGTAAACTGACAAAAAGGTGCGTTTGTAAAGGTCGTCAGACCAGAATCAGGCTTTCTGGGGAAGTATGAACAGAACCACGATCTTAAACGTGTTTAAATATTTGGTACATGCTTCCGCGGTGAGATGAATTATCCGCGGGCAAATACAGTTGCATTGCTCCATGTTATCTCCACGTAATAACAACACTCAGAAAAAAACTTTCGAAAAAAAGGCGCGCCCAATTTGACCTCGCTTTCCTGCGAAGCCAGCTGGAGATCATGATTTCGCCTCTGAAAAGTTAAGCATAAACAGCACTCCCAGAACCACGTTTATGATCGGCATTTGGAATCGACATTTGAAAACGCTGATTCTGTCCTCGCAATGGAAGCATAAACACACCCAATGATGACTCGTGTACTGCTGGTCGTGCTTGTGTTCTGTGCTTTATAATTGCATTTTGAATCATGAATTATGTTGCTGTTTAAATATGGAAATCAACATTGAACACAGTCTAAGACAACTATGTTCCAGTTCTTCTCGTCTTGGGCTATTTGATATGGGGAAAGACTTGGTTAGGATTGGCACTTGTATGTTCTTTATCAGGATTGTAATGGGTTTGACCAAGAGTATTGATAGAAATATGTGAATACTCATGACTTTTTTTTCACTAAGTTACGCTTGAATGAATCAGTTTAGTTGTCTGAATCAAGTGACTCAATTTCTTGATTAATATTGTGAGGGTGATGTATCACATAACTGAAAGACACCATACTGTTAAGAAGACATCTATAGATTTAATATAGCATATCTCGGTATGTGTTAGTTTTTTATAAAAAAATATAAATAAAAGATTTATTTATTCTTACTGCAGTCAAGACAATTTCAGTTACTCCAGCATTGTCAATATAATGTGGAAAATATTATCTTTTGATGACTCGAGGTCGAAATTATAATTAAAAAATCATTTTTTCACCCTGTCTCATTATTGGACTTCTCTGTATTTAGGAATCAACATTTTCTTGGATGGCTTTGTTCCGACGGAGAACCTGAGATTCCGAGAGACGTCACTGGTCTTCAAGGTCTCTGAGAATGCAGAAGAGGAAGAGATCAAGAGGATGCGACGATATCAGTACCCAGGAATGAGCAAAACATTAAGTATGTGGGAAAGGTGGACAAAGATGGAGGTAGAGGCGAATGAGAGGAGAAGGAGGGGAGAGAGAGATCAAGAGGATGTGACGATATCGGTACCCAGGAATGAGCAAAACATTAAGTGTGTAGGAAAGGGGACAAAGAGTGAGGTAGAGGCGAATGAGAGGGAAGGAGGGGAGAGAGAGATCAAGAGGATGCGACGATGTCAGTACCCAGGAATGAGCAAAACATTAAGTATGTAGGAAAGAGGGACAAAGAGTGAGGTAGAGGTGAATAAGAGGAGAAGGAGGGGAGAGAGAGATCAAGAGGATGTGATGATATCAGTACCCAGGAATGAGCAAAACTTTAAGTATGTAGGAAAGTGGGACAAAGAGTGAGGGAGAGGCGAATGAGAGAAGGAGGGGAGAGAGAGATCAAGAGGATGCGACGATATCAGTACCCAGGAATGAGCAAAACTTTAAGTATGTAGGAAAGGGGACGAAGAGTGAGGTAGAGGCGATATGAGAGGGAAGGAGGGGAGAGAGAGATCAAGAGGATGTGTCGATATCAGTACCCAGGAATGAGCAAAACATTAAGTATGTAGGAAAGGGGGATAAAGAGTGAGGTAGGGGCAAATGAGAGGGAAGGAGGGGAGAGGGAGATCAAGAGGATGCGACGATATCAGTACCCAGGAATGAGCAAAACATTAAGTATGTAGGAAAGGGGGATAAAGAGTGAGGGAGAGGCGAATGAGAGAAGGAGGGGAGAGAGAGATCAAGAGGGTGCGATGATATCAGTACCCAGGAATGAGCAAAACATTAAGTATGTAGGAAAGGGGGAAAAAAAGTGAGGTAGGGGCGAATGAGAGGGAAGGAGGGGAGAGGGAGATCAAGAGGATGCGACGATATCAGTACCCAGGAATGAGCAAAACATTAAGTATGTAGGAAAGGGGGATAAAGAGTGAGGGAGAGGCGAATGAGAGAAGGAGGGGAGAGAGAGATCAAGAGGGTGCGAGGATATCAGTACCCAGGAATGAGCAAAACTTTAAGTATGTAGGAAAGTGGGACAAAGAGTGAGGTAGAGGCGAATGAGAGAAGGAGGGGAGAGAGAGATCAAGAGGATGCGACGATATCAGTACCCAGGAATGAGCAAAACTTTAAGTATGTAGGAAAGGGGACGAAGAGTGAGGTAGAGGCGATATGAGAGGGAAGGAGGGGAGAGAGAGATCAAGAGGATGTGTCGATATCAGTACCCAGGAATGAGCAAAACATTAAGTATGTAGGAAAGGGGGCAAAGAGTGAGGTAGAGGCGAATAAGAGGGGAAGGAGAGGAGAGAGAGATCAAGAGGATGTGATGATATCAGTACCCAGGAATGAGCAAAGCATTTAAGTATGTAGGAAAGGGGGCAAAGAGTGAAGTAGAGGCGAATGAGAGAAGGAGGGGAGAGAGAGATCAAGAGGGTGCGAGGATATCAGTACCCAGGAATGAGCAAAACTTTAAGTATGTAGGAAAGTGGGACAAAGAGTGAGGGAGAGGCGAATGAGAGGGAAGGAGGGGAGAGAGAGATCAAGAGGATGCGACGATGTCAGTACCCAGGAATGAGCAAAACATTAAGTATGTATGAAAGGGGGACAAAATTGTTAATAAGCAAAACTGCAATTCAATATTGTCCGTTGTCCTGGTATAATTTTTGTCCTTTCCTTGCATTTCAGAGTCATTCCACATGGATGTTAACCCTGGAGAATTCACTGATTCAGAGATTATTGTGATGTTGGGAGAGAATGGAACAGGGAAGACCACTTTCATCAGGATGATGGCTGGTATTCTAAAACCAGATGAAGAAGGTGGTAAGTAGATCATCTAGCATTTGCCCTTTGTTTTTTGTCTCACCTGCATAGCGGAGTGAGACTATAAGCGCCGCTTTTCCGACGGCGGCGGCATCAACATCAAATCTTAACCGAAGGTTAAGTTTTTGAAATGACAGCATAACTTAGAAAGTATATGGACCTAGTTCATGAAAATTGGACATAAAGTTAATCAAGTATTAATGAACATCCCGTTCTAGTTTCAAGTCACATGACTATAGGTCAAAGGTCATTTTGGGCCAATGAACTTTGACCAAGTTTGGGGATATTTGTTGAATTACCATCGTAACTTCGAAATGTTATGGATCTGATTCATAAAACTTGGACATAAAGAGTAATCAAGTATCACTGAACATCTTGTGTGAGTTTCAGGTCACATGACCAAGGTCAAAGGTCATTTAAGGTCAATGAACTTAGGCCAAGTTGGGGGTATTTGTTGAATTTCCATCATAACTTTGAATGTTTCTAGATCTGATTCATAAAACTTGGAAAAAAGAGTAATCAAGAATCACTGACAATCCTGTGCGAGTTTAAGGTCACATGACGAAGGTCAAAGGTCATTTTAGATCAATGAACTTTGGCAATGTTGGGGGTATTTGTTGAATTATCACGAAAACTCTATGGCCCGTATTCTGAAGTCAGGTTTAACTTAAACTCAGGTTTAAAGTTGTGGTTTAAGTATGGAGAGCCAGTTGTTACATAAATCACTAACAGTAGAGATATCATATTTCAGCTCATTTGCCTTTCAAATCATTCACAATTCTCTAGGGAGTATAAATAGATGATTGTCTTCACCATCGATGAATCAGAAAAGAGCACAGTAAACATAAAAAACATACAACTTAATAAAATTTTTGACACTTTTGGCTTCCCATAATTTTAGCACAGAGTTAGACCATGGTCTAAGTTAAACCTGACTTCAGAATACGGGCCCATAAGTGTATTGGTCCAGTTCATAAAACTAGGACATAAGAGTAATCAAGTATTACTGAACATCCTGTGCAGGTTTTAGGTAACATGACCAAGATCAAAGGTCAATGAACTTTGGCCATGTTGGTGGGAGATGTTGAATAACCATCATATCTCCGAAAGTGTTAGGATCTAGTTCATAAAACTTGAACATATTAAAGAGTAAACAAGTATCACTGAACATCTCATGCGAGTTTCAGGTCACATGGCCAAATTCAAAAGTCATTTAAGGTCAATGAACTTTGGCCATTTTGAAGGTTATTATTACATTGCTGTCATAACTTTCAAAGTTTATAGATTTAGTTGATAAAATGTGGATATAGGGGTAATCAAGTTTCACCGACATGTCTTAGGTCGCATGATCAAGGTCAACTGTCATTCATTGTCATTGAACATAGTATTGTATCATGACATGAATTGTGTTTTTGTGAATAATTATGTAATAGTTGTTCTCAAAGTCAGCACTGCTGCTATATTGAATCGCTTGATGGAGGTGAGACTGACAGAGGCGCTCCACTTGTTTTATGGGAATGGAGAAACGATCACTGCTAGCCATAAATTTTTTTTAAAAAGTTGACATTCAGGAAAAACATCTTAATTGGAAGATCCATGACAAAGGAATGCCTTTCAGATGCCTTAATTGTCAAAATATGACCTGAATATTGACTGAAAAATTATGTGTAGTCCTATACATGCATTTATGTGACCAGTGTATTTGATCTTAGCAGTATAGAAATAATATTTGATCTTTTTCCTCTTTCCATAATTTTGCGGCATACACTAGTTATTTGATTCTTAGTGAGTGAACAACATTTCTATGTGTCTCCTGCTCATGAGCAAACTATGAGAGTTGTGTATTTAGTGTATTTCCATTCTGGGGCAAATCACATACTTCCACATATATTGCTGATGTGGTTTACGGTACACCATGTGGAGTGTTATAGAAGCAGTGGATAGAAGAAGAGAAGGAAGTGGATAGGCGAGAAAGTGGAGATTTGAGAATAGAGTATTCTTTCTTGAGAATAGTCCTGAAAAGGACTGTAAACCAGAAGGAATGTTGAGTGAGAACAGCTTGAGTAGTAGAGCTGATGAGGAGATGCTGGCTTGCGTCGGCGAGTAGAGATGATGAGTAGTAGAGAGACTCGACGTTTCGGACAGGTTGACTGTCCGTCTTCAGGAGTGAGTGTTCGCTCGGCGTGCGGCGGTACTTATGGCGTGCGTGCGGACGTGGGGGAAAGCTCTAGGCCGGCGGTCACGGCGGGCTGACGTCGTAGGTGGCGCTCTGTGTGTGGGTCGGCGGTTTTGGCGGGAAACGAGTGGGCGTCGTATGCGGACGTGGTGAGTAGACGGCTGCGTGAGTTACGGCGGCGTGTGTGTGTGTCGGCGGACTCGTCGGGTGAGCTTCGGCGGGAGTGAGTGGGTGGCCTGGTGTACGGATGAGGTGTTGGGTCGTCGGCGGAGGTTGTAGCGAGGTGTCGGCGGCGGTGGTGTGTGTGTCGGCGGAGTTCCTGGTTGAGTTGGTGATGCAATCAGACTGCTGTTTTGGGTAGGAGGGCTCGGTGGAGTGACGGTGGACGGCTGGTTGTTTGTGGATTGGTTAGAAGTTTGATGGTGACGTAGGATTGGGTGCCAGATGCTGTTGATGTGGAGGCCAGGGTCTTGAGGCACAGTGTTGTGTTGATGTATCTCAATGGCTTCCCTGACCCTTCTGGTATTCCAGTGCCGGATGTTGGTGATTAGGTGGCTCCTTTCCCATTCTATGCGGTGATTCTCTTGTTGTGCGTGCTTGACGATGGCGGATCGGTCCCAGTCGCTGCGTCGGTGGTGGGTCTTGTGTTCCTTGAGTCTGGTGTCGAAGTCTCGGCCGGTTTCCCCAATGTAGACTTTACCGCAGTCGCAGGGGATCTTGTAGACGCCTGGTTGTTTGTTGGATGGGTGCTTGTCCTTATGAGAGTGAAGGATGGAGTGTAGTTTTCAAGAGGATTGGTGTCTGACGAGGATGTTGGCAGAGTGAAGGATGCGTTGTAGTCGGTGTGAAGTCTTGCCGATGTAGGGTAGTACTATGGTGGCGACGGGCTTGGTTTCGGATGGGTTTTCGGTGCTGTCGGTGATGGGTTGATGGCTGGGTGGTTGAGTCTTGATCCTTCTTCTGGGGTAGTGGTTGATGGTGGTGAGTGCATTGGTCACGTGCTTGAGTTCTTGATGTAAGTGTGCCTTGTCGCTGAGTTGGTGGGCTCGTCTGATGAGAGTGTCGGCGACTGATTGGTGGATGGACGGATGGTGGTGTGAGCGGAAGTTGAGGTAGCGGTCTGTGTGGGTAGGTTTTCGGTACACCTGGTGAGATGGGAATCCAGACGGTGTCTTAGTGATGAGAACGTCTAGAAATGGAATTGAGTTGTCGCGTTGGGTCTCCATGGTGAACTTGATGCTGGGGTGCTGGTTGTTGAGGTGGTTGAGAAACTGGTGAAGGTCGGGTGTGCTGTGCGGCCAGATGACAAAGGTGTCGTCGACGTAGCGGAGCCAGAGTGAAGGAGGTTTGTCCGCAGTCTTGAGTGCTTGGTGCTCAAAGTGTTCCATGAAGATGTTAGCGATGATTGGTGAGAGAGGTGACCCCATGGCTGCTCCTTGTAGTTGTTTGTAGTAGTTGTTGCGCCATTTGAAGGAGTTGGAGTTGAGACAGGTGAGGAGGAGGTCGAGGATCTGGTCTGGTGTGAGATTGGTTCTGGATGCTAGGTCTGAGTCGGTGATCAGGCGTTGCTTGATGATGTCACATGCTTGGTCTACAGGTACGCTGGTGAAGAGGGAGACGACATCAAAGCTGACGAGTGTGTCGGAGGGCCGGATCTTGGTTTTGGAGATGACGTCTATGAAGTGCTTGGAGTTGGTAACATGGTGCTGGGTCTGGCCTACGAGTGGTTGGAGGATGTTGGCCAGATGGCGTGCTGTGTTGTAGCAGGGTGACCCACGAGTGGAGATGATAGGGCGGAGAGGAGTGTTAGGCTTGTGTATCTTGGGTTGTCCGAATAAGATAGGTGACTTGGCTGAAGACGATCTGAGTTGGAAGTAGAGTGCCTTGGGTAGTGCATCGGATCGATGTAGGGTCAGCAGTTGTTGGTTGATTTTCCTTTCGTTGGCCTGAGTTGGGTCTCTGTTGAGTTTGGAGTAGGTGTCCTTGTCTTGGAGAATCTCTTCGATCTTGTCATCGTATGCGTCTTGGTCCATGATAACGGTGGCGTTGCCCTTGTCAGCCTGAAGGATGTGAATGGCTTGGTTACGTCGGAGGTCCTGGATAGCAGAGCGTTCGTCTTTGGATAGGTTCTGTTTAGGTGGCTTGGCGTCGGAGAGGGCATTGGTTACCTTGAGTCTAATTGCGTTGGCGGCCTCTTTGGAGAGAAAGCGGAGCTTGGGTTCGACTTGCTGTACGGTGTCGGAGAAAGGGATCTTCTTAGGAGCTACGGCGAAGTTGAGTCCGAGAGAGAGTACTTTGTGTTCGGCTTGGGTAAGTTGGTGTCGGCTAAGGTTGATTACGGTATCCTTGGTTGCTTCGGTCGAAGGTTGTTGGTTGGCTTGCGTAGGCTTGCGGGAGTAGAGTCGGTCGAACTTGTTGATTTGCTTGAGCTTGGTGGACTGGAAGGTTTTGCGAGATGTGTAGTCGTTGAATGCCTGAACTTTATCTAGATCGTCTGGTTTGAGTCGTCGGCTAAGTTGAGTTTGAGTAGAAGTGATGCTTGAGTTCAGATCGTGGAGTTGGTGTCGGGTGCGTGCGATGCGTTCGCGAGTGAGGTCTAAGCTGGCTTGGTGCAGGATGCGTTTGGCTTTCGGGGTGTCGACGGAAGATTTGAGTTGGAGTCCTGGCGGTATGATGTCGGAGTCGCGGCAGCGTTTGAGGAAGGTGAGGTGGTTGGTAAGCTTGGCTGATTTGACTAGGTCGCGCTGAAGTTGCCTGGCGGTGCGTTGAGTAGGCTCCCCGTAGAGCTGAGTCAGATGTTGTTTGAAGGTTTGCATGGTGGCATGTACAATTGCTGATGTGGTTTACGGTACACCATGTGGAGTGTTATAGAAGCAGTGGATAGAAGAAGAGAAGGAAGTGGATAGGCGAGAAAGTGGAGATTTGAGAATAGAGTATTCTTTCTTGAGAATAGTCCTGAAAAGGACTGTAAACCAGAAGGAATGTTGAGTGAGAACAGCTTGAGTAGTAGAGCTGATGAGGAGATGCTGGCTTGCGTCGGCGAGTAGAGATGATGAGTAGTAGAGAGACTCGACGTTTCGGACAGGTTGACTGTCCGTCTTCAGGAGTGAGTGTTCGCTCGGCGTGCGGCGGTACTTGTGGCGTGCGTGCGGACGTGGGGGAAAGCTCTAGGCCGGCGGTCACGGCGGGCTGACGTCGTAGGTGGCGCTCTGTGTGTGGGTCGTCGGTTTTGGCAGGAAACGAGTGGGCGTCGTATGCGGACGTGGTGAGTAGACGGCGGCGTGAGTTACAGCGGCGTGTGTGTGTGTCGGCGGTGTGTACATCAATGGTGGCGTTCCGTGCGTGTTGGTCGGCGGACTCGTCGGGTGAGCTTCGGCGGGAGTGAGTGGGTGGCCTGGTGTACGGATGAGGCGGAGGTTGTAGCGAGGTGTCGGCGGCGGTGGTGTGTGTGTCGGCGAAGTTCCTGGTTGAGTTGGTGATGCAATCAGACTGCTGTTTTGGGTAGGAGGGCCACATATATGTTTCAGTGGATTTTTTTAAAGCAAATATGACACAACAGTGGAAGCATTCTGAGAATACATTTCTACCAGGTACCCATTGGATGGAGAGTGGCAAAGGTAGATTTTGTTTGATTAAAACAATAGATAAGATTTATAATCCACTATACAGAGTGCTCATGGCACACAATGAATGAAATAAGAAAATGAATATGTATATCTGTATTTAATATAGATATACATATTCATTGATAAATTGAAGAATAGTATACAAATGATGCATGGGTTAGAGTGGGTCAGTAGGAACTCTGTGTACAAGGTAACTTTGGCATGGTTTAGACCATGATGCCAAAGTTACCGCGTGCACACAGTTCCACTGACCCACAAAAGAAACCCATGCATCATCTGTTTTATAGAATGGAAAAAATTTATTGAATAAACCACAAAAATTAATGATTTACCGGATGCATGATAATTTCATGCGTCTGGTAAATTCAATTTACCAGATGCATGAAAAAATTGACCGGACGCATGATTTTTTTTACCAGACGCATGATTTATTTACCGGATGCATGAAAATTCCAAAATGTAATGCAGACACTTTGATAACCCTGGACAACATAAATATGGGCTTAACTGGATAATATGTTGGCACAAAGGCATTATTATACCCAAAATGCCAGATAAAGCTTTGCATTGAATAGGCCTAGATCTAAGTTGAGGCAGCCTCCGACCTCCAATAGCTGTGTGTGTATGCCCGGGCTGCACCGGAGGCCAGCGGCTGCCTGGGCCTGCAGTGGATATTTGGCAGTGCACAGCCAGCCCAGGGTAGTAGATCTAACGTTAGATCGTATGTCTGGACTTCTCAACTAATGAGTATGCGGGCAGTTTTAATCCCTATGACAATTACGGTGCCATATTTGTACTTACAGATCATTTTGCATCCTTTATTTGATTCATTCTGCCTAACAGTACATGCGCGATGACATCACAATGACCTTTTCGGGCGATAGCTTTTTTACAGTGGATATCGTTCTTGCAGCCCAGTAAAAATTCTTGCATAGCTCTCAATCAGATTTTAGGGATTTTCTCATCCATTCTAAAATGATAATTATAGCTGGATTTCTAAAGCACTCTTTGCCTGAAGATACAAAGCGCTGCTATTATTATTCCACTTTTAGCTTCGCTGCCCATACGGACACTCAAGCATTTGAGGTTTTTCTTCCTACCTGTACCTGGTACCCATTCACCTCACCTGGGTTGAGTGCATCACAATATGGATAAATACCTTACTGAAGGAAAACATGCCTTAGCTGAGAATTGAACCCACGTCCCTCAGATTGAAGTCACAACCACTAGACCATAATGCCCTTTAAAGAAAAGGAGTCAATGACACTTGAGGATCAGAAGCATTAATAATTGAACAATTTTGATGCTTTTTTTTCATGTTGCAGTGACAGTCCCTCAGCTTAACATCAGTTACAAGCCACAGAAGATCAGTCCAAAGTCTCAGGGTACAGTCAGGATGCTACTCCATTCCAAGATCAGAGATTCCTATGTTCATCCACAGTTTATCACCGATGTCATGAAGCCACTTTTAATCGAGAGCATCTTTGACCAAGAGGTAATCATTGGTGATGGTGATGAGGCCTCTTATGACATTGATGTCGACATATGAAGGATTTTCAATGTTTCCGACATGTCGACATGCATGCACCAACATCAACATGTAAACATGAAATTCTAGCCCAAGTCATGAGTGTAAAGCTTACCTGAAAAGTTGGAAGCATTTATGCACAGTAATTAGCGCAATTGAAAGGTTTATCGAGCTAAGCAGCGCATTAGATTAATAAAGAATCCTGCGAGCTGCGCGGCAGCAGAAATATGCTGTTCATCTATGTATTATTTTTCAAATAGACGTGAGCAGCAGCAAACAAGTGTTTTCGTCAAAGTTGTGACCGCTGTAATTGAGCGTTTTCGTCATTTCACGAAATCACAGAAAACTTGCATTCCTTCGATTAGAGATCATTGCGCGGATCGCCGCAGAAGTGGTACTGAAATTATTGATAGATTTTTATTTTCTTTATTGTCAATTTGAGGAGCTTGCGTTTGCAGCACATATGCACCAGCGTATACTACGCAATGATCACTGTTGCAATTGGTGATTCTAAAATTGGCTCTGAGTGTGATTGCGCAATGCTTTTGAGACCGGATCTTTGTACAAATACTTGATTCTACAGAATAAGTATGGATTGAATTGGCAATTTTGGAAGCTTAGTCGAAATATGTTTTCCTGTATTGAGCCTGTATAGATCTAGATCTAGTGTGGGGATATCACTCGTGTCAAAGTGAATACATTTGATTGAGAGAGTGGTATATGCCACAATCGAATGATTGTAAAGACAGAAAAAAAATGTTAGGAAACCTAAATTACGGTCCCTTTTCCATGTCAACATTGTCGATGTCGGGATTAATTTTCAAGCGACATGTCGACATGGAATTTTGTTCCCGACAACAGCACTAGATGATGATGGTGATGATGAGGAGAGTGGTGGTGATGGTGAGAGTGATGATGATGTGTAGAGTTGTCTTGGTATAGCGGTTCTGACTCTCGTCTTTCAATGAGAGGATCGTATGTTCAAATTCCACCCGGCGCTAGCGTCCTTTGGCAAGAGTTTGATCTGCATTTGCCACTCTCAACCAAGGTGTTAATTGGGTACCCGATGGGATGCGAAAGTTATTGTATATTCTAATTTGTCAGCGCCTATTGAGGCTGTGATGAATGTAAGGAATGCTCCCCAAGGAATGGAAATTGTGTACTTTCATGAGGGATTGAAATGAATCCAATGACCAGGGTAATAATATGCTGGAAAGTGCTTTGAGCCGAAATATAGGGAATGCGCTATAGAAAAACTCGCTATTATTATGATGATGGTGATGGAGATGATGATGATGGTGAAGGTGATGATGATGACGACAACGATGACGACGATGAAAAATTATGGTGATGATGATCGCCATCAATATAACTAATGAATATGATTTTGATGTTTATTATGCTTCATATTAATTTCTTGATGATAGTGATGCTTTGATTGCTTAGAAATTTGAAGGCATCAAGTCAATATTTATAATCTAAAACAATGGTAATGAGAAGCAAATCCACTGATCAATAAAAAATGAACTGCTTGAGAATTAAGCCACATCTGGCTAATCATAGCATGAATGCTGAATTCAACTGAGTGAAGTAAATCGAAAAAAATCCCCTTTAGCTACATATTCATCTTTTTATGGATAACAGGTTCAGAACTTATCTGGTGGTGAGCTGCAACGTGTAGCCTTGACTCTATGCCTTGGTCAACCAGCTGATGTGTATCTCATCGACGAACCATCTGCCTATCTTGACTCAGAGCAGCGTCTCGTTGCCGCTAAGGTCATCAAGAGGTCAGTTTGACTTTGATAGATAATTACTGACGCCTAACATCGTATTAGCATCTTTTAAAAAGAAAAACAATTTCTATTCTTCTTTGTGTTAGGGGTTGATACATTCTGTGCGTGAGAATATAATAATCATATGAATGGCCAACACCTATACATGTACCAAAATCAATGCTTAGTATGTTTTTATCGATGGTACCCAACTAGGTTTTATTCAGTAGAATATGATGAGGAACCCTTCGCAGGGGGAACCAATTTTCTCATAAAGCACTTCCACCGGATTAGAAGTCATTCTGAAATTAATGAAGAGGGGCTTGCCAGTGTGGACATTCAAGTGATTCAGTTTATTTGTACAAGAATTAACTCCTCTATCTATTTCTTGATGCCCTGTAGGTTCATCCTCCATGCGAAGAAAACAGGATTTGTAGTGGAACACGATTTTATCATGGCTACCTACCTGGCTGACCGAGTCATAGTGTTTGATGGCATTCCATCTATCGAGACCAGAGCTAACACGTAAGTCTGATGATGACTGCAGAGATACTATTTTCAGTTTGCAACAACATTTTCAGACAGGGGAGGATTCAAGAGTTGAGACGGCCGAGGTCATTTTAACATTAGGATACCAAACTCCTGAATGTGTGAAACGAACCTGACGGGCATCTGCAATGTGGTAGAAAGCCGGTTATAAATCCATATTAGATGATATAATATAATAATGAGAGAACAGTGTTTGTATAGCGCAGTACACCTTACAAAGGTCTCAATGTACTTTAGGAAAAATATGGAAGATAAGATGAGGGAAAGCTGTTGATAATACTATGATATTATTATATGATGATGGTGTATAGGCGCATATTAAGATTCCTTTTATTCAGCCTTGGCAGACCATATTTTCTCCATCTAGTGTGGCATCGAGATGTTTTCCACACTTATTTTTTACCCTAGCAGAAGGAAATATTCTAGAATATATAATTGCAAGGCTTCATTCTGCAGCCTAGAGGATCTTCTATGATTGTTACTTATTACATAAAGTTTCATTATTATTTTCTCGTTTTGTTTTGCAGGCCACAGTCATTGCTTGTCGGAATGAACAAGTTCCTCGGGTCACTCGATATCACCTTCCGCAGAGATCCAACAAACTTCCGACCTCGCATCAACAAGCTCAACTCTGTCAAGGACACGGAGCAGAAGAAGGCAGGCAACTACTTCTTCCTTGAAGATTAAACACTTCCAATCTAGCTCATTATCAAGTGTTATCTACATGGAAGCCGTAAGGCCCCTTGATTCCTTCGGAATAAGTCAGTTCGGGGTTAATACATGTATGCAATGACCTTGAAATTGATCAGATATTTCAAAACACAGAGAGATTTGGGGTAATGTACCCTAAAGTTAAAGGGATGTCCAATGAAAAGCTTTAGTTCCCTTTAGAATAAAATTATTCCAACACTTTGGTATCATGGAATACACTGAGTGAACAATGATGTGATATTCCTAGTTGGTTAGGATTCCAAAGTTCATCTGTGAACGTGTCGTGTTAATTTATTCCTGCCTTTTAAATTCAATAAGCCACAATGATTGAAATCAAGCCCTTGCACATTGCATTGTAAGCAATCTTCTTGCAGTTCTGACATCATTGAGATTTAGATTTGACCTGGTTTAATTACAGAATTATGTTCAGATCTTATCCATGAATTGGCTTATTCTTTGAGGAATGTCCTTGAAGGTCAATAGGGAGATATGTCATTACACGGGGTTGCATCTGTTCCATGAAGTTCTGCATATTATATATTTCAGCACAGACTATTGTGTGGCAACCGTTAACTCTGCATTAGTTGACCTTCATAAGTCAAATAATTGCCCAAGTAGAAACAGTTTTTCAGACCAGGGCTCCGTTGCATAAAAGTTACTATTACGGTAACTTTGCCATCCAATGGTAACTACCATGATAACGCTGATAAACAGCCAATCAAAATCAAGGATTTCATGTAAGTTACCATTGAATGGCAAAGTTACCATTATGATAACTTTTGTGCAACAGGGCCCTAATCATGCAAAACATGTCATTTTTTTTTAAGTTAAATGTCACTTTCAATTTGTAGAAAAGGTTTCATTCCTAGAATATTCAAATTTGAAATATAGACCTGTGTGTTGTTTCATTAAGCTTTTTGTAACATTTCAAATGACTTAGCAATTAAACTATTGCATGCCAAAAGTTATACTCCTTCATTTTTAATTATCATCTTCTTAGATTGAATCTAATTATGTATTCTTAATGATTATGTTTTCATGCAATTGTACTGCTGAAAGAAACACTGAAAATATTGAAAATTTGTATCTCTTTGGTACTTCATATTCCAGTCATTTGTTATGTTGTATGCAACTCTACAAAAAGCTTCATGAAATGCCCACCTGGACCCTGTCACACAAACTGTAGTCATTGATTGTAGGGCAGATTCTTACCCTTGATTACATTATGTGCAATCAATTGTACAATCAATTACTACGTTTTGTGTAACAGGACCCTGGTCATATGAACTGACTTTATAAGGGAAATCTGTTAATTGTACTTTTAGGGGATACCTTATCTCTCTGTTACTCCATGTTAAGTCATGCAAGTCATTATCAGGTGCATTTCTCCTTGCAAAGACTCTCATTCCAATTGAGAGTTATTCTGATTTTTATTCCACTTTGTGAATAGGACTTCTTTTTTTTGCTCATTTTAAATAATTTATTTATCTCTCTTGTTGCTTCATCTATGACCTAAGTTTCCACTGTTTAAAGAGAAAAAAAAATGATCCTGTTCTTTTTGGGTTCATCTCTACAGGTATATTATTGTATGTTTAGAGGGCCTTTTACACAAATTCGTCATGTGCAGAGTACAGACATCCTTAAGGGATGGGTTTTAAATTGAATTCATGGTGTAGTGTAAAGGGCCACATTCTGTACTGAGGGGATTGCACAAATAGAGGCTAATTGAATTCAAAGCCCAGTATATTATAATGTGTATTGCAGTCACGTTGCTTTGTTCCAATCACTGTATTTACGATAAGAATGAATTCACAGTTCAGTACATCAGTGATACTTCGTACTAGTGGTAGTTATATATTTTTTTCAAAGAAAATGCCAGTTCTCCGATTATTTATAGACCTGTTCAGGGGTGTGAGAGTTCAGATTTTTATCTGATTTCAGATTTTTTGTTTTGATTTTCAGCTTAATTTCAGCTTTTTTTGGCTTTCCTCTGCACAGAAAAAATGGGAGCTCGTTCTATTTCAGATATTTTCAACACTATTCAGCTTTTTTCAGATCTTTTTATTTGTGACCACTCACACCTCTGTACTTCGTACTAGTGGTAGTTATATAATTTTTTCAAAGAAATGCCAGTTCTCTAATTATTTATAGACCTGTTCATGTTTTTGCCTTTAAATTACACCAGCAAAAGACCGGTTTATGCGGTGATTGAAATCTTCAGCAGATGTCCATGTTAAGGCGACCGCACACCTTACTATTGGTCTGCGACTCAATTTTGGAATAAAATGTAGTAGAATTTGATTCTAATATTGACACTTGGAATATCTTACTGTGTAATGTTCTATATCATCGTACGAATACTTATGTTCAAATCTGTGACTATGCTATCATCCTTCTTAGAATAAAAGCAAATTTAATATCTAGTTGTAATGACATCATAGCAGTCATACGATTGGCTACGATTTGAAACTAATTTGGCCTTTACTCCAAAGGCTTACAATGTTACAAAATGGTTATATTAGTATTCTTTCAACTAATTTTAACCTCAAATAAAATATGTTTCATTCACATTTTTATAAGATGAGCAAAATGCGATTTGTTCCAAAATCGGATCGCGAACAGTCTTAAGGTATGCGGTGGCCTTTGTGTCAAGAAACAATTTTCAAGCTACTGAGTGTGCAGACCATGTTTCATAAATGTGTTATAAGCTCCTGTTACAAGCCACTAATGGTGCCATTGATCATTTGGTCTAGGAACAAGTCGTACAATTCTAACATTTTTTAATTGGCAAAAAGTTTTGCGATAAGGGCAAATAAATACAGAGAAATAGCTCCTTTTTTAATAATGCCACATTCTTTTACATCGCCCGCATACCGAGATAGTTAATTTCATACTGAGAAATTGGTTCTATTTTTGGGATGGAATTGGCCACAAGAAAATGACAACATGTACATTTGGAATGACCTCTAGTCTATTATAACAATTCTTTGTCATGGGACTCTTACTGTATAGAACTATCAGTGCACACATATTTAACTAAATAATTATAATTTATGAAGTGCCATGGCAAATATTGAACTGCATTTCCTTGAATATTTTATCTTTTTTTTTGCATGTATTATAATTCAAATGCAAACTATGCATTGCTCTGTAAGAATGCAATGGAAATTTTGTATTGTAATTGAAGTTCAGATGGAAACAGTTGTTGTATATGGAACTTTTGATTCTAGTGGCATTATCAGCTGCCTTTGTCTTCTGATCATGTGGGCAGAATCAGATTTTATTTTATAAAGATATAAAAATGACTTGAAAACAGGTTCAAATGTCCATTTTATAATGTTCAAAATGGTACGACTTCATATGTATAATCATAGAACTGTCTATTCTGATTAAATTGTGTGCATGAAATGAAGAAATGTATCAGATAAGTTTTTTGGAGTTTGAATGGGATCAAGGTAACAGGAGTGGCACCAAGATATTGTTATTGGGGATGGGGTGTGTACTAGGGGGGGGGGGGGGGTGGGCATGACAACCTGAATATGACAGGTTTATAATGGATGATACAGAATTACATGACTCAGAAACATTTATATTTTTCTTTCCCCCCTTTCTTCTCTCTTTTTATTCTCCTCCCCTTTCTTGTCTCCCACTCCTTGGAAAATCATGGGGGGGGGGGTGGTGGCATTGTCCCCCTTCTGCCCAACCTTGCATGGTACACTTGTGTGTTGAGCAGTGGAGTACAAGTGAAAAAGATACAAAAGAACCCAGGTGGCATTTCATAAAGTTATGCACACCTTGATGCACGATTACTCAGTTGAATGAGAAACCCATTTTTTTCGGTGTGAAAAGAACTGGAGTGAATTCCCTATAACCATAATAAATTTCACAAGATAACATATTTCATACAAGGCATAAATGAATACATATGAAACAACAAAATATACAATCAACATAATGAACATACAAAGTATGGATATATCATATACATGGCTTTATTATTGGATTTCATCCAAATGAATATTAAAATTATCAATTAAATTACATGTCATTCCATTGATTTCTGGATTGAGTATGAAATAAAATTCAAAGATTAGATATCATGTTGCACATGTAAAGCATAACACATTGGAACTGTATGATTTTTGATAAAATGAATTATGAAATTTCATATGAATATCAAAATGTTAACATCTTGATGACAAGTTAAGCTCACTTTCTAAATGAATATTAAATAAGAGAGAGGGTAATTATAATTTCCTGTCCTTCGCCAGGGGACATAAAGTTTAATTGGAACAGCCAGTACATGCATGTGAGAAACCAATGAGGGTTCCATTCACCTGAAGAGAATGTATTATTTGTGGCGATTGCTATGAAGGAAGGAGGAAATCAATTGTGCTAACAATCCTATTGCACTCATCTCAGGATACCTGCGACCCATCTTACAAAGAGTTGCAATTGATCCGATCAATTGCAACTATGGAAAGCCAGCAAAGTCAACATATAAAATGCATGTTTGTTCAAAAGATTTTCTAGATATGAATGTATATCCATGAAGTCATTGATTTCTTGACAATTTGGTGTGTTCTTGCTTACAAAGGACATTTTGCAAATAACCTGTAGAAAAAAATCATGGCACTGACGATTGATTGGATCAATTGTCACTCTTTGTAAGACGGGGCCCTGAAATTCAGTGGAAATAATGATTGAAATATATTATCAAAGCAACCTCACACACATGGGTATTGCAAGAAACTTGCATTCAATAGCAACTCACAAACCATTAAGCTTGATTCACAATTAAGCATAAGCTTCTTGCAACATCCTAATAACTTTAATATTGGCAGACAAACTGAGACTATGAAAAGTGGATTTGGGTTTCAAAATTATGGAAATAACACAAATAGGCGATTCCACGCTAGAAAAATCAGCCATTTTCACAACATTTTTCAACCTGCTGTCCAAACAAATGAAGAACTTCAATTTGCTTTGTGGTAATATCAAAGTACTACTGGGTAGACATGCATAAAACTGACAACCAACAAAAATATGTTGTCCATGGGTGAATTAGAGTTTAAAATGTTGTGTGTCGTACGGGACATTTCTGCGTCCCGTACGACACAACATTTTCACCTATAATTTACTGATAATAAATTTTTTTGTGTTGATTATTAGTTTTTCACATGACTACCCACTATAGCTTTATCATTGACGAAAAAGAATATTTTATTGCTCAAGCATTGGGCTAGGAATCTAGAAATTGTCAAAATGTCCCTTACGACACAAATGGAATCGCCCAAATTGAGTTGTGTTAGGGCTTCAGAATGAAAGAAAATTGGTCTGAATTTGCACAAGAGGTTTAAACCCTATGGGGGGGGGTTACAAAATCATGGACTATAATTGCGCTTGATTCGGCATGTACACTGAGAAAGGACCAATAAATACACACTGAAATAGGCACAGTTATGCATGAAAACTACATGTCCACCGTATGGTACCCCATCTTGGTTGAAACTTCTTTTGTGAATTCCTCCCATTATGATATTCTGAGCCGAGCTGGCCAGCTTATACATGAAGCCTATAAATTGCCAACAATAATAAACGGCCAAAATGGTTTGTCAGTAATTTTAAATGAAACATACAGCTGCAATTTATACGAACATATTCATCTGAACAATCACAATTTCTTAAAAACCTCATGAAAAGTTAAGCAAATTTGGCTGTTATCAAAGTTGTTTTAGGCATTGATTTCCACAACATAAAAAGGTAACAATGTCAAAACAAAATACAGGGTGTCCGTATCTCATAAAGCTATTGTGTAGCACTAAGCAAGATGGCATTTTGCGTTGCCATTATGGGTACAGAGTTCTACCTATTCAATGCCTTCCCTCTTCCCAATGTTTATGATAACACAATGTTTCTGGTTTCAACGTATTTCATTCTCTTGTTATTTATTTAACCCTTGTTCCTGTCAATACAAATCAATTTGATGGTCTAGCAGATCAAAGAAAAGGAAATTCAACATTTGTGTTGATGCTCCAAAAGTTTTGCACAGGGAAACAGACGATTTGCCTTTTCTTAGTTTTTTTGCAGAATTCATTATGCACATGCCAAACCCTACAAACCGTTGACAACATTTCTGAACCCAAGTGCAAATTTTAGCTTATGAATAAAAACACACTGCATTTTTGTAAATAGCCATGCCTGTAAAAACCCATGTTTACATAAGAGAATGAAACCTTTGGAACAATATAGTTTGTGTGAAAACAGAAAAATCAAAGAAACAGATCAACAAAAGTTTGAGAAAAATTGGACAAATAATGAGAAAGTTATGAGCATTTGAATATTGCGATCACTAATGCTATGGAGATCCTCACATTGGCAATGTGACAAAGATGTGTAATGTCACTTGTGAACAACTCTTTCCATTACTTTAATGTACATGTATATTTCACTTAAACTGCCTCTTTTATCACATTTATCAGTAGATCATGTGTTCTTTCTAAAGGAGGGCATGTAATACAGATAAAAAAAAATACATCATGGATGAAGAGTTTGTATCACCTTAAGAAAATGCAAAGAGACATTTTGGGGGTATTGATTGATTGATCGCATTTATTCTTTAGAGTCCATCAAAAGGAAAGTTGTTCACATGTGACATCACACATCCTTGTCGCATTGGGAGGATCTCCATAGCATTAGTGATTGCAATATTCAAATGCTCATAACTTTCTCATTATTTGTCCGATTTTTCTCAAACTTTCTTTGTTCCTATTCTTTGATTTTTCTGTTTCGACACAAGCCTATTTGTTCCAAAGGTTTCATTCCCCTTTAAGTACACATACATGTAACATGGAACCTTGTACAATAGAGTTGCCACTGTATTAACAGATATAAAGGGAATCTTGATAAGTAATGTAATCAATACAGATATCATTCCACTTGAAGAGACAAGTTATCCATTTGATGTATTTTTCCCATCATAATTCATGAAGCAAGACAGATTGGTAAGATTCATACATTTGAGGTTGCGATCATAACGTCTGGGATCAGGAAATCAGACATGAAAAATTTCTGCAAAACGATAGGGCTTGAGTGTCACAAAAGTCAAAGGTTTTAAAGATAGAGATGATTAATGGTTGATACTGGGTTTACACCTGCATGGTGTGAGATTTCCAGTGGGAACTTTTATCTGTGAGCATTTTCACAAATTCTCCATTATACAGTATGATTTCTTGAATCAAATTATCAATGACTATTGTTATAAGCTACACAAATCCTTACTTCTGATTTTCATTGAAAATCACTTTGGCCGAATTCACAAAGGTGGTTTTGAAAACCTACGGTTGAATCCATGGTTTATGTAGATTTCCTGTATAAATTACGCTTAATTTAGCGCGTATCTGGAGCATGTATAAAACATGTCCAATGCTGATGTGCGCTTTTGTCACAGAGCGCCAAATTGACACCTGTTACATGAAGCATGGTCAGATACGCTTTTTTATTCATTAGTCCACTGTTTGAAGAGTGGACTCATGAATAAATTAGCGTGGATAACCACGGCAGCTAGCGTCAATTTGGCGCACTGTAACAAAAGCGCGTATCAGCATTGGACATTTTTTTTAATATACGCATTAAATAAGCATAATTTATACAGAAAATCTGCATAATCCATGGACTCAACCATGGGTTTCAAAACCACCTTTGTGAATTCGGGCCTTTTCGTTTCATGATACAATCCCCTGGCTTAACCAGGTTCTAAAAATAAATTCCACACTTGGCAGCTGTAAGCATCTCTTACTGAGGAAGCTTACGCATGGTGAAGAATCCGAAGGTGACTCAGTACTTTTTGCCGCAACATGAGAGTTCCATCAATAAACATGTTGATCTGTTCTCACTGAAAGACCTTAAACAACTTTCATTGGCAGAAGTTATACCAGTAGTTGGGAAGTTCCACAAAACCATCCGTAAATTGCTACCAAACTTGATGTCATATTTATTATCATAGGGACAAATGGATTCGCATCCATTGACACATTTCCAGTTAATGGGTTTTCAGTGAGTTTATGAAACTAGACCTGTTTGCATACATTTCCGGTTGTTCTTACATGTACATGGCATAGCAACAAGTACAGTGTAAAAAGACTTCAGTAATTGATCCATTCATACCAGGTTATTGAAATACCTTGTTGCTAACGCATGTCCCTAAAACTAAATATTTGTAAATGTCATGAACAGGTCTTTGATGGTTTTGTGAAATTATACCATATTCCATCCAATGACGGTCAGAAGGACTTCAATGCAGCAGCAGGAAAAGAAAGTCTCTTGCATACCAAGCTTACAAGCACTTCTTCAACGTTGCCTCACATCAAGAAATTTGCCAGTGTTATTTATGAATCTGCTTCATATGCCATAGACCATCGTTGAGATAGTGGATGTTATCAATCCCAATTCCCTTGTTGACGTTCATTCTGAATGGATGAATGAAAGAACACATCACAAAGTTATGCAATATTAAACAATATCAAAATTAAAAATGAAAGCACAATTATTGCACCATACAAATGTGGGAACTGTACAATTTTTCTCTCTCTGTATCATATCAAATTAATATGAGAGATGCCAAGTAGCCAAGTTTTGTTTTCCTCTTCCAGTGTGGGTACTGCTTCCAGGTGATGAAGATTCACATTCTACATACACACATTATTTCAGTATGTCTGTGTATGTCCTGCAGGTTGCTTGTCTCTTTGAACATATTTTCTTCCTTGTTTAATATCTTTTCATTGTTTGTACTTGTTAATATATTTATACATGTATTTGTTACTCGTATGCAGGGCCCCCAAGAAAAACAGTGCTTAGTCCACTGATGGGGTTACCCTGGGTACACAAAACAAAATACATAAGTAAAAATAAATAAATTTGAATACAAGGCAAACACTGCTTGTCCCCATACGAAAAATCCTGAATCTCACCGAAAAAAAATGTTCAGAGTTTTTGCATTTACTGCATTGATTTCAAAGTCAATCAATTTTTAAAAGTGGAATTACTACATAAAATGTGTGTTATACTCTACATCCTTTCTGAATAAAAAAATGTCCAAGGTTAATAAAATTTCTTTAAAGATTGAATTTCAAAGTAAATCACAATGAATTACCACCAACTTACATTTCTTCAGAAGACATCTTCATTAATCCTATTGCAAGGGCATGTGTCTTGCCTTCAGCCATTATTGCCTAAAAGCACAAATTGTGTTAAGGAAATTAAATATACAAGATTTATCAGAGCTAACTGATATAACTACATGTAGTTGCCTTTGAAGGAAGTACACATTAATATTGTATTCAATCATACACTCTCCAATAATGTACAACACATGAAATTAATAATATTTAATGAAAAGAACATCAATGAACACATAGACTTCACTTAAGTGCTTTGCAACCCTGATTATCAGTAAGTGCATTTGCCAGTATGCTTAAAAGTTCTCGCCAAGGGGTACAAGTGAGATACACAGTCCATAAAACATGATGATACTACTTGTAGTTTAACAAATTTCAAAATATATTCTCCTTTACATGTACAACCACATTTTTCACAAGCATTCACCTTTCACCTATGGCCAAAAGCTCAATTTCTTACATGTAATTGTATGTTTATCATATTCACAATCCATTTTTTATATGAAAAATTACATTTTGCATTATTTTTTGAGTGGCTCATCTACGGAAAGTGAAAAGGGCAAGCGCTGATATTGCACCCATTCCAAACTTTTGCGGGTTGCTTCTTTTTCTCATCACAATTATAATTCAAGGTCCCCCTTTTCATACAATATGGCCCTAAAAGCACTGGTCTCCCAGCAAGATGAATAGAAACATATACCACTGTAATAGTTAAATCTTGAATAGTAAGAGAATAGAAATTAAAGGATACAACAATTTTGTCTTTTTCAGATGGAGCTAGTTTAGCCCCTGGAGATGTAAGACCCGGACACATAATGTTAGCACCGCTCAGTACAAAACGAATAGCTCCTTTATCTACTTGCTGCCATGGTAGTATCGTTGGATCTGTATTTAAAAAAGTGGGATAATTCATTTCATTTTGATATTACATTACATTAGTCAGATTTAAAGTTACAACCACAATTTGTACAGAACTGATTAAAAAAGTGCCAATGTCATGATTCTACAAATGTTGGGTTACATGTATGCATCTCAAAATCAATATTATAAAGAGTGATCGGTAATTGTAAAAAAAATCAAATTTTAGAAGGCAAATGAAGAATCTACAATAAGTATCGGTCATACATGTTCATGTAATTGTAAAGGACAGGGGGATTTTTTTTCTTCAGAAAACTGCAGATTTGCATCTAGGATCCATTGTCACTATATCATAAAAGTCAGCAATCTAATTACAAACAGAAAGATAAACATGGAGCTCTTTCTTTTTCACGAGAGCGTTAACATAGTAGAAATATCTGGTATATTTCAATGGAAAACTAATAAAGCATGTAATTACAATTTCTTATTTCAAAAATTAGCATTCCATAAAGGATTTCTTTAAAGCATGAGACTGTCAGACAAAATATACCCACAATTACTTATATTTGAATAGATAGGGGAGACCAGGGTTAGTTGGAACATGGGGTAAGTACCGTAAGTTGAAACAATGTAATTTTCTTTAACGCCTGTAAAATAAATTCATGCAATACTGCCCTCAATTTATTGCGATTATAATTCAACACTGTTGTATTATTAATAGCAATAAATTGAGGGCAGTATTGCATGAATTTATTTTACAGGCTTTAAAGAAAATTACAATGTTTCAACTTACCCCATGTTCCAGCTAACCCCGGTCTCCCCTACAGAATTAGTTCTCTTTTCAACATCATGCATACTCCACACTGTATATAAGTTGGAGAATAACAACAATTAAGAGGGACACACTTTTCTTGACCTTTTTAGAATAATCATTTTAAGGATAAAGAGCAGGTCAAAATAATAAATTATACACATAAAACTAACACAGTAATAAACAATCCAAGGATGATAATGTTTTGAAGGCTGCCAAACTGAGGAACTTACATTTATGTAATAACTTGAGACAAGGCATGTAGGGTCCATCTCGTTGCTTGAAGAAAACTGGTTCGCCTCCAACGGCGATGATCTCTATCCTCTCATGGCTTCAAATAAAATTCAAGTGGTGAAAGAGAGAAACAAGAGATTGAGTATCAATATGCCATATAGACTCACTAATCTAGTGGAAGTAATGGAGGCATGTCTTTTGGATTCCTTTTAATTATTGGTTGGTTAAAACCATTCTTGTTAAAGCGCATGTGGCCTTAGCATTAAATTCAGAAGTACATTGTGGTACACTGTATATTGAGTCTTACCCCTGCAATTCCCTGGACAACAAATCCTACCTGGGCTGTTTTGAGGTGTTTTTTATCATTATTGGCATCCATTTTAAAACTTCTTTGGGAAATAAGATTCTATAGTCTCTGGAGCTTTGATCCATCTCACAGATTGAAAAACAGGATCTAGTATGTACAGGCAGATACAGGTAGAGTGAAAAAAAAAGTTCTTGGGAACTGCTTTGATGAATATCTACTGAACCAGTATGAATTGTACATGTATGCAGCACAATACATAAAAAGCATTCTATTTTCATCGTGAACCTAATGTAGCTTATCTATCCTTTGGCAGTGCCACATTTGTGCTGGATCGCTGGTACATACCGTACATTATATGGCCATTGGCCAGACAGTGTGCTTACTTTATCGCAGCTGGTGTGTATCACAAGCTGCTCCAAGTAGTAGCCAGCTAGCTCATGTAGTGGTGTGCAGTGTACAGCTTTCATGATATTAATGGTTGTGTCAGAACAGGCCATGCGATCATTGCCTCTACGCTCTATTAATCAGGGTGCTACATATGAACTTGCCCAATTGCCCAGGGCAAGTAAAAGTTAGAGTCGGGCAAGTGTCTTGAAGTAAAGACCAAAACTACTTGCCTGAATTGGGCAAGCAAAAGAGACAAAGGTCAATGGTTTATAAAACCGCAAAACTTTCTTTTGAAGAGGTAAAACTTTTTTTTCAAGGTTTTTTTCAAGCTAGTGAAATATATTTTTGGGCAAGTATATTCCAACTATTTAAAAATTTACTTGCCTGACCGGGCAAGTGCTTCTAAAAAGTTATGTAGCACCCTGCATTAATGCATGCGAATGGCTTCTCAGTGAAACTAAGTACCCAGAGAAAGTGAAATTGAGGTCTACAAAAGGGGGTTGTCAAAACAGCACATCCCCATTTCACATGAGCACCTCCCCCACAAAGAGAGCATGGCAAGGATTAAGCACCTGCTTAAAACTGAACAAGCATCCAAACATAGTGGCTGAGCTATGCACAAAAATCCAGTCCAGTTCAAGACAAGCAATAGTACAATAATAACTTGTAAATGCCAGAAACAGAACTTTTTTAGGCATTTAAACTCCACAAACCTTTTCTGACTTTTCACATCCCCTCAGCCAGGCAAAGCATGAAAGAATGTATACATTCCACTGGCTCCTGCTTTTCTGACCCCCCCCCCATACAAAGTTATTTCAAGGGTTACTTCCAGTAAATCATCAATAAATGTTTGGGATTCCCTTGTTAAGAAATCCTTACACTTACCACTTAACAAGATTATATGATTCCTTCTTTGGTAGAATTTGATCTTGAAATTCTCCTAACCCTGGATAATCTTCAACCAGCCGAGCTCGAACCCCACGTATAGCTGATGACTTCATTTGTGTCACACCTGACACATTTTCTTTTGCAACAAACCTGCAAGAAATAGAGAAAAATACACAGGCTCGACACGTTTTTTATTAATAACTTGGAATCACATTTGTTTACATTTCAACATGGTCCTACTTACAAGAGTGTCTTGGCTCCATGATGAAAATATCAATATCATATCATACTAAAAATTTCATCAAGAGAGTCCCCTTGGCTAGGTACAGGTACTTGGATATATAATAATAGCGGCATACTTAACCAGGGTAGCCACTGTTCTTCTAGCGGGCCCTGCTATTATTACCCAGCTAAGCTAAGCTACTGATTCAGGTGCACACAGCTTTTTGAGGAATTATTTCATGCCGGTACCCATTTACCTCACCTGGGTTGAGCGCAGCATAGTGTGGATAAATTTCTTGCTGAAGGAAATTACACCACTCTTCATTTTGCATGCTTAGACTTGACCTAACTAGAATAGATTCTAAAAGTAATAAATAGGCCTACATGTAGATCTAAATAAGAATTTATTCCATGGACATGCATTGATAGTATCCGAATTGTCTCTCCTTGTAGAAGCTTATAATTCATCAAATGCCTTAGATTTCTTTCTCATTTAATATCTCACAATTTTTGGAATGTATCTTGAATTCTTGATTGATTACTTGATTTTCTAATACTTTGCAGTATATATGTTCCAATCATAACTGAAAGTCTATGTTTCACCTTCATAGAATTATTCACCATTCCCTATACCGTGTATAGCTCTTAACTTTATAATTCATTAACCCTGGACTATCACACAGCTCATGAATATCGATGATTTTAACATACAGAGCGCGATTAATGTGCAATTTCCACTTCTGTGATTGGCTAATGCTTAGCCCCACTTTTCCTTAGCCCAATTTCGTTTCACACTGCATCTCTTAGCACCGCAATTGTTGTGCTAGCACCACAATAAGTCGGCTAACCCTGCTTTTTTGCAGGGCCAGATACATGTAGTACCGTACTATTTACCACTTTGCTAAAACAAGTGTGAAAACGAAGTGGGCTAAGCTTAACCCCAGGAAATTGGTGGGGCTAACCCCCCCCAGCCCCACCAATGTCATGGGGTTAAAGAAAAAAAGTGCAGTGTGAAAAGCATATGAGGCTTTTTTCGTTGATTATGCTTTGGCTATGAATCTTGATTATCTGATATTCTGATTGGGTTATAGTTACACATTAACATGATCAATGTATTGTCATGTATTCTAATTTATTTCAAACCTTAAGTTAAAATTCAAACCAATTGACCAACCACAATTTTTATAATTGATGAACGATTATGCTCACTTTAATTTAATTTGTATTAAGTCCAGGGGTGGTATTCTGAAAACGTTCTTATCTTTGTTCTTATCTCAATGAGATAAGAAGACGCTAAAATCATTGCAAATCGGTATTCTGAAAATCTTCTTAACGCGTTCTTATCTCTGTAAGGACTGCCTCCTTCTTATCTTCAACACGCCCATTTTTAAGATATTACCAATCAAAATGCGCTTTATATTGGCAGTTTAACCAATAGAAGCGTTCCTTATTTGTGAAGAGAATATCATGGGCGCTGCGCGTACACTGTTTCTGGCGCATTGCGCGAATAGGCATTTTATACGCAATGACTGATTATTATTTCGAGACACGTGCACAAAATAAAAAAAGAAAGTAAAGAAAAGGGTAAAGAAAGCAGTTACGAATAAGAATAAAACAGGAAGAAAGAAAGTAAGTAGGTCAGTAAGAAGACAGAAAAGGGTCAGAATGAAGCAGAAATTTAAAAAATAAAAGGATCAAAGCAGAAAACAATGAAAGAAAGAAAAGGTAAACGAAAGAAAGCAAGAAAAAGAACTTAAAAGAAAAAAAAAGAAATAAAAAAGGAAAGAATACAAGAAAGAAAAAGGAGGAATAAATAGAATGATAATCAATGATAAAAATAGGAATAAAAAATTGAAGGAAAAATAAAGAAGGAAATTAAAGGAAAGAAACTTAATAAAGGAACAAAAACGAAAAAGGACAAATTAAAAAGGATAAAATAAAGGAATAAAGAAAAAAAAAGTTAGAAAAAACGAATGAAAAAAAGTAAGAAAAGGAATGAATAAAAACATGTAAAAAGTGAAGGAAGAGAGAAAAGGGGAAAATGAAACAAAGAAATAAAGAAAGAGAGGGAGAGAAAGAAAGAAAGAGATAAGAGAGAGAAGATAAAAGATGAAAGGAAAATTAAAGCAAAATTGAAAACTAAGTAAAGATAAAAAGAAAGGTAAATTCAAAGAAGGAAAGAAACAGAAGGGGAAAATAAAAAGGCAGGAAAATGAAGAATGAATGAAAAAAAAGAAAGAATTTAATGGAAAGAATAAAGAAAAAGATTTTAGAAATTAATAGAAAAGTAAATAAAGAACAAACGAAATGAGAATGAGCAAAAAAAATAAATTAGAATAAAGTAGGCCGAAAGAAGGCACACATTTAGTGTCATAAAGCAGAAATAAAAAGAATGAAAAAAGAGCAAATGAACGAGCGAAAAAAAAAAAAAAAGAACCCCAAAAATAAAATGAAAGAAATTATAAGAGAAAGAAAAACAGAAAAAAAAGAATGAGGGGAAAAAATAGAAAATTAAGAGAAGGAAAAAAGAAAGAAAAAGGGAACATATAGAATGAAGAAATAAAAAACAAATATAAAGAGGAAAGAATGAATGAAAGATAGAAAAAGAATGAATAAATAAAAAGTTAACAAAAAATAAAGTGAAGGATGAAAGGAAAAGAAAAACAGAAAGATTGAGAGAAAAGGGGAAAGAAAAAAACTAAAACTTAGTAAAGAAAAAAATCGAAAAGGGAAAATAAAAAAGGACCCCTCGGTAGACCAGCAGCACCATGATTGATGCTGCTGTGTATAGGCCCATCCTCCCGTTTTTCATTTATCAATTCACATGTATCATTTTATATGTATTGTTATTTGTTTTAACGGAAATAAATTAAATTTAAAAGAAAAAGAAAGAATAGACAAAATAACGCAAAAGAAAAATAAGGAAATTAAAAGATTTAAAAGAATAAAACAAAATGAAGAATGAAAGAAAGGAAAAAAGACAATCAGAAAGAAAGGAAGAAAAAGTGAAAATAAATAAATGAAATAAAGAAAGACAGAACGAAAGGAAGAAAGAAAGAAAAGAAATAAAGAAAGAAAAGAAAGAAAGAAGGGATAGAAAAGATAGACAGGCAAAATAAAGGGTGAATGAAAGAAAGGGTGGGAGGAATACTTGTTACTACCAGTGGCCATCGATTTTTAGCAAGAAAGAATGCGGACATCCCGAGATGTGATAACCCTCTATAGCTTTCTTAAATATTATCATAAATATCGTAAAGAGATAAGAAAGAAAAAAGATAAGAACGTTTTCAGAATACCACTTATCTTCATTTTATTCTTATCTTTTAGCGCGCTTTTGTATCATATGCGCGAATTATAAATTTACGCGCTCAGCATTGGATGGAAAGCAAGATAAGAACAAAAGATAAGAACGTTTTCAGAATACCACTTATCTTCATTTTATTCTTATCTTTTAGCGCGCTTTTGTATCATATGCGCGAATTATAAATTTACGCGCTCAGCATTGGATGGAAAGCAAGATAAGAACAAAAGATAAGAACGTTTTCAGAATACCACTTATCTTCATTTTGTTCTTATCTTTTAGCGCGCTTTTGTATCATATGCGCGAATTATAAATTTACGCGCTCAGCATTGGATGGAAAGCAAGATAAGAACAAAAGATAAGAAAAAGATAAGAACGTTTTCAGAATACCAATTTGAGAACTTGACGTAGATAAAAACAAAATTAAGATAAGAACGCTTTCAGAATACCGCCCCAGTTCTTTTTATTTATTTTCCTGAAATAAAGTATCGATGAGCTGGCATCGTCAGGGATATTTTGCATTGTTAACCCCCTAATGGCGGCTGCACAATCGCGAAAAAAATCCTCGGAACAGACGGCTGCCAGCTGTCTGGTACTAACGGAGCCTCCTTGATTACCATCGGGGTAGACTAGGGGCATCTTGCTCAGTCGCTCCGCTGAACTGGAGCTAGTATGGTACCGGTATGGCAAGCTGTTCGATTTTTCAATTTTTAAGGCATTCACATGAATAAACAATCATTCCAAAAGTCTGTTGTGGATGAATAGGAAGATAAGTATGACATAAATAACAGAAATACTCACTTTTTGAACATCTTCACCTAGAAAAGCTCATTAAACATTAAACACTAAAGTAAACTGAGCAAAATGACTCTCGGCTCGAGTCTCGTGTCAGTTTAAGAGTTTTTCGGCCGGCCGGCCGGCCGGTACCGTATGTAGGCCGCGCCGGCGCCGGCCATAATGCGCGCGCCAGGCAGCGCAGGCTACATAGAGCTAAAGTTATACAGTGCGTCCCAGAAAAAACGAAACCGAGATTTAGCGATCATTTATCATTAATCATAAATAAAATAAACAAATGGCCTACCAATTTAAAGCTTAGAATCTCCTCTTTCATCTGATATTACTTAGATTATTTCTCATTCACGCATGAGTGAGCAAATGCAATTTGAAGAAAGGATATCAAAAACTCATTTGGAGGGGTACGTATCTGAGTTTTAAAAAGAAAACCACATTTTTGAAAAAATTTCAATATCTGCTCTTTAATTTGATACCTAAATTACAGAAAATGGTCAAGAAATAACAAAGTTCTGGTCATTTGAAATAAGGCTTGAATTTCAATAATTTCATAAAATGTAGACGTACATTAAAGCTCGTTATCTCAAGATTCACATTTTGAAGAGCACGTAGAATTTGTATCAATGAAATGGTGTTTTCACCGGTTAAGCTCTCGCAATCATGGTGAACAAAAGATTTAATGCATGTTTTTGACACCCTTTTCACGTTACGTACGTAACGCGCCCTATCGTGAAAAGGACATCCTTTTTACGTGTTTTTTTGGTCGCGCATGGTATCCACTCGTCAATGTAAGTGCCCCCCCCCCCCCCCCGGTATGGAACTTTCAAAGTTGAGGGTTTTGTGATGAATTATAATGATCAATTGTGATCGGATTGATATTTGAGAAATTTCATGCGTTATTGAATTGAAATTTGATCATGAATTGCATTTTTAAGTGCATCATTACGTGAATCCTGTGTTTAAAAAATACCCCACCAGCTTATAACACAGGAACCCCATTGCCCTGCGTGTTATGTCAATGGGAGGTCAGGTGGGGAATCTGAAACCCCAATTTCAGATTTTGGGAGAGCTTCAATTCTCTCGTTTAAACTGGGGTGGGGTTCATTTGACTGCTGATAAGGCCTTGCGTGTAAGTCAATGGGAACTCAAGTGGGGTATCGACACCCCATTTTCAGTTTTTGGGGAAAGTTAAGTTTTTCTCGTTTAAACTGGGGTGGGGTCGACTGCAGCTGCTGATAAGAGCTGAACAAACACCGCGCTGGAAACCGCAACATCTCTCTCTCCCTCTCTCTCTCCCTCTGCCTGGCCGTATGAAGGTCACTTCTCCTTGGGGGAAGGTGGATTATCTGGGAGAGTGTGTGGTTGTTTACTTAAGGATTACCATTCCTGCTGATATCGGGATGGGGCAGTGAGAGAAGCTTGGAATTTGAAATTGGGGTGTCAGAGGAGATCTGTTTTTAAACACAAATTTTCGTAATGTTATTTTGACTTAAATATCATGTGGTATGTGGATCTCGGCAATGTGTTCATGAGAGTCAGGACGATAGGTGGAAAGATAGGACTTGAGTAGGTGATTAAGTACGTTGATGGGATGGGAACATTGAGCAACCTCTCCCTCCATCTCTACCCCCCCCCCCCCCACTTCTCTCCTCGTTAGAGAGGGAGCTTTGCTAGGCTGGGCAGGAATTGACCTTACAGTTTTTGAGTGGTTAGTCCTTTGGAACTTATAAAGCTAAGGGTGTAATGCTAAATTAATGAGTGAGATAAGTTTTGGTTTCTTAGGTAAATTTCATGAGTTACTAAATTGAAATTTAATGCATGAGTGAACAGGAATCGTAATTTTAGTGTAGTATATTCATCTTGTGGACCTCAGCAGTGTGTTCGTAAAAGTCAGAGTAATGTGATGGTACTTGTTTCAGCAAGAGGGCGAGATAGACTTGGGTAAAAAGGCATATTCCTCGTCCTTTTACAAATTATAAGTCATATGACCCCCCCCCCTCCACCTCCATGTCCCAGGCTCCTCTCTCTCTCTTCTTTCTCATTTCCTGGATTGTAGCCTATTCAAAATTTAACTGTCAAGTGACCGGTGGCTGATGGTCAGGTTTTTTTTTCATTGAATGATTACCAAGAAATTGACTGATTATGATGATTTATTAAACAATTCATTGAAAAAATGATTGTTTCATTGATCACATTGCATATTGAATGACTTATTGATAAATTGAATGACTTATTGATAAATTGTCGATTAAAATGATTGATAGGAAAAAGTTGATACCCCAATTCAGAATTGATCATTAAATCAACATTCTGCTCTGGACTTCACGCGTACATGACAGTAGCAATCAGTCTCTCAACAGGAGGGGAGGGCGGGATACTTGTTGAAATGTTCTGTTGCTCCTTATTCCATCAACCTTGTTCTCCCACTGAAGTCCCATCTCACCCCCTGCAGACTCCAATGAACCTATTGCTGGGAACACAAGATACAGTTGAAATGCTGGCTGCCCGAGTCGACTTTCTACAAATTAGGATACCTGGTTGCCCCGGCTAGGCCGTCGTGATATGCCTGGTGGCCCCTTGAAAAAAAAAATATTTTTTATAATTGAAAAATGCTTGAAATAGCCCATATTCCTTTAATTTTGTGAATTTGAGCCCCCAAAATGTGCATTCGCCGGGTCAAACTAGTGTTTATCTGGTTGCCCGAGTCAAGTTCTACAAGTTAGGATACCTAGTTGCCTCGGTTAGGCCGTCATGATATGCCGGGGAGGGGGCCTTGAAAATATCTTAAATATCTTAATTAAAAAATGCTTAAAATAGCCCTATATTCCTTTAATTTTGTTAATTTGAGCCCCCTAAATGTGCATGCGTCGGGTCAAGCTAGTGTTTATATGGTTGCCCGAGTCGAGTTCTTCAAGTTAAGAAACCTTTTTACCCCGGCTAGTAATAAAAAATGCTTGAAATAGCCTATTATTCCTTTCATTTGGTTAATTTGGTCCACCCATAGGCGGCGGAAGCGGGGGGACGGGGGGGACGTGTCCCCCCCTAAATTTTAGGTCCCCCCCTAAATTTTGTTTTGATAACTTTTTTTTTTTTTTTTTTTTTTTTTTTTTTTTTTTTTGCTTGTCAATTTTTTTTCCTGCGTCCCCCCCTTAAATTCACGTGGACCCCCTTGACACGTGTGTTGTCCCCCCCTAAAATTTAGGTTGATGACCTTTTTTTTTTTTTTTTTTTTTTGCTTCTCAAAAATTTTTGGGGCGCTTGTCCTATTTTTACATGTGTCCATCCCAAAATTTCAGGTGGACACCCCCTTAATTTATTGGCTTCCGCCGCCAATGGGTCCACCTAAATGTGTATGCATATGCACGGGGTCAAACTAGTGTTTATCTGGTTGCCCGAGTCGAGTTTTACAAGTTAAGATACCTGGCTACCCCGGCTAAGCCGTCGGGATATCCCTGGGGCCCTTGAAAAAATAAATAAATAAAAAATTATATGCCCTTCAATTCACTGAAGTTGGTCCCGTACTTGGGCAAGCCAGTGTTTTTATGGTCGCCCTGTTTACCCCCCTAGTTAGCTTTCAAAACATTTAAGTTTTGAATATCGAATATTGGCCCAGCTTCACACGCGTTCGAATCTCGAACCTGAGTATCAAACCAACTTCACAGTTTGAATATCGAATATCGAATATCCAACCAACTTCCTGCCGGTCAGGTCTCCACACAGTAACGACGGCCGTTGGTGTATATTAGAGCACCTACATAAATACCCTTTTTACACAGGCTAAAATTTCCTTAACCCCGATATAGGTGGGGCTAAATTGCTATTTAGCCCCACCTATAGTACGGGGTTAAGCTTAGCCCACTTTCTTTTTACACAGCATTTTTGCAAAATGGGCTAACCCCACCTTTAGTACGGGATTATTTGGCCCTGCAAAAAAGCAGGGTTATCCCAGCAATTGCGGTGCTAAGAGCGATAGTACGGGGTTAAGATCGCTAGTGTAAAACGAAAGTGGGCTAAGCTTAACCCCGTACTATAGGTGGGGCTAAATTGCCATTTAGCCCCACCTATAGTACGGGGTTAAGGAAATTTTAGCGTGTGTAAAAAGTGTACGAGTGAAGTACTTGTACTAAGAATGATCGACAAAAACCACTAGTCCGGGGTTAGTGAGTTTCGTGTGTGAAAAGCAATCATTCCTAGCAATAACAATTTGGCATATGTGAAAAGGAAAAAAAATAGTACGGGGTTAAGGATAGAAGGGGTTAGCGATAGTCCGGGGCTAAGAAAATCCTGTGTAAAAAGGGTAAAAGAGTACCTACAGTGTATATACCTATATAGCGCCATCTTAACGTCATCGATGCCCAATCTTTGGAAAAATCGATCTCGTTATTACTTCGAGCCATATTGAAAGTATAAAAAAAAGTATTGTAGACCTAACAGCCAGATACAGATAGATTATTGAATTTACTTTTCCCCATCCCAATGTCCTCTGACAAAACCCTGACCATCAACTGAAAGATTGAAAGAAAAAAATAGATTCAAAAAATCTTTCACTGCAGGTAGAGAAATAAGAAAATAACCCCCACAAACAAGGTTTACAGGATTGAAAGGGAACAGATGGTAATGCCCCCATCACATCAGATAAGTGCCTACAGAGAAACGAAATACAGATAGAATCATGGTAGGGTCCATGATAGAATAAATGCTGATTGAAGGACAGATCGATTGTTAGGCCATGTAGGGTCCGTGGTTAGGCATAGGCCCTCTCTATAATACCCCTATAAGCACGGGAGCACGGTTTTGCTGATCCAGTCGTGCAACAAGCCGATCAACAAGATGTTGTTGTCACCCAGGGGGCCACTTACATTGACGAGTGGATACCATGCGCGATCAAAAAACACGTAAAAAGGATGTCCTTTTCGCGATAGGGCACGTTACGTACGTAACGTGATAAGGGTGTCACTAACACAAAAATAATGAAAAAAGGGTATCTATTTCGCTAGGAAAATTACGTGTTTAGGGTCGAATTTGCGGGGATGATAAAACAAAATTAAAATGTTTTATAAAGGATGTCCTTTTTGCCCCACCACTTCGTGTTTAGAGCCCGGGGGGGGGGCACTTCCATTCACGAGTGGATACCATGCGCGACCATGGGGTCTCGAAAAGCACCCTAAACACGTACGTAATTTCCATATTCTGAAAATGCACCCCTTAATAAGTATTGGTGTTTGAAACCCTACCCTTAACAAGTATTGGAAACAACACGATACTCTTGGCAAATATTCCCTGAAATGAACCCCTAAACAAGTACATGATTGTTTTATTGTTACGGATCCTTCGGTCGTCGGCTTCACCTTATTTGGTTTAGTACGACCCCACCTTCTACATCTCGCGCAAATCGGACTCTAAACACGAAGTGTTGGGGCAAAAAGGACAGCATCATTTATAAAACATTTTAATTTTGTTTGATCATCCCCGCAAAATCGACCCTAAACACGTAATTTTCCTAGCGAAATAGATACCCTTTTTTCATTATTTTTGTGTTTTTGACACCCTTATCACGTTACGTACGTAACGTGCCCTATCGTGAAAAAGACATCCTTTTTACGTGTTTTTTTGGTCGCGCATGGTATCCACTCGTCAATGTAAGTGCCCCCCCCCCCCGGGGTTTAGAGTCCGATTTATGCGCGAGGTGTAAAAGGTGGGGTCGTACTAAACCAAATATAAAGCCGACGACCGAAGGACCCGTAACAATAAAACATTCCTGTACTTGTTTAGGGGTTCATTTCAGGAAATATTTGCCAAGAGTATCGTTTTGTTTCCAATACTTGTTAAGGGTAGGGTTTCACATGCCAATACTTGTTAAGGGGTGCAATATCAGAATATGGAAATTACGTGTTTAGGGTGCCTTTCGAGACCCCATGGTCGCGCATGGTATCCACTCGTGAATGGAAGTGGCCCCCCGGGTGTTGTCAGTGTTTTAGACTGGGCAAACTACCGGTAGTCAGTTTTTAATATTGTTGCCTTAACATTGAACACCCGATTGAACACGTACAACCAATTGAGTTGAACAGTGTGTCTATAACTTCGAAGGTAAAGAAAGATTCGAGAAAATCGCAGGACAATTAACATCTCCTGCCAAATAAAGAGCCATCCCGAGTCAAGTTTGACTGTGTGTTCTGAGCTGCTTCCAAAGCACGCACTCAGTCACTTTTTTCTTTTCTTTCTTTTGTCCAAGGAGCGCTCAAATATTGACATTTTGGGCCGTGTTTTCATCACTCGTTTTGCAGATTCTATTATGTTACATTGGACACGGGGTTCATTTTGGTTCGAATGCTGAGACTAGTCCAATTACAATGGAGCTATCTGTAATAGCTTCATGGTCCAACTTGCCGACTTCTATATAGAACTATATGCTCACACATTCTTAATGATCTGAAGCAGAATTGTCCAATGTTCTTTTTTTTGCAAGAGGTCTTTCAGACAGTGCACCCAAATACCGATTTCAGAAAATTTTCCTAAAAATCTGGTTGATTGTTCGGTTCATTCGCTTTAACCGCCAAAAATTCAGCCCCCCCCCCTCTATATTTTCTTCATGACATCAAATGCTTAGATATCAAAATTTGCCAAAATTCTCAAGATTGCTAAGATACAATATAAGAGACAATTATGAATTAATTCTAATTAATTAGTTAATTCTAATTTCTTTAGGAAAAAGGCAACATCATTTGACGGATTTGCCAAAATCATTATCAACCAACCAAGGTAACGATCTGACAAGATGCTAAGAACAGAAAGTTCGAGGGAAGGCTGATATTGACAATCAATACAAAATCGCAATCAAATTATATATTGTGAGATTTTATACAGGTTTAATGAAAAATACCATCGGTTCAGTCGAGACCTTAGCTTTGTTGGTTTACGCGTATTTATAAAATGTATCTATTAAGCAGTAAATGCAATTATCATGTGAAGCGGAACCTCCAGCTATATAACTTGACTCTCTCGTCTTGCCTAAGTTCCACCCCTTTTAAAAAAATTCTGTCTACGTCCGTGTTCAAAATATAACTTTTTCCCAAGTGACATATTACACGGTATTCAAGGATGTATACTCTCGGCAGGGATCAAATTTCATACCCTTACTTTTCCTTTTCTGAATATGAAACCCTAAAAAAATGTCCAAAAAGGTTTTACTCATAACCTGGTTTATCTCTCCCCTCTTAATTAGGCTGTTTTCACCCGCAGACATTCGAGATGAACCATAATAATGCACTTACTGACCATTCCCTGATAATGTTTCTACCCCTTTTCTACCAAAGATTGTAGAGCATCGCGAAGCAGAGAACCATAGGCTATGGTCCGAATACTATTTACATCATGGTTCTCGACTGAAACCTTAAAGTTATAAATGGTCATCGCGCCCTTTGCACCAGGGTATATTGTTGTGAGATGAGATGGTGTGCACGCTTCAACGCACTGCTTTTAAACAAATCATAATATCACCCATTCAGTGCATGCAGAGCTCAAAAACGTGCACAACGCAGCAGACTGCTCCTGAACTTACCTCGTCAAATCAATATCGTCTGATCTATTGAACGCTTACATCATCTAAAGAGAAAAGACATAAATCATGGAGTTATCACACGACTCGTATATGGTCGTCGCATTGATAAGTTATATCATCTCAGCCAGAAAGTGGTAAGACAAGATTTATTTTCTGTAATCTCATGTCGAACTCCATTCTATTATAAGTTGTTTGTATCATTTTGCTGGATATTGTAGAGGCTCTTATTCATTCAGACGTATTTAATATATGTAAATGTTTTTGTTGTTCTGCTCTGGAGCGCCTTGACCATCTAATCAAGCCAAGTGCGCTATACAAATCTCATGTAATATTATTATTATTATTATTATTGTTATTGTTATTACTTTTATTATTATCATCATTATTATCATCATGTATAATGACTGTGTAGGCTAATTATGTAGCCCTCGATCAGTGTTGCTGATCACTCCGCCAGTCGTCTGCTATTTACCGCCTTGGCCTGGTCTTCGGGGGGGGGGGGGACACTTCCATTCACGAATGGATACCATGCGCGACCATGGGGTCTCGAAAAGCACCCTAAACACGTATTTTCCATATTCTAAAAATGCGCCCCTTAACAAGTATTGGCGTGTGAAACCCTACCCTGAACAAGTATAGGAAAACAAAACGAGATACTTGGTAAGTATTCCCTAAAATGAACCCCTAAACAAGTACAGCAATATTTTATTGTTATGTCAGGGGTCCGTCGGTCGTCAGTTTTACCTTAACACATCGTTTCGTTTAGTACGGCCCCACCTTCCACACCTCGCGAAAATCGGACTCTAAACACGTAGTGTTGGGGCAAAAAGGACATCCTTTATAAAACATTTTAAGTTTGTTTTATCATCATCGCAAATTTGACCCTAAACACGGAGTTTTCCTACCGAAATAGATACCCTTTTTTCATTATTTTTGTGTTTTTGACACCCTTATCACGTTACGTACGCAACGTGCCCTATCTTGAAAAAGACATCCTTTTTACGTGTTTTTTTTTGGTCGCGCATGTTATCCACTCGTCAATGTAAGTGCCCCCCCCCGGGCCTGCATGGCCTATATATAAGGTGAATTCATAGGCTAGCTCGGGGACTAGCTAGTGATTTGGTATTGATCTTCTGGCATTATTATCTGCTGCATGGTGTGATAATTTAAATACAAAAATACTTCAACTGTTAGTGGGATTATCAAGACCCTCGGCTGGCAGACTCTTCAGCAGAGAAGAAAGATCAGTCGCCTCTCCATGCTGTTCAAAATAAACCTTGCACATTGCCCAATAATAACTCAAAACTTGTCCCACTACCAACTCGCCTGCGTCGTTCTCACAACAGACAGTTCCAACTGATCACCTGTATAGGACTCAGTACAGAAGATCTTCATTCTGGCCTCGCACTGTGAAGGACTGGAACGGGCTACCAGCTGAGGTAATGGATGCTGCAACCCTTGACACATTTGTGACAAGTGTCAGTATGTAAACGGCATCACCAGCAATGTCTTTTTATCTTAATATGTTTCAACAGTACAGTAGGATACCGCAGACTCTTTTTTTCAACTTTGTCACAATAGTCAACACTTTGTGGGCACCAACGGAAAGCAGTGGCGGCGGAAGGCAACAAATTTAGGGGGAGGTCCACCTGAAATTTTGGGATGGACATAGGTAAAAAAAATTGGCAAGCCCCCCCCCCCCAAAAAAAAAGGTTATCAAGCTAAATTTTAGGAGGGACCACCATTTTTTTTTGACAAGCAATAAAAATAAAAAATAAAAAAATAAAAAGGTTATCAACCAAAATTTTAGGGGGGACAAAATCATTTTAGGGGGTACACCTGAATTTAAGGGGGGACGCAGGAAATAGAATTGACAAGCAAAAAAAATATAAAAAAGGTTTTCAACAAAAAAAATTGGGGGGACTGTCCCCCCCCCCCCCCACCTTGGCAAATTTAGGGTGCAGATTATGACGGAAAGACAAGACAAACGATTTTAAAACTTTCGGAATGAATTTGGAAAAGATGGCCTAAACCATTTCGTGTTTGGGTGATGACAGCCTAGGGGATTTAATCTATGATTAAAAAAAATAGGACCTATGACATTAATGATAAGCGTTTTGAGGTGCGCCTTTTGTCTGTATAGTTTCTGTAATAAGACATTGTCCTGTTATTCACAACCCAACAAAATGATAGCAATCAGAGTTTAAACTTGAGCATGATGATGCTCTATTTTCGAATGCGTAAAAGAAAGTGAAAAGAATGCTTTTTGTGACATTGTCGACTCGTTTTGTTTGTTTGTTTGTTGGTTCACTTTGAGATTGTATTTCGGAAAGCTATATTATATAGGACCGTATACACAACATAATATAGTACACCTTCTTAAATAACTGCTGGTATACATTTTCCATGGTTTGTGATGATAGTCCGAATTGCGTCAACGCCGTACTGACTACAGAGATGATATCGATCTAAGTCTGAACTCTCATCTATCTGGATAGCTAGATTAATTTTTATTATCATTATTACCTAGTTTTGGAATAATATCTTCTATTTCCTTCTTTTACCCTCCATTTTCGTCGAAAAACTATACATTAAAAACAATATAGGCTACAGAACTGGAGTAGATAAGAGAGCAGCAATATCACTACCATTTTTTATGGCACTTTTTGTTTCATATTTTATGCGATGCAGGTAACCAAATAAGAAATTACTGGTACCCAAACGCAAAATAATATAACGATAAGAATACGGATGGCTATGGGATTGATGTTATCGAATAGAAATTGTGAAAAGAAAATAGAAAATAATATTGACATGTATAGCCGCGCAATCGTAAGTAGGCATATTGTTTTTAATTCTGCTTATGTATTCACTCGTTTCTTTCTGGTAGCTCGGATTGAAATAAATTGCAGGAACTATTCAACCTTTAGGCCCTATTGTTTTATCGCGGTGGCGAACTAGATTTATCTTCATATTTTTGTGTGCGTGTGTTCATTTTATCAACGATGATATCATGCAATTCTCAACCCTTTTCATGACTGTATCGAGTCGTCCTGTATGTATTTAAAAAAAACTCCTCTGAATGCCATTATACGTCCACTGTGGAAGAAATACATACATGTACATCTCCACTAGAAAAAAATATATAACACCATCTGTATGCATCCAGAAAAAAATAATCGGCGTCCATGTCGGTAGTTGGTATTATATGGTAGTGATTGTATCACCTAAATCGCAATTATTGTTAGAATAGTCAGTAACATAGGTCAATCGTGAAGTATATTGACCTATAATATTCTATTGATGCCTGGAATATATTAAAGCCCTGATCGTACGATGGTTGCATTAGATACCGCTGGATTTGATTCGACCAAGGTCATATACCTGTAGACAGTCAACGCAGAAAATCGAGTCGTAATACAATGAGTGTGTGTTCTGGTGATTAATGGATCAACACAGACAATGGCTTGATGACGAAGCAGTTCCAATCATACCGTTTTGCCCTTTAAAGATATTTGTTCAGTACTTTCTCATCACAAGGGAAGTTATACGAAAGGACTCCATGTAAGACGCCATCATCTTGGTTGCCATGGCAGAGGAGAAAGCGATTACGTTTGCTGTGAAGTTGACCTAGAGGTGCATATTTTCTGCTATCTACGGAAGACATTTCATTGAAGTGTATACATGTAATGGGATGGCGAGATTAAGTGAGTTTTCGCATTGCTACGAAATCTAAAACACAGTAAATGTATTGAAAATGCCCGTCGGCCGCTTGAAGGTCTTTTTTCAAAAATTGTTGAACATCAATTCATCCTCAGTTTTCGAGCTGATGGAAGATTGCAAATTTGACCAGGCGCGGATCCAGTTGGGCACAGGGGGCAGGTGCCCCCCCCCCTGTTGAGAAGAAAAATTAAACTTCGTAATGTAAAAAATGCCATTGAAACCGAGATGTGCCCCCCCCTTGAAATTGTAGACCCCTTTTTTTTTTTTTTTTTTTGGCTTGTCTAAATTTTCCTCTGAAAAAATTGCCTGGACCCGCCCCTGGATGTATCGTTTATCCAAAATCCGGGACGAAACTGCTGTTTTGATTCACCAAAATAATGTCGACAAAGACATATTGGTTGCTAGTTGTCAGCTTGTCATGAAGGGCATTAATTTGATAATACATTTTCTATGCTCTTAAAAGTGTTCTGCGTGACGGTGAGAAAACCCGGTAATAACACGAGAACGTTTTATTACCGAGACTTCGCAATGAACAAAAATCATATTTCATAGGAAGCCATCAGTTTTCTTGTATTTACATCTCAACTATCGGCCCTATATCTTTCTTAGATTTTTTTTTATGATTTATAGATCGTGGTGCAGATAGAGGTTATTTTAAGTAACATCTTAAGCCCACGGATGTCAAATCGGAGAGCAATTAATGTCTGACCCAGCAGTATCAATTCGAAACAATGGCACTTGCGTCTTTAGATATGCCCATAATACTAATATGAATGTCCACTCAAGTTTGTGCGGTCACCTATATCCCGTCGCTTTACTTTGGAATTACATCATCATTATTTCATTATTTTGATGAAGTTATATTTGTGGTAATGTGTATTGTTGATGAAAAAAACCTTCAAAATATGAAAAATCTTATGTTACTTGCTGTTCGGGCCACAGGGTCGTCATGCAATTTTGTTCAGATATTGGAATAAGTCGATCGATGGCATGAACAATCTATTACATATTTTGTGTTAAAAGGATCTTCATTCAAAATTGTTGCGAGTTGGGCGCTATATCTCTTTCACCATCCCTTACTTTAAAAGGGTACTCCAGGCTAAAAATAATTATGTATAAATAAATCGAGTAAACTTTACCTAGCAAAATGCTGAAGATATCATCAAAATCTGTTTTTAAAAAAATAACGAAATTATTGAAATCTAAAATATGGCAATATTTTTTCCAACAGTTTTCTTGGGAAAACAATATTTATTTTTAATAAAAAAAAATTGAACATAGACGAAGACGAAGACGGGGAAGAAGCTTAGGCGGATGGTGCTTGTCTGAAATCATTATCATTACTTTATATTTGCATGCATTTTTGTACTATAAATCTCCCTTATATAATGAAATAAGTTACAACGAATACATCGTAAAATCAGTGGTCAATCCTATGTCTTTACTTCTTGAAGACAAAATTTGAATGAACGTAACTTCATGAAAGAACAAAGGAAGATATTTTGAAGACATTCATAGAACTGTTTCATCATAGTGATGCAAATCTTTAAAATGGAATAAATTTTTTATATTAAATTCTGATCAGATTCCAGTGTTCTGTTCGTCTTATTTATCTATATATGTTCATTAGTATTATTTTCAGCCCGAAGTACCCCTTTAACAAATAATCATATTGAAAACTTTGTTTAACTGATTGAGAAGCACTTGGCCCACCCCGCCCCGCCAGCCTCCTTTATGCGCACATTATGGCTCTTATTTCTTTCAAGACAGTATTGTAACTGTTTATGGGCGGTCAAAAAATTGACGTATTATTACTTTGTTGTGACAAGGTGGATTATCATTATTATCACTTTTAATTGTATATTCTGTGCTTTTCCCATTGTTGGGATATGCGTAACAGGAATTACAGGATATATTACGTTATTTATTGTCGTATTACTGAAGACTAGACAAAAAGCGCACCTAAAATGCTATATATTACTATTTGGAAAATATAGATGTAGGTCTATAGGCCCTAATTTTCAATTCAATTTTATTTTCCAGAACTGGTAAAAAGGATACAAGTGCAAATACAAATGCAACACATCCATGAAAAATGAATGCAAAGAAAAACGCGCAACCGAAAAAGGAGGGGAAAAAATACATAGAAAACTAACAACTACATGGAGGGGGTAACCCCACAAAAGCAAAATATGCTTGTCTGGGTTATCCCTATAACCATAATATCAAATCAAAAAAGGCAGGAAGAGGGTGGTCAGTACAATCTTTCAAATATCAGATTATGAAGAGGGATTTGTTTTCGATAAATATTTTTTGAAGTTCCTTTTGAAACTTTGAAGTGATGATGATTTTTTCTTAAAGAATATCATCTAAATCATTCCAGAGGACTCGACCTCTGTATTCAATACTCTTTTGCCCTTGAGTTGTTTTGAAATAGATACTCTGATACATATTTGAGTTACTGGTATCATAATTATGAATCATTTAAGGCGTACCAATTAGAAAATTGTTGCGGTAATTGACTTTTGGTATATCAAGTTGCTATATATATATATATATATACAGGTCACCTAGTTGATAAATTGTCAATACATTATATTTATTTAAAAAAAACTGAAGTATATGTGCTCTACCTTGTCAATGACTCTCATAACACGCCTTTAATGACGTAGGACTGAGTTTGCAGACTCCTTCGGATATTACATCAGTTGATGCATTAAGTTTACGAACATTATCTTTCCCGAATGTGAATTTAAATTCAGTGAAATAAAAAAGATAAACGTTTTAAAGGCATTATCAAACAATGATTGTTCAAAGGCTGTTGGAGTAGATGACATACACCCCAAGCTTCTTAAACCGTGTAATCTGTCTGCTCCTTTTAGTAGAACCTTTGGTATATTACATTTATACAATATGACATTGCGAACATGTACTATTTTAAGAGATTTAAAGACGGCAAGAATTACTCCAATACACCACATAGAGGAAGATCATAATGATGTCGATAATTTTACACCTATATCTGTTCTATCTGCCTTGTCTAGAGCAATCTACAATCAACTTTACGAATACTTGAATGAAAACAAACTGCTAACGAATTCCCGTTCAAGTTTTAGTCCTTTGCTTGCATTCTACTACTACATGTCTAACTGAAATTATAGACTTTTTTTATAAATGGATCAGGGGCGAATGATATATATTTTGCTCGATTTACGAAAAAATTTGATGTTATAACACACAATTTCATTTTTCGAAAACTGAAGAATGATATTATGGAATTAAGAGTATTGGATGAAAGCATATTTAACAGACAGGAGACAGTTTGTCGTAGTAAATAATTGTATCAGTGTCTCAGTGAAAGTGTAAAACTTAGATCGGGCGTCCCACAGGGATCCATATTGGTTTTTTTTTGTATTTTTATCAAGATTAAATGTTAATTCCAAAATTTGTCTTTATGCAGATGATACTGCTCTGTTCTGTCATGATGTTTTATCTATAAGGAGGTTCAGAAAATCTACAAAGTGATTTTGATGTTATCTGTAACTAGCTCAACCTTAACGGTATATGGATTTGCATCCAGAAAAGACAAAAGTCACGACTTTTGGTCATAGGAGAAGATTGACAAATTATGCTTTAATGATAGAATATAGAAATGCATGATCCCTTAGAAAATATAAATATGATCAAATACTTGGGTGTAACACTCGACTCTGGCATGACTTGGAGGAAACATGTATCTTTATAGTATCATTGTTAAAATATCTCGTACGATATGCTGTGTAACGAGAATCAAACAATTCCTTCCGCTTAGGATTCTTAAGAATTTATATTTTGCCATGATTTTTACTTTGATTATTGCTGTATATCTTGGGGAAGCTGTGGAAAAACAAACAAAATAAGATACAAAAACTGTAGAATAAGTATGCCCGAATAATTTTGAATAAGGACTGTTTTACTCCCCAACATGAATTTTTGTCTAAACTCAAATGGCAAACAGTGGGGGAACGTATCAAATATAAATGTTGTGTTCTCGCTTTCAAAATACAAAACGATTTAGCCCCAGCCTATTTGGGACCACTTATCTGCAGACGTAATGTAACTTATAAAACACGATATTCTGAACAATGTCCCCTTCAAATACCCTGCCCAAGGACGGATTATAAAAGAAAATCTTTTGAATATGTTGCTGCCGTTTCTCCCTTGTGATATACAAAAGTACCATGCATTACAAGAACACTGTAAATCATTAAAATTCTGACTGTCATACATGTAATAACACCGAATAACTTGATGTAGATGTAATGATTCCATGATAATTGTTGATTTCATTCTATATAATGTATTCTGTTTGTGTTTTTATTTTATTATGTTATACATACATTAAATCGTTCAATCGGTCAATAATAACGCAACCATCATTGTAATGAATTTTAGAGACATAGCTTTCTTTTTTTTTGTTCTGCACACCATGACTTTCTACTATCTTTTTTATTATCACAAATTTTCTTGGTATAATAGTCTTGTTTGGCAATTCGAATTATTTTTGTAAGAATATTTTATAATTTTTTTTTGTATAATTTTGTGTGTTTAATTTCTGATGGATTCTTCAAAAACTTCTTATACAAACATAGCTTTTCTTGCATGATCTTAAAATGTCATGCGTAAGCCAGGCCACCTTTTGTGTGTGTGTGTGTATATATATATATATATTAAAGATATTATTTTTTATGAAACTGTTATATGCAATTTTTTTGCCGTTACACTTTATCTCCCGGGATATTTTACTGAAATGATTCCGAAACTCGGAATAACGTGTTTTAGGCATATCATGACATACAGGATCACTTGAAAATTTTGCATGATCTACTCTTTGAGTGCGGGTAAATGTAGGTAGCTGGTCTGATATAATCATCTGCAATCAATATACCACTCTTTTAAAATCCAATCCATATCATAAGTGAAAATGTGGCACAAACTGCACTATTTTTGTAGGTTTTATTGTGGGATAATAAAAAATAGTTTCTATAAGTAAATTCTCATTTCGACTTGTGCTCACGTTTAGTAGATTCAGATTTAAATCTCCAAGTATATAGTTTTGTTTATTTTCATTACACATTTTGGATATCACATCTGTTAATTCTGAAATAAAGCGTTCATCACTAGCTTTGTTTTGGCGGTTTATACACAACAGCAATAACACTATTTTTACCCTTTTTCACGATTTCAACACAGTGAAGCTCTATGATAATATCATTGAATACATCCTATCGATCCTTTACAGTAAACTTTGTTTATGAAGATACCGACTCCAGCACCATCACGAGTCTCTCTGTTTGTTTTATAAAATAAATAGTTAGGTATGTTGACATAGAAATCCAGTCCACCCGAGAGCCATGTTTCAATGACATCAAATTCAATTTTTAACAAGTGTAATTAAGTTAACACAGCTTCATGGTTTTTACTCCAGCTATGGCAGTTCATATGAACTAAAGATAGGTTTCTATAATATTTAATATTGCATTTACAAACCATAATCATTGAGACTGTCTGGGGAATAATATGAATTAAGAATCATTATCATACACTCCATCAATGATTTCATCATCTTTAAATGTTGACTGAGTATTATACTCAAATAAATTTCTAAACTATCTTCTGAAATTCCAGACTGACCAGGTACTACACACCCATCATAAAAAACATACATAAAATATAGTCTTACTTAAAGGGGAATGAAACCTTTGGAACAAATAGGCTTGTGTAGAAACAGAAAAATCAAAGAATAAGAATAAAGAAAGTTTGAGAAAAATCGGACAATAAATGAGAAAGTTATGAGCATTTAAATATTGCAATCACTAATGCTATGGAGATCCTCACATTGGCAATGCGACAAGGATGTGTGATGTCACTGATGAACAAGTTTCCTTTTGGTGGACTATAAAATACCCTCAAAATGTCTTTTTTGCTTTTTTTTATGATGATACAGCCTCTTTATACATGATGTATTTTTAAAAAATATGTATTACATGCCCTCATGTACAGTGGCGTAACTACGGGGGGGCATGGGGGGGCACGTGCCCCCCCAATCGGCTGGCCAAAAAAAAAAAAAAAAAACGGGGAAAGGGAGAAAAGAGGGAGAAAGGAAGGGAAACGTAGTGGGAAAGAAGAAATGATCAATTTTATATTATATCATAATTATGTTATATTACTGTATATTACATAAACTTTTTTTGTAATATCTTTATGAAACATGATTTGCTCAGGGCTCATGTCTTTTTTCGGAATACTATAGTTTTCAAGTATATTAGAGAGATGTGACGTTGTCAAATCCAGTCACCAAATAGGTTTCCTCGCACTTTGAGCTATTATTGTTTTATGTAGTGACATATGCTTCTTTTTCATGACTACTTAAAGTGATCGCCCCATTTTAAGGTCTTAATATAAAACATTTCCTGTCCTTTTTTCTGATCTGAATATCAAAAAGTTTCAGCTCGCGCTTCGCGCTCGCATCAATTGGTTAGTGAAATACGTACTATGGTCTTAGTGAATTCCTACAAACAAGCCTTAGAATGTCCCTCCTCAGGTCTGAATTACTTATATTTTCAGCTCGCGCTTTGTGCTCGCAATATTTCATTAGTGAGATGCGTATAATAATTATGATTACACTGACTACAAAAAGTGCTTCATGTGTTTAGATGTAATTCTCACCAAATCAGCAAGCGCTTGGCACTCGCATTAGATGACTATGGTGAGATATGTATACTCTTAATGGATTCCTTAAAAATAGTTCTCAAAATATCATTTTTTCTTATCTCAATTTCAAAAATTTGCAGCTCGCGCTTCGCGCTCGCATCATTTGGTTAGTGAAATACGTAAGGTCTTAGTTAAACAAGCCTTAGAATGCCCCACTTCAGATCCGAATTTCCTAAATTTCAGCTCGCGTTTCGCGCTCGCAATATTTGATTAGTAAAAATGCGTATGTGAATCATGATTACAATGATTGCAAATGCTTCCTGTGTTTAGATATAATTCTAACAAAATCAGCAAGCGCTTGGCACTCGCTTTAGATGAATATGGTGAGATATGTTAAAGTCCTTAAAATGTCCCTGTTTGGGGTCAATTCAAGCTTGTGCTCGATCGCGCTCGTATTGTTTGTTTAGCGAGACAGGTATGTAACATGATAACAAAAATTTGCTTATAATGTCCCTTCCTAGGTCAAAATGTCAAAAATTTTCAACTCGCGCTTCGCGCTCGCATGATCAGTGAGATACATATCCGTTTAATGGCACTGTCCTTCAAATATCACTATACCTGGCAACTGAGCGCGCTTTGCGCGCTCACTAGGTGACTCAAAATTTTTGATGGTGCCCCCCCAATGCCGTGACCCACGGTACGCCACTGCTCATGTAGAAAGAACACATGATCTATGGATAGATGTGATAAAAGAGGCAATTCAAGTGAAATATATACTAAAGTAATGGGGAGAGTTGTTCATCAGTGACATCACACATCCTTGTCGCATTGCCAATAGGAGGATCTCCATAGCATTAGTGATTGCAATATTTAAATGCTCATAACTTTCTCATTTATTGTCCGATTTTTCTCAAACTTTTGTTGATCTGTTTCTTTGATTTTTTCTGTTTTCACACAAGCTATCTTGTTCCAATGGTTTCATTCTCCTTTAAAGTACATTACCAAAAAAGGAACAATGGTAACAATTCAAGTAAAATGTGTAATAAAGTGTAGACATAGTGCAGAATAAAATACTTTGAATTTGCACCAATCAACCATCAGAAAGATATTGTTTCTATCATTTGTACAAATTAAACAGGTTGATCGAGGGTCTGATATAATTTTTGTCAGATCTTCTCTGCACGTGATGAGCTTTCTCCTGTGATTTCCCGTTCTATTTGGAGTTGACACGAATATTCTTCCATTTGAAGACCATGCACCATTGACTGTTCCTTTTTTCAAGAGATTGTATATGCTTCTTGAAGCATTTCCCTGATCTTTTCTCTTAGGTCTCCTTGAATGGTTATATGCATGTATTCTTTAAATGTCTTCTATTATGTAGCAATACTTGCCTTTTGCGATATGACTGAAGTTTGATTGATAATTGGTCGATCTCATTTCTGCGTTGTAGAAGTGGGGTCTCCCACACGAATTCACTTCCGATCGCTACTTCACACACGAAGGCATCTGTGTACTCGCATTGCTTCTCGATAGGGATGCTCCGGGCTGAAAATATTTTTTTTATATAAATAAATGCACTAAAATGCACAGAGCAAAATGCTGAAAAAAATCATTAAAATCGGATAACAAATAACGAAGTCATTGAATTTTCAAGTTTAGCAATATTTTGTGAAAACAGTTTACGTCATGAATATTCCTTAGATGTGCTGATGATGTCACATCCACATATTCTTTTTTCTCAGTTATGTTATTACATGAAATCATAATTGTTTCATTTTTCATACATGTATAAACGATGTGTCTCCCTTATGATGAAATAACTTGCAGCAATAAATAACTAATGCATTTGGAATAAACTTAATTTCATATAATAAAATACAAAATAAAAAGTGGGGATATGACATCATCAGTCCACTTAGTGAGTATTCATAAAGACATGCCTATATTAACTGTTTCACACAAATAATGCAAATCTTTAAAATTCGATAACTTCGTTATTTGTTATCCAATTTTGATCAAATTTTCAGCATTTTGCTCTTTGAATTTACTCTATTTATTAAAATATACATATCTTCAGCCTAGAGAGCATCCCTTTAAAAACCAAGAATCCACAAGCCGCCTTGAGTACTGTTCTAAGCTGCCAACTTGCCGCTGTAGCTTTGACATTATTTTGAGAGTGGCATCCAGGCATCCAGTTCACTTTGGAAAGGTTTGAATGATAACTCCCTCTCGTTAACACGAGTATTTGAATGGCTTGTAACAATGGATGAAGGAAAAAAAATCATCATGTAATCTTAAAACTACAAACTAGGAAAGGGATGGGTCTTTATAATGCCTTTCTGAAAATTGCCGTAGACTGTATAGGCCTATCTGTTGACAGGGGAACCTGTCCCACCAAGGGCAGATTCGCTTTTGGTTTTACTGTTATGTTTCTGTTAGTTGTAACTCCCGTAGGAACTCGGCAGGACAGCATTTTTTGCTGGTAAACGCCAAGCTGGCATATAACCAATTACCTTTGAAACGTTTCACGTCTAGGTTAAGTAGTCATAGTGGCTGACGTTATATACGACAGATATCACTCTCGGGCCTTTTTATCAGAGTGGAGACAATGGTAGAGTTGGGATTCGAACTCACAACCTTGCGAATATGAGTTCAATGCTCTAACCACTGGACCACACGACCCATTGTTACTGAAATTCGTATCACAACTACTTGCCAAACCACACTGAAATGTCACCAGCAATGTAATCTTGCCCCTTACCATGATAAAGCAAAGATCTTTGAGTATTCTCCTCAGTTTCTCTGTAAATTGTTATGTAGGTTTCCTAATCATCTGCGAGACATGACTACATATATGGCTTCAGAAGTACGCACACGGATTTCATGGCCATGTAGGCGTAGATAGATCATTAATAATGCTTTTTTGTAGCCTCCCCCCTTGACTGATTTATTTTGTCATTGAAAGAAAATACAAGGATTATTAAAGGCGTATATTGTACAGGATATTGAGCGATTGTATATCCCTTACCCCTGCCCCTATTTTTTTGCCCCCCCCTCTATCCCACTCACTTATCTCGCGCGATCCCCTCCCTCTCTAAATCTTTATCCTCTCTCGCTTTCTCCTATCTATTGAAATAAATATATTTTCAAATTTGAGAATAATTATAGAGCAAGAACACAACACACTGTACGCTCTTTTCATGAAATTAGTTGATTTACAGATTGTATTTTGAAAGAAAGACACAATAGATATCCATATTTTGGAATAAGTCCGACCCCTTTTCTTTGATAATTTTGTTTAAGTACTCATTTTTTTTCAATCTCATGTTATAAGAATAACTTCGCTCATCTTCACTATACTGCAAAATCATAGGGTATGGTGGGTGTCCCTGTTTAGCAACATAACAACATGTGTATTGTTGTTCAAGTTTATTTGTGAACGTATAAAAGTGGCACATTTATGATCATCCAAATTGATGAAAAAAGTGGTGTACGAGTAGAAGTCTACTTTCATTGTTACATGAATTCGTCACTACATTCCGATTACATTATATCATAATGATGTTAACCAACTATTGAACAGGATAATTCGAATAAAGAACAAAAATCACTTGTATTCACTGTTTACATTATATTCACTGCTCACTGCTAAATTTCTGGTTTACAAATATGCAACTTTTTATATTTTACAAAACCAATTCACGTATTAGATTGCAAACATGACAAAAGCGGATGTTCACAAGACTGGTTCTTTCGAGCATGTCGAGCAACCGTTGTGAAAATATCTCAGTGCTTGCAAAATATTGCATTTCTAAAGGACCCCCCCCCTATGATCATGATCTTACGAGATGTGACCTTTGTGTCGTCGGTCACAATTTCGTCAGCCCCGTCGTCACCCGTGATTGAATAGTCACGCCACCTAGCTTGTCGACAATAATAGTAACATAACGTCATCACGTGAACAAACACGTGATAGGCTGTGGAATTATGAACTTATTTCATCTGATCATGGAGGTAGAAAGATCTAACCGCGGCTCTTGGTCAAACTGATCTAAGAACATACTGAAATGAATTATTCTTTTATAACTGAAAGAAGTGGCTCCTTAGCGGGAATATTTTTAAATGTTCATTGTTCACCATTCCGTAAAATGCTGTTATTTAACACAGTTTTCGATCTAGATTCCTATGTCAATGATGGGGCTACGGTGAGGTCTTAGAGATATATTATACTAGTTTATATCTCTATGGGCGAGGTACAGTATATCGTACTGGTGAAAGTCAAGCCAATCCATACGTACGATATGAATTGAGTAGACTGAAGAATGTTACATGCAACAAACCGCCATTATGTTTATTATTGACACGGTTGGGGTTCCCAAGATGATGATATTTTTATCTGATTGTCGCAGGGCCGGGCGACGCAGGGGTGTTTCGATAGAAGAGGGGAGCAAAACGACTTGAAGTGTTTTTATTTACATAAATACAAAAGGCTCCCTTTTTCATGCTGTTATTTCTTCCTCCCCCTTTTTTTCTCCTTTCCACTGCTGTAAAATAAACGGGGGCGGTACGTCGCCCCTGTCCCGTGGCACCACGTACCACTTGATTGTAGGAACAACCGGCCTGTCTTTGTCAAAGGTCTACGTCACAATCTAGTGAAAGGCAGGGAAAATCTAACTTGCATATGGAACCAGGGGCGTCGCTAGGCCTTTTTCATTTTTTTTTTTGGGGGGGTGAAGAGCCCATAATTACCGACAATTATTGGTACCGACGTCCGACGACCATGAGTCATGGTAGAGTTCCTATTCTCCTCAGCCACATTTTATTTCATCATACCCAGGGGCAGATCCAGCTTTCATCAATAGGAGTGGCCGGAAAAATTCACATTTTCCCAGTCGCGGCCGCCAAAATCCAATTCTTCTTACTTGTTTAGATGTTCGTCCTAACTACATTTTCATTCTTATTAGAAACAAGATATGGTATTTCATATGGCCAGAATATCAAATACCATGCGAGCGCGAAGTGCAAGCTCAAATTTTTAGAAATATTTTATATGTTTAGATCTCAGAATTTAACATTTTGAGCAGCTATTCATGAACAAGATGCTACTAATGCGAGCGCGAAGCGCGAACTGAAATTGCTACTACACTGGCCTGCAAATAGACCTGTTAAAGACTGTTCGCAGCGATTCATGAATAGAATACATATCTCTCAGATACAAAAATGCGAGCGAAGCGCAAGCTGAAATTTTTTTGCGACCTGAAAACTTAATTATAACTGTAAAAAGGATGGGTTGATTAATAAACAATTGATGCAAGCGAGTAGCGCGAGCTGAAATTTTTGATTTCCTACCATAAAACCAGACATTCTAAGCACTATTTGTATGGATAATATTATGAAGTTCGTCGTTTGTTTGGACATTTGGTTGAATTTTTTTTATATTGGCTGTTTTTTCTAGCATGGAATCGCCCATAAGTTCCTTGAGAAAGAAAACAACGTGAACGTCAATATTAAATTAAAAAAAGTTGGTTTCATCATTTTTGCTAATATTGCCGTCTTCACGATCACAATGGGGGATGTTTCATATCATATAAAGTATTAAAGTATACAATATTAAACCCAATTTTACATAGTCTATATCTCTCCTTTTGCAATCCATGATGTAGATAAACTGCGCTAAACTATGACTGGAGTTGTATGGTATGATCTTCAAAAAGCAATATTGCACCAACCGACGCCCATGACATCGACCACGCCTTCATCGAACACGACAATGGACTTCGACAACAAGGACAAGATTTTGGTTTCAGAAGATTTCTACATTGGTCTTACCCTTGCAATCTGTTCCAGTGGGTTCATAGGGTCAAGCTTCGTCGTCAAGAAGCAAGCTCTAATCAAGATATCATCATATGCAGTGAGAGCAGGTTTGAGATTAGATCTTTATCTTGTAATGATTTTATTTTATACTCAGAAACAACTGGTTTTTTTTTTCGTTTTATTCAGAATTCTGGACGTGAATTCGACTTGAGAGTCAGGGTTCAGAATTTGAAGGAAATGGTTTATTTCAATATTCTTGATTTAATCAGAGTTATCCAAAAGGGATAGGACTAGATATTCTACAATTTTATTGATCTATGTAGATCAGTGGTCGTCACTCAATCATTTCAATCCATGTGACGCTCTTTACATGTATTGTGGTGACCTGGGGAGTATTTCATCAATATTTTCATCCGACAAGTTGTCAGATCTGGCATCTTTCCTTGATTCTGATTGGCTGAGAGGCACTGTCCGTATGGTAAATGTCGGATAAACTGGTACTTGTCGGATAAAATGTCCGACAAGTCCTTTCATGAAACGTACCCCGATCTACACATGACTCGTGACTACCAAGTACTGATCTGTTTTTGTACAGAAACATATATGCTCTCCTGCTCACTCACAGTATCTAGAAAAAGTGCAACATATCCCAAACCCACCCCAGAAAGAAATGTTTGCTTCACTTGAAAATGAATGATTCATAATGGAAAGATTTTATTTCTCTGTGGCGCAGGATTATGTCAAAAGGTCGTCGAGACATATCGAGACTGATAGAAAAAAATATGCAAAATTTATTTCTATTACAAAGGGAGGCACAAATAAACCCTAAATTCAAATAGATATTAGAAGATATTTCCATGACCAACAAGAAATTCTACAGCTTGAGGTCCATAATCAGGGGCAGAGCTAGTAGGGTAATTTTGATCGGTGGGAAATACAAAACGACCTAAAGATGATGAGTATGTCAATATTGAATGACAGGGATAATACTCTGTGGAAGTTACACAAAACATGCCTCTCTTTCTTATCCTCTCCGTATTCATTTTATTGTTCTTGTTTTACTTACATTTTTTCTCACTTTTTTCCCTACTGCAAAACCATCGGGTTCGGTTGGTGCCCCCCCCCCCCGTAGCGCCGTCCCTGCCCGGAACATTAATTCCTCTTTAACATTGTATCAATTTTGTAGTTTTCAATCGAATGTTATAAGCATAACACACTTTTCTTCCCTACTGCAAAATCATAGGGTATGGCGGGTGTCCCTGCATGCCCCCCCCCCCCCCGTAGCGCCGTTCCTGTCCAGAACATTAATCCCTCTTTAATCTCCCACTAACAGCCTATTAACGATAATCTTCACTGCGGGCAACTCTCACTAAAAAACGCACACACACTTTCACACCCTCACACACAACGTTTTGCAGTAACCAAATTAATACAATAAAATTAGCTTGAGAACATGAGAACAAACATGAAATACACCAACCATAAAAATCTTCCACACTCATTAAATATAATGAGTGAGTTGGTACCAAAGACGATTATTGTTGATATTCACAAATATGTCAACAAGGAAGAAAGGTCACTAACATAATTTATAAACATATAAAGTGAAATTGGATGAAAATTCAATCAGAAAGTACTTTGAGATAATAATAAACAGATATAATCTGATTATACACAAGGTGTATTTTCCAACCCAAAGTCCTTTTAAGGTTTCGTATTTTGAAATGATTTTTATTGTAATCTTTTCGGTAAGGGTCTGATCATATACTTCTGCAAGGAAGCAAAGCGAGACAACAAACAAATCTGACAGGCATGCTGAAAGATATGTTGTTTCATTTCATATACAGTTATTTCCGTTAAAGTTTACAAGTGTGATATGAATATCAGAAACGACCATTCACAACGAAAACTGAAAGCAATATTAAGGCAAAATAAGGGTACTGACATCGTATTTCGAATAGGGCTTGTCATCACAGCGGATCAACTTATAAAAGAACCCAATGACGGAGACCTTTTATAATGAAATAAAAGTAGAATTAATTATGCCATACGAAATTGAGAATATTTAAACAAACCTGTGAAATAAGAGGGAAAATAGACTTTAAATGAGATTTTAAAAAATCAAGGATTTTCTGGATTCAAACTAGGCATTGAAGTCCCATTTATGTATGGTAAGCCTCCCGGGGGGCGGTCAAATATATTGCTGTACACACGCGCGACCAAGGAATTTTCAAACACCCCCTAAACGAGTTTTTCTCTGTGTGCAAAATAACCCCCCTAAACAAGTTTTTCGCAGACTTTATTGACACATTTTGGCCCCTGAACAAGTTGTCGACAAAATATGACCTCGGGGAAAAAGCTTGGGAAAAAACATACCCTAAACACGTTTTGGCAAGTCTTGAAATAAAGTTTTGAGGAAAAAACATACCCTAAATACGTTTGACCCCGCGATTGACCACTGACCAGTCTTTCAAAACCACACTGTGTAACTGTCATGAACAGCATTTTTTTTTTCAATTTTAGAACATTTACCTGACAATTTCTATGTAGATATTTAATTGTTATTTTGTTGTTTTGTGTTGTTTCATTATTGATTGTTATTTATTTTGTTTCATTCGAAGGTGATGGAGGACATGCATACTTGAAGGAGTGGCTTTGGTGGGCGGGGTTTATATTACGTAAGTATTATCAAAGCCTAATTGTCTTATTTTATCTTTTAAATTTATGTAGTCTAAACTTAAAGGTCAAGTCCACCTCAGAAAAATGTTGATTTAAATCAATAGAGAAAAATCAGACAAGCACAATGCTGAATATTTCATCGAAATCGGATGTAAAATAAGAAAGTTATGACATTTCAAAGTTTCGCTTATTTTCAACAAAATGGTTATAATTTATGAACGAGCCAGTTACATCCAAATGAGAGAGTCGACGACGTCACTCGCTCACTATTTCTTTTGTTTTTTATTGTTTGAATTATACAATATTTCAATTTTTACGAATTTGATGATTAGGACCTCATTGCCTGAAGCACAAAATGTTAAAATAATGGAATTCCACGTGTTCAGGGAGGAATGAAACTTCATTTCACATGACGATGACGAGAAAATAAAAATATTTCATATTTCATATAATAAAATACAAAAGACATAGTGAGTGAGTGATGTCATCAACTCTCTCATTTGGATGTAACTGGCTCGTTCATATAACTATTTTGTTGAAAATAAGCGAAACTTTAAAATGCCATAACTTTCTTATTTTACATCCGATTTTGATGAAATTTTCAGTGTTGTGCTTGTTGAATTTTCTCTTTTTATTCAAATCAAGTTTTTGTTGGGGTGGACTTGTCCTTTAATAAGACCATAAGGTTTGTGATTTTAGAAACTGAAGGTCGTAGGCCTATAGCCTCATCCAATCAAGTGCATATAGTCATGTTTGTTTTATTATTATTATTTACTATTTTTTCATTATTTATCTTCATTTTAAAGTGGGACTCGGAGAACTCTGCAACTTTATGGCATATGCCTTCGCTCCTGCCACACTTGTCACTCCGTTGGGCGCCCTCAGCGTCATTGTCTCGTAAGTTTCAGAAATCGTATGGTTGCCATGATGATGATGGTATCGTAATCCTGAATATTTTTGTTTTTTATTCTAATCTGAAACAATTTTTTTCAAAATTAAGAACGATCTGTGTGAGCGTGAAGAATTAGCTGAAAAAATTTGGACATACTGATCCGATGGAGAATCTTTCACAGTTAAGAAAATTATTTCGAAGTTATATAGATCTCAATAATTGAATAATGCGAGTGCGAACTGACTTTTTTTTGTAAGTTAGACCTTGAAACAAAACATTCTATTCACTTGTGATAATCATAAATATGAAATGTATGTAAATGAACAATCAAAGCGAGCGCGAAGTGCAAGCTGAAAATTTGTTGATATTTTTGTCTGAAAACAGGAAGCTTTAAAGGGATGGTCCGGGCTGAAAATATTTATATCCTAATACGTAGAGTAGAATTCACTAAGAAAAATGCCGAAAATTTCATCAAAATCAGATAACAAATAATAAAAGTTATTGAAGTTTAAAGTGTAGCAATATTTTGTAAAAACGGCCATCATGAATATTCATTAGGTGGGCTGATGATGTCACATCCCCAATTTTCTTATGTTATTACATAAAATCATATTTTTTTCATTATTTCATACTTGTGTGAATAATATTTCTCCCTTGTAATGGAATAAGTTGCAGCAATAAATATATAATGCACTAAATTAGTTGTCAATCCAATTTTTCTAGTTCTTGGAAGAAAAATATTGAATAAACCTAATTTCATATAATAAAGTACAAAAGAACAAGTGGGGATGTGACATCATCAGCCCACCTAATGAATATTCATGACGACTGTTTTCATAAAATATTGCTAAACTTGAAAAAATCCAATAACTTTTTTAGTTGTTATCCGATTTTGAGGAATTTTTCAGCATTTTGCTCAGTGAATTCTACTCTATTCATTAAACTATACATACTTTCAGCACCTTTTCGATAAAGAACAGATTAAACGAGCCTGAGGCGTGAGCGTTTTTTTTTTCAATATAGATCTTAATGGGACATTATCATCACTTTTGGTTATCACGAACAGGATAGATATCAATTTAAACGAATGATGCAAGGGCGAAGCGCCAGCTGAAAATTTGTAATATTTTGGCATGATAAACTGAACAGTTTAAGCACATGCACTTTTATGAAAAACAAACTATACGAGCTGATTTTTTTTTATTTAGATTAAGACCTAAAAACGGAGCATACAGTATTTTCCTAAATAAAAGTAATGATGCGAGCGCAGTTGCTCATATACTGACCCGATAGGGATACTTTTAAGCTAATTTTAACATTTAAGAAAATTGAATAAGATATGATAGGCCAAAATCTCACTAATCAAGTTATGCTGGCGCGATGGGCCATTGCCCTGGGAAAATTTGGGGTATACTGGGGTGTTGAAGCAAAAAAAAAAAAAAAAAAACGCACACCCTGACCCAGGCCCATCATGTAAACGCTGATCTTTGTGTGGGTAATATCTTTTTTTTTTCAGTATACTGCCCTTGATTTTTCCACTTTCCACTTGTTTACTTCATTCATAAATATCAGTGGTATTACTCTCTTTCTTGATCTTGTGTTGTCTCGTTCGAAAGTATTTATTAATGTATTCATTAACCGAATGATGTATCTATTTTGTCTTCTAGAGCTGTGCTGTCGTCGTACTGTTTAAATGAGACCCTAAATCTTCTAGGAAAGATTGGGTGTTTACTCTGTATTATGGGGTCTATTGTCATCGTCTTACATACACCTACGGATGAGGCTGGTCATACTCTCAGCTGGCTAGCCAAAAGATTGCAATCACCGTGTAAGTTTTAAGAATTCTTATTTTTATGCATTTTGTAAAATTATGTTTTTTTTCTAAGTATCTACTTGTTACAATCTTTTAATAAGGGTTTCAACATATTGCCTTTCATGAATGTCACATTTAAATGCATTTTTATAGGCTTATTTCCAATTCGTCTAATGCCAATTCGTCCAAATGCTAACTCATCTACTACCGTCCATCATCAGTTCATCTACACACTACATGGTCTACTTTCATTTAGTCTAATGCCATTCCGTCTAATAACCAGTTGGTTCAATAGCCATCTAGTCCATACACCATTTGGTCTAATTAAACTATAGTGTTAATTGTGCAAAATGAATGATAAGAAAATGGGTATTAGACCAACTGGTTTTTAGACGAAATGGTTATGGACGAAATGTTGTTTAGACGAAGTGATGATTGGACCAAATGGTTGTTAGACAAATGTTGATGGACAGAATGGTATAAGACTAAATGAAGGTAGACTATGTGGTGAGTGGACGAGTTGGCAGTGGACGACGGTCCAATAAAATAGCTTGTGTTTCTCTCTTTAAAAAAAAAGTATAATTAATGGTTGAAACGATTACAAAAGCTTATTTTCTTTGAGAAGAGATCTCAAGGATTCAGGAAAACCCAATTTTATTGTAAATCATAGACGGTAGCTAAGCACTTTCAGTCAATGAATGGATGAGTTTCTGCGTGAAACATGTGAAAAAGGCTACGAGAAGGCTGAAAGCGGGCGAAACTTAGAAGCGATTTTCTCGTAAAAATACTTTACCTGGGACATTTAAAGACTATATTCTCTGCAAGTACTATGTCCCTTAGCATGTGCTATATACCAACTTAAAGCTAGAGAAATGGAGAATCATAATCATTAAAAAAAATCATATTTGAAAAATCGAATTCTGTCTGCTTTTGACGTGACGTGTCACATTATTAGGGAGCTTTAAACATGTCACTCATGATGCAGAATCTTCTGATTGAGGAAATCAATGACGCTATTTTGTTTGCAATTGCTCTATTATCAAAGTATGAATAAAACAAGATTATTCAGGATACTGAAAACTCATCCTTTTTCCAAGTAGAAATATAGAACTCGAGATAATTTTTCTTTTATTCAACCATATTAATTTCGATTTATTCATTAAAAACCTTGTTCTATCTTAATCTTATCTATCATTGTCTTCCCTCTCTTATCACAGCGTTCATATCGTACGTATGTTTGGTAGTTATCAGCTGTCTTGTTCTCATATTCGCCATCAGTCCTCGCTGGGGACAGTCCAACATCATCATCTACATCCTTATCTGTTCTCTGGTTGGCTCCCTCACCGTCATGGCGTGTAAGGGCGTCGGCATCGCGATCATCCAGTTCTTCGACGGGACCAACACCCTAGCTTCCCCCTTGACATGGATCCTCATCATACTCATGATCGTTTTCATTACCATCCAGATGCACTATCTCAACAAATCTCTCGATATCTTCAACACCGCCGTCGTCACTCCTATCTATTATGTCTTCTTCACCGCTAGCGTCCTTGTCGCGTCATCACTCCTCTTCCAAGACTGGCGGAGGATGACGGCCACCGATGTCATTGGTGCCCTCGATGGTTTCGGTGTCGTTATTTCAGGGATTTTTCTCCTACACACCTTCAGGGATTTATCGATGTCGTTGAAAGACTTGCCATCGACCGGGAAGATGACGACGACGACGAGCTCGTGCGCGGCTTCAATTCATGAACCACGGCTAGACACTAATGATTGTTGTATTAATGTAGAGTCTGTCAGTCTGCTTAATGACTTAAGCATTCAGAATGACATATTGTCAGACCAGGAGATGGCGTAACACACGCAAGCGGGTATCATGAACAGTAGTAACGAACTTCAATATTTGCCAGTTTATTTTGAAAGGTCAAGTCCACCCCAGAAAAATGTTGTTTTGAATAAATAGAGAAAAATCAAAATAGCATAACGCTGAAAATTTCATCAAAATGGGATGTAAAATAAGAAAGTTATGACATTTTAAATTTTCGCTTATTTTTCACAAAACAGTGATATGCATATTTAAGTGACATGCAAATGTTATTGAGACAGTCGATGATGTCCTTCGCTCACTATTTCTTTTTTTTTGTTTGGTATGTTTGAATTATGCGATATTTCAATTTTTTTTTACAAATTTGACAATAAGGACAAATTTGACTGAACCATATAATGCTAATTCCACATGTTCAGGGAGGAATTGATCGTTGTTTCACTTGACAATGAGGATAAAATTTGAATATTTCATATAATAAAATGAAAATTGAATACATGCATACCAACCAGGATGTGCATTTAACTGTTTTGTGTTTCCGGATTCCGATTTGTATGAAATTTTTAGTGTTATGCTTCTTTGATGTTTCTCTTTTTACTGAAATCAACGTTTTGTTGGGACGGACTTGTCCTTTAAATGAAATCATGCAGTTTCGCTGTCTATCTTCCATATATGCCAGATAATTTTTAAATATTGGTGCCTATTCTGGATATGAAGAGCTCACTTGCAAGAGGGGTTAGGTCCATTTTTTCATCAAATATGATTTTTATGTCTTATTGTATAGATTTAAAGTAGCTCATCCTTCAGGGGTTTATCGATGTCGTTGAAAGTCTTGCCATCGACCGGAAGATGACGACGACGACGACGAGCTCGTGCGCGGCTTCAATTCATCAACCACGGCCAGACACTGATGATTGTGTCTGTCAGTCTGCTTAATGACTTAAGCATTCAGAATGACATATTGTCAGACCAGGAGATGTTATCAAAGAGATAATACCAGGAGATGATACCAAGATGCAGTGGCGTACCTGGGATTTTCCACAGGGGGGGGGGGGGGCAAAACCGGTCGAAAAATATGACAAGCCAAAAAAAAAAGGTCTCCAATCAAAAAGCTCTTCAATAATTCAATCGTACCCAAAAATAATTTGACAAACAAAAAAAGGTCTTCAACCACGTTGGGGGGGGGGGGGGGTGCAAAAAGGTATTCAAGCTCGTCAGGGGGGCAGGGATATGTCTTTTGCATGGGTTGTGACTCGTCAAGGGGCGCAGACTGCCCCCTCTGCCCCCCCCCCCCCTCCCGTAGGTACGCTAGTGCCAAGATGATACCAACGAAAAGTTAAAATTCCAATTGAAAAGAAAAATCAATTGTTTTTTTTTTCAGAAGGGGTTAGGTCCATTTCAGTTTAGTTGCAAAAGGGGTTAAGTCCACACAGAATTATTTTAGAAAAGATTACCTTTAAAATATGAAGACAGGTAGATTTATCTTGTACTCAATGTTATGTTCTCATGGTACGGTATCATGAAAATTCAGTTTCGCATAAGAATATTGCAATATGCATGGGAGAATTAAAAAGATGATTTTCTTGGAGTGGACCTAACCCCTTTTGCAACTAAATTCTTCTGAAGCACTCATTTGTCAAAAGGACAATTTTTAATACATTCTATTGTTTTCTGTCTCTAAACCTCTAAATTTTGGCACTCTGATGATACCAAAGACATTTGAAATTCAAATGAAAACGTAAATGAAAGTGGCAAAGAAAAATCACTCTTTAATCAAAAGAGATTGGATTCATTTCAGTTTACTAGCAAAAAGGGTTAGGTCCACAATGATTTTTTTTTAAATATATAGAAAAAAAATGAAGACGTTGATTTCTTTTATACCCAATTTTATGTTCACATGATAGGGTATTGCATCATGACAATTTAGTTTCTCATAAGAATCTTGCAGTAAGTGAAAATAAAAAATGTTTTTTCTCGGAATGGTCCAAAGTGGACCTAACCCCCGGGGGGCCACTTCCATTCACGAGTGGATACCATGCGCGACCACGGGGTCTCGAAAAGCACCCTAAACACGTAATTTTCATATTCTGAAAATGCACCCCTTAACAAGTATTGGCGTGTGAAACCCCACCCTTAACAAGTCATTGGAAACAAAACGATACTCTTGGCAAATATTCCCTGAAATGAACCCCTAAACAAGTACAGGAATGTTTTATTGTTACGGGTCCTCCGGTCGTCAGCTTTACCTTATTTGGTTTAGTACGACCCCACCTTCTACACCTCGCGCAAATCGGACTCTAAACACGAATTTTTTGGGGCAAAAAGGACATCCTTTATAAAACATTTTAATTTTGTTTTATCATCCCCGCAAATTCGACCCTAACCACGTAATTTTCCTAGCGAAATAGATACCCTTTTTTCATTATTTTTGTGTTTTTGACACCCTTATCACGTTACGTACGTAACGTGCCCTATCGTGAAAAAGACATCCTTTTTACGTGTTTTTTTGGTCACGCATGGTATCCACTCGCCAATGTAAGTGGCCCCCCCGGGACCTAACCCCTTTTGCAACTAAACTCTTCATATATAAATAGATTAGTCGAAACATTCTTGAACCCATGGGGAGAGTGACATGAAATATTCCTACACAGGAAACTTTGAGGAAAGAAAAGAGTTAAGTAACTTTGTATATCGGATATGGTTCCGTTGTGCAAAAGTATAGCAAGTACTATAGCAAACTGGAAACATTATAAATAGGAAAAAGACATTTGTGCTTTAGGGTTCAGGGTGAATTCTATTTTATATAATGTACATGTACTTTAAATTCTGAATAATTCTTCATTTTCTGACCCCACGAATATAAATGTCAATAGCTAGACATACGGGTATGATAGATATTCTTGTAAGCCAGTCAGATTTGTCTGATATCTATTTAATTATTTGCCTATCATCGTGGACGTATTGCCTACTCTAATAAGAAAATTAGAGTGATTATCTATTGATATAATTGAATGATGTGCTTTTTTATTACTATTGTTATTATCATTATTTTCATTATCATTGTTATTATTATTATCATTATTATCATTATCATCATCATCATTATTACATCATCATTATTATTATTATTTTATTGTTATTGTTGTTGTTGTTATTATTATATTAGTTTATTCAATTTGGTAACAGTGACGCAATGTTTACTTATAGCACACCAGCTTTCAAGACTTATCTTTGACAAAGTCATAATTTATGTTTTTCTTCAGGTCTGTTTTGTTTGTATAGATTAGTTGATTGTGTGTGTTTTTTATTTGTCGGTTCCCTGGTAGCAAGAAAAAAAATATTTATTTAAAAATAACGGTGGATGCATTTCATGCCGTATTGATATAAAATCTGAGTTAGTGAAACTGTCTATTTTATGCAATAGTTTCCTAGTCACAATGTAATTCAGAATAATGTGAAAATAATTTGTAATTTAACCTCTTGCATCAGTAAAACTTTGTATTGTTTTTGTTTAGTATTGATGAAATAAAGGGTATATGCTGTGTTTATCATTGTTATATTTATATTATCTTATATGTTTTGAAATGTAATATCTTCAAGAGTACTCAAAACACTTTACCTTGATATTTTTAAACCTTTGTAATAGATTGTGAAATATATAAATGAGGCTGATATAACTTGATATTGCTGATCATTTGTGTTGTTTTAATTATCTATGACAACGTAATATGTATATTTGAGTCGGGCATGAACAAAATTTTGTCCCATTTCCAAGTACAAAATGTTGCGCAACTTTCCGATCGTTGCGAAATTGGAAAAGGGTCAATTTGAAAAATGTTGTCATTCCTGTAGTGAGCCCTCTATTGTTGTGAAAGACTGGTATTGATGATAGCGATAAATCAGTGCAGCATTTCATCAACATTTACATGTATGTCCGACAAGTTGTCAGATCTGACAACTTTCCTTTATTTTGATTAGCTGAGTATCTGTTACTCTGTCGGATAAAGAAGGATTTTCGGATAAATTATCAAACCAGTCATTTCATTAAACGGTCCCAAGAGCTGTCATTAGATATATTATGTGCATGACGGTGGGTTTCAATCATACACTGCATGCGTCATCAGTAATCACTATGTTCTGGGGGTTTTAAGGCTTATGGTCGCTTTATGTTTTGGCATGGCACCGTTTTATTGGTCGTTATAAAACCGGGTGATTGCTGCTTTTTTTTTCAATGATTAATTGAAATCGAATCGAATTCGATAAAATATGAAATATTTTTACAATTGAAATTATTTAGGCAAAAGGCTTATGATCGCTTTATGTTTTGGCATGGCACCGTTTTATTGGTCGTTATAAAACCGGGTGATTGCTGCTTTTTTTCAATGATTAACTGAAATCGAATCGAATTCGATAAAATATGAAATATTTTTACAATTGAAATTATTTAGGCAAAAGGAAACACAATATTGAGATAGTTTTCAAACGGAACTTTAACCATTTTTTAATAACAGGGCAATTAGCATTGAATCATATTGTTAGCAATACTCTTACATTGATTGGTCAAAGTACCAATTTTTTGTCTACTGTTGGTGAATTTGAGTCCAACGGAGTAAATAGTCAATGGTCAATATCAACGAAAATTCTGATAGATTTTAACTAATAAATCGACTGAAATTTATATTTCTGTCGAACACAATATTCACCAAGACATTTTGGATATTTCCATCAAACCATGCATTATATTCGTATTTAACAAACGTTATGTTATCATATAGTGGAAAGATCACCTACCAAAATACCCTCGGATTTTGTTAAAACAAAACACTGGTTAATAGTTTCTCTGAAGCTTAGAATAATCATTTCAAGACATTCATTGGATATCACATGTTGGCCTTTATGGATGGGGGTGAGACTGGTGTTGCAAACAATATTGTAACTTTTTTTTAGACTCGTGTCCCTGCTTCTCCCTTACATATACACTTTTTACCTTCCATCAGAGAAGGTGAAAAGTGTGGGGGTGACTGGTATACTCAGGGGCGGATCCAGGATTTTCCAAAAGGGAGGGCACATTTTCTCGAGGAAAATTTGACAAGCAAAAAAAAAAAGTTTTCACCCAAAATTTAATAAAATTTAAGGTCATTTCGTTCACGGAAAACTTGACAAGCAAAAAAGTCCTCGCTTTCAAGGGGGGGGGGGGTGGCACACTTGTGCTAGAATGGCATATTTATATTACAAATTTTGATTATTCTTCCCCAAAGAGGAGGGGCACGCGCCGGATGTGCCCCCCCCCCCTGGAACCGCCAGTGGGTATACTATAATATAATGCAACGAGGGGGTATAGGGTTTTCCATTCAAATAGCTACTAATCTCTATAGATCTAGACATGAACACACGCAAGAAAATGATATTCAATCGATCAATAATTTTGATTGCTCCATTCAACTTTGTGGTTACTTATTAAAAAAGTTACTATGTCATATTAGCGAGCGAACAATCCAAAGACAGTACCCATTTTTCGTAATAATGGTCGGTCGGCCATCTCTCTGGTTATGTAATGCGTTTGATGTCTGAAATCATGACTACTCTTCAGGGGCGAGTTTAGGATTTTAAAAAGGGGATTTTTTTTCAGAACAGAAAGCCAAAAGAGGGAAAGGTCTTCGCTTGCGCACGGGCCTACCTCGCTATACCACCCACTGACCGTAATTTCACTTTGCTTGCTAGATTCACTTGACTTTTAAGACCACGTAAAACCACTAATCACTCTTTGGCTCAATGAAGTTATCTTAATAATATATTTTCCAGGTTTTCCAAATTTGTCCACTTCTCAATCCATCCTGTAAGTAAATGAAAACAAGGGAGGGCGGTGAGCGAGGAAAAAGAAAACATTTTGTTTTTCTTTTGTCTGCTTTTTCCATCAAACCTTTCCCCATAATTTTGCCCTTTGTTATTTCTTTCTTCACATTGTCACCCATTTCCTCTATATACCCCTTCTCGCCTTGTTTTGTTGCAAATTTACCGATTCCCCTCCTGAAATATTGACACCACCTCTCCTCCGCCGCCCCTTCATAATCTTCTCTTTCTGTTCTACAACCCCCTCCCAAGTCTTGGCCCATCAATCCTCTAGATGAAAAACTACGACGTTATAGAGAAAAGAAGGTGTGGAAAAACAGATACACGAGGGGAAAAGAGAGGTAGAGGATTATTTTTGTTTTGAATAATATTTTATTATTAGATTTTTTTTTAATTTTAATAAAATAAGATTTTTTTTAAAATAATAATTAGAATGGAAAAGCCTGATGGATATACAACGCCATCTATCGTTGGTGTAGAGGAATATTATTGGATGAATTTCGTTTCTGACTGAGTTTATCCCATAGAGATATATACTAATTAGTATACATCTCTATGGTTTATCCTCTCTATATAGATTTTGCGACAGAGCAAATTTTCGATGTCCTGGCTGGATTCCATGGCATAAAATCAATCTTAAACAGGAAGGCCATAATAATAATCGATTAATGGTAACTGCAACTTTCCGTCAATTTATTGTATCAGCCGTACATGCTTTGTTTTTATTTTGATCGGCTAATGAAATTTACACATACCTACAGTACTTGTAAAAAAGAGGTTTATAATATAATTCAGACGAGTATAATATTTGTATTCTTAAAATGAGCACTCTACTTTTTTCATGAAATCAATTGTTATAAAACATGATACCTACAAATAGCAATACAATTTATCGACAATTGATGTAAAATTCATTTCATTTATATTACCTGTTTACTCAAGAATCGAGGGGAGCGAATGGGAATCATGTTTACTTCAGTGTTGAAGTTTTCGGTTATGCATGATGCTCGCCTTGTGAATGGCATTCAAATAAATATAAAGGGATCAATCTTTTATATTGATGAATATAATCACAATTTCTTTTCATCCTTTAAAAGTGAAGCTATCGTAACGCTGAAATCAAAACCATTTCAATATGAAGAGAGTATAAGGATTTCAATCGATTTTTAGAATGGGGTAGGAGATGGTAGATACTAATTTTATATTTTCAATCAAAAAAATAAATAAACCGACCAGAACTCACGAGTGAGGGGTGTCAAGGGCGTCATGATGCATTTTTTTTGGGGGGTGTATATACCGTATTTTTCAAGAGCCCCCCCCCCCTCAAAAAAGTAATAAGAATAAATACATGAATAAATAAATAAATAAATAACAATACAATGCAGTAATTGATTCGATGATATAGGTTCCGACTGCCGAAGATTTCATTGGTGGATTCAGGTTTCCCAAGGAGATGGGTCCAAAGCGGGACCTACTCTTTCTTTAAGAATTCTGACAAGCCCTCCAAAAGAAGATTAGTGGTCACGGCATTTGCAACTTTCTCGGTGATTTTTCTTTTTGGGGGGAGACAACAAAGAAAATTGTTAATCGCTCCAATCATACCCACCGACGCCAACATCGGGGCAAAAGAATTGCACACTTTCTCAGAGAAGTCACTTTACTTCCCCGCTTTTCTGTTGATGATATCAATTTTCTTATTCTCGGGGGGGGGGGGGTAGGGGCAGGGCCCCGGCTCTGTGATCTGGTTTGATTTGCTTTCTGTTAAATCCTGATCCGCCAGGCTGAATTTGTTAACTTGATCAGACCAGATTAAGCCATTAGAGACACAGGAATCTGAGTGATAAACTTGTTATTTCCCTTGAAGACCCTGATGATAAAATTTAACAATTGTATTGTGTTTTCCTATTCCTCCATTCCGCTATGCATGCAGTGGATGTGGGTGTGCTGCCCGTTTCAAATTGCGGGTTTCTATTAACATATTTTCATAAATTGAAACTTAAAGTGTTTGTAATTCGCGTAATGTGTTGAAAAATACTGACTGTCATGATTACAATCATGCAATGCAGTAATTTCTGTTATATAAAAAATAGACAAAGGGGAAAATATTGTACGTCATGCGGCAGTGATATAATAGGTATAGAAATTAAGGAATTTAAGGTGGCATATATAGTATTATGTGGCGTACCGGGGGAATTTTCAAATATTCACGACCTCGTTTATCATGTGTGTGTTTGGTGCACTTCTATTTTGTATTCAAAAAGACTTAAAAAAAAGCAAACTCAGTAAATCCTATAGGAATTAACTTACGTTATTGCTACTATATACGTGCATAGCGTGGAGAGGAAAATGTTGTTTTCCAATACAACTGTGACATGAATACAAATTACCTTTTGGGGAGGAGTAGATGGGCCGTATAAATCAGAGCAAATCAACTTGAAATTATTTTTCATTTCAGAAAATCAATTATTGATGTTTGTGGATTCCAACTCAATGTAGTTGCGTTCACGCCCCGTTTAATCAGTTGGCCTACCAATTGTTACCCAGTTTAATCGTATATTCAGATTGAGTTACATTTTTGGGAGAGCAGACACCACTTGGGTAATGAGCCGACAATTTTGAGATGGCGTATGGAACAAAACTCTATAAAGCTGCGAGATAGCAAAGCGATCGATCAAATTTTTTGACGTACTACTCAGAAATTATTTTTTTTATTTCATTATTTCCCCCTTTCTCTCTTTTCTCCTTTTCTTTTTGGGTTACATTCGTAATTCCGAAGGTTCGTTATTCCAACGGTTTGAATATTCCGAATGTTCGTAATTCCGAAGGTTCGTGTACGCGAAATGAAATAATGTTCGGTAATCCGAAGGTTCCTTAGTCCGTGGACGCAATAAGGAACGTTATTGATCTGAAGGTTCGTTTGTCCGAAAACGATATTAGAATAATTTATTTCAGTAACGAACGGCGTTGTAATTTAAAAAAAGAAGAAGGTTTTATGCAATAATCAACGGAAGATGATACATGTGTTTGTTGTGGTCAAAGCATGTATTGCATCAAGAATGGGCGCGTGGATCAAGCACTCTTGATTATGATTTTCTCTGAGCAATTGCTGCATTAGCGAATGGATTAAAAATATTGGGGACTGTATGTTGGTCACAATATGAATAACATACAGATGATTATAGGGAAGAGCGTGTCATTTATAACAGCTTCTGTTGATTATGTTTTTTTTTAATCGTCTCAGGAAAAAATACCTCTTTTTCAAAATGAAATGTGCCCTTTTTCGAAATCAAATACCATTTTTGAAGTACAACATAATACATAATTATATCAGGTTAGAAAATCATTTTTTTTTGGCTCGCGCTTTGAGCTCGCCTAAGTTAATTTGTAGTAAGGTTCTCACCCTGTTTCTGGTTGTAAAAATGCTTATAGAATATCCAGTTTTCCGGTAGGAATATCATACATTTTCAGCTCGCGCTTTGTGCTCGCATTATTCTATTGGGTTACTCAAGACATGTATTATATTTATGAGTCACTGAATGTCGTCCTTAATAGGTTCAGTTCTGGTCAGTATATAAAAAATTCCAGCTCGCGCTCCGCGCTAGCGTTCATTCTTTTAGTTAGATACACATCTTTTTCATGATCACAATCTACTACTCGGTATGTTAGATTTTCATTTCTTATTGAAATGTAAAAAAGTTTGAGCTTGCGATTAGCACAATATCTCGCGAGGATGCCCTTTTGACAGTAGGACCTAAATAGCCTCATAATTGACCAAAAAGTGAGCTTTAGAACTTCAGATTTGAACATTTTTCCAAACCGCGTAAAAAATCTATAATTATAATATATCTTTTAAAACAATAATTAAAAAATCACTTCAAAAAGGCTTTGCTCAACTTGATTACTAAAAACACACGACGACTTTACGCAACTGCCAGAATATTTATTAGGAGGCTGCACTCTACAAGCTCCACTTTTTAGCAGCCTCCTCCATTTCCAACCTGATTTAGTGTAATAATCTTGAATATAATTTTCTGTACAGGAATATTTGAAATATGTTTTGTTATTTATATATGTCAACATGTACAGAAGAAACTGTAATTGTTGAAAATGGAAATAAACGAATGAAAATGATAACATCATGATGAAAATATCACCAAAATCCCATTTTGACATACAAGGGCCCTTTTGGGGCTTTGCCCCCCCCCAAACGCCGCACCCCTGCCTTCCCATCCTCCTAACAATAAATATTGAACAGCAACCCCTCCCCTCCACCACGCTTGCCCTTCCGGTTTCCCCGGCATCGCCACAAATTATTCCATTTTTCGGACCAACGAACCTTATTTCATTTTCGGATTAACGAACCATATTTCGTTTTCGGATTACCGAGCCATCGGAATAAGAAAACTTATTTCGTTTTCGGAATAACGAACTTCTGGAATAGCGAACCTTATTTCGTTTTTTAACTTACAAACCTTCGAAATAACGAACCCTTTTTGTTTTCGGATTAATGAACCTTCAGAATAACGCCTCAAATATTCGGATTAAATCACCCCTTTTCGTTTTCGGATTAACGAACATCGAGGTGTGGGCAATTAACGTGTTTCGGAACTATCCGAACCTTCGGAATTACGAAGTGTAACCTTTTTTTTCTTGGTCGTGAAACCTTTTTTTTGAGCCCTCGCCCGTCTGTACGCCAGTGACAGACACAAGGGTAATGAAATCGCAAAAGTCAATACGCTAACGCCACCCCCCCCCCAAAAAAAAGAAGATGCGTTATTTCCTTCAGAAGTATGAGGAAAGTTTATTTGTTAGTTATTATGACAGTCAGAAGATAAATGTTGTAGTATTATGTTGAAGCATCATATAAGTCTTATTATTTGCATGTTTTATTGAATCATGAAAATCAAATCACGATAAAATTACAATATTTAGAAGAAATCAGGTTATCGTAACAAATCGTAACCAAGGCGGCCAGGAAGAGTGCCCCAGCCGCCGGCGGAGTCAAAAAGCCACATAGGTACATAGGTAAAAAAAGAAAGATCAGGTTATCGTAACAAAAAAAACAACAACAATAGTCTATAAATTACAGTTGCTATGTAGGCTAATTGATATACATGCTGCTAGTCATGTGACTTGTAAAAAAAATCGAAGTAAGACTCTTCAAAAGAATTAGACGAACTACATGCATGCAATCTGCGTATCAGGGTTAGAACTAAAATTTCCTTTATTTTTAATAAAAAAAAGTGTAAGGAAATTTTATTTCTCTTCTTGGCTATGGATTTGCTTTCAGTTGGTGGCCAGTGAGAAACTTGTAGCACAAGCCTTCAATGGTGGCAAATGCAAACCCATATGAAAAAAGAAATGAATGAAAATATCGCATTTCTTCCACAAACAGCGTTGAGTTTAGATTAATTTCTTTACATGAACTTTATCACTCTCGACCAATTAAAACGCCTCATAATTATTATTCAACACTTTGGAAGGCCCCACCCTTGACCTTCACCGAGGGCATTTGGAGCCCCTGGATGAATTCGACTCTGGGGACCGTTTCACAAAGGACTTGAAACTGTTGTAACTTTGCCATTATGGCAATTACCATGATAACCTTGATTCTGATTGGCTGCTGAGCCATGTTACCATGGTAGTTGCCATTATGTAAAGTCACCACAGTTGCATGTCCTTTATGAAACGGGCCCCCTCCTGAGCTCTTTCACTTATAGCCGCCAACAAAAGTAGATATGCAATGAGCCAGGTGTGTTGCTATATATGCCAATGCATATTTTGTTAGGCATATTAACTTGAAGCCCCCCCCCCCCACCCAGTTAAAACAAATTATCTTAAAAAGAGCACTCAAACTGAATTGGTCTATTCATATATAGCCTCCCTTGCTTCTCATGGTGAATCGTGGCGCAGTATTCCGATAACAAAATCATGTGTCACTATTCAGCAAAAATGACCATGTTCTACATGGAATAATTAGTCAAAAGAATAAGACAAATGGCGCATGGGCTATTCCAGTGGCTTATACAGATGGGGGGGGGGGGCTTTTTCACGACCAAGAAGAAAATAGAGAGAAAAGGAAAGGCTGCCGCCCTATAACTTAGTTCTCTTTCGGCATGAGTGAGAATATAGATCAGGATCGGTTTGTTTTCTATATCCTTCATCGATTACTTACATAATTAACTTATTGATCGAGTAATAATTTTGAAAATTCAAAGTCATCTTTCCAGTAATTTTGTCAAAGTAACCATTATTTTCCTGTTAAATATCTCCTAAATTATTGAGGTATTACTAATGAAGACCTTACACGCATACATAATGCGCTTGGGGTGAGGGGGAGTTTGCCTTATTGCCTTCATGCGCTCGAACTTTCTTTTGGTATGTTTGGTCGTTCTGCTGTTAGAAAAAAACAGCAATAAATCCTGTGTAGAGGAAACGCCCCTTAATAAGACCTATATGGCAAGATGCGTAATTCAGGTATAAACGATCAGAAATTTACAACCAAGTCATTCCCATGACGAACCTCTTAGGAACAACAATTCATTAATCTTAGTGATTAATATTCGGTTAATATTCTCCCATTGTTTTCCCTATACAAGATTGGAGGATACAGGGCAGACCCATGGGGGCATACAATGGCCCCCATTTCTCATTAAAACGATATTCCTTTTATTTCAAATTACCCACCCCCAGATCCTTCAACATGCTCAATTTCAACTTTTGAAATGAAATAAAATGGTATGACCAGCTCGGACACTTCGTTTTTTTGCCTCTCAAGTTTTGAGTCCGTAATCGCCCCCCCCCCCCTCTCCCAGGGGAAAGATTCGTTACCTTAGAGCACTGTGTACCACGAATCACGCCCTCAGTTTATATTATCACACGATCCGTCCATATTGATGAGACAACGCCCCTTAGCCTTTACACCCTGTATGCTATGTTCCGGTGAACATTGATTACAGCATGACCCGCCATATCCGACTTCCCAACATACAACTCGGCTGATTCTTATCTGTGGCGTATCCAGAATTTCATGGGCGAGGTCGGGTGTATGTGCCCCCGCCCTTCGCCTGTCGTGTATGCTCGTTTCTGCTCATGCGAAGAGATAAAACATATTTTATTTTCGTTTCTTTTTTCAGTAAGGACAGCAGTAGCCAACTTCGTACTTTTTGCCTAATGATATAGCGTACCTAGGGGGGGGGGGGGCACAACTGACGAGTCACAACTCATGCATGCAGTGGACGTATCCCTGCCCCCCTGACGAGTCACAACTGATCCAGGGGACGTGCCACCCCCTATGAAAAGCCAATTTTTTTTTGCCTGTCATTTTTTTTCTGGTAAGAAATCCTTTTTTGGGGTTGAAGACTCCCCCCCCCGTTTTTTTTTGCTTGTCAAATCTTTTTCTCAGACGAAATATCCTCTAAAAACAGATGTACCCCCCTTTTGGAAAATCCTATAGGTACGCCAGTGTATAGAGGTATATAGGCCTACCATTAATTTGGTAAAGCAGAGGGCACAGTATAAAAGCAGCCCATCATAAGACCAGAGCAATTTCGGTATTATATAATAGCATGATCAGAGAAAGAAACACGAATGGGAATTTGCGAAAAAGAAGAAAGAAAAGATTACTTTGACTTTATATGTAATTATATACTGTTTTGACGCAATCAACTTCTCCCTTCCATGCTTTAATTATCCGACAAAATTTGATTATTTGTAAAAAAGAAAAAAAAAGTGCCAAATCATCAATTTATTTTTCGACATTCTTTTTAAGGTAAATAAAAAAACAAAGCGTGGATGATAACATAGAAAGGCCACTCATCGGTAGTATGGACATTAAAAAACACCGTTAAATGTCAAGTGCAAAGGGCCGGGGTTTGTGGACGATACCTCTTGACCTTTCTAATGTCGAAAAAAAAATCATTAAAAATGATTGTCGTTGTAGAGAGAGAGAGGGAGAGGGGGAGGGGGGGGGGGGGGGGTAGGGGGAGAGGGGGTGGGGAGGGGAGGGGGCATGAAGGGGTACTGGACTATAGGGGCATTGAAAGCGAGAATGTGGAGATGACATAATTATCATCATTTCCCTTCAGTGCAGTTCTTGTGATTAAAACATTATTTTGCACATCTCCGCCTCTGACAAAAAAATATGGGGCCTACCATTTTGAAAAATGCAGCTATAGTAATGTGTTAAATGAGCAAACATGTCTCTTTTTTTAGCTTCCTTAATTGTTTTCATCTGGTTGATCTTGATAGCATAAGTGTTTGCTTGAAATATATTTATGTACCCGGGTTCATGACTGTGTCTTGACTTGGGCAAAGACATGGCACCCGGGGGCTTGACCACGTACGGCGCCCCAAACCTGTGCCCCACCCCACACTACCCTCGAAATTCCTTTACAATTGGTATTTTGCATATAGGCCTATAAAATAAATAAATTGGTCAATGAGTGAACATATTTCCTTTGAAAACAAAGGTTTGCCTTAATCATAATGCAAACCCAGGCCCCAGGCCTCCCCTCTTTTGAAAGGGTGCGGTGATATGAATGCCGATTGACCTCGGGGAGGTTCCCTCTACTCAAGAACCCGGATGCTGAAAGAGGGTGTGGCAATTATTATTGTGGGCGACTGTCAAACGCGAAAAGCCTGCAATGCAATGCGAATATATCACCCTCGAAGAATCTACAATCATGGAGTGCGTACCTTCAAGCTCCGTGGAAGCCTCGTTGAAAAAACTACGCCCAATTCTCCCGGCAGAAGAAAAGAGGCGAGACCAGGGGGCAGACGTCATTGGGAAAAATAAGTACTGTGCTTACTCCAAATGCAACGAAGATGGTGAGTTTTCTGTGCTGTTTTATCTGAATTTAGTAATAGTCTCATTTTAGGTTATGTGATGGTGAAGGCCCCTTGCATGCCAAGCCCTTCGCCGTACGTGCCCAACCCAAGCCTTGCCCGTGTTATTATGCCAGTCTGAATATATATAACGCAACATACATACACACACCGCACGATGTGTAGGGCGTATGCATAGCGAGAATCGGGTGCGGCCGCAGCCCTTTATTGTATACAACGGCTGCGATATAATGGAATCAGTATGCTTGCTGTATAGAAATTCCCCGTTCTCTTGTATGTGAGTGTATTGAGTCGAATCGAACATAAATTGGTTAATTTGTGATTCTAGACCCTGTGTCATGTTTTAACCATGAATGAAGGAGTTTGCCAATAATTATAGATAAAACGTTGGGAATGTTCACCCTTGGAAATGAACATAATTTCTAAATTTAATTTAATTCTGTCATGCCTGTCTCTCAAATCATATTATAATATAGTCAGTACATAGGTCTTTATGTTATCTTTGTAATAAAATTTGTATACTGAATTAAATTCTCATGATGTATCATTTTATGTATTAAATGAAGTGATATATTTTGTTGTGTGGCATTTAATACAGTATAGACCAACAGCTATGTTCAGGATGATCTTTACTCCCCTGGAATATTACAAATCTTGTTTTACATACCTGCTCATTTTACTCTAACTTTTCACTTAAAATGTTTTTGTAGTATATTTACATTATATTCGAACATTATTTACACTAATGATTTGTGGAATGTATAAAATTGTAACTGGAGTCATCCTGATATTGTGAAGAATTTGAAATATTATGTATACTTCATGTTATCTTTGTATGTTCTCCTGTTAATATATTATTATTAAAAAAGGAATTGCTTGGCCTATATTTTCACAATTTCATAGATTACAATCTCATATGGTCACTAGTATAGGTCTAAAAATATAGGGCCTATCATATGTCACGTATGATGTACCCATTGGCTATCAAAGTTTGACAGTATGTGTATGATAAAATCATGGAGCTAGCTTCGTGATATGATCAAGCACTTATTTCACCAGTGGTTTTGGTATGATCATCAACATATATCTAAGAAACAGTCCCATGTCATCATGGTATACATGCTGGTTTTTCCAAGAGAAACTCAAATTAGATCACAAGATCAGCACTGCAGGGGAGGAAGGGGGGGGGGGGGGTGTTGTATGATGTAGGAATACAGATCATATGACCTTGCTTTGAAGGGATTCTGATCTGTATGAATGACTACATGTACACGCTTCAGGGAAGAGATGGGCCTAAATATTTTGGTTCTTCATTCTTTGATCATCTTCCAAGAGCGCTCTTCCTATATCTCTCTTTCATTTTTTCTTGTACTCTCTCTCTTTCTTGCTCGCTAAATTTGAAGCCTCAAATGTTTGGTATATACATGTAGGCCTACCACTTTTTTAAGGACATCTTGAATAGAAATTTGTAGGAATCTTAATCTGTGGGCTCAACCTATTGTGGTTAGACATTTATATTAGTCATTGAGGAGTAAAATCTGCAGAAGTCCAAACCACCGCCAAAACGCAGAGGGATGGTTGGTGATTGTATGTAAATTTTTAGTGGCATTGGCCTCACACCCTACTTCCCAACCCAGGAAAGATTCCTGCCCAGTGTTATTATAGAGAAGGAAAGGAAAAGAAGGAAAAGGAAATGAAAAAAAGGAGAGAGAGGGAGATGGACAGTGTAGTTAAAATTAGAATTGATGTCTGTCTGAGCTACATGTACTGTACATGTATCTTTTCTTGGTGTTGCCATCCATTCCTTTGGATGTAATGAACAAATACATCAGACATGAATGTTGAGATAAATCATTAAGAAAACTAGTTTCTTTCTTATATAGTACCTGACCATAATATGTGGTCTTGGCCATTTAATATGGTCCATGTTTTCACCTACTGGGTATTTAAAACTAAAAGCCCATTGGCAAAGTTGTGTAATTAATTCATTTTTCCTATGTATGTACATGTACTGTTATGCAACTATCATCAAATTTATTTGTGGATATGATTGTTATAACTCCCAATATCAATTTGATTCATATTGAAATGTTTTGTTTAATGGATGTTATAAAATTGGTACAAAATTTAGACTTTGAAAAAGTTAGAAAGAAGGAAGGGAGAAAATAGGGAGAGAGTTACAATGTACAGAAATGAGAGAGACAGAGAGAGGGGAGGGTACCAAAGAACTTGCCCCATTCACGTTTTCAAAATAGAAATGTATGAGGTCATTGTTGACTAGATTATATAGGTCAGGTCATTGACCATAGGTCGTGTTCTTGTCCAAAAGTAACCTTTTCAAGGACTGAGAGTTAGTATTTTTTTTAATCTGTCACCTGACTGACTTGGAGGTCATGTGATAAACACAAGGAATGCAGAATTCAAAGATTACATTGAGCACCTTCAATAAGGAGTGGTTAAAATTGTTTTTCATTATAAAAACAGTATTTAACTTGCATTTTTTTTTTCAAAGTTCAATGTCGGTTACTATGAGATCAGGATTTATGGTCATGATCGTCTTTAATTGAATAAAAGATAAATAAAAGAATGAGCACGTTTTTAAGTTGACTCAACATGGAGCATCAGTATTAAAATTTGTAAAAAAAAATAAAAATACATTAAATGTATTTTTTTAGATACAAATCTTAGTCATGTAGTTTTTAAAGTATGAATACAGCAAGGTTCTTCATTACCATATGAATATTAATATGCTTCTTGAAATAAAAAAAATAAAATAGATGACAATAGTCTATCCTGATTCCTGACAGCATAAAAAGTAACAGAGTTGATCACTCTTGAAGAAATGCTGGTAATGCCTCTTATAATCGCTTTTTTTTTGGTGAGGGACTTCAAAATATCAAGTTATTCCAATATTAATGTATGCATTACATGTATATGTACATGTATTCCAATAAAGTGCATAAGTCTGGAGATTATAGAATATATTGGGGAAGGCGGGTTAAGTTGAGCATACATGTAGGGGCAAGTTGAGCCACCACCCCAGGCCAACAATGAATAGGCGGTTTCAAATCGCCTCGATCACAAGAATCCCCGTTAAATTACGAGAACTTTTTAAGGCTAAAAAATACCCGTTAATCCTGCATTCACACCGCCCCGAAACACATCCTTCGGGATAAGTTCCCGAAGTTACGAGCATGCGCAGTATGGTCTGATAAGCAGGCAAGGCGCGAATTCAAAATCACTAGCCCAGCAGCCACCCACGCCACTGCGCCCAACGACACGCTGGGCTAAAAGTTCCCGTAATTTGCTTTCACATCGCCAAAATACCTGCGACCTTGGAAAAATCCCCACAAAAGTTCTCGTAATTTCGCCAAGTACCTACTATTTAGCGGGTATTTTCTTTCGGGGAAATTACGCGTAGTTTGCTTTCACATTACCAAAATACCTGGTATTTTCTGATCGGGGTAAATTTCCCGATCAGAGAATACCTGGAACTGGCGAACTTCGAGGCGGTCTGAAACCACCTAATGAGTCAGACATTGTGGTGGTGTCATGTATTGATGACCCATTGCATAACCCTTTACCCAACTATATTGTTTTAGACTTTGAAATAAAAAGTACTTTTTAGACGGAAAATACAAATTTCGGCCCAAAAAGTAAAAGAGGGTGTAAAATGGAGGAGTGCTTTTTACCCACACGTCTTTAAATATAATAAAGAAATAAGAACAATATTTTTAGTCCAGTCTTCATTCTTGTCATAGTCTTTTAAATGATGGATGCATAACAATATGTGTGGATGTGAAAATATCGCATTAAGTTCGGACTGGGGTACTTTGAGCCAGCCAACATGGGGCAAGTTGAGCCATGGTAATTTTTATGGTAATAAGAATGAAAAATTAAAAAAACATTGAAAAGCCATTTATAGGCAGGCAGAAAGGTGTAAATTCACATGACACAGTTCTTTTACTTTTAGAGGATGCAAGTATTTATAGAGAATTAGCAAGTGAAAAGACTTGAAATAAAAAATTGACATGATGCTTCTTCCCGCATACATTTTGTACATAGTTTTTGTGGCGGGGCAAGTTGAGCCATTTGACATCATTTTTTTTCAAAGGTCACAATGAATTTAAGTGTGGGGGTAGAAAGTTATACAAACATGTAGGTGAAAAAATATTTCCCAAGAATCAAATTTAAAGCCAAGTTACTTATTAGTCATATCAATTCTAACATACAAAATGCAAAAAGTGTCACAACTTACCCCGCCTTCCCCTACATATATTGGAGAAAAAATATCATTGGTGAAAATGAAGTGAAAACCTGATTTAGAATAAGCCGCTATCAAAGAACAGCAAGAAACGAGTGTTGTGTAAACTCAATAAAGTGCATACTTGCCCTGTTTTTTTTTTGTTTTACTGTACATAGTGATCTTGTAGTGCTTTATTGTGCAGACATATTTCCTTTTGAACTAAGACTATGAGTTGCTAACTGGCTGAAATTGGAATAGTTCTCAAGATTAACTGTAATACTTGATGTAGTTTTTCTAAAATTTTAAACTGCTTTCAAGAAACTGAATCCTTAAATTGATTGTTTAATGAATATAAAGTAGTACTGTCTTCATGCATACATGACACATACAGAAGTTTTATCATGAAATTTCCTTCACACTTCATTAAAGATAAATGAAAGTAGTTGCAGTAAATACTGATTTCACGAGAAAGTCAGTAAAACCAGGCTTAATTGTCGCTATATCATCAAGGATCTACATGTACATGTAGATCTGTTACAGTTCATAAACTGGACTTAGCGAAATCTTGAAATCTACGCTGAAAAGTGTTCAACACTGAAGATCACAAACACAGATTAGGGCACGTGGGACAGTGTATTATTATTGCTTTGAATGTTGGCCCGACACTTGACCCGAATCCCGTGCTTATTTGCTAATTTGCTAATTTCTCAGCAATTACAATTTTTTTCCAGAATCCTTTGGCACATAGTTTTATTCATACATGCAAACAGTCACTTCGGTGGTCATTTCATTGGAATCTTTACAAACTTATTTTTAAATTGTCACCAAAACTGGCATCTATCTTTAAATACATATTGATTGTGTATACTGCACAGCCCAATAGGAACCTGCCATATAATCTCTGAAAATTAAAGGGAATATTTGAGTTCTATTGTACCAGTGTTTTGTTATTGCATCAAACTATTTAGATAAATATTTTATTTAAGTGGAATCCCATCCCCATTGCATAATGTTGATTGTTGATTTAGAAAAAAGAAAATGCAATAATTAAATAATTATGGTCTCTTGTAACACGTATTAGATGTATCAGTCTTCAAACTATTTCATGTATCCAACTTGTAACAAAGGAACTGCAATTTAATTAAATTGAAAATAATTTATTATTCTTTTATTGTTCTTGAATACATGATTTATATCAAGTGAATATTGAATTACTTGTTTTCAGGGTTTTATTGACCTGTAATGATATCACTTAGAATGGGAGGAAACCGATTCTGTACTGAATGTGTTGATTGTCTGGGAATCTCAAGATCATAACAAACCTGGGGGGTGTTTCACAAAGATTTAAGTATGACTTAGAGTTGCACTTAAATACCAAGTTGCGTATGGTATGAAAGGCTTGACAGCATTGGTCAAATCGTGTGATTAGGACGCGCACTTCTGCATGTCTATCAATAAGATCGTGCGTTCCATATCATGTTTGTGCATGCATTGCATTGTGACTTAAGTCATACCTAAATCTTTGTGAAACACTCCCCATATTATAAAACTGTTTGGGAATGCAACAGACAGGATAGTCAAATTTTTTATGCAATTCGAAGAACGGAGCGGCGAACACATGTCTCAATTATAGCGTCATTTGAGCAACCCCGCCCTGAATTAACAGCCACACCCTCGTGTCTCATTAGAACCCAACTGTTTTAATACCTTGTAATCTATCCCCTGGAATGTTTGTGATATGGAAATCGATGCTCTGCATTCTATCAAAGGGCAGGAATTGTGAGAAATTAATTATGTAAAGGTATCCGAGTGTTTGAAAAGAGAGGAAGAGAGTGGGGGGGGGGGTGAGAGAAAGAAAAGGGAAGGTTGGAGAGGGAGAGTGAGGGTGGGATGGATTGCAGTGGGAAAGAAACATGCTTCGGAATTTCCAAAGTTGTCTTAATCATACATAGATACATGTATGTGAGTGAATGAATAGTAAAATTTGCGTTTCCTATCACTTAATCATGTGCATTGTTAGTGAGGATACATGTTTTATCATGTGAATTGTTAGTGGGGATACAAACTCTTTCTAATATGTTGGCTTGTTATTTTTTCTCTGAATACAGAACAAGTTTATACAGCATGTGATGACTGCATGAGAACATTTTGGTAAGTTGATTTCCTTTAGTTTAAATTATAGTCAGGTATTTTGTATCTTAATATTCTTGTCATTGAATATGTCTGTCGTTGCTCTTTTCGAGACGTGAGCAATTTTTCATCACAGTTTTCAAGACCAAGTGCAGTGAGTCACTCACTTTCTCTGGCTAAGATCATTTTATTGTGATGCTGTGATTTATCCCAGGTTTTTGTTTTTCTTGAACATCTTTTCCCCTCTGTGTGAAAAGTGAAAATGATTTTAACGTATTTTGAGGCTTGAAAAAGTTTGTGTATTGATTGTAATCTACGGGTATTTTGGGAATTGAATCCTCTTTAGTCTGATATACCCTTGCTTTGAGCTAGTCTGCTGTGCAAACCCTTCACTCAAGTAAAGGGTCTGAATTGCAGCCTACTCATGCCTTGTGTACTGAAGGCCCTGAATTACAACAGCAAGTTTTGTCAGTGCTAGTCTTTGCATGGAGACTTACTTGTTGATCAAAGTTTCAATCAGGGTCTGTACCTTTTAATCTTCTTCTTGATGATGCCTGCTCCACCTTCCTCTCTTCCTTTGTCTACCCCACCTCCAGAGATGCCAAGTTCAAAAAAATGTTATGCGTGAGATTTTCATGACTCGACGTCTCTGTGCGCGCGCGGCCAGTACTTACACTCGTACATTTCTCATGTGCGCGCGCGTTGCGCGCGCACATGAGAAATGGGCTTCAAAAATGCGATGCACGCACGCGATTCATCGTATCACGTACTAGCTGTGCGCTGACTGCACTCTCGATTCGTCTCGCGTGCCTGGCTAGACGCGAAGGCGGTCGGCCAGTCGTATAATCTGGCGAATAATGCTACTTTTTCTCCTTTTTTTTCTGTCGGGTCCCGATGCGTGAGAAAAATGGGTGCTATGCGTGAGATCGTGAGACGGATCCTGAATGCGTGAGTCTCACGCACAATGCGTGAGACTTGGTAGCTCTGCACCTCATCTTGCTTTAAGCCATCTCAACTGCTTTCTGCTGTCCCCCCACTCTCTTAAAGTGATTGTTTAAACATTGGTTTGATTTTTTAAAAATCTGAGCTAGAAGGTCACACTTGTCACCTGTGTCTATGATATGTTTAAAAAATGAAGCCCAGAAAAAAAAATTGTGTTCGAAAATAATTATTTAGTGCTTCAAAAATTGAAATATAAAGTGACCGGAAACACCATCTTAATTTCATCCCATACACTTATGTGTACTATTTAGGCGTCTTATTTACAAAATCGGGGTTTGCCTTGTAGTTTTAGCTTTTCATTATCAATAATGGTTGTTTTCAGGGTTTATTAGTTCTAATATATGCACTTGTACACATGTTTCATCTTGAGCAGAGAATTTTTTTAAATCGGCTGCTCACAAAGTTAAACAATACCTTTAAAAACTACTGTACCATATTTAAAAATGCCCCCATGATCCTCTCCCTATACACCCCTTGCCCCCTATCCAACCCTCTTGAAGTGTCTGCACTCTGCATGTCTCCTTTCCTTTCTTTCTCGTCTCATTTTTAACCTTCCTTCTCATCCCATTTCTCTCCCACCCATTTCTTTCTTATTTTGGGCCCCACCACTGGGGGGGGGGGGGGGGGGCACTTCCATTGACGAGTGGATACCATGCGTGACCATGGGGTCTTGAAAAGCACCCTAAACAAGTATTTTCCATATTCTGAAAATGCACCCCTTAAGTATTGGCGTGTGAAACCCTACCCTTATCAAGTATTGGAAACAAAACGATACATTTGGCAAGTATTCCCTGAATTGAACCCCTAAGCAAGTAAAGCGATGTTTTAATTGTTATATGTCATGGGCGTCGGTTTTACCTTTACCTACATCATTGGGTTTAGTACGGCCCCACCTCCACTCTGCTTCCCACATCTCGTGCAAATCGGACTCTAAACACGTAGTGTTGGGGCAAAAAGTACATCCTTTATATCATTTTAGTCTTTTTTATACCCGGCCTTGCAAATTTGACCCGAAACACGTAGCTTTCATAGCAAAATAGATACCCTTCTTTCAACATTTTAGTGTTTTTGACACCTTTACTATGTTACGTACGTAACATGCCCTATCTTATAAAAGACATCCTTTTTAAGTGTTTTTTTTTGGGGGGGGGGTTGCACATGGTATCCAGTCCACTTGTCAATGTAAGTGGCCCCACCCCCTTTTACTTTCTGGCGATGCCCCTCTCTCATTTATCTTTCATTTTCCCTTGGTACTGTATGCTTGCCAGTTGCCAGGCCTTTCTTCCACTCCTTCACTCCTTCACATCACTTTCTTTTCTTTCTCTACTACGAGTCTGTTCAAGCTATCAAATTTCGCCCCTTGTTTAGGAAGCCTTTTGTTCATGTTAAGAGTATTTCTGTTGAGGGATAAAGACCTAGGAAATCCTGTCTGCTAAACTCTAATTCTCATCACCAAGCAAGGTTGTCTGTGGATCTTCGGGTCTGGGTCATTCCTGGGTGAAGTCTTGAAAGAAGAAAACTTCTTGATCCAACACAAGAAATACCAAATTATCCCCCTCTCACACCTATTCAACTGGGACATCATCTCCTACCCTGCCATTTGTCCATAACTGTCAACTTCAATTATCGGACATCTTTAAGTACACGCAGTTAACAAAAGAGTTGCCCTAAATTCTGTTTTCAATGGAAAGTCCAAAAAGGAATCATATCTAATCATAATCTTTAGCAGTGTCGTAATTTAGGAAATATGGTAATGTTAATATACCAGTGAATCTTTTACCAATTGCTCAAGGTGCATGCAATATGAAATTCAAAAGAGATTTCGTTGAGGGAGAGGGGTGAGAATTTGAAGATGAGCATTTTGATCTCAGACTACATGTACATGTACAGTCATATACAGTTATGTACTCTTGATTCTTAAAAAATATTATAATAAATTGTATCATTGGCACTATATTGAATTGATTCCAGAATAGCATGACTTTGAGTCAAAGAGAATGTACACTCTAGAAATTGCAATGTATTCTTGAAAATATGGCTTCTTAATTTATGTTGTGTTTGACTTCTTATTTTCAACGTATAACATCAACCTGTCAGATTCAGATAGTTTGTTGTTTTTATGACCTATCGCTTATGAGTTTGACATAGACTGGGCGGTCCTTGTGGAAATATCTCAATTCCTGTCTACTGGCCAAAACTGACCGCTTGACCATCTTAATCAAATTTGAGTTTAGTGGTCATAATACTTAAGTGGACCTGACAATTCTCACACCCTTAAAGAGAATCCGGCGCCTTTGATCTTAACTTTTCATTTATCTTTCGCTTGATGAATCAACGGCTAGTCGTTAATTGAGAATCATTATTTTTGTAAATTTTATCTTGGATTAAATCTCTTCTGAGTCCTCTCTTGTTATGAAATGAAAAAAATATTGTGCACCACTGGAGAACATTTGAAACCCATTTTATCATGAATATATTTTCATATTTCCATGGATCTGTATAGCTTTCACAAACCTGCAAACAAAACAGTTTGATTTGTTTGAATAATGGCAACTGACGATGATGATGAACAGCATTTCCTATTGCACTATTTAAATTCAATATGTTCATTCAATAAAGCTTAAAAGGTATATTCTCTGTTCTTTTTCATAAGAGATATTCTCTGTTCTTTTTCATAAGATATTTAATTCAAAACTTCAACAATTTCTGTTTCTGTTTTGGTCCTTTATGTTTTTTTTCAAATTCAATTTGAAGAAATGATTTGGTAGACATGGAATAGGGGTTTAATGCTTTGGTGTCCTGGGGCCCGTTGCAGAAAGAGTTGCGTTTAAACGCAAGTCAAAAAATCAATCGCAAGTCCCAAATGCGTGCTGTTGATTGGTTGAAAATAAAGTTGCGCATGATTTTTAGAGTTGTAATTGATGCAGCTCTTTCTGCAACGGGCCCCAGCCCATATAAGAAAATTCTTTGATTTTTCATTCTGAACATTATTCATACAACCCTCCTGTGGATGTGTAGATCTGGGGAGCATTTAATGAAAGGAGTTGTCAGACGTCTTATCCGAGTCTGACAAGTCCCATTTTATCCGACAGTTGCCCTAGTAACCGTGCTTTTTAGCCAATCAAAATCAAGGAAAGATGTCAGATCTGACAACTTGTCGGACAAAAATGTTGATGAAACACTCCCCAGAAGTGTCATTTTCCCCGATAACTTCCATGTATGTTAATTCAGAGGTGGGGCTCAATTTCATTTCCAGAGGTTTTACGTTAGTGCAGAAATTAGTCATGAAGTCGCTTTTTTCATATATTTTCTCACACTTTGTATGAACTTTCACTAAATACTGCAGCCTTTTTAGATGTTGTATTGTGTGAGAAGGCTTTGGTAAAGAAGAAGAGTGAATGAGGAGATGGAGGATTGGGCGGAGGGGAAGGGGGCGGAAAAGAAGATGGAAAAGGATAAAAGCACCCTGAGAGGGAAGAAGGTAATCAGCATATTACATATTAAAGACAAAATTAAAAGAAGATCTCAGAGAAAAAAAAGTGAAGTGAAACACTGAAAACTTGTTTCAGACTAAGATTATAAAGCACTTTTGAAATGCAGCGATGGCATAAATTTAATTGTTACCACATGAACAATGTGGGTTTTTTCTGTCTCATTTGAAACCAATTTTGAATTTTCTTTGAAAATTGGCATTTTATGGAATTTATATCATGTGGTTGCTGCTCACATGTGACATCATTGAATCAAAAGTAAGAAGTCCAGGGCCCTGTTGTACAAAGAGTTACGATTGATCCGATCAATCGTAACTCTATGGAAATCCATCAGTGTCATTATTTTTTCTACGAAAAATTTGCACAATAGGTGGTTTCAGACCGCCTCGAAGTTCGCCAGTTCCAGGTATTCTCTGATCGGGAAATTTACCCCGATCAGAAAATACCAGGTATTTTGGTAATGTGAAAGCAAACTACGCGTAATTTCCCCGAAAGAAAATACCCGCTAAATAGTAGGTACTTGGCGAAATTACGAGAACTTTCGTGGGGATTTTTCCAAGGTCGCAGGTATTTTGGCGATGTGGAAGCAAATTACGGGAACTTTTAGCCCAGCGTGTCGTTGGGCGCGGCGGCGTGGGTGGCTGCTGGGCTAGTGATTTTGAATCTCGCGCCTTGCCTGCTTATCAGACCATACTGCGCATGCTCGTAACTTCGGGAACTTATCCCGAAGGATGTGTTTCGGGGCGGTGTGAATGCAGGAATAATTAACGGGTATTTTTTAGCCTTAAAAAGTTCTCGTAATTTAACGGGGATTCTTGTGATCGAGGCGGTTTGAAACCACCTAATGTCCTTTGTATGCAAAGAGAAGCGCAGTGAATTTTCAAGAAAACAATGAATGCATAACAGATTAAATACAAGTGATATGAATAACAGAAATTAAAGAAAAAAATAGCAAAAATTAAATGAAATATTATGAATGAATTGAAGTAATTAGAGAGATAGTTGAATGAATTCAAAATTATGTCAATAAAGATTTAATAAAACAAGAGGCATGAAAAATTACAAGTCAGCTAGTGTGTTGGTCCAATCACAACTCTGAAATCCACTGAGCATTTTGAACAGTTTTGCAATCAACAATTCCTCCCCCCTGAAGTTTCACATTAAGAGTACAGTCAGTGGCTCTAATGTTTGCTAATAAACTCATTGGCATTGCAATAACTATGAAAATGTTGAATATAGAATAGACAGGTCAAATGGAATACAATTGAGGTATGAGAAGGGCCATCAAGTTCACCAGCATTTTGTGTCATTTCCTGTGATTACAGATACAAAGAAAAGTCAGGTTAGGAGTGGGCCCAGATTAAGGTATGAAATAGGCCAAGCATTATAAAGAAACACACAGAGAAAGTCAGATTTTTACTTCAATGTGTTACAGATTAAAACAATCTACTGACATGGAGGTTATATCTTTTTTTAGTATAAATATAACTTCAGATTAAAAATGAGATAAGCATGAGGCAAGTACAAAATTTTTGGGCTGTCAGTTTTAACCTATTCTATTTTGTTTCTGTTGAGTTTCTGACTCTTTTCCATCCATGTTTGTGTGTGGAGTATAATTAGGTGGTCTGTCTATGACAGATCACCTATTGATTTCGTCAGAATTTTCTTTATTTCTTTCTTCCTATCTTTATTCATTGTACCTATTTTTTGTCGCCAACTTTTCTCGAAATTGGCTGAATCATTTTTGCTGATTTTTTTGTCATATATAGAATCTATCATAGAGACGGCAAAATAAGCTTTTCAAGGTCATATGGTCATGATGACGTCATCTACGCGCCATTTTGTAAAATTCTTCATTTGATCATATCTTCATTATCAATTATCGAAAATTAACAATATTTACATGACATTAACTTCATGTCAGGGGTCAAATGCCAATGTCATCAAAGGTCATGTAGAGGTCATGACGCGCGCGTACGCGCGCGTCAAAGGTAAAAAAATCGTCCAAATGACCTATAAAATTTTTTGGGTACGTTTCAGGTCATTTTAAGCATTTCAAAAATTTGCGCGCGCGCACATATGCGCGCGCGTTTCCGCGCGTTACACCTTAACGCAACGCAGAAAAACCGTTTCTTTTAATATCATTGCATTGCTAATAAAATTCTGAGCAATTTGATACCTTGATCAACCTTCTACAACCATTAATAACGAAATTAACACCCGTTAAACTTTGCAGCACGTGTGCGCGCGAGCTCTCACTATAGGCCATATATGGGCAAAAACATGCCTATTGCAAATTCACTGTAGCTCTTTAAATAGTCCGTTGACCCCCAATTTTTTTTTCATATATCGATAGATTATGAGTTGTAAATTTGATTTCATGTCACCATTGTCCCTAAATTATCTCGTGACGTCATCAAATAGGCGCCCAAACTAAAAATGTCATTTATTCAAAAATGACGTCATCAAATTTATGCAAATTTGGCTGTAACTTCTCGAATATAAATCATTTTTCGCCCAGATTTCGATATGTTGTAGTTTAGAAGGTACTCTTTCTCCTCAGTTACATGAATATTCGTTTTGAGGAACGCATCATTACGTAAAACAGCGATGAAAAGAAGCATGTCATTTTTCCTCATTTTGCGTGTAATCTCTATGGGACATGACTTTTTCCCAAAACTAGATTCGACATTTCTCTATTTCGTGAGCCATATCTCCATTTTTTCTTGTCAGCTTTCCTTGAGCTTTTAACATGTTGTAGCTGAGATTCTGGGCTATCGGAAGTGTGCCCTTCATTTTTGGATCAGATGCCGGGATCATGCCCGTTTTTCACTTGCAATATTGGAATTGTAATTCTCAAAATTGCTTACGTGTAAAGTCTATGGGAAACATTAATAATCACATTGAGCAATGGTCAAAATTTATTCTTAGGATGTCTAGAATCAAGATTATCAATCATATCTAAATTATTCATTTTATACACTAGCCGACTCTGAATGAAAAATCATGACAGACCACCTAATTCGTCCGCATGACGAATTAAATTCTAGTTTATATTTGTCCTTTATTAGCACACAGTAAGTTTGTCTCTCTCTGTGAACTTTGCTTATTAGAAATCTTAATCTTTTCTCGCAATGTTACTTCCATTATTTGTTTCATACTGTGACATCCTTCTTTTTATTTCTCAGTTACCCCCCCCCCTCGACCCAGTCTTTCGGTCTTTCTGTAATTCCTGTATTTTCCTGCCATCTTCTTTTCTGTTTGGTCCAGGGTGAATTACATTGAGTTTCAGTTCTCACAATGCATTACCTACTGGGAGTCTGGATGTCCAGACTAAGTTGAACTTCACCTGAAAGAACTCCTTCTACACACCCCTGGTAGATACATACACGAACATGACCCTTTGCTGGGGTCATTGCGGTTCACCCCAGATATGGGGCGGAGGCTGCGCCCACCTTATACCTGGCTGTGGCACCCAGACAATAGACTTTGGGGAGAAGAAGAGGGAAATTCTATGATCCTTTCCCTGTAAACTATGAATTAAGAATCTGTAGCTGCTTAGTGATCCATGAATGAAAGATTGGGTGAGCCATGAAAGGATATTCATGCCTCAGAAAATAAATTATGTGGACATTCTTGGTAATTTTTCAGGGAAAAACATTAGGAAGACATTAAGGAAGAACAGACCAATATTAGTGTTGATTATTTTGGCTTAAACACTCTTCTTTCCCAGGATTCGAAATAAAAATCACATAAACCAATACTGTTTTAATTATAATTGTTTAACGTTTGGTCAGACAGGGAAGCATTCCAACTCCAGACTAATACCTTGGTCACATTTGCTCCACGGCGGCCGTATGGCGAGTCGAAAACAGCCGTTTTAACTTTTTCTTGTACCAGTTACGTATAGGTGGTTTTAATGAAAAGGAATAAAAACGGCCGCTTCGACTCGCCGTACGGCCGCCGTAGAGCAAATGTGACCGAGGTATAAATGGTCATTTAAAAATGTATTTCACAATATTTATGGTAGAAATTACAACTCTCAATAGTTAACTACCATACCATTAAAGGTCAAGTCCACCTCAGAAAAATGTTGATTTGAATCAATTAGAGAAAAATCAGACAAGCACAATGCTGAAAATTTCATCAAAATGGGATGTAAAATAAGAAAGTTATGACATTTCAAAGTTTCGCTTATTTTTAACAAAATAGTTACATGAACGAGCCAGTTACATCCAAATGAGAGAGTCGATGATGTCACTCACTCACTATTTCTTTTGTTTTTTATTGTTTGAATTATACAATATTTCAATTTTTACTAATTTGACGATTAGGACCTCCTTGCCCGAAGCACAATATGTTAAAATAATGGAATTCCACGTGTTCAGGGAGGAATGAATCTTCATTTCACATGACAATGACGAGAAAATAAAAATATTTCATATAATAAAATACAAAAGAAATAGTGAGTGAGTGATGTCATCAGCTCCCTCATTTGCATACCGACCGAGATGTGCATATAACTGTTTTGTGAAATGAAGCGAAACTTTAAAATATCATAACTTAATATTTTACATCCGATTTTGATGAATCTTTCAGTGTTATGCTTGTTGAATTTTTCTCTTTTTATTCAAATCAAGATTTTGTTAGGGTGGACTTGTCCTTTAAAAACTCTTATAGCAATAGCACTCATACGCCGTTGTACTGGCCCATGCATGAGCTTTCCCTTCTGCACACTCTGGCATTGAGTATGGCAAGTCGATTTTATTGGCTTTTTTTATAACTTTAGATAACTTCCATTTCATATGAAAATCCAGGTATTGTTGATCATACATTAGGGAAAGATACATGTACCACTCATTCTGTCTGAAGCATGTTTTTCTTCTTGTTCCAGTTTGTAATAAATTGCATTGCAGCTCAGGTTTTGAAAACCCATCAAGATACACTCATTTTATGATGAAAGTTTTGTCATGAACAAAAGGCAAGTGATTTGAATTATAATTGGATTTCTGCTTGTTTAGATGTCATTGACTGTATGTTAAGTAGACTACATGTATGGAACAATAAGTCACTGGTGATTACTTTTAGTTTGATTAGTTTTTACTTTATTACTAGTTCACTCTTGTTTGTAGGAGGAATGAATAATTTGCTTAATGATCCCTTATATCGCAGAAAATGATGCTTTATTCATTCTTTTTTAAGCAGAAAATGTGTACCTGTTTTTCTTGAAGACAGGTTACTTATCTTGGATATGCCCACCCACACACCCACTTCAAGTGGATTGCCTTATTTTGCCTATAAACAAGTTTTACATGTAGAATTCTAATTTCATTCTTTACTGGTGGGGAATTGCTTTGTATTTAAATAAGTTTGATTGTGTATTGGATATGAACTGTTAACTGTAATATTTGGTTCTCATGTATAGTGAAAGCGAAACTTCTGCACAATTTTTTTTATGGCTAGTGCATTAACATTAAATGTCAACCTTGAGTAAAATTTTGAAATTCATTATTCTGAAAGTTTAAGAACTTACTTTATAAAGGGTAAGCAAGTGTTACTGATCAATCTTTATGAATTTCAGGTCACAAAATTAAGGTTAAGGGTCGTGTGATAGTGTGAGGTCAATGAACTTTGACCATATTCTGGTATCAAATTCACATAAAATCCCTCTAAATATTACATGTACGATTTCAAATTCTAAAGCTAATTTTCAGCATGTACCCCATTTCCCCATTTTCTAATAGTTTTATTATAAAACGTAAAATTTGAATATGTAGAATATATTTCTAAACAAAGTAAACCAATATCACGACATATTTATCTAATAAAGTTATTGAACTTTTATTTATATTGTATTACATACATTCAGTGAAATTTGATACAAATGTATTTACCAATATGAGTTTTTTTTTAATTTGTAGGTCATTTTGATCTTTTCGTCCTATTGCACATGGAGATGATTTGTGGGAATGTTTGCCTTTATGAGAAATTTTCTGAAAAAGAATATGGCAAAAACCATGAAGGAATGTATCCTTCGGTTTCTGTATGCCAACCTAAAATGTTTTTCCTTCTCTAGCAGAAATAGTCTACACACTCAGACACCTGAATAACAAGTATCTGTTAGATTTCATTTTTAGATAAATGATAATTCAGGGAAACTTGAGCAAAATTTTGGATATCATGAAACTTTGGCTTCATTGAAAATTTCATATAAATGATGGAATGGTTGATTTAGTCAGTAATTCAATGATTTGTTATTCTGGACGATATATCCACATTAGATTTTGACGTAAACTAAATTCCTGTATGGAGGAAAACTATAGATGTAAAAAAATTGATCCGCCATCTCACTATCAACACAAAGATAACTTTTAATTGTCATTTATCTTGTAGTGACCTACATACCAAAGTATACCATTCCAGACCATTGCATTGTCAATATTGTGATTTATTTACAATGACCAGTGTATTTCAAAGTAAATTTAACCTCCACCTTTCCACTGCTAAATTCTATTGAATCTACAAGGTTGCTTTTGACAGATTCTTTCAGAAAAATCTTCAGCTGTCATCATTTTTATTCTGAAAGTCTTTAAATATCTGTTGTGAAAAAAAGATCCTGATCATTGTTTTCCTGTTGGAACACATATTTTCAAGATAAAGAAAGGATAAATAACAATGCCCACTGAAAAATATTATTTTCAAGGACTTTTTAAAACAGAAATGGTAGATTTGGCTTACATATAGGCCGCCTACACGATATTGCTCTGGAATTTTGTTGGTTTTGCCTTCAAGGTTGGCCAATATTAACACATTTGTGTACTTGTCATCAAGTTTATTCTGATTTTTTTTTTAATTTTGAGCACTTGAAATTAGTAAGAGCAAATAGAAAGAACAACACTGAAAGTACAATAACTATCTCATACAATTTTGAATATAATAATGACAAGAGAGAGAAATGAAGAAAGAAAGAAAGAGGCGAAGGTAAAGGCAAAATGAATTGTTAAGCAAGGCTCGACATTAGCGGTGGCCCGGTGGCCCAGGGCCACCAGAAATTCACTTCGGGCAACCATTATTGAAAAAATGTTAAGTTTTGGTGGCCCGAATCGGGCAACCAATAATTTTCAAAGTAGCGCAATTTTTCTCCCGATTTTGCACGCATTTATCAACTTTCTACAGTTGAAATTGCAAGCCAATTCGTAATGCGCCCTTTTTGTCAATCTACACACAAATACACACACACAAAGATTGCATAGTCATGACAGTATGGAGGCCTACCACTGCACTACTGCAGCATACAGTACTATTCAGCCGGCTGCGCCGGCCGTCTGGCGTACGTGAGCTTGCATGCATGAAACCACTGCAGCTATAGCTAGCTGTGCGCTAGCAGACTATTCAGAGCTCTGCGATACAAAATGTTACTGCTAAGAAATCTTCCACAGAACTTTGAAAATCTACGTCAAAGTCACATTTTACACCAATGAAATGCCCTTCTACAGTCCATATTACTAAATCCTGATTATTAGCAAGCATTAAAAAGAGGAATTATGACCTCTCTTTTGACTCAAAAAGTCCGATTTTCCAAATGCATTAATACACATAAAACTCATAGGTGAGTACATCACAGTTCCACGTGTGCATTTGTATGTATGTTGATATTTGGTTTCTTTTGAAGCTGTGTCGTTTCTAGCCAAAAATAACAGACAGCTTCTTTCTAATTTGTTTATAAATGACTTCTTAAACCACTCTTAAAGGAAGTAAATATTTTGGGAAGGCATTTCATTGATATGAAATGTGAATTTTCCATCATTTTGTCAAATATAGGAAGGACTTTTCTCACTGTTTTTCCAGATATAACTTTTGCCGTTTTCTTATTTTTTTCTTTCATTTTTTTATAGTGACTAAACCATTTATACCCCTTCCCATTGAATATGCCTGATTAAAGAATATGTTTCTACTGAATAATAATAAAAACAATTTTCCCCATTTTTCATCAATTTTGTCTTATTCATTTTTCTTTCATTTTCTTTTTTTTCCTGTTCTTTTTTTTTCTTTTCGTTGTATTTCACTTATTTATTTTATAATTTTTGTTTTCTTTTTTGCAATATACAATTCTAAAAATTATATTTGTTTCCCCCTTTTTTATTATTATTATTTTATTTGGCATTCAAAAGACAAAGAATACAAACAGATCAAAGACAAGATCAATCAAACTTGTACATGATAGAGAAAATAAGACCTGGATGAGAGTTGGAGAGGCTGCCTGGGTATGGAAAAGGCTAACTTAATAGCCATAACCCACAGGTCTTTTATGCATTGTTCTAATTTTTCAACATATTTTTCTGTGATTTTCTCCTGCTATAATAATACCTGGGAACAATACAATTCTTTTGTTCTCTTTCAATCATTTCATATTTGCAATGATAGAACAATTTATATATTACCACAAATCAATAAGCATAGTAAAATGAATGCAAGCACGATTCACATACAAGATGTGCAAAGTGGAAGTAACTTAGTGGTAGTGGCTGCAGAATTAATATTTCAGAAATTTGTTTTATTCATTTTTAATTATTGTTTTTCTTTATATTTTTCGGGCCACCAAACTTTACTAACGGGCCACCAAAAAAAATTATTTGAAGGTTTTGGTGGCCCGAACGGGCCACCACCAAAAAAAGTTAATGTGGAGCCTTGTGTTAAGCATGAGGTAAAGGGGGGGGGGGCACAAGTAAGAACAATAATATTAGAAGCCCAACCCAAAGCAGATCAGCTCGAACCAGGAAGCAGACAAAACAAACTGCACCCACCTTCCCCACAAGAACAAACACTCAGCCGACCCCCCAAAAAGGCAAAAAGTTATCCCTCTATTTGACCAAACAAGAAATAATAACTTTTTTTTCATAAGTCATCCTTCAATGACTCGATTTGACAATTGTGCTCAATAGAAATAACCTTGCACCCACAGACCATTAAACTCTTGCATGTTTCCCCTAAAAAAGAGAGAGAGACAACCTCCCTAGGAAGCTGAGGCGTTATTCACCCACAACTCAAAGCACCTGCTACCGACCCCTATTCTTTATTCCTTGTGTCTCTGCTGGAAAAAAGAAGATAGGCCCAGAAAGGAACGTGAGGCAGGAAGTTGCGAGCTGTTCGAGATTCCTGCTGAAAATGTGTGAATATTTGTTTGGCGAGAGCTATAATTGGCCTCTTAATCATAACACTGCCGCCGCCGTTTGTGGAATCTTATCCTGTTTTCTGTGCACATGTTCCGCTGAGCCGCGGAGTTCCCTGACACCTCATGGATTTATACTGGAAATCAATGTTCTATCATGACTACCTTATGTACATGCACCTACTGCATAGGTAAGAGTTTGACTTTCCAAGTTCCTAATGAGGCAGACAATTGTTTGTTCAAATTATTTGCTTCTGATATCTAGTAGATTTCATAATTAAGAGGTCTCTTCTGTTAATCTTCTCTAATTTATTGTGATCTGTTTGATTGTGTTGATAATGTATCCAGAACTCTCAGTCTCGACAAATCTTGGTGATAAGCAATGCCTCACAAACCAATGTACTGCACATATGTTCTTATTAGCTGCCTTGTGGTAGGTGTGTCCAGTCCTTGTATGAATACCCTCTCACTCTCAAGAGAATAAACTCTCTCTCTCTTTCTTTGATTAGCTCCTTGTGATGATATTTCATTTTAACCAAACCTGGGACTTATGATGATTGTTAATATATATTTCCAAGAGAAAAAATACACCAAGTGTATAGAAAGTCTTTTTTCCTCTAAAAAAATTTGCTATACTATAGAACACATTCTAATTTTTTCTCCAACATTTTCTTGCCCCTCTCTCTCTGCGCCCTTTTTGCACCCTTCTTTGCACCCACCTGTGTACCCTTTCCTGTACTCCTTTCTTGTCTACCCCTCCGACCATGAACCCCATCCCACCCTACTCCGCATACATTCGTAATTCCGAAGGTTGGTTAGTTCGAAGGTTCGTATTTCCGAAGGTTTGCTAGTCCGAAAACGAAGTGAGGTTCGTAATTCCGAAGGTTTGTTAGTCCGAAAACGAAATGAGGTTCGTAATTACGAAGGTTCGTTAGTCCCAAAACGAAGTGAGGTTCGTAATTCCGAAGGTTTGTTAGTCAGAAAACGAAATGATTAATGAACCTTATTTCGTTTTGTTTTTTTCTGTGATATAAATATTGTGCATCAAATCTGTTAACATTGAACCATTATGAATTTCCCTCATTCAATTGGCTACAGGGGAGAACTTCACTTTTGTAAACCCATCTTGGTCAAATGAATGATAATAATAATATTAATATTAATGATGATGATATTGATAATGATATAAATAATAATGATGACATTAACAATTCAGACGTTTGTTTGTCTTTCTTGCAGTAACAAACACATCAATAGTGGTATACATCCATGTCAACAACAGAAAACAGCAACATTGGTAAGTTGCCATGGCATCTATCTATTCATACTAAAAGTTATACCTTTGCTTTGGAAATTTAACATGCAACCTAAAACAGAGCCTGCTCTTTGCATTTGCCTATATATGCCAATTTGCTACTCCCATTTTTCCTGCATTGTCAATGTAATGATGTCTTTGATGCAGTCATTGACCTAATTAATTTTCAAATATTTGTCTCTGTCCTATTTGAGAATGATGGACAGTAATAAAATACACTGAGCAAAACTCAGTCAATTCTCAGGGTCTAGACAAATTCGAGACCAACAATTAGTAGATTTGAATAGAGGGCGAAAAATCAATCATTACACTAAAGATTTCATGCAAAAAAAACAACTTAACAGACATTCTGCTCCAATTTTGCATTGATATAAATTATTTTCCCAACTTTCAACTGTTCCAACTTAGGATACCTCTCTTTGATTGGCAGTCTATGACATAGCATAATGTTTTTTTCTTTTCTTATTGATGCCCATCTCACGAAACTACAGGGACCCTTAACAGTAACACATACTACATCATCGGGCACCATGCATGACGGGGTAATAGTATACCGGTCCAACCCCCCTGGATGTAGTAGTATAGAAGACAGTAAAACAGTGAGTATATCTCGTAATTATAAGGCATGGTCATACATACAGGGAGCTTTTTTATTTGGGGTTAGGGTCAAGATTCAAGATTTCCTACAAGATACTGATCTTTCTAGACTGCTGTGGTGAGATTTTCCACTATGTTCAGTACTTTTGGTTGTGTTATGTCACTTTCCCAGTTTATTTGTATTTGTTAGTTTGTTAATTTATTCATTCATTCATTTGTTCATTCATCCATTCATCTGTTCATTCATTCATTCATTCGTTTTTTTGTTTGTTCGTTTCATTTATTTTCCTTTTATTTATTTATTTATTTATTCATTAATACATTTATCTATCTAATTTATTATTCAAGTATCATTTTTCAAATTTGTTTATTTATAAAATGAAGTATCTACTCTCATAAATCTTGTCTTGTTTTTACAATCTGTTAAGGGGGGGGGGGGGTCTTTAGAGTCTCTAACTTCAAACTTTTATGATCAGCTGATTACAATGTATAAGTAAGGTCTTTGCGGTGACTCCATTTAACCTCCTAACCACTTTCCATGTGTCAGTGTTTGACTTCCATGAAAACAGATGAGAATCCTCATGTCACGGTTTGTGCCAAAATAGTTAGTTTATTTACCAGCCCATCACTTACCTCAAGTCACCAATTTTCATTACTTTGATGATCTAAAGATTCCAAGTTAAACTGTGAAAAGAAAGCAGCAAGAAGAGTTACAGATATTTTGAATCATGTGTTCATATGACATTCATTTTGATTTTGTAGTCATGTTCACATTCATATTTATATGCAGTGAATCCATTTCTAAATCGAGTCATTAGAATTACAATTTTAGAAAGTCTATCAATAAGTATCCATTATATTACAGATTTAATCATATTACATATTTTTCATGTTCAGTTTCTGTAAAATAACAATATGTGTTATTGTAAGTTACCAGTGATTTTGTGCATGATTACCAGATATGAAAATATAAACCAGCAACAAAGACTCGTGAACTCCACAAGAGTACAATAACTTTTGTTATTATGGGTGTTTTTTTCTAAGAAAAATATCCAAATTGGTTCAATAAACTCAGGGAAGTTGATGTCACTGTGAGGAAGTGGTGAAAGCTGTAGAGCTTTTCTTTTTAAACATTTTAAACTCTCAATCTGTTTATAATTCATATATTTTTGCTTTACATCCTTGGAAATGCAAACACAACCAGTTTGGAGAACTTTAACTTTCTTTTTGAGACAAAAGTGAAGAGAGTATGTCCTCAATAAAGTCAAAGTTTGCTTTGTATCAACCTGTTTTAGAGATTTAATAATCCCTGATAATGATAGTAAGGAAATGATTAGTCCTCATGGTTTCATTATGCAGTAGATGCAGAGTAGATTGATCAATTGAATGAATAAAGATATTGTTTCACGTACTGATTGTAAGATGAAAATACAAGATATATGAATAAATGAATAATATAGGATTTGTATCATTACCCCGGCTAAGCTAGTCTACCGATTCTGGTGCGCACAGCTTTTTGAGGAATTACTTCCTGCCGGTACACATGTACCTCACCTGGGTTGAGTCCAGCACAGTGTGGATAATTTTTTTGCTGAAGGAAAACACACACCATAACTAGGATTCAAACCCATGACCCTCTGTTTGAAAGGCGAGAGTCAGAACCACTAGACCACGACGCACCCACTATCGATCCCATTTTCTTGTTTCCCTACCCTTCCCCCTTATATGATATAATGCTACAAACAGTAAGCAACTGTACTTTAATAACTTAGATAAAGATTGAAATTCTATGCAATCATTTATAAAAGAGTATTTTCATAACATGGTATGGTGCCATGATATATATATTTCAGAAATTCAAAATTGAATTTGAATTTGCAGTAATAATGAAGATACATGTATTTACAATATTGAAATGCTGTGCAATGAAAGCTAAAAGGCAATTCATTGAGATTGAATGAGTTGGACCAACTGCTCCAGAAAGGTGTGCTTTTTTCTTTTGTTGTGAATTTTCAGAATAGGCTCAATAATATGGCAGATTTTTTTCTTTCTTTCCTCAACAATTAAGGCTCAGTCGACTAGAACATTTGCTTCAGTGATCTTGCTCTAGATTTCTATTTTTTACCATTTATTGTACCATATTTTGTTCACCCAGGTCCCCTGTGTTGCAAGTAATCATGAATACCTTATTCAAGTATTACTTTGCAGTTTTCATAATACTTTTGTTACTTTCGGCCAAAATGTTTGACCCTGTATGGTATAATAATTTGAAAAATTACTCTTCATGGTTCAGTGAAAAGCCTTTAATGGAGCCTTATAAGGCCTAGATATGGTTACCAGGTTGATGTATGCATCAGGCTTTAACGCATACTGGTGAATTTGTATTGGCATCACTACATTATGGCCGGGGGGGGGGGGGGGGGAGGGGTGATCATAAAAATCCCATAAGGTTAGACTCTATTGGGTTTTCCTTGCCTTCATATCTTATTACCTTGGGCTTTAAAAGAAGCTATCATCCTTTTTATTTATTTATTTTTGGAGAGAAAGAAATGGAAAAAAATACCAATAATTCCTTTTGGTTAATGTAATTGTGGTTATAGCTATAGTGCCAGCAGATATCTTTATACATTGCCAATCAAGTCCCAGTGAAGTATGTGTGGTTTGTCAACTGAGAGTGAAAGAAGAAAATTATGATATGCAAATCCTTTTTACATTGTTATGAAAATGAATTTGTAGTTGTGATGATCACTTAAGTTATACAGGGATTGGAAATTCTCTCTCACTGTTTCATGGTCTGGAATTTGCAAAACATAGTCGAATCCACTATGACCATCTAGCTAGAATCTGATGTATGTTGTCTGTATATATAAAAAGATGAAATAGGTGTATTTTGCTGTACATAATTATACAGTACACCTTCTGTGTGTAATTATAACTTAATTAATAATGAATGTGTTGATTATGTAAGTTTTGAAAAAATAACATTTTACTTAAAATTAGTTACCCCAAACCCCTCATTTTGTTCTTGAATTTTAAAGATCATTTAAAAACAGTAGCGGCCCATCTGTGTAGTCAAATGGTTCTCTAGTCCTGCTGTAGACAGGTGTCCTTTCATATATGTATATATATATATATTTTTTTTTTTAGTTCAGTTCAGCTCAATTCATTTATTTTCAATTAAGAATCACAATATAACAATTCATAAAATACATAGCAATTGAGAAAATGTAATCCATATATATACATGTATGCATGTATTATTAAAGTTTTTCACGTGTAATATAATAAGTTCACCATTTATAATAAAGGAAATAGGGAAGTTATAAAAACTCAGAAATTGAGTTTGTCAAGATATCTTCCCCTGAAGCATGTATTGTTTTAATGAACACGTATGCTGTTCTTTGTAGGTGTATGAGTACCAAATGTATGACAATTTTTTTATATTATAGAAATGATATTGATATTAATAGACCTAAATGATAATTATGATAACGACGATAATGAATGATTTTTGTTGCTACCTATAAAAGCATTATGTCGGATTCAGAGTTTTAGAAAATGCATACGGATCAATTTACAATCACAAAGTCAAACCCGGAGAAGTGATACAATCTGTGGTAACATATTTTCAGCTAAACCATTCCCTGTTGATCACGCCCTTCGATGAAATCTAGAGTTGATGTCTGTTTACATACCACTTTACCATAAATGTGTACTAACTACTCAAACATGCTATATGACCAGCATAATAGACTATACATGTATTCAACGAAGCAAACCATCTTTGTTTGGAGAGCGTAATTCTCTCCTTGGGTAAACATCAGGAACACGCCCATATGAGGAGCTAAGTGAACCTTAAACCTACGTTGCTTGCTTATGAATAAAGATTGGAAAAAGACTAATTTCAATTTTCAAACTGTTTAAACATATCTGTTTGTTTAAAACAAAGAATAATGGAATTTGTTATTATAAGCAAATTTGCGATTTCAGCAAGGTTTATGTGATTACTGACAGACTGCAGTAATTTGGGGGTTGTGACCTATTTGACTGTCATTTGTTGACATTTAACAAATGATGGAAAAAAAGAAGTTGTTCAAATGATTGAAAAAAAACTTATCTTGATTATTCATGCAAAGCAAGTAAGTATGATCCGTATTTACTCTGCAATGTTGTCTTTTCTTTACATTCCTCTGTTTCTCAAGAAGGTGCTTGGCAACCTGTCTCTTAAAGGGGAGGTTCACCCTGACAAAAAGTTTATTGCAAAAATAGCAGAAAAAAATAATAAAAAATGTTGGTGAAGGTTTGAGAAAAATCCATCAAAGAATAAAAAAGTTATTACAATTTTAATCATTTGATATTTGACATCATATGCAAGCAGCTTTCCCTCATATCATATGGTAAAAAATAAATGAATGTTTGTTTTCTCTGAAAATTGAAAATGGTTTTACTGTACCTTCAGTATATAAGCAAATAATTTAACACCCATTCCTAATTAAAGAAAACAAAATAAGTCATCACTAACCATTAAAAAATTGAAATGTATGCATTTTATATTACATAGCATATGGCGCAGCTGCTTATTTACATGTATGACATCAAAAATCCTAAATTTAAAATTAATGGATTTAATATACTAACCTTCAGCAATATTTTTTGTGCTGTTTTTAGAACGAACTTTGATTCAGGGTGAACTTCCCCTTTAATGAAGGTAATAAAACATGAAATAATGAAAATACCTCTTGAGTATTATTGATATAGCAGGATTTCAATATTTCAATATTTTGTTAATATGACACCTAAAAATTGATTTTTTTTTAAATATGAAATTTATGAATTTCGATGCAAAACATGCTCATGCAGTACGAGTTCGGTCTGTTGATTGTTACGTCATTACAACATGCACACTGCTTGTGCCTGCAGCTGCAGTCTCAGTGTGCGCGTGCAATGGAGTTCGAGCTAAAGCCGGGGTAATAATAATCATAACAACGTGCCTTGAATAGAATATTTCTAGATAGATGGCGCTATATAAATGCCTATTATTATTATTAATGGACAAAATCGTATGGATTCAAAATTGCATGATGAATGGATCCAAATTGCACGGTTGATCATGACGTCATTGCAAAATGGGCTGAATGAAAGATATCAAACAAGCAATCAGATCACAAGGATCTATCTAGGTGTCATATAATTAATTATGTCTATGGAGTGTGGAGATCAGACTATGTGTGGTGATTTGGTCTGCAACCATCAATGTATAAAGTGCATGAGGTAACATGGGTTAATGATTAATTATGAAGTCATGATGTCAGTTGTCAAGTATTAATAGAGGAGTTGTGGTCTTCATCGTTATGACCTGGAAATGGTTTCATCATCTCCTCCATCCTCTTTATTCTACAAAACAGTTTATTTTATGATGAAAGATTGTAAAAGCCATGTATTTTAAGGGTTGGATTAAAGACATATGGTGTCAATAAAGTTCAACAATTGACAGATTTAAAAGAAATACATGATAGGTACACATTTAAAGATAAATATCAGTTGTGGTAGCTATTTTCAAAATGAGTTCGTACAGAATCCAACAAAATGACAACCAAAGTGTCTGTTTGTATGAATAGAAAGTATGTGCTAAAGGATTCTGGAAGAAATTGTGTAATTAATGAGCAAATAGCAAATAAGCACAGGATTTTGGTCAAGCGTTGGGCCCTACAATACATTCAAAGCTATAATAATGCACTGTCCCACGTGTGCTTACCTGCGTTGGTGATCTTCAGTGTGAACATTTTTCTCTGTAGATATCAAGATTTCACAAAGTTCAATTTATGTAAACTGTACCAGAACTAAATCCTAGTTGATAAAGTGACAATTAAGCCTGGTTTTACACACTTTCCTGTGAATACTGCAACTACTTTCATTTATATTTAAAGAGTTAACCATCTTTAATTACAACATTGCTTTTGTATATTATGTTAATGATTGCTGTTCTTCAATTCTATACTGTGGAAGGGCATTAATTATATAGAATTTATAGAGTCTTTGGGTGTCATATCCATCAACCTGAGCTTAGGAGCTGACAGATAACTAAGCATCAACTTTTAATTGTAAAATTTAATACTTCTCCCTATTTTCTTTTGGGGAGATTACGCATAATTTGCTTTCACATTTCCCAAATTACCTGACCTATTCTGATTGGGGTAAATTTCCAGATCAGAAAATACCTGGAACTGACGAACTGCGAGGCAGTCTGAAACCACCTATAGAGAATGACAAAATGGAGGGTTGCAAGTGGGGGTGGGGGGCGGGGGGATGGGAGGGGTGGTTGAAATTAGTGTAAGCTCAATTCGCCTGATAGCTGAATGGATAGGTGGGAAACAGTAGGAATGGTATGGTGAAGTGCAGTGCAGAATAGAAGGCAGGGTGCTACATAAAAAATATTAGCACTTGCCCAGTCAGGCAAGTAAATTTTTAAATAGTTGGAATATACTTACCCAAATTTATTTCACTTGCCCCCCAAAAAACATTAAAAAAAAGTTTTACAGTACCTCTCCAAAAAAGAGTTTTGCGGTTTTATGAACCATTGACCTTTTTCTCTCTTTTGACATGAACTAATCTGCTTTGTTGTTGCATATTTCTTTTTCCAAAGTGATTTTATCTTGCCTGCCATGACCAAAATTAGGGTTATCGACCCTAATTTTGGTCATTCTACTGTGAAAATTTTGCTTGCCCGATTCAGTCAAGGAGTTTTAGTCTTTACTTCATAACATTTGCCCGACTAACTTTTACTTGCCTCGGGCAATCGGGCAAGCTAGTGTTTATAGGCGGTTTCAAACCGCCTCGATCACAAGAATCCCCGTTAAATTACGAGAACTTTTTAAGGCTAAAAAATACCCGTTAATTATTCCTGCATTCACACCGCCCCGAAACACATCCTTCGGGATAAGTTCCCGAAGTTACGAGCATGCGCAGTATGGTCTGATAAGCAGACAAGGCGCGAGATTCAAAATCACTAGCCCAGCAGCCACCCACGCCGCCGCGCCCAACGACACGCTGGGATAAAAGTTCCCGTAATTTGCTTTCACATCGCCAAAATACCTGCGACCTTGGAAAAATCCCCACGAAAGTTCTCGTAATTTCGCCAAGTACCTGCTATTTAGCGGGTATTTTCTTTCGGGGATATTACGCGTAGTTTGCTTTCACATTACCAAAATACCTGGTATTTTCTGATCGGGGTAAATTTCCCGATCAGAGAATACCTGGAACTGGCGAACTTCGAGGCGGTCTGAAACCACCTTATGTAGCATGCTGGAAGGGTATTGAAGGGAGTAAGATAAGGATAGGAGGATTTAAATACTCTAGACTCTATAGAGGTAGGAGAACTTTGTATCATGTTGTAAAGAAGGGGAAGGGATGGTAAGGATGGGGTTCATTTAGGAGTGGAGAGGTAAGGGGCTTTGCAGGTTTGCTACGTAACTTACATGTAGGAGACTTACATTAAGATGGGTGTTGATACCTCGGTATTCATTTCTAGTATTACCAGACTGATGCGCTATCGCATCTTATATTTTTTAAGGTTATTAGGCTTTCTCATCTGCCTGTGCACTTTTACAAAGTGAAGATCACTACAACAACTGTACAACCATGAACAATAATGAAAAGCTTCTTGAAAGGTTCAGTCGGACTGTTTGAAATAAGTCCTTACAAGGTTATTCAAGAATACCCTATCCAAGACAACTGTTAATCCTTTAACCCCAAGAACTTCAATTATCTAATTTTTTCTCAAAATATGGCAGTCTATTATTAGCATTCATTGGCTTCTTGATCCAACGTTTTTCACTTATCACGATACGTGCCCTAATACGCAGGGGGGAATTATGTTGGGGTCAATTACAAACGTGATTCAACGCTTCTCATATGTCATGTGACAACAGTTTGGATTAAGGAGTCTAACAAGTGGATTAAAGAGAGACCGCAAATGGTTAAAGAAACATAAAAGAGGATAGCGAGTCATGCTGTTTAGAAGAGTATCTTGTTGTTAATCCCTCTGTAAGGTTTTCTTACCCTCCATACTAGCCATAATTTGCTCGATTTAGAAGCAGTACGACCTTTGCTCGTCAGAGAGACAGAGACTGATGAAACTTCATTATGTATGCAGAATGTAACAGAGCTAGTTTTTGAAAGTTGGATATAAGCCCTTTTGCATATGAATTATTGATCTATAGACTATTAAAACTTTGATAATTACTGACTAGCCTCAATCTATTACTGATTTTAAATAGATGGATATCATATTATAACCATAAGTAAAGAAAAAAATTAATATTTTCTCTCATAAACCAGCTCTTTTCGTTAGTGTATAGGGGGAAAGTATCATTATGTGCCACACTATGAAAAATCAAAACAAATTAAACAAACCCAAGTCAAATTGAAACGTGTTCTTACACAGCATGTTACAGCCACATAAAATGGATATTCAGGGATGTCCTCCATTTCTCCCCATCTATTAACCTGTTGACTGCTGATTTCTTTATTTCCCATAGGCTTTGTACAAGAATCGCCCAGTTCCAGTAGGCAATGGGCTAACTTCTATCCAATTCCATGTATTATAAATCATGTGAAAGAGCACGTTGCTCATATTAAAACAAATAGTATACTCGATGGTGTCCTTTACCAACTACGCCCCCACCCGTTGAATTTGTAATCTGGAAATATACATGTACCATTGATTAACTAGATCCATGTGAAAAAAAAAAATGAAGGTATTTCATTCACAATAACTGGAACACACACTACCCTAATTATTATGCATATATGCTTCATGAATACATGTATTGACAAGTATCATTTTTTTATTTTATTCTGTCCTTATTTTGCTTAATCCTTCAACACCTATGTGAAATGTGATAGATTCTGTTGCCTTAATCGATACCAATAATGTAGAGCCTAAGTTTTTACCTAAGGACTTAATATGCATATACATCTTTTTTCGATAGCAGTTCCCATTTTTTTGATCACCCTCCACTTTCTGTGCACTTAAGTTCAGCTATATCATTTGCGATTAGTACCACCATGGTAATCGGTTGATATTGAATTAAAAAAAACTTAGTGAAAGGTGCACACAGACATAAAAAGCATGATATTTGAGTAAATATGCTACTTTTATTGTTGTTTGTTGGTTGTTCATTATTGTGAGTTTGTCTAAAGTGATGTCTGATCATATAAAGCATCTTCCACACCCTATCAATTGGCAAATTAAGGTATTTTCAAAGAAAAACAAATATGAGTAAAACTACATTTGTCAAATCAAACATTTCATATCGTGCATAGGAACATTGGGCTGTGACAACATAATCACGTTATGTACAGTCAGCCAAGAGATTGAGTCTTGTAGGCAGGAGACAAACAAATCTGATGAATATTCTCCTCCCACTAATTATGACAAATTGAATCAGGTTGAGTCTAAACCGACCGATCGAGCCTAAGCTTGAATGAAGAGAATGTGGTTTCAGCCAGCAGTAGGAAATGCCCCAGTGCAGGCTGATACAAGAGAGGTGTAACATGTTGTCCCCGTGGATTGTCACCTGTCATAAAACTGATCCCTTCTACGAATGATGTACTTGTGATATGATCTTTATCCGAGGACTAGTTGTGCTCACCTGTGCTCACTTGTACTCACAGAAGTAATGTGAGAACATGGGTACTAATTCATAGACAAGGTAATGAGGCAACTCATAAATAGTCTACAACTGTAGACCCACATCTGCAGTGTGTGTATCACAGTTGATTCAAGGAGTCTGCATAGAAGACTAGCTCTACTGGAGCTGCCATTCAGTGTCTGCATAGCAGACTAACTCATATATTAGAATTGATGGAGGGAAGGGGGGGGGTGCTCACCCTCCCCCCTTCCTGAAGTGGAAAACAAGCCTTTATTTTTTCTTTTACATAAATTTGGGATTGTAACTGAACTTGTAATAATCTAGTGAACACTGTATATGGCCTATGATTGACACCCCTCCATTTGTCAACCTATCCTATTCAGCCCCCCCCCCCCTCGAATGACCAGTCATCGGATGTGAACAGGTGAAGAGGTATAGGTTACACTTAAAGTGATATTCAATTAGAAAATCCTCCTTAATTCTACCATGCTTTATTTTTTTCTTTGTTACATGTACCTTCATTAAATTATTATTCGTCTATTCAAATTTTTATTGATAAACTCATAAATATATAAGCCCTGAATATGTACAGAAATATTGTATTTTCTGCATAAAAATCCAGCATCTTCCTCTAGCTAGGAAATCATCTCCATACTTCAGGAAATTATTGATATACTTCAAGAAAATATAGGATATGCTTTCATCTTATCTTTCATATTTCACTCCTACTTTCAATTCTACCGCAAATCACTTGCATATTTACAATGCCAAGGGTTTCGAAAGTGAGCTAGTCTATCATTGCTTAGTCCCAGATATATACTTTCAAGGGAAGCACCTAAATCTAGAGCAAGAGAAGATCAGGCACTCGGACAGACAGACAGATAGACATTCAGGACGTGCATCACTTTTGACAGTCAATTCATCTGTAATTTTTTTTTGTCAATGCCCACCTTTTCATTTGACACTGGGTATGAATCAGACTTAGAGGGCAGAAGGAAGTCTTCACTTCTAACAGTCATGTGCCTATTGAAAAACAGGAAACGCACCAAAGCCCTACTTTCCGACCCATTGCCAGAGAAATCGGCCGCCCCTGTTGCCCCCCAACCTTTAGGGTTGGGCTTGGCTTGACGTGGCTGTCAAAAGAATGGCGGTAGCACTGCACCTCAAATCTGGCTAGTTTTGATACACCAGACCTTTGGGAAGGCACTTCATGTCAATGAAAGAAAAGACAACTCTGCACGATTTGTTTATCTTCCACCATTGTTCAGTCATGAAAACACAGCAAAATTTGATCAGTATTCCATTGAAGAATACTACTCCCTTCCTTCTTATTTTTTAATGGAATTAATTGAGAAATGATTGAAATGGAAATTGATGCCAATCAGAAGTACTGAATCATATACCCCTGGGCTTCTTTAGTTATGTCTTAAAATGAAAGTTATGTGAAGTAGAAATATTGAGACAATCTATTGGAAATTAATCATGCTGGCTATTTTCAAAATGTCAGTCAAACAAGAAATAACCAATTGAAGAAGAAGGAGAAATGTCGGTATTTTTCTTACCATATTTCTTTGACTCGTTCAAAACTAGAATGACAATTTTTTTTGTGTAGACTTAAAATGGATCCCTCTGTTTCAAATGAAACTCCTGTAGTTCCTTTATAAATTGCCATCAATGAAATTCTCTTAGTGTGAAAAGTATCCAGCCGAGTATTTGGTTGTTCCGTTGATCCAGAGATCCATATCAAATCTAGGTGTGTCGCTGAGAGGTGTGGCAAACCATTGAGGAAATATGGATTTCTGCACAGAATGAAGGCAACGGGACCCTGTTACACATGCATAGATGCACAATTTACTTTCAACAAAATCTTGCTCCCAACCAATCAAATGCCATTATTTCAGTAGCTTACAACAGTTAACAACTTATCTTTGGAGAATGAAAGAGTTTTGTTTGCTAGGCCTCTCTAGGGCTTTTGTTTCTCTCTTTATGAGGGGGGGAGGGAAGGGGAGGGGTGAGTAGGTGTGATAAAATTGATCCAACGCTTTTGATTTATTTTTGTAAGTTGTACAAACTTTCAAACGTGCCAGCAAATATTTTTTTTCTTGTATTATTGTCTTTGGTATGGTTATTTTTGTCCCCCCCCGCAGACGAAGTCCAGAGGGGGCATTATAAGCGTTGCCCCTGTCCGTCCGTCCCCCTACTTGGTTTCTGTGCAATAACTCGAAAACTATTTAACAGGTTTTAAGAAAATTTTGGTGTGTAGGTAGATGACACCAAACTATGGGCCAAATTCGAATTTAGAGTCCGCAGGTCAAAGGTCACAGCTCGTTGAATATACAAGTTGGTTTCTGCATGATAACTAAATATTCAACAGATTAAAAAAATTTTTGGTGTGTTTATTAGATGACACCAAAATACAGGCTAAGTTTGAATTCGGAGTCTGCAGGTCAAAGGTCACAGCTCATTATGTATGCGAGTTGGTTCCAGCATGATATCTTTGAAAATATTCTCCATATATTTTAAATATTTTGTATCTTGGTACATGTAGATAACACCAAAATACAGTCAGGTAAGTCAAATAACCTGACTGTCATATCTTCTGTCAGAGATTATTATGGAAAGGGCGAGTCTTTAGGTCAAAGGTCTAAATGTGTTCTTGGTTTCTGCACGATATTAAGTTCTATCATATTGAATGAATTTATGATCACGTTAAGCGGGGCATCTGTGTCCTTTGGACACGTCAAATTTCTAGTTGAAATACTTAAATGCAGCAATCTTGCATTTAGCAACCACCCACTCACCAACCAGAAAAATATTAACCTGCGTAGTTTTATAGTAAACAGAATTAAAATGGAGATGAAATTAGCAAATAGAATCCCCCTCTCTTACCTCCCCCAAAATCTCCCCCACCTACTAAACTCTGCTCCCTAGTGTTATTTTCATTTCTTCTTTCTGTTCAGGATTTGTTTTTCCTTTGTATGTTTTATTTTGTTAATGAATTAAGAGAATTGCATATTTACAAAATTACAATAATGAAGGATTTGATAAAAAAAAGTGGAAAATTAAAGCGGATTCTTGTACAGACGTACAGAACAGTTTGCAATATGTCTCTTCATTATTTCCTGTACATGTACAGTTTTCTCAGTTATTTTATTCTCGTTTTCTTTTAGGAAGGGAACATTGATATGTAAATTGTTGCTATTGTTTGACGTCAAACAAATCTCTCATGATGGTGATATCTGCCGTTTACAAATTATGGTATTGGGTGAATACTTAGAAGTTCTTTTACATGTACATATATATGTAGGGTTTTTTTCATGTTAAAAAGTGCAATCCTTGTATTTAGATTTTGTATATAATACTGATATTAGTCTAATTTTTTAAGATTTGAAATTATCATTGCATTAATATTTACCAAAAATATGCAAAAATAACAGCAATACACACAAATAACGGTTTAAAAATGTGCATTTCTGTGACATGAGCAAGGAGGAGCAGTGCAGGTATTCATTAAAAAAAAATGCTTTTAGTAATACAACACACATAGATTCATTGCCAGAAATAACAAGGAGGCAAAAATATTTTTCATGTACAAAGAACTTAAATCATTTTTCATATATAACTAAAATTCAAAGAATGCTCCAAGTAGTTAGCAATGTGCTATGCCTATGAATGAAACATGTCTCTTTAGATGGTTTCAGACTGCCTCGAAGTTCGTCAGTTCCGGGTATTTTCTGATCGGGTAAATTTCCCGATCAGAAAATACCAGGTAATGTTGGCGATGTGAAAGTGAATTATACGTAGTTTTCCCCGAAAGAAAAGACCCTCTGAATAGTAGGTACTTGGCAAAATTACAAGAATTTTCGCGGGGATTTTTCGAAGGTCGCAGGTATTTTGGCAATGTGAAAACAATTTGTGGGAACTTTTAGCCCTGCGTGTAGTTGGGCGTGGGCGCCGTGGGTGGCTGCTGAGCTGGTGATTTTGAATATTGCGCCTTGTCTGCTTATCAGACCATACTGCGCATGCTCCTAACTTTAGGAATTTATTCCGAAGGGTATGTTTCGGGGCGGTGTGAATGCAGGAATAATTAATGGGTATTTTTTAGCCTAAAAAGTTCTCGTAATTTAACAGGGATTTTTATGATCGAGGCAGTTTGAAACCACCTAATGATATATACCCCTTTCATAAACCTATCCTCCAATTAGCCGCCTAAGAGTAATGCGGATAATTCAATAAAAATTGCGTTCATAAACTCCGAAAATAATCCTCACTATTTTTATGAGGGCCCGTCCTGAAAAAGGAGGATAATTGTCATGGCAACCGCACACACCCCCTCGGTTGCGGTTGCATTGGAAAAGGGTGAATTTGTGACCGCTCCATGGCAATTATCCGCATTACTTTCGAAATGCGTTCATAAAGTCAAAATCTGGTCCCGATGCTGCTATTATGCGGATAATAGCAGCATCAAAATAATACGGATAAGTCTGGTCCTCCTGCGATTTTACGACCAAATTATGCTGCTATTAGCCGCATAATTGGGTTTATGAAAGGGGTAATAGTTGTTCATCTACTACTGTGACTAGTGCTGATATGGTAAGTATTCATTCATAGCATTGTTAAAAACATTATTTTCTTGGCAAGGCCCCCCCCCCCTCCCCCGCAATTAACAGTATTAATACACAAAGCTACGTGTAATTCAATTCTATTAATGAACCTGTGTTTACTGTACATTGCCATGCTTACGTGTGCGTACTATGGAAACCATTCCTTTGTAGCCAGCCGAAGCCTGAATGAGGAAGCATTCATTGTTTATAATTCATAATGCATTATCTATTGGGTTCATATATCATGTCTCTGGCTTTTTTTTATAGTCTTCTGATTAAATTAAAAGAATTTTCATGAGGTAGAGGTTTGATATTATTTATAGTATGGGTCAAATGGAACAATACTCTATTTAGAGCAAATCTGAGATAGTTTCTCTGAATTTGAGTTTTCTCATATACGAGTAAACTCAAATTCAGAAAAAATATTTCTGAAAACATGATTTTAAAAGCAAAAAAAAAAGATTTTCTGTTGATAATGTTCTCATGCAAAAAAAAAATGATTTGTATATTTATCATAAAGTTTTTAGTTCCCACAGCTTCTAAGGAATGAACAGTTCAATAAAATATGTTTGATTAATACTGTACACGTACATTGTTTTTGAATGAGCCATTTTAATTAAAAAGTCAAAACAAATTTTGCAGATATTTTTCACAAGGTGAGAAACCTGAAAATAACTTTTGATTATCGACAGCAGAGAATTAAATTGCTGTCATTACCCAGTAATGGGACGCATCCCACTTTGACTTCATTGCTGTTTGTTTACTCAGGTCTATAGGGGAGGAAAAAGGGCTTGTACCAATTTCCCCTGCTTACAGGATACAAGTAGACTGACTTCTGTAAAGGTGTATAAAGCCAAGCCTGTAGGATTTCTTTCTTTTTAGAGGGGGGGGGGGGGGGGAGTCGGGCACCCCTTAGTTAACCTTATACAGCTTTGATATTAAACTCAGCCTTGTTAGTTTTGGCAGGATCTACATCGAAATCACAACATTAGGCTTCCTTTCTCCCTTTTTTTTTGGGGGGGGGGAGGGGATGTAGGGGGTGGGTGGTCTTAAACATTTGCCTTAAGAAAAAAAATGCAGACAAGAACCTCTCCCATACACCTACACATGAATTCCTTCCCATAGACACCAGTTGACTGTAGGGACATTATATATTTATCACCCACTTGATTGCCTTTTTAGTCATTTTCATTGTGTATATTCCAAAAATACAGTCTCGCTTGTGTGAAAAAAAGTAATTACACAAGGTGACCTCATAAAGCTACAGGAAATTGTCTTTTAGTCACGATTCTTCCTCTTATCATTTCCTCCGAATTTTTTCTCATTAATTCAGGTCTTATTGCATGAAATAAGTTCATTTTGAAAACAAATCCGAATTTGCAGACTTTTTCTGTGTTTTAAAAAAGAGTAGTAAAAATGTTGAGAACAAAATACATGTTTCTTAAAGAAAATATTGTGAATAGCCAGATATGAGTGGAAAAGTGGACGGATAAGGGGAGGAAAGGATAGTAGGAAGAAGATGTAGAAATAAGAAAGATAACATAAAAAAGAAGAGATGGAATGAGTGATAGGAAGAAATGAAGAAGGGAAGGTAGTGGAGGAAATGTAGAGAAGGTGGGTCAAAAGGTCGTACAGTGGAATTTTGGGTAGGATTATGTAAAAGGGAAATAAATATTCATAATGATATTTTGTTCTGTGAAAGGTTTTTGTCTCACCTGCAATGCAGTGTGAGACTATAGGCGCCGCTTTTCTGACGGTGACGGCGGCGTCAACACCAAATCTTAACCAAAGGTTAAGTTTTTGAAATGACAGCATAACTAGAAAGTATATGGACCTAGTTCATGAAACTTGGCCATAAGGTTAATCAAGTATTACTGAACATCCTGCCTGAGTTTCATGTCACATGACCAAGGTCAAAGGTCATTTAGGGTCAATGATCTTTGACCGAAATGGGGGTATCTGTTGAATTCCCATCATAACTTTGAAAGTTTATGGATCTGATTCATGAAACTTGGACATAATAGTAATCAAATATCACTGAACATCCTGTGTGCATTTCAGGTCACATGACTAAGGTCAAAGGGCAGTGAACTTTGGCTGAATTGGGTGTATCTGTTGAATTACCATCATAACTTTGAAAGTTTATGGATCTGATTCATGAAACTTGGACATAAGAGTAATCAAGTATCACTGAACATCCTGTGCGAGATTCAGGTCACATGATCAAGGTCAAAGGTCATGTAAGGTCAATGAACTTTGGCCATGTTGGGGTTTTTTTGTTGAATAACAAGGCATTCCACTTATTTTCATTTAAATTCTCTGAACACTGTAGATGGTAGTGAGTTAGGGTCTGTATCTGAGTGCCATTTTGGTTGGATATGTCATTTTATGAATATCCATCATCATTGGTATTATTAATATTATTGTTATTAATATCATTATTGTAAATATTATTGTATTAATACATGGTAAATATTATTTATATTAATTAGTTTTGTCATCATTCTTAAATATTTTCATATCCTATCTGTACCATTCTCTTCCCACTTATCGCAGACGTACAGTTCACCTTCTCCGCCCACCGTAATTGAAGACCCGGAACCATACCAAACAGAACCAGTCGACCTCTCTATACCAAGGAAAAGAACCAACTCACAGTCAGAAAGCAATAAAACCACAATCTATCCAGTCAAGACTTTCAAGGCATATCACAAAGTAGACAGTAAGTATAGCTTGCACTTCCTTTGTCGCCCTCAATAAACAAAGTAATTATTTGATTAAGATTCCTATTTGCTTCAAAACAAACTTTCCACTTTCATCTAATACGCTTTGTGAAGGTGAATTTCACTCACTAGGTGGTTTCAGACTGCCTCGAAGTTCGTCAGTTCCAGGTATTTTGGTAATGTGAAAGCAAACTAAGCATAATATCCCCGAAAGTAAATACCCGATAAACAGTAGGTATTTTGCGAAATTACGAAAACTTTCATGGGGATTTTTCCAAGGTCGCAGGTATTTTGGCAATGTAAAAGCAATTAACAGGAATTTTTAGCCCAGCGTGTAGTTTGGCGCGGGCACTGTGGATGGCTGCTGGGCTAGTGATTTTGAATCTCGCGCCTTGCCTGCTTATCAGACCATACTGCGCATGCCCCTAACTTTAGGAATTTATTCCGAAGGGTATGTTTCGGGGCGGTGTGAATGCAGGAATAATTAATGGGTAATTTTTAGCCTAAAAAAGTTCTCGTAATTTAACGGGGATTCTTATGATCGAGGCGGTTTGAAACCACCTAAAGTAAAGTCACATATTTAAAGAAATTTAAGAGCATTTTGTCCTTGAAAATTCAAATCGAGTCTCTTTGACAAGGCAAGAGTTTGTTTTGTTGGGTGAAATACAGTCAAATATCTTTTTAACCTTAATACTTTACATGGATAATAGGGTGTTGCACATTGAGCTATGTTGAATCAATTATTCTACATTGCTTTAATGATGTTAGGAAATCCCTTCTTTATACCCAAATGGCCACACCTACTTCCTGCAGTATCATTTGTATACATGACTGTTTGATTGAACAAGAGATAAATATGTTGAAAACAGCAGAAAATATGTTTGCCTGATCAATCCACTGTTCAAGTCAAACATTTACCTTGTGCCATGAACCATGAAAGAATGTAGAACAAAGTCCAATTTTTGAGGAAAAAATTGATTTTGAATACCTTTGTGTTTTTGTTGTTTTCCTCTTGAATAGGAGCATCATTTAATTAAAATTGATAAATTTAATCATTTGCATGATGCATATATGTATGGGGGGAGGGGTAGTTGTTTAAGGAACCATATTGGTATGTATTTGCATTGCAATTTACAAATTTACATTATAATGTCCTTTCATCACTGATTCAGTGATTGTAAGTCTTAAAAAAAGATCTCTGGAAATTTGATAGAGCTATACGATTGAATAAAACAATCAAAATGTATATATAGGAATTGGGGGATATGTATGGCCATTGTTTGTAGATCAATACATATTTTACCCATAAACTATGCATTGCTGAATATTAAATGTTTCCCTGATCTGACATTATGCTCAACAGGTAATGGTGCTTTAGACTTGAAGAAACACTCAGCAGCGACACTCAATATCCCATCGCCAGTTCTAAGACACAATGACCGAATGCATGACAGGGATGGTGTCTTAATAGCAGATGACAACGATGAGGAGGATGACCAGGAGGACGAGGATGATGACCAACCCAACGTCACCCTCGAGAGTATCACGAGAACAGGCGCTGGCGCCCTTATTAAAATTACTAGAGCAGCTGAGTAAGTTATATAAAAAATGATTTTTGTGGTATGCCTCAACCTTGATGGGTGTTAATGTATTTGTTTTTCGGTTGGCCTTCTACCATTCTGTCAGGCTCACCATAAAAGTTAGTTGGCACTTTATCTTCATAAGCAGATTTTCATGACACTGCAACTGGGTCTAATAGTAAGAGAGAGGGCTGTCATTTGAGATGTGAGCGTCCTGATGTCAAATATCAATGAACAGGTTGATATATTTTTAAATAGCTTGTAACACCATATCTAATGGACCGACTCAAAATCCTTTGTTAATAAAGATTGAACAAGAACTCTTTTGGGAAATTGTCATAACCTACTTTTTATTGCAAATCTGAAAAAAAAATCTGCCAAAGTATCCATCAGTTGCTTCAATATCAGTTTAAAAAAAAAATAAATTGTCCTTGGTTGCTTCACCTTTTTCTTATACCTTGGAAACATTTGCTCTACAGTGGCCGTGCGGCAGTTTGAAAAGAGTCGTCATATTCATTTTTATTCAAACCACCTATATGTAGCTGGTACAAAAAATGTTAAAACAGCTGTTTTCGACTCGCCGTACGGCCGACGTAGAACAAATGTGACCAAGGTATTATTTTAGTTGTTGAACATCTCACCTATTGACTCACAAGGAAACACAGTGTGTGGCCATGATTGGATACTAGTATTTGATTTTTAAAAAAAATGATGTACTGATTGATTGCAATTTATTTCAAAAATTATTTATTACGTAATGAATGCTGATATTACCACTGACATGTTTACTCAAACACACTTTCCTCTACTGGTCTCTCCCCCCCAGTAACCTCATCTCAGACAACCTAGCAAGGACGTGGCATCCACCTCACTCCATGAACCAATCCATCAACCAACCCTCAGGGAACAGAAGACCAAGGATGGTGGTACCTACTGCAGGCGATCCTAACCTACCCCTTAGTCTACAGACTGTTGTCATGGATCATGGGAAGAGGAGACGGGTCCACCAGTGTGACTTCGCTGGGTGTAACAAGGTCTATACCAAGAGCTCGCATCTCAAGGCACATAGAAGGACACACACGGGTGAGTTTGTCATTAGTTTCTTTACTGAAAGATATATTGATATTCAATCTTATGTCATATATTTTTCACCCTTGGAGTTTTTTTTAATTTACTCCTTCATGGCCTTTAAGCTGTCCGGTCAAAAGATGATGATGGGGCCCTATAAAGCTGTTTATTAATTACAGTTGAAATATGCTCTTTGTTGATACAAATTCTGACATTCAACAAGCATCTGAATGCAATATTCAATACCAGGAATAGACCACTTAAAAATACCAAAAATGTCAATCATTTGGGTGCAGAATATCTATATTAAAAAGTTTAAATTGTATTTCTGGCATCTTTCAACAGATTTCCCCTACAGAAACACCAACTGCTAATTCTTGTGTGAATAAAATTCCAATTCTCCAGTTTGCAAATTAAACCATTTCTTTCCTGCTGTGATTGCTAATTTCTTTCCTGCTGTGATTGCTAATTTCTTTTCTCCTTCCTATCTGTGCAGGTGAAAAGCCATATAAATGCCAATGGGATGGGTGTGGTTGGAGCTTTGCCCGTTCTGATGAACTAACCAGACACTATCGTAAGCACACGGGTGATAAGCCTTTTAAATGTCCTCACTGCGAGAGGGCTTTCTCAAGATCTGATCATCTTTCACTCCACATGAAGAGACACTGACTTACTATTAACCAAACCGGCCATGTGGATGTGCGTCTTTTGATTTGATGTTGTCATACTGCAATGGTAGAGGGCAGCAGACTTGATGTGGTTCTAAACCAGGGAGAGCTTGGGTCATGCAGAAGGAAACATGGTGACTATCTAACCAAGATGTTTCTTAGATTGCTTGATGGATCAATGTTTCCAAAGCCATTGAGCTACCTGAAGTCTGAAATAGAAGTGTGTTCTGATAGAAATGTTTCGTATCTTTGTGTGAGGTAGCGAGATCTTCAGGATGGCAGGAAGACTACTCAAAATCAGTCTTTGCAAAGCTGATGCTTCCTTGAAAATTGGCAGAATCCTTCCTTGGATGATTGAAAGACTATCTCATTCATTTCATCCTCTGTGATTGGATCATTGCTTTTCTTTTAAGCCATCTGGTATTTTTATTAGCTGATTCCATCCGAAGGTGTGTGATGAACCCATGTGGTCCATTGTCGTGATAAGAACTTCATGCATCAAGTTCTCTGGAACCATGGCATCTCTTTGTACTCTTTAGAGCGGTAAAGAAGGTGGTTCTAAACTGAATTTCAATTGTAGAGGCAGGAAATGCCTGTAGAAGATCTCAGGTATTAAACAGTGTCATTCTTGACTCCCGTTTATGTATAATATATGCTTACGTTCGCATCTGTATATGATAAAAAAGGATATCTTTATCATATGATTTGGGTATACCATCACCATATTATCATGTTATAAAGCAAGTAAGTATATACCAAGTAATGCACAAGACCAAAGGTACATGTATGCAAAGTTCAGAATGTACTTTCACCCAAAGTTAGATTTACGCTGTATTTACTGTAGTAAGTTGTTTCATTTGTATGTTGTAGTAAAACATTTTGAAATTCTAGATTATTTCTGTGCATTCATAGATGAACTATTAATCTGTTGAAATACTCCTATTTTGTCTTCTATGATGACAATTATAGCAAATGATATTTCCACAATTCGGTTTCAAAGCATTTATTGTCATGGTATGCTTTTCTGCTATTTATTCCTTGTAAATTGTCTTCTAGATGAATTAAAATGAGATTTATATTCCTTCTTATTTCTTCCACTTCTTTCTCTTCAGATTTATGAATTATAATTTTTTAATTATTTGAACATGAAATAAATGAATTGAATGCTGGTCTGATCTCTGATGTTTATAAGGTGTTTAACAAACAGAACTACTTGCATTAGATGATAGCAAAGTTTGATTAAATAACCTGCTCCTCAAAGAAAGGGAGTCCATGATTTTTACGTACATAATAGTGTATCTAACTGACAGGAAGAAGTTTCAGTCCATTTTACCAGTCTTCATGACTTGAAGGATATCGAATTAACTGATTTAATTAGTCTGATATAGGCAAATTGTATAACAACATTTTTGTCTATCTTGATTTTAAGTGGTTTAAGGAAAAGGTGATGTTTCAATTTTGCAATTGTGCATTCACATTTATTTAAAAAAAATCCATGTTTTAGGTTGTAGATTGTAATGAAATATCTCAGTGATAAAGACAAGAATGTTTCTTCAAATTAGAGAGTAGAGTTTGAATTAGATGGAAACTTTCTTTGAAGAGTCAAGATGATGATGTCATCATTTTATCCTGGAATGTTTTTTTTCTGAATAGTTTTTGTCTCTATGAAAAGAGAAGAAGAAGAATATCAGGAAAGAAATTGTCTTTACTCAATGTCACCAGTTATATGTGTATTTTTGGGATATATTTTTATGTGTTTCAGTATCTATCTATACTAGGTTGAAGGTGTCCATGTGTGAAATTATATGGTAATGAAATTATAGTATGTTACTTATAGTTATTATAATGTGGTTTAATTTTTTCCTTTTTTAAGTGGTGCTGGAATTCACCCAAGTCTAACAGCCGACTTACTCAATCACCTACCCTCAAACACTATATTACATTTTGCCATTTTATTGGTTATCATTCATAATCAGAATTATATATTATTATATGCCATTTATTGCTGCAAAATTGTGTAACATTGTCTCAGTGCGTGAGTGTGTGAATGTCTTTATGTTTATCTCTTTATTTTGACTTATTTTTATAAGTGTGTTTTAGAATTATGTATGTTATTTGGTACAAGGCTATGATCATTGTTTTAATAAAACCAGATATGCTGTGCATAATTGAATTAAAGAATAATGGTTTTTAAATTCGAAAATTTCAGGAACTTTTGAAATTGATTATCATATATTCTCATTTTGCTTGTATGGATAAAATAACTCAATGAAATAGAGAAAGTGTTTTAAATATAATTTTACACATTTAAAGGAAAGTATTCCGACAGGCCTCAAATAGCTAAGTTCACTACATTTATTCAACCAATGATGTTCTTTCATGTTTTTTCTATTGTGCAAGATCACTTCAAACTTGTCCTTCTCTAAAGGAAAATTTTGAGAACACACAGGCTTTGATAGTAATTAGTTTAAAACACTCTTTGTTTACTGAGATTATATAAGAAAGTGTTCTGTGTCTTGTTCTTTATTTATTTTCCAGAGATATATCTTTTATCTATTTTTCCATCACTTGATATTGATAATAGAGAGTGGTGAAAGATTGTTTGAAAGTGTAGAGAGTTCTACTTACGATTTTCGTGTAAAGTGTAATGAGAAATAAAGTTGAAAAGACCATGACACATGACAAGACATCTATATACAAAGCTCCTTCTAATGAAAGCTAAGCAAGGCAAACCATGTGACCTACAGTATTGTATGAAGGTCTCATATAATCAGCTTTTACTACTCAAATTGGCAATATCAACAATAAAACAAACATAGAATTATTTTCCTCTCATTTTTTGCTTTACAAAAGGACATGCTGTACAAGTTCAAATGAATAATGATTAAACGAAATGATTAAAACCTCTCAAATTAGAAAGCATACCCTTAAAGTTGTATCTCTAGAGGATTTATTTAGAAAGCAATTATTATGTGAATAGAGTAGATATTAACATAGTCTTCAGAATAATGCCCTTGATTAATGTGAGACCATTTTTGTCTCTGTTGATTTAGTTGGGTTCATCCTATAGTTTCACTCTAATGCAAATCTTACTATTTATCCGTCCAAAGTGTGTAAAAAGCTTGTTCAATAGATCACCAAGGCCCTGTTTCATAAAAGATAAATTACAAGTTTACTATTAACCAATCAAGTGACATGATTTCAGTAGCTTATAAGAGTAACATATTTTATGAAATAGGGCCCAGATATTTGTATGGTAGTGTTTCTAATAGAGGAAGGGAGTATCTGTTTCTGGTTTTGGATCATTTGTAGATGCACTTTGTTGAAAATATTGTGAAGAGAGTTTGTTTGAAAACTTAAAAAAAAGAAAAAAATCAAAATGTTTTATTAGATGCAAAATCATGCAATGACTCATTGATAATTATTTGCATTGTACTGAGAGATTCTAGAAAGTGTGATACTCTAAATTGAATCATTCTGAATCCAAAATAGCTAAAAAGAATATAATTATGTATTTTCTAAGGGTATTCTCAAATGAAGGATATTAAAACTCGTGAATTATGTTACTTGCCAATCTTGTTTCTTTTTAATCTCAATTACTTTTAGTCACTTGTTTCTTCCTCTGTTTTTCTATTGCTTTTCCCTTTTCCATCTCTCTGTCTTCTATTTTCATATTTGATCTGTCTGTCTCTTCACTCTCTCCCTCTCTTTCATTTTAATATCAATGCATTTTGGAAATCTTTATCTTGCTGTCTTCTCTTCCCCATACCCCCCTCTCTCTCTGTGCCATGACTCCCACTCTCTCTTATTACATTTGTTATTGCTTTTCAAATCTAAAAAATTGTATGTTTCAACACGAAATAACATTTCTCCGATTTCTACTTACAATTTGTTTCTCAGTGAAAAATTATTTGATATAGTGAGTTAAAGTTATAGATATTTCAAATTCTGATAAGTTACTGATAATTTGAAATATATAATTTGCAAAGTTTGATTGCAGGGTTGCAATCTAGCTTTGTTTTATGTTGGAAGTAAAAGTCTTGTAATGTGTGGAAAGTAAATGTTTTTGTATGCTGTGTTTGATATATATTTGATTTTTTTTGTTTTAATTGGTCTGACATGCAAAACATGAACATTTGCTCACAGTAATTACTTAGACTTCAGATTCAAACTTTTCTTTTAATTTTGAAAGCTTTATTCTTGGGAATTGAGTAACAATGTACCTACCATCCAAACAAATACTGTTTGCATTTTACTTTATTATATTATTAACTTAAACAAGTCTACAAGAATTAGATTTGGTACTTTGAGTGTGGAAGACATTTATTGAGAGTTGTTATGTGTTTATGTAGGCTTGGATTATAGGCGGTGTATATGTTGAAAGTTTTGTGCTAATCTCTATGTAATCTTGTCTTTATTACAATGTAAATAGCTAAAGAATATATATGTGCATTATATTCATGCCAAACTCAGATTTTTTCCTCAATAAAAGTAATAATGAAGCCCTTTTGAACGAAGTGATTTGTTTATTTGCTTACTTGATATGCTGAGTGGATTATTTATTTTTGTGTGAAGTAGAAAGTTTAATTATATTATGTTACGAGATATTTTATATAACCATTTTTATTTAACTTCAGGGTAAGGAAGGGGGTTGCAAAGATTTAGTCTGATGAAAAGTGATGCTTGTTAGGGTCATCACACATATGACATTTCAGTGGTCATTCTAGCCAGATTAGACATATTGCTTTCATTGGGGTCACCATTGTACACAACTAAAACAATTTTGCCTGTATGTGTCTATAACCTCGCTGGATCCGGGGTGACATTGAACGTGTGTCCTTATTGAGCAATATGTAGTAGTGCGTGCTCTAAAGCTTGAGATGAACAATGTGGTGATTATGTTATCTGAACAATGTGGTAATATATTATATACTGCATGCACATTATATTATAAGCCTGGACACCATTCCAAAAGGGACTCTAAATAAGTTATCATCCTTTGATCTCAGAAAAACCCTAACAGGTATTTTGTAATGTTCCCCTCCCCCATAAACAAGCAAGGATAATGCTAGAAACATTATTTCTTTTTATCCAGATTTTCTTAATTTTGATAAAATGTGTTCAAGGAGGAGTTGACTTTGTTTCACATTATAATGAGGCAAAATGAAAATATGCTATATAAATGAAGATTCCATATTTCATATGTGAAACTGACATCATCAGCTCCTTCATTTACTTAAACCCCCATTCCACAGAGACCAAGACCGCTGAAAGACCTTTGAAAGAACATGAATTTTGGTTGATCTTGCAGAGGTCTCTCAATGAACCTACAATGGCCTTTAAGGTCTTGCACGAGTCCTGACCAATCTTTCAGTGGTCTTCATGGTTGATGGGCTCCAAAACTTTTGAAACGGTTCAAAACAGTCTTACAATGGTCTTACAGGAAAATGGTCTTTCAGCAGTCTTTAAGCAGTCTTTCGATGTACTGTCAAAGGTCTTAATAGTCTTTCAATGATCTTTTGGTAGTCTCTCAAGATTTTTGCGGAGATCACTGTAAGACTTGTGAGAGATCATTGAAAGACCAGGCATAGTCCATGGAAAGAATTCTGAAAGATCACTTGTTGCATAAGATCTCTGAAAGACCATTGAAAGATCTCTATAGACTAGTATAAGACCAGTAAGACAAGAAATATCCATCAGTCTTTCAGAGTTCTTTGAGGGGTCTTTCTAAGCCATTCCACAGAGATGACGATCAACACAAATTTGTTATCACTTTTATTTATCTTATGCCCGGCGTACGGTACCGTAATTGTTTTTTGAAGTGTGCATAGATTGAATTACGGTACCGGTACGTACCGGTAATTAATAATGCAGCTGCAGACGATGCGAGGTAACGTTAATAAAAGTAACAAAGCCTAGATGTTTTTATCCTGTGAAATAAATTGCAACCAGTTATGTACAAATATAGTATATTTACGAAGTATGCATGCCATACTTGTAAATCAACTCACGTAGCATGGAGAAATGTCAATAATATGTTCAGATCTGCCCGATCTGTCGTGCGATCACTGAACACTTCGCTACCCGTAACTTCCCGGAGGGCTGGCAATGGAGTCCCGTTGGCGTTAGATGACAGTGGTAAATTGGCGACACAGACAAAATCACAGGTTGGTGTATATAATTTTGTAAACCTCTTAATTTTTTTCTTGGTCCTTCTACATGATCTGGTGAGTGGCTGAAAATGGCACAATATATATCGTGACTTTATCACGATTATGCCAAATTAATATCTCAACCGGCGTAAATTATGCCAGATCAGCCTAGTCTTGAGAACGCAATGATGATGATTTTTTTAGATATGTCACAATAGTCAATGATGAAGAAGTACCGTATATGACATATCTAAAAAAATCATCATCATTGCGTCCTCAAGAATAAGATCAGCCTATCTGACCTAGGCCTAGACTTTATTTTCTTTGGTTGACATTTGCCAAATTAAGCAAGGCAAGCAAGGGCAAGGCAAACATTTCATTTATCAATTGAAAATGAGTGCTGTTCAATACAAGTACCGGTATGCCTTATTGTGTTTTATCACAATGAATTAGCCTATGCTATGGCTATACCTGGGGCAAGATTCTCAAGTACTTTAATTTTTAAATAACCAAGAACAAAATTAATTTGAAAGTTCAAATTTCATTTCCAAGTCAAGTGTGTGCACAATTTTTTTTTCCTGGAGTTTTTTTTAAATCCATGTGAATATATTAAATAAGACATTCTGAATCAACATTCCATAATTTTGTAAACAAGACCTGAGTTGGCCTGAAATTTTCTTTTTGTATTTAAGTGAACAATGTATTTAAACTTAGTGACATCTTCACATTTTCTGGCAGCCAAGTTGATTATCTATAATTTCAGAGGCTCATACAGTCCTCGGTCAGTATACTTTTAAATGCCTATTTTTAGCCACTAGCCCATACAGTGTAGAAATGGACCAATATGCATGCATGATTTTATGGAGCATTTAAGCCTTATTTTTCACTATTTTAGGAAATTTTGAGGTAAGTTTTGAGCAATGTCTGTGATAATAATGCTAATAAAGAATATATTAAGGTAATACTTTTTAGTAGAAATGCTGTTTCATTTCTTTTTCTGTTGTCCTACCTACCTATGCACCAGGATGAGAACAAGCTTGACATGTCCGAATTCCCTGTTGAGAATATCAGAAATTTTAGTATCATAGCACATGTGGATCATGGCAAGAGTACCTTAGCAGACAGACTCTTGGAATTAACTGGTGAGTGACTAATGATTAAATCAATAATTTTTATATACGTAAATGATGACATGGTATTTAAAAAAATTATCACAATTGTTAAGATCTTTGAATTTGGTTGCAGTAAACTATGTAATCACAGGCTTCACAATATTATTGAACAATAAATTGCTTTTGATCATTGTGTGAGGGTAACTTTAATACTGCTAGAGTGATATCTATGTATAAAAAAATTACCATAATTTATAATGTTCCAAGAGCATTTGCTATTATTTTCTTCCCGAAAGCAGACTTGATGTGGTTCTAAACCAGGAAGAGCTTGGGTCATGCAGAAGGAAACATGGTGACTATCTAACCAAGATGTTTCTTAGATTGCTTGATGGATCAATGTTTCCAAAGCCATTGAGCTACCTGAAGTCTGAAATAGAAGTGTGTTCTGATAGAAATGTTTCGTATCTTTGTGTGAGGTAGCGAGATCTTCAGGATGGCAGGAAGACTACTCAAAATCAGTCTTTGCAAAGCTGATGCTTCCTTGAAAATTGGCAGAATCCTTCCTTGGATGATTGAAAGACTATCTCATTCATTTCATCCTCTGTGATTGGATCATTGCTTTTCTTTTAAGCCATCTGGTATTTTTATTAGCTGATTCCATCCGAAGGTGTGTGATGAACCCGTGTGGTCCATTGTCGTGATAAGAACTTCATGCATCAAGTTCTCTGGAACCATGGCATCTCTTTGTACTCTTTAGAGCGGTAAAGAAGGTGGTTCTAAACTGAATTTCAATTGTAGAGGCAGGAAATGCCTGTAGAAGATCTCAGGTATTAAACAGTGTCATTCTTGACTCCCGTTTATGTATAATATATGCTTACGTTCGCATCTGTATATGATAAAAAAAGGATATCTTTATCATATGATTTGGGTATACCATCACCATATTATCATGTTATAAAGCAAGTAAGTATATACCAAGTAATGCACAAGACCAAAGGTACATGTATGCAAAGTTCAGAATGTACTTTCACCCAAAGTTAGATTTACACTGTATTTACTGTAGTAAGTTGTTTCATTTGTATGTTGTAGTAAAACATTTTGAAATTCTAGATTATTTCTGTGCATTCATAGATGAACTATTAATCTGTTGAAATACTCCTATTTTGTCTTCTATGATGACAATTATAGCAAATGATATTTCCACAATTTGGTTTCAAAACATTTATTGTCATGGTATGCTTTTCTGCTATTTATTCCTTGTAAATTGTCTTCTATATGAATTAAAATGAGATTTAACTTGATATATTCCTTCTTATTTCTTCCACTTCTTTCTCCAAATCAGTTTTATGAATTATAATTTTTTCAATTATTTGAACATGAAATAGATGAATTGAATGCTGGTCTGATGTTTTTAAGGTGTTTAACAAACAGAACTTCTTGCATTTGATGATAGCAAAGTTTTGATTAAATAACCTGCTCCTCAAAGAAAGGGAGTCCATGATTTTTACATACATAATAGTGTATCATCATCTAACTTACAGGAAAGAAGCATATTTTCAGAGTCAATTTTACATGTACCAATCTTTATGACTTGAAAGATATTGAATTAAGTGATTTGATTATTTTTATGCAGAGTCTGATATAGGCAAATTCTATAACAACATTTTTTGTCTATCTTGATTTTAAGTGGTTTAAGGAAAAGGTGATGATTCAATGATATTTTTGCAACTGTGCATTCACATTTATTAAAAAAATTTCCATGTTATTAGGTTGTAGATTATGAAGAAATATCTCAGTGATAAAGACAAGAATGTTCCTTCAAATTAGAGAGTAGAGTTTGAATTAGATGTAAACTTTCTTTGAAGAGTCAAGATGATGATGTCATCATTTTATCCTGGAATGTTTTTTTTCTGAATAGTTTTTGTCTCTATGAAAAGAGAAGAAGAAGAATATCAGGAAAGAAATTGTCTTTACTCAATGTCACCAGTTATATGTGTATTTTTGGGATATATTTTTATGTGTTTCAGTATCTATCTATACTAGGTTGAAGGTGTCCATGTGTGAAATTATATGGTAATGAAATTATAGTATGTTACTTATAGTTATTATAATGTGGTTTAATTTTTTCCTTTTTTAAGTGGTGCTGGAATTCACCCAAGTCTAACAGCCGACTTACTCAATCACCTACCCTCAAACACTATATTACATTTTGCCATTTTATTGGTTATCATTCATAATCAGAATTATATATTATTATATGCCATTTATTGCTGCAAAATTGTGTAACATTGTCTCAGTGCGTGAGTGTGTGAATGTCTTTATGTTTATCTCTTTATTTTGACTTATTTTTATAAGTGTGTTTTAGAATTATGTATGTTATTTGGTACAAGGCTATGATCATTGTTTTAATAAAACCAGATATGCTGTGCATAATTGAATTAAAGAATAATGGTTTTTAAATTCGAAAATTTCAGGAACTTTTGAAATTGATTATCATATATTCTCATTTTGCTTGTATGGATAAAATAACTCAATGAAATAGAGAAAGTGTTTTAAATATAATTTTACACATTTAAAGGAAAGTATTCCGACAGGCCTCAAATAGCTAAGTTCACTACATTTATTCAACCAATGATGTTCTATGTTTTTTCTATTGTGCAAGATCACTTCAAACTTGTCCTTCTCTAAAGGAAAATTTTGAGAACACACAGGCTTTGATAGTAATTAGTTTAAAACACTCTTTGTTTACTGAGATTATATAAGAAAGTGTTCTGTGTCTTGTTCTTTATTTATTTTCCAGAGATATATCTTTTATCTATTTTTCCATCACTTGATATTGATAATAGAGAGTGGTGAAAGATTGTTTGAAAGTGTAGAGAGTTCTACTTACGATTTTTGTGTAAAGTGTAATGAGAAATTAAGTTGAAAAGACCATGACACATGACAAGACATCTATATACAAAGCTCCTTCTAATGAAAGCTAAGCAAGGCAAACCATGTGACCTACAGTATTGTATGAAGGTCTCATATAATCAGCTTTTACTACTCAAATTGGCAATATCAACAATAAAACAAACATAGAATTATTTTCCTCTCATTTTTTGCTTTACAAAAGGACATACTGTACAAGTTCAAATGAATAATGATTAAACGAAATGATTAAAACCTCTCAAATTAGAAAGCATACCCTTAAAGTTGTATCTCTAGAGGATTTATTTAGAAAGCAATTATTATGTGAATAGAGTAGATATTAACATAGTCTTCAGAATAATGCCCTTGATTAATGTGAGACCATTTTTGTCTCTGTTGATTTAGTTGGGTTCATCCTATAGTTTCACTCTAATGCAAATCTTACTATTTATCCGTCCAAAGTGTGTAAAAAGCTTGTTCAATAGATCACCAAGGCCCTGTTTCATAAAAGATAAATTACAAGTTTACTATTAACCAATCAAGTGACATGATTTCAGTAGCTTATAAGAGTAACATATTTTATGAAATAGGGCCCAGATATTTGTATGGTAGTGTTTCTAATAGAGGAAGGGAGTATCTGTTTCTGGTTTTGGTTCATTTTGTAGATGCATTTTGTTGAAAATATTGTGAAGAGAGTTTGTTTGAAAACTTAAAAAAAAGAAAAAAAAATCAAAATGTTTTATTAGATGCAAAATCATGCAATGACTCATTGATAATTATTTGCATTGTACTGAGAGATTCTAGAAAGTGTGATACTCTAAATTGAATCATTCTGAATCCAAAATAGCTAAAAAGAATATAATTATGTATTTTTTTAAAGGGTATTCTCAAATGAAGGATATTGAAACTCTTGAATTATGTTACTTGCCAATCTTGTTTCTTTTTAATCTCAATTACTTTTAGTCACTTGTTTCTTCCTCTGTTTTTCTATTGCTTTTCCCTTTTCCATCTCTCTCTCCTATTTTCATATTTGATCTGTCTGTCTCTTCACTCTCTCCCTCTCTTTCATTTTAATATCAATGCATTTTGGAAATCTTTATCTTGCTGTCTTCTCTTCCCCATACCCCCCTCTCTCTCTGTGCCATGACTCCCACTCTCTCTTATTACATTTGTTATTGCTTTTCAAATCTAAAAAATTGTATGTTTCAACACGAAATAACATTTCTCCAATTTCTACTTACAATTTGTTTCTCAGTGAAAAATTATTTGATGTAGTGAGTCAAAGTCATAGTTATTTTAAATTCTGCTAAGTTACTGATAATTTGAAATATATAATTTGCAAAGTTTGATTGCAGGGTTGCAATCTAGCTTTGTTTTATGTTGGAAGTAAAAGTCTTGTAATGTGTGGAAAGTAAATGTTTTTGTATGCTGTGTTTGATATATATTTGATTTTTTTTTGTTTTAATTGGTCTGACATGCAAAACATGAACATTTGCTCACAGTAATTACTTAGACTTCAGATTCAAACTTTTCTTTTAATTTTGAAAGCTTTATTCTTGGGAATTGAGTAACAATGTACCTACCATCCAAACAAATACTGTTTGCATTTTACTTTATTATATTATTAACTTAAACAAGTCTACAAGAATTAGATTTGGTACTTTGAGTGTGGAAGACATTTATTGAGAGTTGTTATGTGTTTATGTAGGCTTGGATTATAGGCGGTGTATATGTTGAAAGTTTTGTGCTAATCTCTATGTAATCTTGTCTTTATTACAATGTAAATAGCTAAAGAATATATATGTGCATTATATTCATGCCAAACTCAGATTTTTTCCTCAATAAAAGTAATAATGAAGCCCTTTTGAACGAAGTGATTTGTTTATTTGCTTACTTGATATGCTGAGTGGATTATTTATTTTTGTGTGAAGTAGAAAGTTTAATTATATTATGTTACGAGATATTTTATATAACCATTTTTTTTAACTTCAGGGTAAGGAAGGGGGTTGCAAAGATTTAGTCTGATGAAAAGTGATGCTTGTTAGGGTCATCACACATATGACATTTCAGTGGTCATTCTAGCCAGATTAGACATATTGCTTTCATTGGGGTCACCATTGTACACAACTAAAACAATTTTGCCTGTATGTGTCTATAACCTTGCTGGATCCGGGGTGACATTGAACGTGTGTCCTTATTGAGCAATATGTAGTAGTGCGTGCTCTAAAGCTTGAGATGAACAATGTGGTGATTATGTTATCTGAACAATGTGGTAATATATTATATACTGCATGCACATTATATTATAAGCCTGGACACCATTCCAAAAGGGACTCTAAATAAGTTATCATCCTTTGATCTCAGAAAAACCCTAACAGGTATTTTGTAATGTTCCCCCTCCCCCATAAACAAGCAAGGATAATGCCAGAAAAATTATTTCTTTTTATCCAGATTTTCTTAATTTTGATAAAATGTGTTCAAGGAGGAGTTGACTTTGTTTCACATTATAATGAGGCAAAATGAAAATATGCTATATAAATGAAGATTCCATATTTCATATGTGAAACTGACATCATCAGCTCCTTCATTTACTTAAACCCCCATTCCACAGAGACCAAGACCGCTGAAAGACCTTTGAAAGAACATGAATTTTGGTTGATCTTGCAGAGGTCTCTCAATGAACCTACAATGGCCTTTAAGGTCTTGCACGAGTCCTGACCAATCTTTCAGTGGTCTTCATGGTTGATGGGCTCCAAAACTTTTGAAACGGTTCAAAACAGTCTTACAATGGTCTTACAGGAAAATGGTCTTTCAGCAGTCTTTAAGCAGTCTTTCGATGTACTGTCAAAGGTCTTAATAGTCTTTCAATGATCTTTTGGCAGTCTCTCAAGATTTTTGCGGAGATCACTGTAAGACTTGTGAGAGATCATTGAAAGACCAGGCATAGTCCATGGAAAGAATTCTGAAAGATCACTTGTTGCATAAGATCTCTGAAAGACCATTGAAAGATCTCTATAGACTAGTATAAGACCAGTAAGACAAGAAATATCCATCAGTCTTTCAGAGTTCTTTGAGGGGTCTTTCTAAGCCATTCCACAGAGATGACGATCAACACAAATTTGTTATCACTTTTATTTATCTTATGCCCGGCGTACGGTACCGTAATTGTTTTTTGAAGTGTGCATAGATTGAATTACGGTACCGGTACGTACCGGTAATTAATAATGCAGCTGCAGACGATGCGAGGTAACGTTAATAAAAGTAACAAAGCCTAGATGTTTTTATCCTGTGAAATAAATTGCTACCAGTTATGTACAAATATAGTATATTTACGAAGTATGCATGCCATACTTGTAAATCAACTCACGTAGCATGGAGAAATGTCAATAATATGTTCAGATCTGCCCGATCTGTCGTGCGATCACTGAACACTTCGCTACCCGTAACTTCCCGGAGGGCTGGCAATGGAGTCCCGTTGGCGTTAGATGACAGTGGTAAATTGGCGACACAGACAAAATCACAGGTTGGTGTATTTTGTAAACCTCTTAATTTTTTTCTTGGTCCTTCTACATGATCTGGTGAGTGGCTGAAAATGGCACAATATATATCGTGACTTTATCACGATTATGCCAAATTAATATCTCAACCGGCGTAAATTATGCCAGATCAGCCTAGTCTTGAGAACGCAATGATGATGATTTTTTTAGATATGTCACAATAGTCAATGATGAAGAAGTACCGTATATGACATATCTAAAAAAATCATCATCATTGCGTCCTCAAGAATAAGATCAGCCTATCTGACCTAGGCCTAGACTTTATTTTCTTTGGTTGACATTTGCCAAATTAAGCAAGGCAAGCAAGGGCAAGGCAAACATTTCATTTATCAATTGAAAATGAGTGCTGTTCAATACAAGTACCGGTATGCCTTATTGTGTTTTATCACAATGAATTAGCCTATGCTATGGCTATACCTGGGGCAAGATTCTCAAGTACTTTAATTTTTAAATAACCAAGAACAAAATTAATTTGAAAGTTCAAATTTCATTTCCAAGTCAAGTGTGTGCACAATTTTTTTTTCCTGGAGTTTTTTGAAAATCCATGTGAATATATTAAATAAGACATTCTGAATCAACATTCCATAATTTTGTAAACAAGACCTGAGTTGGCCTGAAATTTTCTTTTTGTATTTAAGTGAACAATGTATTTAAACTTAGTGACATCTTCACATTTTCTGGCAGCCAAGTTGATTATCTATAATTTCAGAGGCTCATACAGTCCTCGGTCAGTATACTTTTAAATGCCTATTTTTAGCCACTAGCCCATACAGTGTAGAAATGGACCAATATGCATGCATGATTTTATGGAGCATTTAAGCCTTATTTTTCACTATTTTAGGAAATTTTGAGGTAAGTTTTGAGCAATGTCTGTGATAATAATGCTAATAAAGAATATATTAAGGTAATACTTTTTAGTAGAAATGCTGTTTCATTTCTTTTTCTGTTGTCCTACCTACCTATGCACCAGGATGAGAACAAGCTTGACATGTCCGAATTCCCTGTTGAGAATATCAGAAATTTTAGTATCATAGCACATGTGGATCATGGCAAGAGTACCTTAGCAGACAGACTCTTGGAATTAACTGGTGAGTGACTAATGATGAAATCAATAATTTTTATATACGTAAATGATGACATGGTATTTAAAAAAATTATCACAATTGTTAAGATCTTTGAATTTGGTTGCAGTAAACTATGTAATCACAGGCTTCACAATATTATTGAACAATAAATTGCTTTTGATCATTGTGTGAGGGTAACTTTAATACTGCTAGAGTGATATCTATGTATAAAAAAATTACCATAATTTATAATGTTCCAAGAGCATTTGCTATTATTTTCTTCCCGAAATTAATTCATGATGCAAAGTCTAGTTTGGATTCACCATTAACTTTCATAGCAGTTATTTGCCTCATTTGCTCTCTATAAATTGTCTACATGAGAAAGTAAATTGTATAGCTTACTCTGGTAAGTTATCCAGAATCAACATTTGCTCAGTGATTGTGCTAATAATGCTCCAGTGGTATATTTTTTCAGTGACATCATGAAATGGTACTACTTAGGCAACAATGCTTGACTACTGCTCAAATTCCAGATGACACCTTACTCATACGTAATATAAAAGTGGATAAACCAATTGTATTTTGAGTTGCTGCAGAAAGTACATGTAGATATACATCAGAATTTTTTTATTCTGAGCAGCAGGTTTCTGCAATTACATAGGATTCTGCTGTGATATACTATAAAGTGAGCAGGTCACAGATTTTGAGGGTAATGTTCTTAGAGAATATGATATCGCAAACCATGACAGAGTGCTACATAACTTTTTAGAAGCACTTGCCGAGTTGGGCAAGTACATTTTCAAATAGTTGGAATATACTTGCCCCAAAATCTATTTCACTTTCCCGAAAAAAATCCTTGAAAAGAAAAGTTTTACCTCTTCAAAAGAAATTTTTGCAGTTAAAACCATTGACCTTTTTCTCTCTTTTGACATGAACTGATCTACCTGCCCTGATCATTCTACTGTGAGAATTTTGCTTTCCCAGTTTGGGCAAGTAGTTTCGGTGTTTTACTTCAAAACACTTGCCCGACTCTAACATTTACTTGCCCTGGGCAGTCGGGCAAGTGCTTATGTAGCACCCTGCATGAATACGTTTGATCTAAGACTGACACAAACTTGTTTATTTTACAGGTACAATTTCAAGAAAGGAAGACAACAAACAAGTCCTTGACAAACTTCAAGTAGAGCGAGAAAGGGGTATCACAGTAAAAGCCCAGACTGCATCTATGGTGTACCATTATAAGGGAAAGAAATACTTGCTCAATCTCATTGATACACCTGTAAGTATTCTTTGATATGATGATGACAATTAATAAATCAACAATTCAATCTTTCTATGAAAATTAGTTCCATAAATTTTTGATGTGATGCACCCATCATCATTTATTCCTTTTCCTATTCAAGACCTGACACTGGAATATACATTTGATTGGAGATGGAAGTCTATGGTATGCAATAATAAATTCATTGAAATTGATTATAAATATTGTTGTATCTCTCTTTATTATGAAGCCTTGAAGTGATCCTTTTTGTTGACACATTACTCCAAGAATTTTGTACACTTCCAAACTTTTGCTCAGCTTGTGATCCTTTAAAGAAATATGAGTTGCTCTATTAAAGAGGCAAAGTTGTTGCTGTAGTTCTAAGTCTCATGATCTTCTATGTAACAAACTTCATTTATGCATCTCACTTATGTGCATTTTGCTTGTGTACATTGATTATGATGATTATTGAATTGAATTGTTTGTGTCAAGACATGTCACAAAGAAGTGATTTCTTATTGCAATTAATGACCTTTTTCCATTGTATTCACACCAACTAAGGTAATGTTATGTAACTCTTGAAACTGATCAGTAATATTTCCAATCATTATCATTCTCTCATGTAGGGTCATGTAGATTTCAACTACGAGGTGTCTCGATCATTAGCAGCATGCCAGGGGGTCTTACTGTTAGTAGATGCTAACCAAGGAGTCCAGGCACAGACTGTTGCAAACTTCTACCTCGCCTTTGAATCTGATCTGACTATCATCCCTGTTATCAACAAGGTATATAGAATGGAAAATTGTTTAATCAGTAAACTTTCTCTCTGCCATTCTTTTCTTCTTGGTCATCAGAAAAATTTGTTTATTCAATTCAAAGTCTTCTTTAAAGGAGAATGAAACCATTGGAACAAGATAGCTTGTGTGAAAACAGAAAAATCAAAGAAAGAGATCAACAAAAGTTTGAGAAAAATCGGACAAATAATAAGAAAGTTATTAGCATTTGAATATTGGGATCACTATTGCTATGGAGATAGCAAATTGGCAATGCGACAAAGATGTGTGATGTCACGTGTGAACAACTCTCCCCATTACTTAAGTATATATTTCACTTGAATTGCCTCTTTTATCACATCTATCCATAGATCATGTGTTCTTTCTACATGAGGGCATGTAATACATATTTTTTAAGAATACATCATGGATAAAGAGTTTGTATCATCAAAAGAAAAAGCAAAAAGAGACATTTTGAGGGTATTTTATAGTCCACCAAAGGGAAAGTTGTTCATCAGTGACATCACACATCCTTGTCGCATTGCCAATGGGAGGATCTCCATAGCATTTGTGATTGCAATATTCAAATGCTCATAACTTTCTCATTATTTGTCCGATTTTTCTCAAACTGTCTTTATTCTTATTCTTTGATTTTTCTGTTTCTACACAAGCCTATTTGTTCCAAAGGTTTCATTCCCCTTTAATCGCATAAAAAATGCACATACAAAGATAAAAAAAAAACAATACTTTCCAGTTTACAAAACAAACATAAAATAATAAAGCAACAACAGCATATTCAACATATAAAAATACACTTAATGATGTATATTGATGTTTGACAAAATACACCAGAAAATTAGATACAGTAATAACTCTGGATTGTATTAACCCAGGGCAGACAATTCAGCTATTACCTAATTTTTCAGTGAGACGGTGACCCTGCATAAAATGATATTTTATCACATTACCCATCTCCATCTTCTGTCTTCTTGTCGAGCGCCTGACAGGAAGGCAGAAGGTCCCATTTTTAAAGTCTTGTGTATGACTCGGTCGTGAATAGAACTCCCCAAATTCAAAGAAGTGTATTTAGGTTGAATCTTACTTGGAAAGAAATAATTTATCATTTACCCAAATCTTTTGATGAGCTGGTGTATGTGGTCAGAAATATTTTTCTTGAAATTGAAGTAAAGGATAGAATAGATTCAAGGAATTGAAATTGTAATCTTGAAACGTGTGCATACAGATTGACCTCAAGCTTGCTGACCCAGAAGGAGTTTCCAAGCAGCTAGACACCTTATTTGACATCAAAGAAGATGAAGTCCTGAAGATATCAGCTAAAGTAGGAACAGGGATCGATGGAGTATTACCATCTGTCATTGAAAGGGTTCCTCCGTAAGTTGATTTCCTCATAAAACCTATCATGAATACCATCCTTTATTCTGTGCTTTCTTTGATTACTTTCTTTTTAAAATTTAGAATCTTTAATGCATGCAGGATAAACATTTATAAGGGAATAATGATCTTCACATAATTGATCTAATTTTGAATGAGTGATACCGGATCTATTTTAAATTCATAACCTCAAGTTCCATGACTTTACGCAATCATTACAAATAGGTTATAATCATTCAAGCAGATACGAACCATTAGCGCCATCTCGAGTCCTCAGCTACTCATACCTGGCCAGTTTCCTGACCCATAATGCTAGTGTAGTCTAGTAATATAGACCCACTCGAATGATAACAATTTCAATTAACTAAATACATTTATACCGCAATAATTATGTTACTAAGTAGCAAAACAATTACTTTTCCTCTCAAAACATTCTAGTTTATACAAGTACAATTATAAGTCAATTTATTCTGTGTAGTATTAGTAGATATCTTAACACGTATATAAATAAGACTATATAACACACAGTCAATGAGAGCCCACACACAATTCACTCTTCCTTTAAGGGGAATGATTAGGGATAGAGATTCAATGATATTTACTTTGGGAAAAAAATATGGATTCGAAAATCTGCACCAGAAAACCAAAACCCTATCACAATCCTAACCCTATGTCTTCTGAAATTTTTTTTTAAAATAAACAAGAGCAATTGTTGGAGCAATTTTTGTGACACCTGAGGCGAATACTTAAACTTTGCTGTAAAAGTTTGCTTTGATTTGATTTGATCTTCTACCAACAGCCCACCATCCTCTCATGAAAGACCAATGAAAGGACTCCTTCTTGATTCCTGGTATAACCAATACAGGGGTGCATTCATCAACTTTGCCCTGGTAGATGGGGTCATCAGGAAAGGAGATAGGGTCATGTCAGCGCACTCTGGGAAGACCCATGAGGTTCAGGAGGTGGGGGTTATGCATCCTGAGGCTACCCCTACAAATGAATTGTGAGTTCTCATGCCCTATGCACCTGCAGAGAGAGAGAGAGGGAGGGGGGCGGTGGGGGTACATTCGGGAAGGGGGGAGAGATGGGAATTGAATGGGAGTGGAAGACGGGTTGATACAAAGATGCTCTCATTTTAACCCCTTCCTGTCTTCTCTTTCATTATGATGCTAATGAGTATGATCTTGAGCACTAGAGTACCTACGTACCTAGGGGGGGGGGGCAGTCTGACGATTTTTTTTTGGTGGGGGGGCTTGTCAACTTTTTTTCTGGTACGAAATCATATATTATTTGCTTGTCAAATTTCTCCCCTCAGTATTTCTCATTCACGCTTTCCCACCTCTATCACTTACACACAAATAAATACAGCCACTGACCCTCTATTTTCTACTATTCTATATGGAGGAACTTTTAATCTTGTTTAATATTGCATATCTTGTCAAAACCAGTCTAATATTTACAGGGGCGGATCCAGCATTTTCTAAAAGGGTGTGCCTATTTTTTTGAGGAATATTTTGACAAGCAAAAAAAAAAAAGATTTTCAACCACAAATTAAGGATATTTTGTACCCCCAAAAATTGAACAAGCAAAAAAAAGGTCTTCAATTCAAAAGGGGGGCACACCTCGGTTTTTCTTCTCAAAAGGGGGAGGGGCACATGCCCCCTGTGCCCCCGCCCTCCCCCCTGGATCCACACCTGAATATTTAGTTCACAGCTCTCTCTGTGGGTCTTTAGCACTCTATATGAAAATGTATTTTTCTTCATCCTGATCTCAGGTATGCAGGCCAGGTTGGATACATAGTACCAGGAATATATAACATCAAAGAAGCTCATATGGGAGATACCTACTACCATCCCAATAAACCCGTAGATCCACTGCCAGGATTCAAACCAGCTAGACCAATGGTATGAACTGTATATGTTACAATCAGGCGCAGATTTTTTTTTCTTTTTCGTAAATCCCCCTAGCTTTTGTAACCTGGATCCGACCCCGCTTGCTCTTTCATGTTGATCCAGTAACGAGGTATTGCATAAGACTTCAATCATGTATTTATTTGTTTATACTATGCAAGTATGCATGGAGTCATGCTTTCATGTATTTTGGCACTATGCCTGTTAGTGCTTAGGCAGACAATCAGGTTCTGTAAACCAATTGACTAATTTCCATTTTATCCAATTGCAAAGTGTGAGAGCTAGATTTTATTGTTGTAAAGAAAATATTTTCTATTTCACCCCTTTCCCATTTTCAATTAACAAGAGAGAAAATTAAAATTATTATTGTTCAAAATGAAATCTGAAAATTCTATTTGCCCAATTGATCATGGGCCAGTCAGCCACTGTGCAGTGCAGATCAGTTTTGCTCTATCCATTGAATTGTTGAACGCCAAATAGGGTAGCAGCAACTCCCATCTTTGAACTCCTTTTTTTTGGTCTGATGTGGCTTTGGGCTTAAATTCCTGACTGTCCGATGGTGATATTCTACCAACTGAGCCAACACACCGGTTGGGGAATGAAATAATTTTGTGATCATAAGAACCCAATCAATATCCAGAATTCTTTCCCTTTATCTTGACTGCAAATTTGCAATTTTAAGCCAATTTCTAATTATTCATAATTGCTCATTTACATGAATATATTTTTCTTGACAAACTATGTAAGACAGGATTTTTATGCGAAAGATTCCTGATATCTACATTATGGGTGAAAATAACAACTACAATCAACATTTTTTTTCTTCGCTCTTCTATAGGTATTTGCTGGTCTCTATCCAATTGATCAGTCAGAGTATCTTGCCTTGAGATCTGCTTTAGATAAACTAACTCTCAATGATAGCAGTGTTTCTGTAAGCAGAGATAGTAGGTAAGATACTCTTCAATTTTTTTGTTTTTTCTTTCAATTTATAGGTTTGAAAAAATACTTTTCTATGATAAAATTGCTCTCCTATTCCTTATTTTATTTGTTTCTGTCATTACATCTTCTTTTGGATATTTAAGACTTGATCCAGCTTAATCAGGCTTCTTATTCAAATAAAAATGAATTGATAGTTTGAGATTTCATTCCATTTATATAAATCACCCCATGAGTACTGGTCTGAGGGTGATATTTTGATGGCATTTTAGGGAATTTTGAATTGCAATCATTTGCTTTTAGTTACAATTATTCTTCCTTAATTGCATTATAATGTGAACTCTTGATATTAACTTTTCTTTTTTTTTCCTTAGAATTCAAACTTCTTTCCAAGATTATACATATAATGTCGTTTTTCTTGTCTCACTGAAGAGAAACTTTTAATGAGTTCAAATCATTTTCCAGTCCTGCTTTAGGTCAAGGTTGGAGGTTAGGATTCCTTGGCCTGCTTCATATGGAGGTTTTCAACCAGCGTCTAGAGCAGGAGCATAATGCCAACGTCATCGTCACTGTACCCAGTGTTCCATTCAAGGCTGTTGTCAAAGACACCAAGGCCAATAGACAAGAGTATGGACCTGATCCAGAGATTACGGTCTATAATCCATCGGTTGTAAGTTTTACATTTTCTCAGAATAATACGAGGAGGAGGCTTTGGCCACATTTGTATTTGGAGTGGAGAAGTCCCCTCTAAAAGACTAATTGGTCTGTTAAAAGTTTGAATCATAAATAAGATCTAGCTTTCTAACAGTCTGGGTGGTAACAATGGACAGTTTGATTTAAAAAAAACACAGAAAATATCTCTTCTTGTTTGCTGATAAATGAACACACAAATATTTCAATGGCATCTCAGTAAATAGCCTTTTAAAAGTGAAGCAAATATTTGGCACTAACTTTTGAAAAATTAAGGAATTTATTTTGGATTAACTGGTAAACCTTGTCGCAAAGCTTGAAAATATTGTATCTCCCTGATACTAATTTGAAAGTGTGATATTTGTATTTTATACAGAGAAGCAATATATGAGAAATAAATTAACTTCTTTTTTTTTTTACATTTGACCACTATTGTGTTAGACTATGTGCATGGTTTTATAGAGATGAAGAAAGTATAAGCTAGTTAATAGTGATAACCTCATTTTTCCACCTGGCAAATATACAGTACTTTATCTTTATTCTCCAAATCTCTTTTTGAGTATTCTCTTTCAGACCTGCTAACCTGTACGTTTTTGGCGTATCTAGTACGTTTTTGCAACCAAAATACAGTACGGCAGTAGGTTTTTTCTTAAAAAAATGCATTTTTTTTTTTACAAAATCGTAATTTATTGAGAAAAATCATCTATATATGTCTCTATTTCGTAAAACTTACACAAATATGGTTATTAGATCAATGTAATTTCAGGTAACTTTTTTTTTTTCAATCATGTTGTTAAAAGCAGGGTGAGATATACACATATTTAAATGTTTTTTTTTTATCTGCAAGAACAGGGATGCAGCTTGAGCGCCGCGATGAGCGAGTGCGCCAAGCATTTTATTATGAAATACACCATTTTTTTGGGGAAAAAAACTCTTTTTTATCACAGAATACAATTTTTCATTCCCAGAGGTTGTTAGGTCTGCTCTTTTATGCTCTTTTACAGTTTCCAGATGCTCAGAGGGTAGAGGAGTATCTAGAGCCTATGGTCATTGGAACCATCATAGCACCAGACGAACACATCAGCAAGATACTTAGTTTATGCCTGGTAAGTGTTGATCAAGGATGCCTTGGGGGCAATCTAAAATGAAAATCAGCCTTTTGGTGAAAACGTCGTATTTTTCACAATCATGAGATTTTAACGGTTTTTGCGAGGTCTCACTTGCGAGGCTGCAAACTTCATCAGACCTCGTCAATAAGGCATTTTGATGTGATTGTACAATCGACCAAAAACTAAAATGTATGTGCAAATATGGGATAGGAGTGAGGCAGATGGCTTTGATACTGTCACTATGAAATATGGATACCACATGACTTCATTTCTTTTCTCTCATTCACTCTCTTTCAATCTCTCTCCATCATAGAGCAAGCGAGGTGAACAGGAAGAGTACACCTACATTGATACCAAGCGAGTTCTTCTCAAGTACCGCCTACCTCTCAACGAGATTGTGGTGGATTTCTTTGATCAACTCAAGTCAATATCATCAGGATATGCTAGGTAAGGATATTGTGGCAGATTTCAGTCCTGTGTGTCTTCTTTAGGGTAGAGTAAAAACCAAATGTATGGCTTGCTCTATTCCTTCTCTCTATCTACCAACTTCACTTGGGTCATGCCTTTTTATACGCCCATCTCGACAAGACGTATTATAGTATCACGCTTGGTGTCCGTCCGTTAACGTTTCCTTGTAAACGTGATAACTTCAGTTTAACTTAACCTAGGCTCATACAATTTGGTGTGTATGATACTAGCATGGATCCCAGGAAGCCTATTGATTTTGAGGTCAAAGGTCAAGGCCACTGACATATTTTCATCTTACCCTTCTGCAGTCCTTGTAAAACTCCAGTTTAACTAAGCCTAGGCTCATATAATTTGGTGTGTATGATACTAGCATGGATCCCAGGTAGCCTATTGATTTTGAGGTCAAAGGTCAAGGTCACAGTGACATAATACCCTTCTGCAGTCCTTGTAAATGCGAGAACTTCAGTTTTAACTTAACCTAGGCTTTGGTGTGTATGATCCTAGCATGGATCCTAGCCATTCTATCGATTTTGAGGTCAGAAGGTCAAAGGTGAAGTCGCCATCTTCTACTTTTCTTGCTTGACCAATAGCTCCATTTTCCGTGCTACAGATGGGCGTATTATGTGCTCGCCTTAGCAACACTCTTGTTTTCACAGAGTAGGCATACTAAAGTGAAATATGTCTATAGTTTCTACCCAAGGGAAACACAAAATGTGACCTTCATAGACAGATAGTTCACTCATTTCTATTATAGATCTATTCAAATCATTGGCTGTGCCGCATCTTTTTTTTTCATAGTCTAGTATGCACATTATATGTACATTATATATCATGAAAAAAAAATATGCCATCAATTACGAAGATGTTAAAATTATCAATTGCATTTTGCAAATCACAAAGAAAATTTACACACAAATTTGTCAATCACTAGTAATAATATTGTTTTTTCTCCCTATTAAGTTTTGATTATGAGGACTGTGGCTATCAGCAAGCCAACCTGGTCAAACTGAGCATTCTCCTCAACGGTCAGGAGGTAGAGGAACTAGCTACAGTGGTTCACCAAGACAAGGCCAGGGAATCGGGGAAGGCTGTCTGCAACAAACTCAAGGAGAGCATCCCAAGACAGCTCTATGAGGTAGCCATACAGGCCGCCATCGGGAGTCGCATCGTTGCCAGGGAGAATGTCAGGGCACTCAGGAAAAATGTTCTTGCCAAATGTGTAAGTAGCTTCTCTTGATGAATTCCACTGCCATTTGGTCTGGTAGGTGCTTCATAAAGTTGTTTGTAAGTTATGAGTGACATTTTGCACAACTGGTGGCCCCTTCTTTGCTACAGGATAATCCCTATGTAACTGACCTGGCACATAAGGTCATGTTGTAATGGTGCGTAAGGTCGGGCATAGCTTTACAAAGAGCTTTATGAAACACCCATCTGATCTTATTAACTTATTGGCAACCAGTGACAGCTGTACAGTCTATGGAATTTAAAGAATTTGTTATTCCACAGGTTCATTTGATCTTTCTTGTGTCATCGCATTATATCTTGTGGGTGTTTCATAAAGCTGTTTGTAAGTTAAGAGCAACTTTAAGAACAACTGGTGATCCTTTCTTATGCGCTGAACCATCGCCTATGAATATACCATTTACCACAAGAAAGGATCACCAGTCGTTCTTAAAGTCGCTCTTAACTTAACGAACAGCCTTATAAAACGGCTCCCTTGTCCAATTAACCCTAAATAGACTGGGCTGTTTCAACGCCTAAGAAGACGGGGGGGGGGGTGATTCAGCCCCCCCTTATGATCTCGGTCGTCCATCGCGTCAAAAATTGGCATGCTCGTTACAGATGGCATTATCTACAAAACTGATATCAAATCCTGCGAAAATCTCATTCCTCATTAATTATGCTAATTTATGCATAAAATCATAAGTTTGCTCTAATTAATGAAATAATGCCCCTTAAATGCTAATTTTTGTTTCACATACTCTAGATAGGCATCTGACCAAATTTATTTTTAAAAAAATTTCAACATCACATTTATTTTCTTATGTAATCTATTGTTTTCTAAATTTCTTATGTATTTCTCTGTTTTTCGACTTTTTGTTTTTTATTGCTTTTTCAATGGAAATTGTCGGGGACTTTATTTTGACCATAAAAAAGATAAAATCGATTAATTTTAAGCAGTAAAAGGAAAAATAATGATACATTTATGAATTTTGGCTAAAAACACTATTTGCATTGGATTTGTACACAAATTCACGTTTTTGAGTAATTTGGGGTCTGCATGCACTTACAAAATGTGCGTAATTTCAGAACCGCGTATCTGGGGGTCACAATTTTTATCTCAAAAGTTGCGTGAGACTTAGAAGTAAAATGTCAGCGAGCAACGAGGTCAAAAAATTTCAAGCAGCAGATTTATCGCAAAAAATGTCAAGGGGGGGCTGAATCAGCCCCCAGTCTTTTTAGGGTTAGACTACAATCCATTCACTCATTAATAACCATTTGATTTAATTGCCTTGCAGCCCAATTAAAATTTGTCTAATATTCACTTGGTCTAACAATACTTCTTAAGTTTGTCTTAATGACATAAGAGAATATTGTGAGCATGTAAGTAAAATAAAATCGAAGTCAAGATGAAATATGTATATGGATGGCTGTGTTTTTACCAAAAAATCCGGAAAGCAGCAAACAGATTGAATGAAATGCATTGGATATGTTACAAACAGTGATATTTAGAACATATCTCATCATGCGAGAAAATTCCTCAGTCCACCTGTGATCATTTCCAAACATTTTTCCAAATGTTTTGATAAATAATTCCTGCTGATTTTATGATTTGAGACTTTCAGGATGTAGTTTTTAAATTACCAGTTCACATCATACATTGATACCATTTTCAGGTATCTGAATTTGCTCTTTAAAGTATAACAGCATTAACTACTCACTAGATTAGTACTGGTAATATACCAGATGGTAATTAGACAATGAAGGAAAAACTACGAAGTTGCTGTTAGACCATAGCATTTTGGTCTCGCCTGCGTAGCAGAGCGAGACTATAGGCACTGCTTTTCTGACATCGGCGGCGGTGTCAACATCAAATCTTAACTGAAAGTTTTTGAAATGTCATCACAACTTAGAAAGTATGTGGACCTAGTTCATGAAACTTGGACATAAAGGGTAATCAAGTATTACTGAACATCCTGCCTTGGTTTCTGGTCACATGACCAAGTTCAAAGGTCATTTAGGGTCAATGAACTTAGACCATGTTGGGGGATCGATATCGAAATCTTAACCTACATGTAAGGTTAAGTTTTTTAAATGGCATCATAACTTTAAAAAGGTATATGGACCTAGTTCATGAAACTTACACATAAGGATAATGAAGTATTACTAAACATCCTGCCCGAGTTTCAGGTCACATGACCAAGGTCAAAGGTCATTTAGGGTCAATGAACTCTAGCCATGTTGGGGGTATTTGTGGAATTACCATCGTAACTTTAAAAGTTTATGGATCTAGTTCATGAAACTTAAACATAAGAATAATCAAGTATCACTGAACATCCTGTGCGAGTTTTCAGGTCACATGACCAAGGTCAAAGGTCATTTAGGGTTCACTGAACTTTGGTCATGTTGGGCGTATTTGTTGAATTGGCATAACTCATAAAGTTTATGGATCTATTTCATGAAACATAGACATAAGGGCAATCAAGTATAAATTATCATTTTGCACACTTCTTAGATCACATGATCATGGTCAAAAGTCAATTTGGGTCAATGGACATAGTATTTTATTATATGATTTTTTTCTGTTGTGAATGATTATTCAATAGCTGCTTTCAAAGTAAGCACTGCTGCTATATCGAATTTCGAAATCCAGGCAAGACTGCCAGAGGCATTCCGCTTGTTAAGTCATCAAACTGCATAAAGCTCAAGTTGATATTCGATGAAGCAATGATCTTAACCAAACAGTAATCATACAAAATTGATCATTGACAAAACAGGTTTAGTATTGATGGTGTAATAAAATTACCCCTCCCTGTCTTTTATCTTTCTCCCCCCCCTGGCCCCCTCTCTCTCTCCTTCCCTCCATCTCTCCTTCTTCCTTCCATCCATCTTTCTTTCTTTACCAAAATAATTAGTTTTGTGCTGCATTTGAAACTCTGTATAAAGAGATCAGGTGGCCAATTGCAAAAAGAGTTGCAATTAAACCAAACCAAATGCAACTTGATATTAGATTAGATTTTGTATCTTGATCTACCAGCATACATGTACCATCCTTGATCCAAGAAGTTTACATTTTAGGGATTTTTTTTGCAATGTAATGAAGTAAAACTTTTGATGTAAGAAGAAATTTGTGATAATCATGTGTCCGAGGAATAAAGTAGTTTCCACACTAGTATGACGACCATAGATAATTACAAATTACATTCTAATTAATTTTCTTTTATTGAAAACTTCAATAATCTTTTCCTTCCTTTATCATGGAATATATGCATATCACAGTGATGACTTTTAATGGCAACAGGTACTTTATATGAACAAGAAGTTATACAAATTTACCACTACACATATCTTATTTATCAACGTTTCCCAATCAATAAAACATTTAATCTCACAAATTATGACAGACATTTTGCCTATTCAAGGAATCAGAAGTGACTAAAACTATGCTGCTGCTTTCATCTATTTGTGCTGACTGATCTCAATTGTATATGAGACTTGCATTGTAAGGTATTCGTAAAATACTTGGTTTTGAAGGCTAATTCAGTGTTCATGTCTTATTCAAGTCAGTGGACTTTACACCATCTCTGGATCCCATTTTTTCAATTTGTCAGTCTTACTCCTTGGACAGACAAAACAGCATATCTAAATGCAAGTTTGCATGGTATATTCATGAAATTACATAAAACAAAGATATTACGATTTCATAAAAATACCCCAAGTAACCTTTTCGTTTGTTTTTTAATATTCATGTCATTTGTTTTCATCTTTAAATAACATTTTACTTTCATATAAGTGGCATACAGAAAAGGGTGGATTCCATCAGATGGTTAATTACAGGGAAGAAATGACAGCCATCATCAAATTTGGCAATTCATAACATGTTGATTTAAAGTCTAGAAGACTGGACAAATTATTTCAGTTTTTAAGTACAGATCTCCCAACACCAGACATAAATTGATAGACATATAATGTTCAAAATATAAATATGAATTTTGAGAAAAATTATTCAAATTCTTGATTTGTCAAGGCAGGTTAATTACAAACTAAATCTAATCATACACACATTTATTTGAAGAAAAGAAAAACTGGCTAAGATTCTAAGAATTTATATATACCTTACACAAAATGTTAAACTAATCAATTATAAAAAGTACATACATAAATATAATCAAATTTTTGTGATAGGATTCATTTCTATTTTATTGTTTTGGGTGTCTGTTACAATAATTAGTGTATTTTGCATAGCTGTTGTGTTCTAATCTTGCCCAAACTTGAAGTAGATAACTCCACAAGAAAAAAAATATATTTCTTAAAATTTAAGTATAACTTTCTTTCATAGCACAACACAATTCAAGCAAATACCATGTTACATTTTGTGCAATGTGGTCCAGGAATATTGTTTTTTTTACCAGTAATGAGCTCTCATCCAATTGCCTAAACCTGACAGATAGTAACTCTGCCATTCCACCTTTTACATTAATGTTTCCATACAACAGGCCCATTTTTGGGCCCATATTCACTGTTTACCATACTACATAAATTTCAGTCTAATTTTGTGAGTTGTCTTTGGTTTAAATGCAAAGGAACTGTTTTTTCAAAAATAATTGGGTTATATTACAATTATACAACACATAATCTGTTTCAGAAAAACAACCAAAGACCGTGTACCGTTATGTACATTCACATGATGAAATATACTTAATATTGTGTAAATTATACCAAAAAAAACCCTTAGAAAAAAAATCAATACTTACTAAAAGTCCATATGTTACACATTGACATTTGCTCAAATGTGTAACAGAGACCTTGTTCCCCTTGAGAATATATTATTAAAAAAAAATTAAAAGTGGCACAAATAAACAAGGTATGCATGAAGTCATTATTAAAGCAAAATATTTTTTTAGAAATATGCTTTTCTCATGTGAATGTTCTAGTGTAACCCTTCACTTCTTTCAACGAAATAATATAACCTGGAGATAATTTATCAGATTGGTGATCTAGTAATAAGATTACCCATGATTTTATAGTGAATACACTTTCTTTAAATTTATGATTTCAAACCTGGCGGGGACATCTTTTTCTATTTTTTACTTCCAGTGCGGAGGTGACAGCTACTTTATTTTCGATTTTTTTACTTCCAGTATGGAGGTGACATCACCAGGAAGATGAAACTCCTTCGTCGTCAGGCTGAAGGGAAGAAGAGGATGAAGAAGTTTGGCAATGTTGAAGTGCCCAAAGATGCTTTCATCTCTGTTCTCAAGAGGTGACCTCTGTCTCAAGGTCATGCACAAGACAATGAACCTTTAGCACCATCTCTGGGACAGATCTTCCAGGAGTCTTGTGGACCTTGGATGAATGCGCCTGGACAGTGAAATCTTGCCTCCAGAAGAACCTTTTGTTGAACAGAACATAACTGTAGGATAATAATGTACATCATTGATACGAGAGCCTACAAGCTGATGGACAACTGGCTTCAAGATCAACTAACAGGCATATCAATTGGACTCTACATGATTTGTCAAATATACATTGGACAAATGACCTTTGAAGCTATCAGAAATAATGAGTATGTGATTACAGATTCCTGCACACATATACCCCAGAAAGTTTCTCTTCTATATTTGAGTTTAGAATTTCAATTTTGTGATAAATAATTCTCAACATACATTTGCTTTGAAATCTCAAATTTCTTTTGAATATATCCAACAGGTTACTTTATTTTGTTTAAAGGACAAGTCCACCCCAACAAAAACTTGATTTGAATGAAGAGAGAAAAATTCAGCAAGCATACCACTAAAAATTTCATCAAAATCGGATGTAAAATATTAATTAGAAAATGTGACATTTTAAAGTTTCGCTTATTTTTAACAAAACAGTAATATGAACGAGCCAGTTACATCCAAATGAGAGAGTTGATGATGTCACTCACTATTTCTTTTGTTTTTTATTGTTTGAAATACGAAATATTTTGATTTTCTCGTCATTGTCATGTGAAATGAATATTCATTCCTCCCTGAACACATGGAATTCCATTATTTTAACATTTTGTGCTTCAGGCAAGGAGGTCCTAATCATCAAATTCGTAAAAATTGAAATATTGTATAATTCAAACAATAAAAAACAAAAGAAATAGTGAGTGACATCATCGACTCTCATTTGGATGTAACTGGCTCGTTCATATAACTATTTTGTTAAAAACAAGCGAAACTTTGAAATGTCATAACTTTCTTATTTTACATCCGATTTTGATGAAATCTTCAGCATTGTGCTTGTCCGATTTTTCTCTATTGATTCAAATCAATATTTTTCTGAGGTGGACTTGACCTTTAATGTTGCTGGAATATTCAAACCTCATTTCTCAATTTGAAACTTAAAAGATAGCTCTGGAAAAGTTTTATTTCAGAGTTATGGCACATAAGCAGGAACCTTCTTTTGCTTAACCCTTTGAACCCTAAATTATTTGCACGTATCGACCACATTGACAAAATCCCATGATTTGAGACCCAACAGCATCTCCCCCACTAGTACCCAGACCCAGCCGGCTGAAGTCGTTTACCTTCTTGTAGACCTAGTCTGCGAGAAGGTAAAAATCTACTTTTTTGTCTGTTTTGGGCTCAAAATCACTGTTTTCACCAAAGTCAGATACATCAATTTCTTCCCCAAAGTAAGCATGTGACTCGCCGCGTATTACTGCACATACGACAGGAGAAACCGCAGAAAAGTTATCAATTAAATATTCCTACATGTACTAGAAAGATGACGTCATTTTAAAAGATCACCTGACATAATTTAGAATCCATGTTTTTGAAGTCACATGGCTGTAGGCCGGTAGACCGTGTGCGTTCACTGGTAGGCCGGTATCAGGTTCAAAGGAGTTCATTTTTCAGACAATAAGAGGTTGCCATCATTGCCTATTGCCATATTTCTAATATACAGCTTTTTCTGAGCATTTTGAATTTATGAGATACATTAATGAAACACCCTAGCAATGCTATATTACGTTGGGATATTAGATAAATCGATAATGGCAATGAAAATGAAAGAAAATATATTTATTAAAAACATATATTATTTTGAAAATCAATGTGCAGGTGTCATTCTGTGCTATGTTTTTTTTTTTTTTGTATTTTGGATATTGATAAGTACTCCACTCAAAGTGAAAATGAAAGATAGGACATGGAAGAATGATAAAGACAGAATAAAATAAAAGAGAGGGAAGATGGTTGACCAAAATGCGATGATCAAGAATGCTAGCTATTACCTATAAATTCTTAATGTTTAAAACATCAATACATTAAACATATTTTAAAAAAGTAAAGACTGTTGACAAATCAATCAGGTTCACAATTGCATCTACATCTGTAATTCTTCCAAAAACGAAGATATTTACCTCTGTAAGACCTATCATACTTCATTCTGAAGTCTCAAACAGAGCAGCAAAGACTGGTTGTATTTCTGGTAGCATCTCTGTCGTAGTCATTCCTCTTCCATGCTTCTCAAAGGCTCTACTAGAACATCTTTTAGTCAACAGGCATGCACCATATGCTGCACACAGGGTAGGGCCAAATATCTTCAGGTATTCACTGAAAGGATCAAATGACAAAGTATACAGATTATCTTCCAAATGTGGAAAAGAAAATACAAATGAACTTTGGCAAAGAAGTTACTTTCTGGCTGCTCTAAGATAAAAATTACCAATGCAGGGAATAATTTTAATTTTCAAATTTAATAAGCATTTCTGGTTGCTAGAGAAAAGCTTTCATCTATGTTCGGTACAATCTTGTGTAAAAAAAAAATTGTTACACAAAGGAAATTTTTGTGTAGCAGTCTAAAAACGGGGGGGGGGGGGGGGGGGGGGGGGGGGGGGGGAATTCTGATGCGATACCAAGCGATTCGTGCAATGACTTCATAGAATTACACATGACATTTTGAGCAATAAATCATTCTTATACATCACGTCTGGAATTTAGTCAGATCAGGGGTCTGTTGCAGAAAGAGTTGCGGTTAACCGCAAGTCCAAAAATCAACCGCAAGTCCAAAAATCAATCGCAAGTCCAAAAATCAATCGCAAGTCCAAAATGCGCACTGTTGATTGGTTGAAAATCAAGTTACGCATGATTTTTAGAGTTGCGTTTGATTGCAACTCTTTCTGCAACGGGCCCCAGAAGGGTCTAAACAAATCATTGATCTCACTTTGAGGAAGCCAAAAATCATATGATGAGTATATAGTATAAAAATACATATGCATATGACACATTTACTAAAAGCAGTCTAGTGATGAATAGGAATTGTGCATGGAAATCCATACAAATAATGATTTAAGAAAATACAATTTACTTTCAAAGAGAGGAAAGTGAAAGAACTAGAGCAATAAGGAAGGAGGAATGGAAGAGAAAGTGAAAAGAACTAAACTTAAAGGTCAAGTCCATCTCAGGAAAATGTTGATTTAAATCAATAGAGAAAAATCAGAAAAGCACAATGCTGAAAATTTCATCAAAATCGGACGTAAAATAAGAAAGTTATGACATTTCAAAGTTTCGCTTATTACGAGCCAGTTACATCCATATGAGAGAGACTATGACTTCACTCACTCATTATTTCTTTTGTTTTTTATTGTTTGAATTATTGGATGTAACTGGCTCGTTCACATAATTATTTTGTTGAAAAAAAGCGAACCTTTTAAAATGCCATAACTTTCTTATTTTAAATCCGATTTTGATGAAATTTTCAGTGTTTTGCTTGTTGAATTTTTCTCTTTTTATTCAAATCAAGTTTTTGTTGGGGTGGACTTGTCCTTTAAGATATAAAAAGAGATGTTCTTGATAAAGCAAGATTTGAAACATGGGGCAGACAAGATAAACAAGATCACAGAAAAGAAAAACCTTACAACTCATAAACTTGTGTGATACACATTTCAAAAAAAGAATGAACTTACTTCTGGATGTTTGCCCTATGTAGACAAGCTTGATGAGCCCAGAATGAGAACACACCCAAAGTCCCTGATAGAATATCTCCTTGCCCGCCACACCTTCGTGGGCTCCCTTCGCCACAGCATACCAGAACTATGTGAATGTAGAATGAAATGCTATCAGAATCATTTGAAAGTGTGGTGAGCCCAGAATGTGAACACACCCATTGTCCCCTGTAGACAATCTCCCTGCCAGCCACATCTCCTTGGGCTACCTTCACTACAGCATACCAGAACTAGGCGGATAGAGAATCATGAAATGCCCAAAATATGAACACACCTTGTGTCTTTGGTAAAATGTCTTCAACAGCTTGGGGCTACTTTACACGACTAGCGTACCTATGGGGGGGGCAGACCCCTGACAAGTCGCAACCCATGAAAGCGACGTATCCCTGCCCCCCCCCTTGATCTATGACGAGTCACAACTAATCCCTGATGAGCCAATGGCCACCCTCCTTTGAAATTGAAGACTTTTTTTGGGGGGGGGTGGGGGCTTGTCAATTTTTTTTTCTGGTGCGAAATGTCTTTTATAACCTGTTGAGGACCTTTTATTTTTTCTTGCTTGTCAATTTTTTTCTTGTATGAAATCCTTTATTTGTTGTTGAAGACCCTTCTTTTTTGCGGACGATTTTGCCCCCCCCCCTGTGGAAAATCCTAGGCACGCTACTGTACTGCTACTTTATCTACCACACAGGATACCCTAACTATGAATATAAAGAATCATAAATGCTTTGAGAATTTGCACATTTACTTATCTTCAAGAGCTATCATCAACAAAATTTGTATGTTTCATTACGCAAATTGCATTATTACCCATACGATGATATATACTGTGCAATATAAAATTAATACTAGGATATTATTGAAAGAAAGCCAAGCTCAGACTGGTTTGCAGTAGTTCAGGTATTTTATTCTACGGAAAACAGCCTCGCGTCCACTACTCTCAATATCTCTAGGTTACTCTACTCTGGTAATTAGGCCTAAAGTGTAGATGCAAACATCCTCTTTAGTGAGGTTGAGTTGTACTTTGACTCAAACTGACACGGGGAAGACAACCTTCTTCTTCAAAGCTCAATCTCTTCTGCCCTCTTCCCACCAAATTTGTGCTCTAGCTGGCTTGAAAAGAAAGCCTCCTATACCTATTGGGGGTACATTATTGCTACCCCCAACTGACTCTTGATTGGTCAAGAGATCAACCCAGCCAAGTATATCCAGGGATGCTTAAATGCATACCTGAATACACTTTGAACAATAGCCATTGTTCACCAAACTACAGCAAATTTAAATAGCCTGATACAACCCAATAGGAGTAGCCAATTTCACATTACAACATTATCAACTAAATGATCATAAAGAAATATAGGTATATAGGTAAGTAAAGTGGCTCACATTAAGGTATGGCACATTAACTTGTACTTACCATTGTGACCATCTGAAATGATATCATTCTCCCCTTTCCTGCACACGGTAACATGACCTAATGATCTACTCAATTCCATCACATCAGCTTGAGGTTCAGTTGGGTTGACATCAGATCCAACCTGAAGCATATTAAGATAATATTTCATCAATATCAGATACATGATAGTGTCACATGATTCATTCAAATCACATGACCTAACAATCTACTCAATGAATTCCATTACATCAGCTTGAGGTTCAGTTGGGTTGACGTCAGTCCCAACCTGTAACAATGTTAAGATAATGTTTCATTCGTATCAGTTAATCACAAAATCTAAAGACCAGCTTCGAAAGGAGTAAATTATATGATACAGTCACAAGACCAAGAAATATACCGTGATCGATCCATGACAATAGACATGACCAATAGAAATACCAACTGCCACTCATACACTGTCACAAATATGGCAGGTGTCATGCTATATTCTTTCACTTTTTCTAACTGCACCATAGGACTGAATATTTGAGGTAAGAGTACTAAAGTTCTGTCAAATATGTCTTTAAGCTGAACTCCCCCCCCCCCCCCCCCTCTTGAAATGGCATTCAAGAAGTTCAAGTCTTTTGGTTAATCTTCCATAACCCAGCTTGCAATGAATAATGATGTTAAGCCTATAGCATGAACATATTCATCCATACTTGATATAAACAAGTTATTGGTAACAAAATTTCCAAACTTACCACACTCTTGAAGAGATGTTTGAATTCCACCTGGTTGGGTGTTAGGATAGCTTGTCTGTAGTCTCTGATCAAGTCTGGTGATTGTGTTAACAGAAATACTCCATCCTAAAAAGGCAGAATGAAAATTGATGGGATGGATAATAATGTGCATTAAATTATTGTGAAATTCAAAATGAACTTAATATTTTGAGTCTGTTGTTCATACTTTACTATTCCAGCTCTGTTTATTTAATCTCCAAGTACTAGCTTGGGTACATGAGACCTTTACCATGATTACTATCATTTATTATACAACTCATACAAAGATTCTTGTAATTTGATTGGTTGAAAGCCATTCAATATTTGATCCATTTTGTGCTGCATGCAAATTTTATTTTCCATTGCACGGCGACCATGCATTTTTTTATTTACTCAGCCTAACGGCTTTGTGCAATGGATTGAACACAGCCTCAACTCACTTGAGGATAGATCGCCTAATGAACTTATGTGCATGCATCATTTGTATATTACGTCATGCAAATGATCATTACATGGTAGCCTATAGTAGTACATATCTCACCTGGAATACCAATAGAAGTTTACATCAAACAATAAACATATCATACATGAAGGTAAAATAATGATACAAAAATTAGAGATAATTACAGATAATGGATAAAATAGTTTTATTTTTCCAAGCAAATTGAAGAGAAAAGTTACAAATAACTGCATGCAGTAGCCAAACATTTATATTTGTTTACTTCTACTTATTTATTATTTATTAATCAACTTATTCATTTATTTAGATTCACAGAATTCAATTCCAAATTGTACTTACTGCATCAAAAACAAGAGGCAGTTCCAATTCTTTGGCTTCAGCTATCACACTCTGGTATGAACAACAAAAGACATATGAATAATTTAGCTTTTAGGATAATTCAGAATTTTCTTTCCAAAATGATTTACAGAGAAATTAACTTGCTAAAATTCTGTTCAACATCAGATTCTACATGAAATTTTAATACATTTTCTAAACATCGTTGTCATGCATTAATATTCTGTTCTATTAAAGCAATATTGCCACATGTATGAAGTTATATACACACAACACACATGATGCTTGTAAGGTAAATGGTGTACATTACCACAGTAATCACAAATTTTGCAGAAGAAAAGAAAAAGTGAAACAACTTTAATCCTGTGATCTACCATATTAATTTCATTGTCTGAGAATAACATGTTAGTTTCATTTTCCCTGATAAAGATTGTCTCCACTTACTAATTAAATATGACTTGGTCATATAAAGAATAAGGATGCACCTCCTGTCTCTACTTTATCAGTACTAGATGATCAAGTGCTGCACAAGACATATTTTGATTTGTCAAGTACCTTCTGGTCCCTAACGAGACCAGAAGCAATAACAGAATGCACCTGAGGTAACCAGATTAGATTCTTTGACTCTCTTCTACCACCCATACCCCCCTCTCTTTCTTCTTCATCAATTGAGGATGAAGCGTTGTACAGGAATACCTTGACTTGGTCTAGCAGCTTCTGGTCCCTACCGAGACCAGGACCAATAACAGAATGCACCTGAGGTAACCAGATTCTTCCACTATCTCCCCCTCCCTCTCTCTCTCTCTCCTCTTCATCAATTGAGGATGAAGAGTTGTACAGGAATACCTTGACTTGGTCTAGCAGCTTCTGGCCCTACCGAGACCAAGACCAATAACAGAATGCACCTGAGGTAACCAGATTCTTCCACTCTCTTCCACCCCCCCTCTCTCTCCTCTTCATCAATTGAGGATGAAGCGTTGTACAAGACATATCTTGACTTGTCCGATGGCTTCTTTTCCCAACCGAGACCAGACCAATAACAGAATGCATCCTGGTAACCACTTCCTCACCTTTTCCATCCCCCCCCCTCTCTCTCTCTCTGCTTCATCAATCCTGGATTAAAGTTGAATTAAGAAGGGGGTGAGTTTCCATAAATATGGTTTCCACACATAATATAAAGTATATATCAGTTGTTCAAACAAATAGCATATCACAAAAATCTTCTGCCCTCTCGATATTTTGCTTTGAAAGTCTATGAAATTAACCACCTGTCAGAGCCCGAGAGACGAGTGTACAGAAAAATCACTCTGAGTGTGACGTCACCGGAGGGAATTAAGTGTAAGAGGTGCCTGGGTGTAATACAGAAATGCTATGCAGAGAGTGAAAGATGATTTTACAATTTTTTGTCAAAGCAACTCAAATCAAACAAATAGGAATCAGATGTACAAATCTTTACTTTACCTGTATAAAGAACAGTATGAATAACTATCATGAACTCTTAAATCATGATGAAAGATTGAAAACAGTGAGTTATTGAATGATATTTTCACTATTTCTCATTTATTTTATCACGATGTTCCATCAAGTGAGTAGCTGGAAAGTAATTCCGGCGGCTAGCTCAGCTCTGCGCGCGCTGCATGCCTATATACAATACACTCAAGTACACCCAGGCATTGAGTGTACTGCACTGTATAGTGGGGAAGTGTTCTGGTATGTCGACCCCCAGACCATCCCCATATATATCTCTATGGTCGAACCGCAGTTCATGACCATGCAGCAATCCCCTGACGTCTTTTTCTTCTTTCCTTTTGTCTTTGACTCCATTTTTATATCCTGTGGATCATTTCCACTCATGGCTCATTCCACAGAACAATCTTGAATCAACTTACTATTCTCGGCCTCCCGAGTTGTTTTCTACATGTATATTTAATTACGCTAGAGGTCACCGTCAAACATACAAATGCAATTCGCAAGTGAGTTCAAGACAGCATGAAAGGTATGCGGTCCGGCAGCTCGACAGCTAGCTGCGCCGGAGCGGGTGGCCGGTCGGCACAAAGCAATTCCGCAACCAACTGTGTTTTTTGCAAGAGCCGCGTCACACGCGGATAAATATATCATGATAACACGTCTGCTACGTTATCGACTGGTGAGAAGATCTTGGTCAAATTTCATATTATTCGTCTTGAAATTATTCCTTTAGGGTCTATGGTATCATTATGAGGGAATTTACATATTTGGAATAATAGTATGGCCATAAATATAATTTTAATCATTTCCTTTTTGCAAGTTCTCCGGCTCGAAATACAACTTCAACTGCAGTTTATTCAATCGTTTCGCCACGGACACAGTCCGGAACGAAAACAAGGCATTAAAATCGTCTAAAATTGCTACAAAGAAGAACAGTTTTAACAATGTAGGGTCATATTATTGACAATATGTCTTATGATAATTATTACTTCCTTTCAACATCGTTCACATAAAATCAATAGCGATAAAATGAAGTTTTGACACAAAAGTAAATATGAAGGCGTACGTGCATAGTACACAAAACAGCACTGCCTTGTTTACTACGATACCCCCAGGAACGTCACAGTCAAAGAACACCCGTCTCGGTAGGCATTGCAGGAGCGAACTCGAGGAAAATGAGTAGGGATAAATCGTTCAAATTCACTATTTTGAAAAAAGAAAATGGGGGGTTGAATCACCTCTTAGTGTTTGGTGGGTTGTAAGGTTGATATTAATGTAAATATCTCAATATTTTGAATCGTCTTCTTAATTCAACTTTAAGTGTTGTACATGACTTACCTTGACTTGGTCTAGCAGTTTCTGGTCCCTTCCGAGTCCTGGACCAATAACAATGGAATGCATCCTGGGTAACCACTTCTTAACTTCTTCCACACCATCTGTGGCGTCTCTGTAAAAGGTCAAGGATCAACAGAGTTCATGCCACTTTGCAATTACATCATGGTCAGCATGGATAAATTCAAAGCTATTGGACTAAAAAAAAATCCCAAACAGTATCTTACGCATAGTTGCACAAATCTACAACCATGTTATTTTGCAGTGAGTTTCAAGTTTTGTTTATATTTTCTTCAAATATACACCAGACTCACAAAAATGCTTTTTACTTTTAATAAAAATAGTATGGTAGTACATTCTTAATGTATGATTGCATCCTTTTTAGTTTTGCTAAATTAAGAACTGTTCTCTTCACATATTTTGTCTACTTCTCTTCTTGGAAAATGTACACTCACTTTTAGTCAAACAACTATTGATTTGGTCTGTCAAAAGACAATTTGAGAAGGGGATATTCTACATGGTGACAAAAAGCTGTCATTTTTTCAAGAATAAGGCACATTTTACAAAAGAATCACTAAAAACAACCTCTCCCTCCCAGGCTCCCCCACCAACTGATAAATGTTAGCTGCATTTTGATAATCTAAACTTCCAAGCAATAAGCATAAATAGAACACAACATAAGAATTCATTTTACAAATGAGCCCCTTGCTCAGATGCCTGTGTATCATAACTTACAGACATGGATGAACAATGAGTTCAGGACTGTAGGACTTGATAACTGTACCAGCACCAATAGTACAGAAGACATGGGAGAGATCACAGCCCTATACATAAATAAGGATTATAATGCAAGAAAAAATATGAGAATAGGTGCAAAATGAGTATTATTAACATCTATAGCAAAAAAAGGTAACAATCGATTACTAATGCTCATAATATCTCTTCCCTTTGCAGGGCTACTCTGCAGTATCAGCCCTTCTTTTGCCTAAGCCAAAGATACTACAAGGGGAAGATCGGACACTTCGGCCATTTTTTGAAACGCTCTATAAATGCTTATAGGGAAGGGCGCCCAACAGCGTTGAGTATTAAGTAAACCTTCGCATATTGGCACGCGACTGTGTATAAAACATATGGGGAAAATGAGAGAGTGGAGTTTGGAGAGGGCTCATGGGTGGTTCGTGAAAATATTTCCACATTTTATCATCTGAAATATATTCATCTCAAATGTATAGGGGGAAAAATTGAAGAAAAAAATTTGAAATGTAAAAATAGTCTATCCTTCAACCCTTCACCATTTCTCTCATATGTTTTGTACACAACCATCTCGCAATATGCAAAGGTCAAAAAAGGTCGTTACTTACTCAACGCTGTGGGGCGCTCTTCCCAAGCGTTTCATTACGCGGTCTACTAGTATGTACTGTCCAATCTTCCCCTTGTAGTATCTTTGCCTAAGCGTAGTTCAGTAATTATCCAGTACATACATTTCCATCTCTGAACCATGAATACAATTCTAAAAACATTGTAAAAATTTTTCAATAGAGAATCATCGTAATACCGGTACCGTACTTAATGTATGTATTACTATAGGCCTATACATGTACAGCATATCACAATTGGTTCATCACTGTCAATATACTTACAACACGGAATGCAGATATAGCAGCAAAGTATGGTGCACCGGTGTACTCTTGACAACCTCCTATTGTCGCTATACGCCCATCTTGTCCTTTGTGCTTGGTATAATCTAATGGAGGCACGATGGATCGTACCATTTCTATCATGTGTCCTCCATCAGTCAGTGTTGTGATAATGTTGTCCCCACTTGTAGATAGCCGTGCTATGGGGATATTCAAGTAAAATATAATGGCCATTCACATATAAATGTCAATATCAGATTGTCACTTCATAAAGCAGTTAAGAATTTTGAATAGTTGTTTCACTGAATTATTCTGATAAAAGAAATTACTTTTGTTGAAAACAATCTGACATTGTCATTTTTTTTTACAAAAAATAAACTGAAGGTAGAATAACTACCGTAAATTATGACTTAAGCATGGAACTTTCACAATTATGAATTGGTATAGTCAGTCCTTAATAAAAGTTCTTCAGTGGACAAAGTTTAATTTAAAGTGAATACTTATTTTACAAACATATTTGAAATAAGATTATTAATTACAGTAAAAAAAAAATTTCTCAAATCCTACCAGAGGGTGAAGGCCTTGCTCGGTTGATGAGTTGGCAGATGATCGTTTGTACAGTAAACATCTTCAACATTTAAGTACTCTCCTCTCTGTTACAAAGCTTTTACAGAAGCTGGTATCCCCACTGCATCAAACAACGTGAAATGCTATAAACAGTATACATATTGAAGATTCATATATATGATATTGACCAGGAGTTGAAAATAAAATGAATCTTTGAAAAAAAAGATTACCATAAAAAATATTGTCAATTATTAAAGAAGCTCTGTTCAATCAGAATTCACTTATCTGGTAAAGTTTATTTATATTTTGTATGGTTTGTTTTAGCAGGTTGCGTTGTCCAGCGCACGACACTGGCACTAGTCTGACGGTCCCAGACCAGTAAATAGTGCTGTTGGGCCAGTACCTTTTCAGAAATACCCAGATTTACTGGTCCCACATGACCAGTAAAAATATATCAAACTGATACAATTTACAAAGGATCTTTTCTCCTCTTTTGTAAATTATAAAAATGGCTCTCCAAAATTGAGAAATTGCTCTCATGAATTATGTAGTGTGTACTGTTTATTTGTATTTGACTTTGAGGGGGAATAAAACATCAATAAACAACAGCATAATTTTTAATGTTTTTATCAAGTTTGGGGGACCAATAAATTTAAGTACAGACCAGTAAAAATTTGAAAAACTGGGTATCTTCTGGTCCGACATGAATAGGTTGGACCAGTAAAAAAAGTGTTAGTGTGGAGCCCTGGCGTTGTCATTGATCCCCTTTCAGTTTTCTAGAAAAAAGGGGGAATTCTCTTAATCTGTTAATAATGGACCATTCATTGTAAAAAAAAATGATAAAAATTAAGTTAAACAAAAGCACTCTATTTGGAGGTCATATTATACATTAATAAAAAAATCATTCAATTTGGATTCTAGCCAAGAATTAGTTTGAGAAACAGGGCAGCAAAACATGTGCCAGAATTTTGAATAGATCTACAAGATATTAATAAATCTTGATGGGGTTTAACATACATGTAATACTGAGTAGACCTTAAATATTGTCGTAGACTTAAAAATTAAAATATTTATAACCCGCCAGTGAGCAGTGAGGTCCATTTTCATGATTTCCAGAATCACCCATAAAATATATGCAAGGTTAGTGTATGGCAGTGTATCCTATTGCCGGACACCTTTATTTCAGTGCTTTAAAAATGACAACTAGAGGAAATACAATGAAGAAAAATTATACCTTGCTATTCCAAATATTCTGAAAATTATGAATATGATGAAATTATTTTATATTTTCCAACCGTTTTCTTTGCACCGCACTTGCCGCATACCCCTCCGCGAAAAACAATTATTTTCGTGCGTGACAAATTACATCATAATTCCGGACGCGCGACGGACGGGTAAAAATATTCTTGATTATAATGATGTAAGAAAGAGTTGGTGTGATTTTTTTCATGATATATCATCTCATGAGTAAATTCTAAGTTTTTGTTTGCTTTCTTATATCGATTTTGAGCAGATCTTTGTAATAAATTGGTGCTAATTTGCTAACTTATTTTATTTTATTTTTTTTATTGCGTGTTCGATATGGCACTTTCCAGTATTAATGCTCGTTCATATCGTGACCCTCAGTCAAGTTCTATCGATGCGCAGACGATCGTTGACGGCTTTCTATCTACCTCGCGCACGGACGGCCGGGGTACATACCTTGAGAACTAGCCGTCGACGATCTGATCGATGGAGCGGACGAGATTGAAATTCAGCGAATCAGGCCCGAAATTAGGTCCGTATTGCCATCAGAAAATAGATCAATTGGGATCAATTGCTAATGCAAAACTATGTTATATGTTATTTTAAGCATTTTCTGTCATTTTAGAGAAAAATAAGGTAAAAGTTGGATTTTTCGCCTTGTTTTTGCAAACTTGTTCTTTGAATTGATCTGTCATTACGAAAATCTCCTGTTTAAATCTCTCCGAGTTAGCCCTGGCAAACTCGGAATTGAAACATTGACTTCTCTGCAGCACCCCAAGAAAACTTATCTGTCCCCCAGACCACAGAATGCCCTCGGGTGTGATAAGGGCATAAAGGGCTTGATAACCACAGAATATACAACTACTGAATTCCTACTAAGCTGCATAGTTGAATGATACTCTCCTGTCACAAAAGTTGTCTCTTTTTAATATTACAATGGAAAAGTTGTTAACAAGAATTTGTATCCCAGAATAAGCTTTAAAGCATGAAAATTTGATTGGAAATAGATGAAATATTACTCAAGAATCCTCTAAACACAGACATGATCAACTTGCATTGCGAAGGGAGTAGCCAAAATATGTTGTTTACACAATAGTCATCGCCCATCACTGACCTTGGCTGTGGTTTTTAGTTTTACCCCGGTTACCGCAAGTGCAGATTAATCTGACTAGCTTGAATTTCTGGACATCATGATTCGTTTTCTTGTTAGTTATTTCATCTTCATTTTATAAATAAGACTTCTTAAATTGATAGCTACCCCAGATATAACTTTGAATTTCTGAAAAGGACCGAGTATAAGCCAAGATATGTTATATTCAGTGTCTCTCTGCTGAGCGTGCTGTCAACGCTCTTCATGTGTTCATATCGAACGGACGCATTTTCCTCGTTTAAATTGAAACATTGACTTCCGAGTTTCCCATGTAGACAGTCTTCGGGAACTCGGAAGTCAGTGTTTCAATCTGAAAGACAGCAAACTCGTTATCATTGACTAGTCTAATTCATAGACCAGGCTACTGTTCTATAAGTGTATTTTTGGTTTCTTATGTAAATGAGAGGGGTGTGAATCACTTCAAAACTATAAATTCAATGATGGAATTATGAGGTTAAGCGTGGCAATGATAATACTCCTAATAATATTTCTTAAAGTATGAAAAATTAGATCGCAATAGATATTAAAGAGTGAGTATGCACTCATTATTAATTGCACAGATGGAAATTGGAGTAGATAGTGAAACAGCTAGGAGAATGAGGAAGGAGGATGAGGCAGAAGGGAAGAAGAAGCAGAGGGAGAAGTAGATAAAGAAGATAAAAAGAATCAATGAATGATGATATCAAGCATAAGAGTATAGAAGAAAGAGGGAGAGAGGAGGAGAGAGGGAGAGATGACCATGACAAAGTGATACAGGCAGGAGCAAAGAGAGAGGGGGAGAGAGATGAACGACTATAAATTGCGCCAACAAATGTCTGAGTACAAGACTATCCAACCTATTAAATGGGTTTCATTGATGCGGTTAACTGTTGCCCACAAGGGGCTACTTGTGTTTACTTTCTTTGATAAGCTTCTTCGAGTTGGAACTCTCCCCTCTTTCAAAGGCAATGACTCAAAGTTTAAACGAGAGGTTTTCGTCATGGAAATTGAACTGCGGAAGTCTTTCGTACGCAGTAATATGCGCGTCCGGAAATATGATAGTGTCCGGTAATACAATACTTCACTATACCAACAAATGCTAAACTAAAGTCAACCCAGGCCTGAAATTTGCTGTAGATCTACCACAAACTTGCGTAAGTTGTGATTACCGATACCGCATTGGATGTGTGCATCAAAACTGAATGCACCGGTACTGCCATGCATTATATAGCCTCCGAATCCGATCCTGTGAATGATGCCTGAGATCAGTGATGCGATTGTGACTGTGACCTGTGTATCATGACTCCGCCATATACTCGAGTTATAGTTTTTATAGTACGGTACCGTATACCGTATAGCGTACCCCGGTACCGGTGAAAGGGGTAGAATACCTGAACAAGAACCAGACTTCAGACAGGATAGTTTTAGAGTCACACAACATTAAAAGGCTTTATTCTATAGATAACTCATAACCAAGACCATAGCTTTAGCAGCTTTCCCAAAAGTCGCACTCCCCTCCCTTACATGTATCAAGCAGTCCTCAGTAATATATATGAAAGCTTCTAGTGTAAACAATACTGTGTATGTCTGTAAACCCTTACACCGGTACGTAATTTAGATCTCGTATTACAACAACACTGACTGAACAGAGTTAGTCTCTGATTTTCTTTTGTAAAGTCCAGTGTTTAGTAGGCTGTATGTTCTTATTATAACTGATAATCACCTGAACAAAGAGCTTTAATACCCAATACTTACATTCGGTTCGGTCATCCACCAACTAATTTTCTAACTAAATTACGGTGAAGAATATATGATTATGAATCATGGACACAATTTCTGCACGTCCACCACCGAGTTTTTGTTTACGAGTGACTAGTCTTCTTCCAGTTTTTATTCTATTTAACCGGCGGATCTATGTGAGGACGAAGATCAGGAAAGGCTAATGTTCATCAAAGTTAAAAATAATGGTACATATGAAAACATTGTAAGATATTTTCTATCAACAAACACTGACTTTTTTACATGTAGTTCCACCAATGTGTACTTGTAATCTTGAAAATAAAATCATACGCTTTAGTAAAGAATAATCATGGCGTCTAATGTGAAATCTCAGGGGAATCTGAAAGGTTCATAAGCCCCTGTATATAGGGTAACGCCCATGTTTACACGTTTCGACCTTAATGCCGATGACAATCTTAATTTTTTTTTACTCTTAAATGTTTCCCTATAGCTTGGCTTTTTCCCTGCTGATTTCACAATTGTCATTCAATAGTTGGCAAACGGTCTACTTTATTGAACTACAGTAGCTTTCATACTCCCCGGCTTTCAATTTCACCTAATTTTGACGGACATTTCTATTAAATAATAGTGGCCACTGTGCCAATGTTCACTGAACCTTGGTTTATGACAGATCATCATCAAATAAAATGACTTGTCTATTTAGTGTTTTGTAATAATATAATTTGTTGTACTATCGATATGGAATAAACAATCGTCAGGTTAAAAACCAAAATGGGATTAACTTTATCAGTATAGCAAAAACTACACAATAAAACAAAATGAGATCCTGTCGAGTTTCGAGATAATTGTACAAGAGACTTCCCCATTTTCTAAAATCAGCGCTTCGAACTCAATATTTTGGAGAGCTCTAGAACAATCATGACTTATTCGGTAAGTTTTCAAATAGGGACTTTAATTTTTACTTACACTAAATAGACCCATATATCTGTATTTATGATAAGTCTGTGATGCCGAACAAACTGTATGAAGGCCTATCGTCAGAGTGTTGCTTATCTTTATATTTCGCATTCACTTTAAGTCACTACTGTACTGGATTGATAACGGCCAGAGTTTCTTTTTTTTGTAGACAATTAAGTCTTTCAATAATACAGTTTTCCTGCAATTAACCTGTTTTTATCTTAAACATTTTCATTGCATGTTTTATCATAAATTATGATTCCTTGCCTAGGCCTATACCCTGACTGCTATTCTGTAAATCCGTCTGTCACTATATAACTGGTTATTCAGATTTATTTATTTGTGTTGATATCTTATCAATTGTTATTATTATGTCAATGTCGACCATGTCTATAATTTAATCAATAATTTTGTATTTAGTTTTTCATCATTATTATGAAATTTTGATTATTATCCATCAATTAATTCAGAAAAGCCTGCTAGAAATATAACTGAAATAATTGAATAGATACAAAAATAACACATGAATGAATAAGTGAATAAATTAACAAATAGATGAAGTGATGCATCTTTTCTTACGACCCCGGCATCTTTTTGTGGCTTATTCTGTTAGCCGTAGTGTAGACGCCCCATATATTTCCCAGCCATATAGGCATATATTAATTTACCCAAGTAAGATTATAATTTATAAACAAATTGTAATTTACATTTTATGCTTATTGTTTTTCAAGGGCAAAATAGGTTCTTATTTGACAGTTTTGACACTTCTCATTGCCAATGTAACAGGTAATTAATAATATTTAGCTGTTCTTTAATTAATGCATGCTCTTTTCCTTTTATGATTTTAGTATCTTTTAAGAGCATGTGATCAAAGCATATTGCCTGTAGAAAGGGGACCGGGGCACTTGGTCTTTTTTTTATTTTTTTTTATAAAGAACAGTGTGCTTCATTATCTCTCATTCATATTTTCACTGTAACGCCCTTTTTGTCTATTCAGACTAATGGTGTTGCACGGGCCGGGGAACGGTTTTCAAGTAGGGGGGGGGGGCTGACCATGCAAAAAAAATCACAATTGTATAGTCATTTTTGCGTTTTTGTACACCGTGTTTTGGAAAACCGCGACCCCTGTGTTGTCTATGTTTTCTTGCAAATGCTGCTTCTCGAAAGCAATTTCTATACTCATAAGCTTTCCGAAGAAATGTGACGGGCTTAGGGGGCACGTATAACCCTTTGACGTTTTTATAAATTTATGAATATACTAAGTCTATACTACTAGTGATATTCATGATAATCTTACTTTTTATTCAGCACATCATCATCACAAAACAATTAGTATCGTAACAGTTGAGTTTCAATCATTATGCCACGCCTATCTCGTCGCCTTGGAGACGACTTCCTGCTCCCCGGAGCTAACCAGTATCCTATCCGCTGGTCTGCAATCTCAATCTTTCATTCAAATGGCGGACGAACGAAAGTTGTGTGACCAAGCTTTCAGAGGTCAGAGGTTCGAATCTGCTTGCGAAGTGCTTGATAATATCTGCGTTCAGGATATGAGTTTTCTTCCCGATGTTGTTGCTTGTTACGATTCAGGTAAGTTTATTTTAAAGACTAATTTCTGTATAATGAAGTATTTAAAAAAAAGGAAAGTTTCTCAATGATTTTTAGGCATCGATTATGTTATAATTTAGTTGTATTTGATGTATTTGTTTACTTATTCATTGATCAATTAATAAATATTAAATTTTATAAATCTATCTATTCATTTAGTACTTACATAATGAGTTATTTAGTTAATCTAGTTATTCATTCATTCATTTATCTATTTATTTGTTTATCTATCCATTCATCATTAGGGAAGGATAGGCCTATTGTTATATGCAATTTCTCCTTCACTTTATATTGATTTATATATATGTGTTTCAATGGACATGTATATCCTCTACCGTAATTGTTATAAACTAAATCAGCATTTATATGAACAGACACAAATTATTTTTCAGACTCAATTACATATTGGTAGGCATATTTTTTCATATTTATCTGTTCTATGAAATTGTGACTTATGTAACTCGTCTAATAAAAATAACAACAAATGGATTGCATAGTAATGATAATATAATAATACATGTAATTATAAATATATAATAATAATACAATAATATCAAATGGATTAGATAGAGGGGGTGGAATCCGCCCCTCCACATTTTTTTAGGATATTAAGTCCGCCGCGCGAAATCTTTCAACTACGCCGCTCGCAGATTCTTTACTTTCAAATCTCGCACAACTTTTGAGACCAAACTTACGCAACATTATATAAGTGCATGTCAAACCCAAAACTGCTCAAAAAGAAAAAAAAGGAATCATGTCCAAGTCCAATGCAAATTGTGTATTCAGCCAAAATTCATAAATGTGTCCTTATTTCTACTTTTACTGATTAAACTTAATTAATGTTGTCTTATTTATGATTAGAATTAAGTCTGCAACAATTTCCATAAAAAAATGCAATAAGAAAGTCGAAAAACAAAGAAATAGGGCCAACAATAAGAAATAAAAAAAATGCGATTCCATTTTTAGGGGCTGTATGATGGTTCATTAGAGCAAATGTTTTATTTCATGGATAAATTATCATAATTTATTCATTAAAAAAAATCTTATTATTCCCCCAAAATATCCAAACAGCATTTTATCACACTACCACCATGCAAATTTTCGCGGCCCTCGGACGATCGAAGGCCGAGATATGGGGGAATTCGCCCCCGCCCCCGGCTATGAGATGGGTCCAAACCCGGCTCTTTTAGGGTTAAAGTTTCATTCATTTTCAAAGAATCTTGTTCATTTCCTCTCGTTCTGATTCTAGATTCCATCTCAACATTCAATTAAATTTCGATCTTAATTTTTTTCTCTCTGTATATCCCCCTGCGGGACCCCATTCTCTTTCTTCATTCTTTATTTTCTCTCCCCTTCTCGCTCTCTTTCACTCCATATTTCTATCCACCTATATCTCTTAAATCTCATCCTCTATTTCTAATTTTAGGTCTCTGATTCGGAAAAACGACCATCACTTCCCAAAACACAAACTAAAAAAAGCTTATATACCGGCTCGATGCAGACACTGACATGGATGGGTTTTAAATCAGCTGCAAACGTCTGTCGCCGTGAAATACAGATATTCTGAGAGAAAGCGGCCGTTTACTTCAGTGTGACGTTATTTTTCTCATGAAAACGAATTTGATTTAAGATTTATAAAAAATAATGGTTGTTTTAAGTAATTATGTGTGTATATTTTGAAAATTTATTTGTACTTTTTACGCATACAGCAACGTATGGTGCCACTGGTACGTGATATTGCAGAAATAAATCGTTTTCAGGTTTTGAAGTGCAGAAGTACCCCCACTTTTTATTTATTGAGATAATATTTGATTACGAAAAAGGAAATCCATAAAACGTATGCATCAAGCTATTAAATCAAGCATTAATTTAGCATCTATCAAATGAAATTATACTAAAACACTATGTATTCCTAGATATTACTGTACATAATGGTCAACTCATTCTGTTACCATTTCAAGTCTGCATAGAAACCCCAATCGTTAATTTCAACCTAAGTAGACCTTTGTTATCGTTCCAATCTTTGTAATAGAAGAAAAGAAAAGCTATAGTGCAATGTCAATTCATTTTTTAATAGTACTTTTATTTATTGTGAATAGTATTTTCACCATTAATTCGATTATCAATTTTAATTCAATTTACTCTCTTCTCTTTGACAGAGCTCATATATCTTTTACCTAAGATACAGCTAGACTCTTTAATTCATTTTGAATGAAATCGAGCTAAATAAAAAATTTCATTTTCAGATTAACTCACCTTTTTGTTTAGTTGTTTTATATATATATATATATATATATATATATATATATATATATATATATATATATATATATATATATATATATATAAAATATACATATATATATCTCCACATCATCAAAAATAATTTATCTTTAACCTTTAGCCTACATTTTTTTCATGGTTTGTATTCAAATAAGTCCAAAGAAAAGCAAGGTTATATCAATTTTAAGTTCATTTCTGTTATTTTCTTCATTCTTTGTAGTCTTATTAATGTGAAATAAACTCGCCCCAGTATTGAAGATCATAATTTTTTTAACCTTAGACCTACTTTCTTAAAAGAATTCAGTTTTGAAATCAAGCCAAAGAAAGCAAGGTGACAAAATACTTAGCTTTATTCGATTTTTCTGGTTTTCCTTTTGTCATATTCCCTTTAAAAATACACCATTAATTTTCTTTAAAATGTGTTTAATTCTTAATTTAGTGTGTAACTCTTCACTTCAATGTTTCATAATATTGTACATGTTTCATTCATGTTGATTGTCGCATGAAATAAACTTCCTCTTTTTTGTAAAGATTCTTATCCTGACCTATAACCTACATTTCTCATTGTTTATGTCTCATGAATCAGTCAAAAGAATGCATTTTGAGGCTTTTTCATTTTTTTCCTTTTTGGAGGGGTTTGGGGAGAGGGGGAGGGGTATGGTGCTTATATTTTATGTTGTTTATATAAAAAAAATATGCCATGAATGAACTCTCTCTAGTCTATTAAAGGTCACTGATCTACAACTTTAAATCTATATTGTTTCATTGATCATGCCTTTGAAATCAAGCCAAGAAAGCAAGGTTAGATCAAAGTTAAGGCCAATGATGATCTTGTTATATAGAATCGACTGATGAGGTATATGTGAGTCGGATTGAAGAGGGAGAGAAAGGGGGACCACAGAGAGAGAATGAGAGCTATATATAGGGGGTGATAAAAACGGATATGAAAACTTACAAAATATGAAAGGTTTAAAAATGGCTGGTTACAAATTGGAAATAAGATATCAAACATACACGACTTTTCAACAATTTTCCAGAATGAAAAATGACCAAGGATTGAAACTAATACATTTTATTTAATTTCCTTCTGACCAGGCGCGTAGCCAGGGGGGGGGCGGTCGCCCCCCCCCCAGAACGTCCCCAAAAAGAAAAAAAAGAAGGGAAAAAAGAGAGGAGAAAAGGAAAAGGGAAGGGAGGAAAGGGAAGAAAGGTAGCTTTGTGTTTTTTTTTTTTATTCTTTATTTTTTTCTCAAAAGAGAAACTTCTTCACTCTTCTTGCTCTAAATTCATATATGAATTTTGCTTCCGCGCTGTGCGCGGTTAAATGACAATATTGAAGTTCTCCATTGTTCCCCCACCTTTTCTCTAACCCTGTTTTTCCACCTCAGCTATGTGCTTCTTGCCAGTTGAAGTTAAAATTGTATACATTAGGGCATGAATTTGAGTAAAGTTAGGCCGAAGTAAATATATGAAGTTATCTTTTTTTTCAATTGATCGCGCAACTTCTGGTCTGGTCGGCTCCGAGCGGGTAAAATCTTTATATCAGTTTCTGCCGTCACCTCCATAAAGTCAGCTTCTCCCGCTTTTCAGCTCATTACTATAAACAACCATAATTTGGGGGCAAACAGGTTCCTAATTTAAAAAGAGGAAGGTATGGAATTCGTGTCGTATTAAATAAAAAAATACAATATTTTTTTATCAAATTGTATTAAACTTCATGTCATTTCCCTGTATACATTCATCTCCTGTCCTGTTTTGCGCCCTCAGTTTGAAATTTTGAATGACACTTAAGCTTCTTTATATTCAAAATGAAGCGCTTCAGGATAAGTAAAAAAAATAATCATCCTTTATTATATAGATAGATAATTTCAATAAATCACAGAAGTTTCAATTTTATGCGCACTATTTTCCTTGTAATGAAGTTCAATAATCTTAGAAAATCAATTGAATAAGAGACGATTGGGTATTAGAGATATTTACATTTGATGAAACGTCCGCCCTTTGAAATTTCAGAGTTTCATTGCTCTGCGCGGGGAGGAATATCTTCCTCTACCAATCTTCTCCTCTGTTTTGCGAGTTAAAAATATGCACTGATGCTAAATTGTTTGTAATCAAATCTGATCTTTCCAAAGAAAGTTTCAATATATCTTTGAGAATACCCTTTTCTTTGGACCCTTTTTATGGCAAGAAAAAAACACTTTAGCTTCCGCGCTTCGCGCGGAGTTATTATCATTTTAATTTCCTCCATTGTATACCTCTTTTGTGTGTTCACAATCACTTTTGAAAACAAGGTTCAAAATCGCAATATAGTCAACCGAATTGGAGGTACTAGAGACAAGAGAAACGGCTCCTTTTCATTTTAATTTATGAAACACTAAAAGCTTCGCGCTTCGCGCGGGAGGGGGAAACTCCCCCTCCCTGCACCCACCCCCTAGGGAGCGCGCTTCGCGCGCTCTGTAAGTGTTGGCACGCTTCGCGTGCATTTACCGCCCCCTCCAAAATGAAATCCTGGCTACGCGGTTGCTTCTGACTCTTCCTTCTATAAGTCTATTTACAAACCCAACTTAATGAGAAGAGAAGAAGGGTATTTTTATTGAAAACAATGGGAAAAAAATAATGAAACAAAAGACTAAATTGACTATCAATGCTCATAATTATCAAGGTGATAGTTTATTACACACTCCACAACCTGACAACTTAAGAATTGTAATGAAAAGATGATAGCTGTGGAAAGTTAGAACAATGTCATCAAAATGAAGCTTTTTTTTCAAACACAGCGCATCTAATCCACCTATTCAATATTTTATTAAACACATTCCGTTTAATTTCATCCATGTTAAAGGCAATTATGTTTTGGAATTGTAAGGGCTGAATTTTGCCATGTTTAATCTTAATTGTTTATTTTACACTTTGCTTTCCATAGTTCTCTTCACTTCCTATTTCTATACCATTGTTACACACCTGTTTCTCTCATTCCTTATAGTTTCTACCAGCATGACCAGGGTGACCAGTTTTCATAAAATGAAATACGGGACGATCGACAAAAAAGGAGATAAACTAAGAAGGCCATATAGTGTTAGACTTGTGAAAAAAAATATTTAAAAAAATGGAAGGGAGGGTGAACAAAAGAATGAAGGAGAGAATAAAAGATGAAAGGAAAGAGATGATTTGAGAATAACGAAAGAAAAATGAAGGGGAAAATGAAAAAGAATAAAAGAAAGTTTGAATAAAAGAAGGTTATGAAAGAAAGAAAAAGAGAGAAAGGTTTTCGTCATAGTTTGAATTGAATATAAAAAGAAAGGAAGCGAAGATGACTAAATGACAAAATAAAGGAAAGTAAGAAAAAAAAGAAAGAAAAAAAAGTGGAGGAAAGAAAGAATGAAGGAAAGAAAAATGTTTCCTTCATTCTTTGAAAGAAAGAAACAAATAAAGAAAGGAGAAAAGGAATGGAGGAAGGAAGAAAGAAAGGGAGGGAACTAAAAAAGAATAAAGGAAAATTATTAGAAGGAAACATATTAAAGTAAAGAATGAAAGAGAGGGAGGAAAAAATGAAAAGAGGAGAGAATAAAAAAGAAAATAATGGAAGGAGAGAAAGAACGAAAAGAAAAAGGAGGGGAAGGGAGAAGGAAGCAAAAAAAGGTTTAAGGAAAGAATGAAGGAAATTAAAAAAAAGGAAATTTATCGGAAGGCAGGTAAGAGAAAGAAGGAAAGAAAGAAAAATAAACAGAGAGAGAAAGAAAGGATCAGGAAAGAAAATAGAAATAAAGATAGATGGAACAAAAGGGCAAGCAGGAAGGATAGAAGGATGAAGAAAGATGGATATAGAAAAGGAAAGAGAAACAAAGTTCAAAACTTCAAGCAAATAAAAACAATCCAATCATCTTATAAAAATCATAACGATATTTGGTGTGTGTTTTTTTTTTATTAAAAAAAATGTTTTAGAAATGAATAAAATTTCAAAGTGAAACAATTTCAAATTAAAAATAAGATGAAACAGCGGCATATACACAACAAGACTAAAAACGAAAGCTGAAATAACTCGATCTAGGTAGTTCTGAAAACTCAATAACTTTTTTTTTCTTTTTAACCCTTCAATAATTCAATAACTTGTTCCTCCGATTGCATCTCCAAATCAGAAATCTGAAGAATCCATAATATAATTATACGAATTTCCCGCGATTTTGTGATTATTTTTGTGGAAAAACTGTTAACCATGTCATTGTTTGTACCATTTAAAATCTGCTCCGATCCTATATGCCTAGCTTGTAGCATGCCACACAAATGCAGGCAGAAGGCAATTTGCAATGTATAGGTTATCAAGAAAATCCCCGCAGAACTTGCAAAAGTTTATTTATCGAAGTCTGCTTGTCATCTGTTGGTTATTTGATGAAAATTCGTCAATTGTAAATGAACTACGTTTTGTTCAATATTCTATAGAATATTGAACAAAACGTAGTTAATGCATTTAATATTCTATAGAATATTGAACAAAACGTAGTTAATGCATTTAAAATTGACGAATTTTCATCAAATAACCAACAAATGACAAGCAGACTTCGATAAATAAACTTTTGCAAGTTCTGCGGGGATTTTCTTGATAACCTATACATTGCAAATTGCCTCCTGCCTGCAGTTGTATGGCAGGCTACAAGCTAAATAGGCATATATAGGATTTAAATGTGACCAGACGTCCAGTATTTCCCGGATCGTCCCGTATTTTGATCATTTGTCCCGGCGTCCCGACAAACCCTTCCCGGGACGCCTATATAATACGGGACAAATAGGCGTCCCGGGAAGGGTTTGTCGGGACGCCGGGACAAATTATCAAAATACGGGACGATCCCGGGAAATACTGGACGTCTGGTCACATTTGCAAGTCTTTAGAGCTAGATAGCGATAAAACTTTTCATGAATAAACTCTAGCTGGCAAATCAACAAAAATTCCTCCCCCCCAAAAAAAAAAAATTGCCACTGAGTTGTATTTTATGAGCATATGTCCCTATTTTATAGCTCTGTTAGACAGGATTTTATTCTGGGAGATTTATTTTGTTCCACAGAATCTGTCCCGGAGCTATATAAGCGTTTTAAATTATCTTGAAAGAAAGAAAGATAGAAAGAAAGAAAGAGAGAGAGAAATAAATAAATAAATAAATAAAAGAAAGTTATATAGTTAGGTAGGTAGATAGATAGGTATATAGATAGATAGATAGTTAGAAAGAAAGATAGATAGATAAATAGACATATAAATAATAAATAAATTAAAAGGAAGGAAGGAAAAAGAAAAAAAGAAAGAAAGAAAGAAAAAGAAAGGAAGAAAAAAAACCCCTAAATAAATGAATAACCAAATAAATATTAATTAAAAGGAAGGAAGAAAGAATGAATAAAAGAAATAAAGAAAAAGACTTTTTATTTTTTATTTTCAAATGAAAATTTTATTTGCAAATAGTCACAAACGTCAAAGGAATAGATTGACATGGATAAAAATATTTATTCTCGAAATATACATAGATGAAAAAAAAGAAAGACAGATCGAGAGGCTAAAGAAAGAGAGACAAGGAAGAACCCGGGGGGAGATCAGAAAGAAATTGAAAGCCAAAGGGAAAAGAGAAGGAACGAAAACGAACGAAGATCTGGAAAGGGAAATGAAATTGACTAAAAGATCGATCGAGATAAGACAAAACTAAATTAGAGAGAAAAGGAAAATAGAACTTGAAGAAATTAAAAGGGCCTGGGAAGCAATTAGTGTAAAGAAATAAAGAATCAGGGGCGGATCCAGGATTTTTCAGGGGGGACACATTTTCCGATGAAAATTAAAAAAAAGGTTCTCACCCAAGATTGAAGTGTCCGCGGAAACTTTCTTTGCCAAGCAAAAAAAAAAAAAAAAAAAAAAAGGTCCTCGACGCGGGGGGGGGGGGGCATTTTCATTCACGAGTGAATACCATGCGCGACCATGGGGTCTCGAAAAGCACCCTAAACACGAAATTTCTATATTCTGAAAATGCACCCCTTAACGAGTATTGGCGTGTGAAATCCTACGTACCCTTAACAAGTATTGGAAACAAAACGATACTCTTGGGCAAGTATTCCCTGAAATGAACCCCTAAACTAGTACAGCAATATTGTATTGTTATGTTATGTCACGGGTCCGTGGGCGTTGTGGCGTGCGCCTATAATCCAAGCTGCGGGGAAGCTACAAATTGATGCAGAGGTTCGAGGTTCGAGCCCTGGTCACGTCTTTCGGATGGTGACGTTAAAGGTCGGTCCCAGACGTAAATAATCATATCTGATTGATACACTTCTGACAAAAACTCATACACGCACACTGGCGGTCATCGGTTTTCACCTTAACACATCAGGGGCCTGTTGCATAAAACTTTTTACCCGAGAAAACTCTGGTAAAAACTGAAAACTAAGATTAGTCTAAATTCTGCTATTGACTTTAACACAGGACAAAAACTGGTTTTATGCAACGGGCCCCAGTTGGTTAAGTACGGCCCACAGAGATATATACTAATAACGCTACATCTCTATGGTACGGCCCCACCTTCCACATCTCGCGCAAATCGGACTCTAAACGCGTAGTGCAAAAATAATGAAAGGCAAAAAGGACATCCTTTATAAAAAAAAATAATTTTGTTTTATCATCCCCGCAAATTTGACCCTAAAACACGTATAGTTTCCTAGCGAAATGAATACCCTTTTTTCATTAATTTTGTGTTTTTGACACCCTTATCACGTTACGTACGTAACGTGCCCTATCTTGAAAAAGACATCCTTTTTACGTGGTTTTTTTTTTTGGGGGGGGTCGCGCATGGTATCCACTATCCACTCGTCAATGTAAGTGCCCCCCCTGAGGTCCTCGATCGGCTTTCAAAGGGGGGGGGGTCGAGGGTCGAGGGGCACACTTATAGGTACACGGCATTTTAGCGTTTTAGATTTGGCCAAGGGGTGGATGCAGATTTCTCTTTAGAACTTAGGGGGTATGGAATTATGTTTCTGACCTCCCAACTACATATCAGACTAACTTAGCTTCATAACAAGTTTTAAAAAAAAGACAAAAATAGCTAAGTTTTTCACACGCTTGAATTGAGCGGTTCGAGTAATGCGTCGTCTGCTTGATAAATTTCATTATATTTCATGTCCTCCTGGCCAGTGGCAGATTGCGTAGAATGAAGGTAAATTGTATAATTTATTAATTTGTATATTTTTGTTAAAAAAGAAAGCAGTCTGAACTTATTTAATAAAACTATTAATGCTTCGCATACAGAAAACCTAATAATGGGGAACGGAATTTGTCACATTCCCGATTTCATTCAGCGTTAAAAACTCATATCCCAATATGCACTTCGCAGGCCACTTCCTCTTTGATAAGCTCCCTAACTATGGCGGTGGGCAAGAATAAACGCCTCTCGAAAGGAGGCAAAAAAGGTTCCAAGAAAAAAGTGTAAGAATATATCATCATTTTGGAAACAATACCCATATATTGATCTTTATGAATTATATACTTTATTTTAAATAAATCGACGGATTGTGTAGATTTTTGCGGATTTTGTAGGCAGTGCCCGATAGGTTTGCGGGGCACAGCCGTGGCTGTGGAATACGTGTGTTGTCAATGCATACATCGCACGCGAGTGACGGTGACACTCGGATCTCGCACAGTGTCTATGTTTTCCAAGAACAAAACTGCCCGCATCATGGTCTTTGCGTGAGAAATTCAGAGCGAAATTGATGTATTTGTCTAAGCGTGAAACAGTGTAACATAAGGAAGCAATAGAAGTGAAATGTGACTTGGTTTGTGTGAATCCAGAACTGCAGAAGGGTGTTTTGTCTCCATTATTGCACTTTTGGAGTGCAGTGAAAATAATGTCCTGACGTTGGGGGCGCACTTCATAAATTAAATTTTCCCAACATTCCCAATTACTTAGTGCCTTGCTCTTGCCTACTACTAGTTCTGCCAGCTAGGTTTCATTCGAGACTGAATTGTTTGAAAAAAAACTGCATGCCAAAGGCAAAGCCATAATACTTAATAGAGCGAAGTTTTTGCACATGCAGGCTCCACTTCACTAACGCTACTTAGCCTTAGTTAACCCAAGGAACTCCCGCCCGCATAGCGGGGGGGGGGGGGGGGGGAGCCCAGGACCTTACCATGTAATTGACCATACTCACCTGACTAGCATGAAGTATGGTCAAAATAATTCTCCGAATAGGGCCTAATTTCCTAAATAGTTGAAACATAAATCAAGCACTTAGTGACTTACCACGATTATATGGATGAAGGTCTAACGAGTACGAGTGGTAGTTTCCTGACATCTGGGCACAAACTGGAACCTAAAAAACCCCGAAAAGTTCTTTCCTTCTACCCCCATCTCGATCGGCCATTTTTGTTATGAATCGTAGCGGGTGGGAGTTCCCTGGGTTACTTTAGCCTAGGCCTGGCTACGCTGCACTCCACCTAGGCCCTACCCGAACTTTGAGACGGTGAACTCGATCGGACATTCCGAGTCTCAAAGGTGGGATGAAAATCATGTTTATTGTAAAAAAAAAATATAGGGGGGGGCCCTAATGAGAAAGATAAACAACAATCTTACTCATCACCCGTAATATTGTCACTCCGTGTCCATCCTCCAGTTACACCCAAAATTGGTGATTTTGGCCAGTATCTTTTTCCTCACACATTATTCACGGCTGATTTCTAAACATCGCATGCGATCGGTTTGACCTGCGACCGATCGCATGCATATATTGCATATAGATCTATCCCTGATGTATTCTTAAAAAATCTGTATTACATGCCCTCCTAGATCTATAGAAAGGACGCGTGATCTACTGATAGATGTGATATGAGAGGCAGTTTAAGTGAAATATATGCTAAAGTAATGTGGAGAGTTGTTCACAAATGACATCACACATCTTTGTCGCATTACCAATTTGGGAATCTTCATAGCATTAGTGATCGCAATATTCAAATGCTCGAAACTTTCTCATTATTTGTCCGATTTTTCTTAGACTTTTGTTGATCTGTTTATTTGACTTTTCTGTTTTCACCCAAGCTATCTTGTTCCAAAGGTTTCATTCTCCTTTTTGACAATAAATATGATTTCCATCCCACCTTTGTGACTCGGGAATGTCCGATCGAGTTCACCGTCTCGAATTTCAAGTAGGTGGAGTGTAGTGTAGCAGTTGTGAAGTAGAGTCGAGCCTGCACAAACTTCGCTCGAGGTAGCCATAGCATAGGCGTAACGTTAGATCTAGTGTTTATTTATGGCAAGTTCCCCCAAGTCTTCGCACAGTGTATCTGCGCGAGTCTATTAAAAAAGATACGCAACGAGCACGAACTTTACACATGCAATACATAGACAGGTACAATGTATTAATAAAAATATCCGACTCAGAATGGGGGAAAAATAATGAATTTAGGGCATTTTATGTGACGGCCTCACAATGCAGCCTTTCTCATCAAAATCCCTAAATTTTGTGCAAAATGAATGAGTGCGCAGACATGGGGTATCATTTTTTTTTAAAGGTTTTTTTAAAGAAAATCCTATATTTCTTTCAACTTTTATTTAGGTACACACTCTTAACAATATAAGGAACATTATTAACTAAAAAATTTTGTGAAATAAGAAATTCATGTTAAATCTTAACTCAAATTGTTGGGTGCGCAGTCTTGGGGCCCACCATCATACCTCGGGTGAAGTTCGTGCAGACTTCACTCCACTTCACTACCGCTGCACTATGCTCCACCTACCCGAACTTCGAGACGGTGAACTCGATCGGATATTCCGAGTGAGTGATGACAAAGATGGGATGGAAATAATATTTATTGTAAAAGTTATAGAAAAAAAATATAACGAGAAAGTAAATTAGCTTAATTTCTTACTCTTCACCCATATTTCACTCCGTGTCCATACTCTGGTTATCCTCAAAATGGTGGTTTTTGGCCAGCATCTTTTTCCTCACATGTATTACGGCCGATTTCAAAACATCGCATGCGATCTATCGGTCGCAGGTCATACCGATCACATTTGTATTTCGACGTTGATCACGATGTCATAGTTCGGATCCTCAGTCTTGGATAATGTTAGTCTCAGACTTTGCTTCACTTGGTTGAAGTTAACGACCAAATCGTGTGAATGTGCTGTGAACAAACTGCCATAGGTGAATCTTTTGGTTAAAATACATATTGTAGAGCATTTTTCATGCATTTTTAGCTGTGAATAAACAAGTTTTCATAGAAAAATTTTGACCCTAATTCTCCTGGAGGGGGCATTATGGCCCCCCCCCCTCGACAATTTTCGCGATATATATCCGCTGCACAAAATTTTTTGACCTCGCCGTTAGCTGAATTTAAACTTTCAAGTCTCGCACAAATTTTGAGACCAAATTTGTGACGCCCGGGTACACGGTTACGACATTACGCAACATTATGTAAGTGCACGTCAGACTCAAAATTGCTCAAAAACTTGATTTCTTGTACAAATCCAATGCAAATTGTATATTTAGCTAAAAAAAATTTTTCATAAAGGTATCATTATTTCTACTTTTACTGATTTAAATTAATTCATTTTGCTTTGTTTATGATTAGAATTAAGTGTGGAGCAATTTCCATCGAAAAAACAATAAAAAAAAGTAAAACAACAAAGAAATACATAAATAAAAAAAAAGTACATAAGAAATCGGTCTTGGTACCAGAATTTTTTCATTCACAATTGTTAGTAATGTTATAACGAATATTTTCACCAAAAAATAGCACTCTAGGAGCTTTATTTAGTGAATCAGAGCAATTAGTATGATTTCATGAATAAATTAGCATAATTAATTCATATGAAATTAAAAAGAATGAATTCAGTGAAATTTACCAATGCAACTGCGTAGATTACGTCATCATTCTCTACCATCATGCAAATTTTCGTCGTGATTGCGCAATCCGCGGCTGAGATCTTAATAGGGGGCCATAATGGCCCCCCCCCCTCCCCATGAATGACAAGAATCAAATTACCCCGGGAGATTTAGGGTTAAAGAAGATTTTTAATCAAAACTTTGCAAAGTATAGATCTGCTCTCTTGTTTAAGTAACCAACAAGTAGTTTTATACAACACATGGATAGATCCTTGACAGCTGATTGGATGAAAGCGTGTCACATGACATTCAGAGGAATCAGCTATAGCACGCTAAGATATGCTAGCCGTAGTATAGTCGACTATTGCACACACGTGCTATAGTCCACTATAGCACGCTGAAGTAAATGAGCCAGCACTGCAAGATCCCTGGGCACACTGAATCCATGGACATGCCCCGTACACGTTAAGTTAATTAGCGGTATACGCGCATATACCTTGTCACGTTTTTGTATCTCTGACCGATGTACGTAGCACTGCGCATACACGTTGCTAAGCTGAACACAATGCGCGTACGTACGTTGCTAAGCTAATTATTCCCAGGGTACAGCTGCCTACCTTCTGGATTTTATGGAATTCGTTCACAAATTGAACTTCATGGATCTTTATGGATCTATGTTGAAAGTACTTGACTCTCCTGGGATTACTGGAGTAAATCTACCTGATGCTCAAAAAAGACAACATTCTTAGCAAAATACTAGACCTAAAGATCTAGCCTATATAGATCTAGTCTAACTAAGCTATCCATGTTGTATAAAACAAATATTCAATTTTTTCATTCGTGCGACGTTCCGAATATTACATTCGTTGCAAGTTGAAACAGTCTATTCAATTCCGCTTTGCGTCGTTGAATAGACAGTTTCAACTTGCACACTAATGCAATATTCGGAACGATCCCCTCATCAACATTGAATATTTGTATAATATTAAATATTTCTTTGTTTCTTGGTTGTTCTTGAACGTTCTACAATGAAGAAGTTTAGTCAGATCACTGATGACAAATTAATGTTTCTTTGAATAAATAAACCACACCTGACTTTTCAAGATGATAAAGGGGAGGGGGGAAATGTGGTTTATTTACTGGAAAATACTGTATTTAGGCAGTAGTAGGTGATTTGGTGGTGGTGATTTTTGTTTTAATTGTGAAAGGTAGCCCCCCCCCCCCAAATACAATTGTCCTGGTAAGTGAATGTATTTTTTTTTCAATTAATTTCTTTGTGCACAGTCTGGATCCATTCACCAAGAAGGAATGGTACGATGTGAAAGCTCCGGCCATGTTTAACATCCGTAACATCGGCAAGACCCTTGTCACCAGGACCCAGGGAACAAGTAAGTAAATGGATGTGTTTCACAAAGAGTGCTGTGAGACCAAACGTCCAGGTTGCAAACGTCAAGCATATGCAGTTTAGCGCGTCTCCCAAAAAATGTCCCTCTGACATTGGGCTGAATTAATTCTAAAATGTGGTAGTATTCTCAAATAAATGTTCATGAGTAGAAAGCTCATTTCATGAACCAACTTCGATGAAAATTTCATTGGTGCTTCAGCAGTCTTGAATGCACACTGTTATCTTTAGAAGGACAAGAAACAAACTTGTGTTTGTTTGGTTTGGTGATTGAAAAGGGGAATCAGTGCCCCAACTTGAAAGAAAATGTGAATGATCTGTACATGATTTGTAAGTTCAACATATCTTATAAAATGGAAAATCTCAATTGAAAACGTGATAATTAACATCTGCATTCCACATGGAAAATGCCAGAACCCCTCCCCCTTCCAAACCATAGATAAATATCACCATTGTAATCAAATAATGAAAACATTACGTAATAGAATCGTCCCGATCATACGCAGCACAGGACGGCATCTTTAAAGAGAAATACCAGTAGTTGCTGTGAACACTGATTTCATGAGAAAGTCTGTAAAACCAGGCTTAATTGTCAGTATGTCATCGAGGATCTAGATCTGATACAATTACATAAACTGAACTTTGTGTGAAAGCTTAAAATCTACACTGAAAAATGTTCACACTGAAGATCACTAACACAGATAAGTGCATGTGGGACAGTGCATTATTATTGCTCTGAATGTCGGCCGACACTTGACCGGAATCCTGTGCTTATTTGCTAATTTCTCAGCAACTACACAATTTCATCCAGAATCCTTTGGCACATATTTTTTATTTATATACAAACAGACATTTTGGTGATCATTTCATTGGATTCTGTACAAACTCATTTTGATATCATTACCACAACTGGCATTTACCTTTAACTTTGTATCACATATAAATTCACATTAAAAAGGGCTGTACTAAGGGTTGGTGTGGTATAATTACGAATTGACACTATTGCCGAGAACGTTATCTAGACTCTACTTTGATTTTGGCTTTTTCGGGGGAACTCTGCATGAGGAGGTACAACTTCCGGTGCTTCAACACAGAATAGGCCAATCAGCGTTATTGTTGCCATCCAGTTAGTGGAGAGATAAGTGGTTAGATCATGGAGATTTCCTTGGGCAGATCAGGGAATTTCAAAACCACTGAGCGAGACCGATGAAAATATATTTTGATATAAGTTAGAACATGAGATGAGTTTCCTAATTCCATACATTTCATTGAGGATAATTTGTATTTTGGGAAGTAATTTAGCTGCATGTTAGAGGAACATTTTTGGGGGGAAGTGCTGTATGGGTTTCACGGTTCACCACATTACACAGGAAGTGTATGATGTTTTGGGGAAATAAACTGGGTTCCAAAAGAAACTTATCAAATTTCACAAGCACACTATACAAATTCCACTTGGTCCAAATGAACAAAATGTTGACACAGGCTAGCTTCCATCATCTTTACTGAGCACAAGAGATATGTTTGCCGACAAATAGACTGTAGCCCCTCAAATCAATCGGTTCCAGAATCCAAAGTCATAAAATGTCAAAAGAAAGACCAATGAAAATGAGATGGGATTAAACCAAATGGTCATTCTTTGCTTGACTGCTACTGAGTCCATTCATGCATTATGCTTCTTTGAACTTGATCAATAGGTGTGTTTAAAATGTTAATTTTAACTTTGTAACTACATCCTTATGGAGGCAATCAATTAAATAAACTGGTAAGTTTGTTAAATCCCATCTCGTGAATTTCACAAAGTTTTCTTTGTGTTGGATGAAAGAAGCGCTCTTGTTAGAACAAATTATTTTGATGTGTTTATTAGCATTGTAATAATTCTTTTGTTTTCCAAGCAATTCAGGAGCTCTTCTAGCACAGGAGAACATGTGCACAGAGTTTTTGATGTGCGCTATAATCAGTATATAAAAAAAACATTTATTTTTTTTCATTGCTTACTGTTAACCTAAGTTTTATTACCTGTCACTTTACCAGAAATCGCCTCTGATGGTCTGAAGGGACGCGTGTTCGAGGTCTCCCTTGCTGATCTGCAGAATGACGAGGTTGCTTTCCGCAAGTTTAGGCTGATGGTGGAAGACGTACGTGGGCGCAACTGCCTTACCAACTTCCATGGAATGAACCTGACAAGGGACAAGTACTGCTCCATGGTCAAGAAGTGGCAGGTTTGTAAAAAAAGGAAGAAAAGAAATTGCAACCCCCGTGTCTAGATATGACCGAAGTGATTTGATTTTGTGTTAGAGGCTAGCTGTGTAGAAAGGCTCTCTGTTTGTTCCCAGTTCAGACCATAGACCTGCCAACTGTCCTGATTTCTGAAATTTCATGTGAGGAAAAAGAAACTCAAGAGAAATCGCCATAGACCCATTCATGCCCCAGTCCTCAATGCATCTCAAATAGCCCAGTCCTTATTGGGATGAAGTTGCTAAATCTAGGAGATCCAGTGGCCACTGCTTTCTTGGCCCCCATATGGGGCTTTGTTCCTGGACCCCTAGCCATTGGTTGTTAATATTTTTCATTACTAAACGTTGGCAGGTACATGTATGACTATGTGATGTGATACAAAATTTGTAAATCATCACTCTTTTCATGAAAATCAAAAGATTGTCATATCGTTAATATTTGAACTAAACCGTTGAATAACTATATTCTCACAAATTCAGTTAACAGCGGTAATATTGAATTCATACACATACTTTCCCAGTGTTACAAATTTCTAAGTTCTACTCATCTGGTGCTGCCTCCTTTTTTTGCTGTACTGCCCAGTGTCCAAAAGTTGAATTCAACCGGGCAGGGAGTGTGCTGTTGTCTGTGTGGAGAGAAGGCGCTTTGTAGTTATTGCTTTACTTTGTTTTGAAGTATATTATGCTTGAAGGTTTCGGTGGAGGATGTGAGGGGAATTGGACTTTTGTAGCAACTAAGAGTAATATTGAATTTCTGTTGTGGCTTTTTCCATCAGACTCTGATCGATGCCAACGTGGATGTGCGTACCACAGACGGCTACCTCCTCCGTCTCTTCTGCATCGGTTTCACCAAGCGCAGGCAGAACCAGATCAAGAAGACCTCGTATGCCCAGAGCACCCAGGTGCGTGCTATCCGCAGGAAGATGGTCGAGATCATGGCCCGTGAGTGCGCAGCCAACGACCTCAAGGAAGTCGTCAACAAACTGTAAGTCGATATTCCTTTTTAGTATTGTAAGTAAAATTAAGTTCTTGGACCTCTTTGATAAAAAAATACATTCTTGGTAACTTTGCCATTATAGAAACTACCATGGTAGCATAAACAATGAAAATCTGGGTTTTCATGGTAGTTACTGGGAAAGTTGCCATAATCACAAGTCTTGAGGGACGGAGAGGCCTATCGCGGAATCACTGGTACCAGTGCCCCAGGCATGCACGAAATCATATGATTGATAGTACGTATGAAAGTATGAGGATGGCATTTAGAAAAAAGCTGTGTTGCATCCAAATAGCACCCAACAAGTTCACAAGAAAATCCATTTCAAGAATAGATTTGTCCAGTGAGTGACCATCGTCCTATCTATCTTATCTACTTTTAGGATCCCAGACAGCATTGCAAGGGACATTGAGAAGGCCTGTCACCGAATCTACCCTCTCCATGATGTCCACATCCGCAAGGTCAAGGTCCTCAGGAAGCCCAAGTTTGACGGTAAGACCCTTGCTTTCCATCCATTTGTTCTCTTCATTTTCAATAAAAAGTTGTATGGTTGGTCCCATACGTTGGTTTTGGTGTTAAAGGGTCAGAAATACTGGCTGATAAACCAAATTCACCTGTTTTTACCATATTTTTTTAAGTGTTTATAAAATAATTGTGGAAAATGGCATGCATCCCCCCACCCCACATGCCAATCTCTTCGCCCTTGGATAATTTTGTGCCCTTCTTAACCTTTATTAAACTGGGGGGAGGGGGGGGTCAATTTGACACCTCCCCTCGACAAATTTCATCACTACGCTGTCGCGCAAAGTTTTTTGATCGTGCCGCTGACTGACTTTTTACTTTCAAGTCTTCCGCATCTTTTGAGACCAAAATTGCTACGCCAGGGGACGCGGTTCTGAAATTACGCAACATTTAGTGAGTGCATGTCAGACCAGAAATTGCTCAGGAACGTGTGTTCCGTGTACAAAGTCAATGTAAATTGTGTTTTTCAACCAAAAATCATAGATGTATGATATTTTTTTTACTCTTGTCGGTTTAAGTAGATTTATTTTATGCTATTTATGATTGCAGGAGGGTCTGACAAAGTTCATTGGAAAAAACAGTAAAAAACAAAGGTTTGAAAAAAAAAACAAATACATAAGAATTTAAAAAACAACAAAATACTTTGAAAATTAATTATATTTTTGCAATTTTTTGTAGCTATTTAGAAATGTAATAATTGATACTCCAACCAAAAATTAGCGTTCTACTAGCTATGTAAATTGAGCTAAAGTAAAAAACATTGGCAAAAAACAAAATTTATGGCAAATTTCATACACTTATTTGCATAATTGATTAAAATATAAAAAATTAATTTTCAAAAATGTTACCATATTGTCTTGTAGTTTACATCCGGCTCTACGCGCGTGCAAATTTTTCGTGGCGATCGCGTGATCAGCGGCCAAGATCTGGGGGGGTCAAATTGTTGTATAATATATAAAAATTTGCCTTCCCCCCAAAAAACAACAGAATTTAAGACCTGAATCCTGTAACACAAAGGTTAGTGATTAATCGAACTCTTGATTTTCACGATTGATCGTACATTGTAGTCAATGCAATCAACCGTGGGAAAAGTATTCTACGATCATTGCTAAGCTTTGTGTTACAGGTCCCTGGTAAGATTGACTTACATATATTTTTGTGTACTCCAGCTTAAATCAAATTGTTTGTATTTTTTGAAAATATGATTACAGTATCCCGTCTTATGGAGCTCCACGGTGAGGGATCTGGTACCGGAAAGACCACCACAACCGACGACACAGGCGCCCAGGTCGACAGGCCGGACGGCTACGAACCCCCTGTACAAGAAAGCGTGTAGACACACAACTCCACATCAGAGAACACACCCCACAGTCGATCCCATTCCAAACCATTTCACAAAGGGACTTATCTCTTGTGTGAAGAGAAAACGGTCCTGACCATTCACCGCCAACCGCCATTGTTTACAGAAACTTGTCCAATTACCGTTTGCCATACATCAGTGAGCGAACTTTGCATAATCCGTGCAAAATAAAAAATGTAAAAAATAAAGATGATATGTGTTCTTGTTCTTTTTTATGTGTTGCCTTTGTGTGATTGGTGTGAAAAGCATGTTTCTTGTATGCTGCGCATTTCTCCTGTTCCTCCACTTGTATTCAGTTGAAATTTTTACCAGGTACATGCGTATGAAAGCCAGCTTTGAGCTGTCAAATGTTGGGAGTCGAGCCAAGATCTTAGGAGCCTATCATGACAGGACATGTCTACTTTTTATCGGACAGTTACCGTAGCAACACTGCTCAGCCAATCAAAATCAGGGACAGGTAGAATAGTAAAAAATAGTAATGGTTTATTTGCAATACATGATTGGCAGCCAGTGGCTGAAATATACATGTTTCCCAAATATAAGAACATGTAAAGATGTTACACAAAGAGTAGACCAATTGTAAAAAAATGGATTCAATACATAATTGATTTAATTACGCAAAGATTTTCAATATGACGGATCAAATTACATAAAGGAGTTCTAAGTGTAAGTGAAACCATAAATCGCATAAAATCAAATATTGCTTAAATAGACGGGAAGAATGTATAATGAAATCAACTGGTAAAACGAGAGAAAATCATATTCGGGAGGTCAACTAAAATCTAATTATAGATCAAGTATTAGATGATTCATTATTGATTAATGAGTGCGGCTGTAAGGTGTTGCATTGTATCAAATAAGTAAAAAGAAATCGATGGAATGATGGATGATATCGGACGAAAATGTTGAAGTAACGATCCCTGGGCTTAGAAGTTGGCAAGTCCGGGGATAGCTTTCGAGCCGATAGCCAAGGCAGGAAAGATGGGAAATTAATTATAGATCATAAGAACCACTGCTGCTTTACCTCCATATGTGAAAAGAAAAGGAATCGTAATTGTCTCCTTATAACCTGTCCCACTCTGGTCAATATTAAATAGCCTATCCATTTCAAATGTAGATATGTTTTCAGGCATCACTTGTTGGAGATGGGATCACAGGCAATTGACTATGCACATGGTGTTAATTTTGAGACACCTGTACCTGAGGTACCTGTGGATATATAATTTTAAGTGAAGAAAAAATATAAATTCATCGGAAAGGAAAGAGCAGAGAGATGACAGGAGCAGGAGAAAGGATGGTCATAAAGGTTGCACCTATACAGTGGAGACAATGTATTCAATCATAACTGCCTCCTTAAAGGACAAGTCCACCCCAACAAAGAATCGATTTGAATAAAAAGAGAAAAATCTAACAAGCATAACGCTGAAAATTTCATCAAAATCGGATGTAAAATAAGAAAAGTTATGACATTTTAAAGTTTTGCTCAATTTCACAAAACAGTTACATGCACATCCTGGTTGGTATGCAAATGAGACTGATGACGTCATCCACTATTTCTTTTGTATTTCATTATATGAAATATTCTAATTTTCTCATTGTCAAGTAAAACGGTGATTAATTGCTCCCTGAACATGTGGAATTGGCATTGTTTAATAATATATGTTTGGGTCAAGTCGGTCTCTGGTCAAATCTGTAAAAATGAAATATTGTATAATTCAAACAATAAAAAACAAAAAATAGTGATAGACATCATTGACCGACTCATTTGCATGTCACTGAGTTGTGCATATCACTGTTTTGTGAAAAGTAAACAAAACTTTAAAATGCCATAAATTTTGTTATTTTACATCCGATTTTGATGAAATTCAGTGTTATGCTAGTTTTGATTTTTCTATATTCAAATCAACATTTTGCTGGGATGGACTTGACCTTTAATAGAAGGAAAATGAACAGAAGATGTTATCTGTGAAGATGAGGCATAATGTAAGATGTTGGTGAAGGTACTCTATAGTGTAGAAGCAAGACTCGTTCCAAGAAAAAGAGTACATGGGAGAGAGTACACTGGCGTGTATGCTGATGGGAAAATTTCATGTGCACTAGTTATTTAAAGGGATGGTCCGGGCTGAAAATATATCTTAATACAGAGTAGAATTCACTGAGCAAAATGCTGAAAAATTTCATCAAAATCAGATCACAAATAAAGTTATTGAAGTTCAAAGTTGTGAAAACAGTAGTGAATATTCATTAGGTGGGCTGATGTCACATACCCACTATCCGTTTTCTTATGTTATTACATAAAATCATATTTTCTTTTCATTTCATAATTGAATGTCTCCTTTATAATGAAGTAAGTTTCAGCAATACATATTTAATGCATTAAATTAGTTGTCAATCCAATTTTTCAAGTTCTTTGAGGATAAAATTTGAATAAACCTAATTTCATATCATAAAATAAGAACAAGTGGGGATGTGACATCATCAGCCCACCTCATGAATATTCATGACGACTGTTTTCACAAAATATTGCTAAACTTTAAAATTCAATAACTTTGTTATCCAATTTTGATGAAATTTTTGGCATTTTGCTCAGTAAATTCTACGCTATTTATTAAGCTATACTTTCAGCCCGGACCATCCCTTCAATGTACCATGCAATGCACAATTCATTTGTGCCACCATAGGGTAGCTTAATCCTAATAAGACTCAGGGGGGGGGGGAGTTGGGCTGATTCAGCCCCCCATCTTCACCATATTTCGTGATCAATCCGTAGCACGAAATTTTTTGACCGCATCACTCACTGACTTTCTACTTTTCGATCTCGGGCAACTTTTGAGACCAAATTTGTGATCTCGGGGTATGCGGTTAAAAAATGTCACATTTTAGTGCATGTTAAATCTAAAATTGCTCAAGAATGTGAATTAGTTTACAAAATCCAATGCAAATTCATTGTTTTCCGCCAAAATTCAAAAATATTTGATTTCTTTTTACTTTTGTTGGTTTAAATGGATTTATTTTATGCTATTAATGATCATTCCATCTGATGAGCTTCATGAGGTTCCTAAAACTTCTGCATTTTTGAAATTTTGAGTAAAAAGTTATTCATGCCAATTTATTCATAAATCACAGAAAATGACTCATTTGTTGAACGATCATTATGATTTTTTTCTTCCATGTGATAGAGCTGCATGAGGTCCACCAAACTCGTACACAAAATTTTGACATTTTACTAGAAAAAATTGTGCTAATTTATGCGAAATTTATTCATAATCACAAATGCTTATTTTGAATTTTTTTGTTCCATCTGAGAGCTACATGTACATGAGGTTTCATCAAAGTTCTACACAGAAATTAGAGATTTTGACTAGAAATTATGCTTATTTATACAATATTTAGGGCCTATTCATAAATCACAAAAAATGCTTCTCTGTCAATTCTGTTTCCTCAATTTATGTCACTAATTTAATTCACTACCATGTCATCTGGGATGAAATTAAGAATTGTGTAAAATTTCTTTGCGAGATGCCGGATGAGCTCCAAATCATTGATGTGCTAGTTGAAAATTTCACTTAACAGTTGTAGTTTACAATTGGCTTGGCAATTTTTTTTGGTGATCGTGGAATCAGCGGGCATGATCTGAAGGCGGGGCTTCAAACTAACCCCTCCCGCCAGTATTTGATTTGAAATAGCCCATAAATGCAACAATTTGACAGGAAATGCACTCGTTTTGCTACTTGGTAAAATACGTGTAATTGTGGTATGGGTGTATAAAGTAGTGAATTATTGTATTGTCATTCAATTGGGTCTGTAGTCCTATGCTCAGAATGTTATCTTATGGGTAATGAACCTGGGTTGTGTTTCATAAAGATGTTTGTAAGTTAAGAGCGACATTAAGGACGACTGGTGAACCTTTCTTGTGGTAAATGGTATATTGAATTGGCGATGGTTTAGCGCGTAAGAAGGGTTCACCAGTCGTTCTTAAAGTCGCTCTTGACTTACGAACAGCTTTATGAAACACCCACCTGGCCAAATTTGAGGCAATGTCATCGAGGTTCCTGGTTTGTGTCTGCTTTTAATTCTGTAATGAATTGGAACAGTGACGTAAACTTTTGGGGATTTACCCAAACTAAAGATAGGCTTTATGATTAAGAAGATACACTGCAATGAGCATTATGATATTAATGACACAGTTACACATCAAGAATTATATTGAATAAATTTAATATAAAAAGACAATGGAACACCTACATACATACTCAAAGAAATTACATTTGATATAGGCCCGAATTCACTAAGGTGGTTTTGAAAACCCACGGTTGAATCCCTGGTTTATGTAGATTTCCTGTATAAATTACGCTTAATTTAGAACGTTTCGGGCGCATGTTTAAAAAATGTCCAATGCTGATGCACGCTTCTTTCACAGTGGGCCAAATTGACGCCTGTTGACATGGTTATACCCTATTTTATCAACGAGTCCACTGTTTGGAAGAGTGGACTCGTGAATAAAATAGCGTGGATAACCAGGGCAACAGGCCTCAAATTGGTGCACTGTGACAAAAGCGCGCATCAGAATTGGATATTTTATTATACACGCGCCAGATACGCAGTAAAATAAGAGTAATTTATACAGGAAATCTACATAAACCATGGACTCAACCGTGGGTTTTCAAATCCATCTTCGTAAATTTGGGCCATTATATTTCTAACCATGATTACTATAAGATAAATAATATATATATATCAATTATTCATCATCCAACATGTTGATCATTCTTCAAAGAATGACAGGGGGGGGGGTGAAAGATGTTGGTATTACTCATCTCCATAATATACTAAGTGAGAAGAAAAAATCTTAATCTACTTGAGTTGGTCAACACTGAGGAGAGGTCATAATTATTTAATTAGGTCATAGTTATTCTACAGTAATGCATCATCTATAAAATGAAATCTACTTGACATATTTACTTCAATAAGTGATTCATCTACAAGAATAAATATATTTTTAATCACTCTCCAAAATATACAGATATATATATTCAAGATTGATCTTGATTTTTTTTTTGGTAAAAAAGAAACTCACAGCAAATATAGCAAAATTTAAGAAAATATTTACATATTTCTTTTTCCAGAAAATATATGATAATATTCATAAAAATAGCTGCACATAATTCAAGTTTTATACAATCATAAATAGGACGGAATTGCAATGAGATATTAGGATTTGCTGATCAAGGTGGTGGTATTAATTCTTGCATAAATCATCGAACGTTGATATCACTTGGTAAATTCTAAGAATATTTGGAGCACACTGCCACAATTTTGTCAATATATCCTTTTCCTGATAAGTGCAATAAATAAAATCACAACTAGAAAGGCTCAATCTGTATTAATCCATATAAATTTGTCTGATATATCCGTCTCAAAATACATTCACTATAAAATCCAACAATTTTCTATGAAGTGTATGTGTAAGTGGAAAAAGTCTGCAACTTATCAAATGCTTGAAAAACCTCTTCTTTTTCCACGAACTAACAAAATTGCTGCACTGAGAAAACAGTAGAATGTTAATTGCACTATAAGATTTTGCTGAAATACAATGTAGATCTTCATAACGTTTTGAGCGGAAATATTTTTGGTTTTATCTTCCCGCCTTTGTTGGTCTACTTCTGAAACAATTCCCACATCAGTAATGATCATGTCATTTCAAGTTTATCAATTATCAATTATGCCACGATAATTTTGGTGCTGTAAGCACAATTCAGATAGAGGAACTTTTCTTTCTGGATAAAATACTATTCATAATTTCTAATTCGAAAAATAGGCGGAGCAGGGGGAAAGAAATGAATTTGCCCCCGAAAGGCTCAAAAGAGCACAGGAAAATCATTACTCACTGCTTATCCAGTGTTATGGATTTAGGCAGAAGGTTGTGAAAAGTAGCCACCGCTAAAAAATTCCCTGAAGGAAAAAACTTCATTTACCATGGAAAATTTCAGAGAGAGAGAGAGAGAGAAAAGAATTGATTCATTGATACATGAGACGGCAAACTTCACAGTTTGGGCCCTTTTGCAGAAAGCATGGCGATCAATCACATTTTGATTTTCATCCAATAAAATGTGCATGTTGGGTAGGTGCGCTTGATTTTTTTTTGGGTTGCATTCAAATGCAAGACCTTTCTGCAACAGGCCACTGATGAAACTCTCTGTCCATTTTCTGCCCTCTGTGTTTGTGGATGTCGATCGCTCCCACGGATTGTGGATCTAGCGTAAGCTTGCAGCTGAAGACGGCCTGCTCCTTGAACTGCCTCCCAGCATAGAAACCTTGTCCTTTAACTCAGCGACATCTGTCAACAAAACCATCAAGAACATAATACTACATGCAGGGTTGTAACCATGCTGGCTGGAGTCACCCAGCAATTACCCTACAGCTTGTGTTCAAATTGGATGAGTTGCCTGGCACAAATTTTCTGAAAAAAAAAAAGATCTAAAATTTGCTGAATGTGTACCAAATTCAATCGTATTTCCAGCTGGCATAGTCAGTTTTTTGCACAATGCAAATTTTTGGTGCATTATCTTGCCTTGCACAAAATTGGTCCAAGCTTGAACCCTGATTACATGTATTATATAATTAAATTTACAAACATAATTGTTTATCTTGCATTTGATAATGAGAATATATTATTATGAATTCCTGAAATTATTATTACCTCCTTTTCTGAAAATTTTCCTGCCAAAGCCAAGGGTTAAGGACTTAAGACCTTCAATGCAAATGCCATGGATCGTGGCATCCATGATCATGGATGCCATTGACTCCAAAACCACATTAGACCCAAGGTCAAAGACTTCAGCTCGACCTCTGAGGCCAAGCGAGGCAATGGCCTAGACATCCAAGGCACAGATCATGGCCAACTAACTGTCCTTGAGGTCACACAGTCTCAAGGAGCACTTGTTTCATGAAATAACCTTGATGTCCTTAAGGTGAACCTTGAGGAGCCAGATACTGCTGTTTGTGTCTTGGAATACTTGCCTTGTTTGATAGCTTGATTCTCTTGCTCCAGTTCGGAGTTTCTCGCGGAGAGAAAGACTGCATCCTGGATGGCATCTTCTAACAGGGTCCGGTATCGCTGCTCTAGGGCCATCTTCTGCTCCTCAAAGGCCTCCCGGTAGTTACGGAATGTCTGAGTGAACAAATATAACAAGATCAAAGTTGTTTGTTGTTTAATCTTATGGATGAATTTTTTTTGGCTGTGAAAGTATTGAAAGGATTGCAATAGCATCCACTGAAAAAGATTCTAACGGTCAAATTTTAGTAACTTATTGGTTAGAGTTCAGAAAAAAGAATCACAAGGGTACAAGTTTGTTACTTTATTTTTTCTCCCACCCATTCTCAAATAGTGATGTCCATATTGACTGAAGGCAATCAGTAGGTATGCTATATTCTTTCAAATGACCAAATACTTATTCCTGCTACTACTACTACAAGCAAGTATTAAAGTCTTTGACGCATTTTCCCCATTTACTAAGAAAATCATTCCAAAAAGCTGTTTCCTTTTGTCAGCGAGTCATTCCCAACATTCTTTTCAAAATGGGAGATAATTTTAATGGACACTAAAGACATATATACCCCATTTAGTAAGAAATTCATTCCAAAGAGCTGTTTCCTTTTGTCAACGGACAGCATTATTCTTTCCAAAATGGGAGATAACTTTAATGGCCACTAAAGACCGGTTTCTGGACAGGTGTCCACTAAGTCATATAACTATACTATATTTTTCTTATACCTGAAAATGCTGAAGCTGTTGGATCTCCATCTCCTCCTTGTGTTTGAGATAAGCCTCGTCGAGTTCTGCGATGAGGAGGGCCTTCTCTGCGTCCATGGCCTGGAGCTGCATGGTCACCACCCGACGCTCCTCTCTCTCCTTCACAAGACTCATCTCTATCTGCATGGCCTGTTCCTGACTGTACCCAGCTCCTCCGTTGGCTGATCTTAGCTGTAAACAAGCAAAGCACAACAGTTTACCTATCGGATAGGGTTCTAGAAATGTAAAATTGCCTTATGATCTACACCTGTGCGTAAGAAATGCGTAAATAAAGCCCGCAATAAACTTGTTTATGGGGTTATTTTGCACACAGAGAAAAACTTGTTTGGGGTGTGTTTGGAAATAATTTGGCCACGCGTGTGTACAGCAATACATTTGACTGGCCCCCGGGGTTGACAACTTATATCTGTGATTCCCCATAGGCTTTGTACAGGGAACAATGGTTCCAGGAGACAAGATTATTACCTGAATCTCTGCCTTCTGGTGATCGACCTCCATTCGCATTCTCTCAAGTTCTTCCTCCAGTGAGAGGGCATGCTCCGCCTCCATTCGCTTGCGCTCCTCGGCCCGAGCCAGGCGACGCAGCTCTGAGTTGTGGTGGAGGTCAGCATGTTGGCTTCTCATATCCTGGGATACAGTAATAACAGATTGAAGGAATGTGTATTCTCACCCTGTTCGCATAAAAGTTACTATCATACTTTTTGCCATTCAATGGTAACTACCATGTAGCATAGTTATGATACTCAACAGCTAATCAGAATCAAGGATTTTGGTGAAGTTACCATTGAATGGCAATAACAATAGTGACTACAGTTTTATGCAACAGGCTCTAGGATCAAGAATATCAACCAATTATTTATCAAATATTCAGTAACATATTACTGTAATAGCACCACAGCTACTGTGTTTTACAATTGATGAGTTTGACAAATGAGGCATATTCCATGCTTTAATCAAAGGCATGGTTGTTATTAAATGAAAGTTGATTAAACCTAGTACAGTTTTGAAAGAACAAATTAGAATGTCAATGCTTATATCGGATCAAATACAAAAAAATATTTAGAATCAAGACCCTACATTTTACACCTTGAAGTCATAAGACCCCAATTTCAGGGTTTTGTGAAGCACATAAAAATATAATTTGAGTGCCTACCTAGATCCCCCCCTCCTGGAATGCATCCTTATCGTCACAAAGATAGAATCGCCTTAATTTCCTCACCTCTTTCTCTCTCTTCTGTCTTTCTTGAAGTTCTTTGAGTCTCTGTTTGACGTCTTTCAGATTCTCGCTCTCTTTCTTAATCATTTCCTTCACCTCGTGGATGGCATTCACTCTTGCCTTTGTCTCCGACTCACTTCCCTTACCTGTCAAAGGGAGACAAAAACATGAAAATTGCGGCTTTTCGGGTGTATGCGCGTTCATGGTGAAGCCGGTATTGCGGCTTTTTGGGTTCAAAGGGTTAACAGATTTATTATTACCCCAGTCATTTGGATTTAATCAATCATTCCTACACACAATGCACTTAATCCACTCCCTGGGGAGTGTTCCAGCCACTTGCCATTGAGGCGCACACAGTACTGGGCAAGCTAAAATGACTTTCATGTCCTATCAGGTACATTTATTATATACCTGGGTGGAGAGTGGCAAAGTGTGTTTTGCCAAAGGATGCTAGGCTACAGTGGGATTCAAACACACGACCATCTGATTACAAGGCAGGAGCCAGAACCACTACACCATGGCTTTTCCACAATAATGGATGACCAAAGAAGACTAGGAGTTAGAGGAGTCGGAGGGTTAGGATGAGTGGAAAGTAGAGCAAGGGGTTAAGGGCTACTGCCGCAATTCTGAGGTGAATCTTTGGACTTGAAACTTTGGACTACTGACTTGCTGACTGAATTCTCTACAAATAATTTTCTCTCCAAGTTATCAATCTCATCTACGACAAGTTATTCAGCGAATATGCTTTCTTACCACTTTCGGCCATATTGGTGTAATCTACAATCTTAGCTTGGAGATCCTCTTTCAGTCTATCCACTAAAGATCGTTTGTCCTTGTATTCATGTTGCAACTGAAAAGATAAGAATTATTTGCACCAAGGTACATATTTAGTGAAAGTAGGAGAAGCTTTTTCGCTTCACACTACAATGCAGATGCAGGAATTACGAGAGTGAAAGACAAGATTGAAATGTATGAAGGTCCTGTTCAGTAAAAGTATGAGAATTTAGGAGTGCTGCCTTTGAAAAAGCTAATGAATAATTATTCACAGAAGAAAACACTAATATGATAACAAAATATGTCCAGTGACCCCAAATGACCTTTGACCATGTGAGCTAAGACATGCGCAAAACAATCATTTATACTTGATTACCCTTATGTCGATGTTTCATGAGCTAATCCATAAACTTTTAAGCTATGATGCCAATTCAAAACATACTCCCAACACAGCCAGAATTCATTGACCCTTAAATGACCTTTGATCTTGGCCATGTTCCTGAAATGTGCATTGCTGCTCTTATGTCTAAGTTTCATGAAATAGATCCATAAAAGTCATGATGACAGTTCAACAAATACCCCAACATGGCCAAAGTTCGTTGACCCTAAGTGATCTTTGACCTTCATCATGTGACCTGAAACTCAGGCAGGATCTTCAGTGATACACTATTACCCTTAAGTCTAAGTTTTATGAACTAAGTCCACAAAATTTCGAAGTTATGAGAACATTTCAAAAACTTAACCTTGGTTAAGATTTTGATATTGATTCCCCTACCATGGTCTACGTTCATTGACCCTAAATGACCTTTGACCTTGGTCATGTGACCTGAAACTCTGGCAGAAATTCTAAGTTTCATGAACTACATCCATATACTTTCTAAGTTATGATGACATTTCAAAAACTTAACCTTGGTTAAGATTTCAATGTTGACGACGCCGCCGCTGTAAGAAAAGTGGCGCCTAACGTCTTGCTCTGCTATGCAGTCGAGACAAAAACAGTCCTACATGTACCATGGCTGAGGTAGCTGCTCAGTGTTTAGATACATGAATGAAATCAGATCTATGTCTCGCTCTCTCTCTTACATTATTTACCTGATCTTTTTCTTTCTGCATGAGTAAGATTCTTTCCTGCATCTCTCTGTTGTCTCTATGAACACTCTCTGCCATTACCCACTGTAGAATACCCTGTAAAAGAATATATAATTTCATCAAGTCACTTTTTTTCATAATTAAAATGGCAATTTATATCATACTATTCCAATTTATTGCACATATTGAAATCTCTTTCATGAACCATCCAAACCAAAAGAGTTCATTATTAGCTGACAGAATTCATTTCATTTTAAAGCAAGCCATTTTGTGTCTTCTTAGAAAAGTTTAGATATGGTGATCAGATGCAATTAAGTATCTTTTCATATATCTACTCATTTTTTTGAACGGGAGGTCGTGGGTTCATTCCCTAGCCGAGTCATACCAAAGACTTTAATAAAAAAATGGGACATTCTGCCCCCGGTGGGGTCACTCACCCGCAGAGGGGGACGCGTATGACCTTTACCACAAATGCAAGTAACCCCCTATTGCAGTCAATTTCAAGGACATTTTGTGAAATTTACCCCCCTATTTTCACGCAAAACAAGAACAAAATTGCGGTAAAATGGTACCTTGAAAAACCCCTAATTATAAAATTGTAAGGACACTTTTGCCCATTTCGCAAACTTACCCCTATTTACCATATTTCAAGGACAGGGCATTTATACCCTTTCCTCATTAGAGGAAATTGCAACACAGGCATCAGAGTGCTCAGTCCTTAAAGATGACCAAGAGCCATGTCATACTGATACAATAATCCAAAAGAACTTTATTTTTCTTGAAAAATAAGAAAAGTAGAATTCTTTGTAAAAATAAATGTAGAGTTGTCCACATTAAGATACAGAGCATGATGAGCGCGCCCTCTGCGGCTGGTGACTCGGCGGCGGATTTTACTTCCCGTGATCACTACTTCGAGGAGTGTTCTGTCCGCGGACGTTCTGTGAAATTGACCCCTTTTCCTGCGATTTGGTAAAGGTCATGCGGTCCCCAAGTCATATTGAGTGACCCCACCGGGCTTCTGCCTTCTCTCAACGTATTAGAATGGAGAAGGGTAATAATAGCATTATGTTATGCAGGGCCAGCTGAGAGAACAGTTATTAGAGCTGAAGTGGTTACCCTGAGTAAATAAGAAATATTATTATATAATATTACTATTCTCAGCAAGGTTTTCTTCTCTTTATACTGAGCGGATGGGAAGGGGGAGATTGTAGGCCAAATTATAAGATATTGTTGAATAGCATAAAAGTTGATAAATCTTACCTTCTTAGCGAGGTTCTCTCTCCTCTCCTCTTCATACTGAGTTGACTGTCTCTCCTTCTCCTCCCATCCTTGACGCTTTGCAATCTGAAGATCCTTTATCAAATCCTGATCGGTAGAAATAAATTTGGTTTATAATAGCCTTAGTAAATGAGCTGGCCCTTTGTGTTGTTTTATTTTTTCTTATTTGCTTGAAATTGTTTATCTTAACTTCACATATTGTTTTTTTAGTTCATATGAATGAATGAATGGATGGATGAGTAAAATAATGCATGAATTAATAAATGGTTAAATAAATAAATGAATGAATAAATAATACCTGATTGATTAAAATCTGAAGAAAAAAAAAATGGTATGCAGCATTTATGATTAAGGCTGCAGGTGCTGTGATGTGATCTGAATCCGTGACCATGTTATGTGGTGCAAAGTCCAGAGACTTACCCACTGATCCACAACACCTCTACAATGACACACTTTAAAGATGATTTTAAACTATCAATAGGCATAAAATTCGACCTGTACTTACCTGCAGTTTGGCCACGTCTTCCTTACTTCCTGCTTCGGTCAGTGAAGTACCGGTCAGCTTTTCCCGCAGACGAGAGATCTCCTCACGAAGTTGATTGGTCAGTCGTTCACTGTCATCCTGGGGAGAAAAAGTGTCAAAAATTCATGTGGTCAAACAAGATTTTTAAAAAGTCAAAAATTCTCTTGGACAAACAATTAAGGGACTCTGAAGTCACTTAATAGAATGTATTTCACATTCTTTCAATTCTACTCAAATAAAATGAATGTACAAAAAGAAATGGTAGTCATATTTTACTTGATTGCTCAGAAAGCTTGAATGCTTTGCAAGCAAGGAAGAACCAAAAGCTTAAGGTCCTCTCCGAAGGACCTGGTCATGGCAATAATGCCCTATAAAAGGGCCCTAAGTGGGTATTGAACCAGGTTACTGAATGAACCATCAAGCCTCCTCTATTCAAATTCGAGTTTATTAAACTTATTTAAGAGGAAACATCCCGCCCAAAAACTTAATACTATTTTGTATTTCAATTTCTATCTATGTTTGCTTTCAACTATATCTAAATTCACTGAATTTCCTTAGCATTCATATCAATAATCAGGCTCTTGAAGGCATGTCTTTTAAAACATTGTTTAACAAGAGCAAGAAGAGTACATACCACATTTATTGCTGGGTGATTGATAATATTTTTGCAATACTGCCCGTACTGTAGGGTGGTCAGGGTCTCGTTGTAGCACGTATCGGACGGGGAGATGGTCGTGAACATCAGCGTGTGGGCGTTCCCACCAAGGGCATCCTGGGATACATGGAAATACATTACTATCATAGTTATTTGACACGATCAACGAACATATGAAGAACATATACAAACAATAGGATAAGGACAGTCATGTACATGATGGGACAGGAGAAAGATTAACTAAATAACTTTAATCCAATGGTCTCCCTTTCCAATTCATTTGACTTTACATGAACTTCATAGTTGAATGATAAAACAATTTTCAATAGTTAATGATCTTAGAAGAAGAATGGAATCAAACAAAATTCAAGTTTGCTCGATATGAGTAAAATACAACATAGAAAATGAGAGGACCCAAAAGGCTCATTTAAACTTTGTTAATATGAAGGTAAAGATGGCACCTAAGAAAACACTGTAAAATAAACTAGACAGATTATTGACTGTAAGAATTTCAGTAGCTTATAACATAATAGGTAGTGAAAAATTTAAAAACGCCTTGAAACAAAACTTTGTATCATTAACTTCAAGCTATGAAAGCCTTCAAAGCAAACTATTCAAAAGAAATCTTTATTAAATGGAGGAGGGCGGGCTGGGAGAAAAAAATTACGAAGCTATCATAATACCTGCAGTAAACGTGTAACCTTTGAATCCCTGTAAGGAACATGGCCCCCTTTCTTCCGAGGATCACCGAGGGCGCTGATCACATCCCCCAAGGCACCAAGTCTGTGAGATGGGGAGGCAAAAGATTTATGATACAATGCAGTCAACACTATGCTCCCTAGCTGGCAGAGCTTATTCTAAAGACGAATGAAGTAGAAATATAAAACATGAATAGAAAAAAAATAATTTAAAATTGATATAACGCATACATCTGTCATTAATGACACGCAAGGCGCACAATTAACATAAGACAAGTTATACAATACAGAAAATAAAATCAATAGATACATGGAAACATTGACAAAAATCAGTTAAATTTGGTTGTTAAAGTAACAAGTAATCCCACGACAGAATACAAGATAGATGGCACAACATTATTACTGACATGAGCTGATAAACCATAGTTGACCTACAACTTTAGAACAGAGTTTAGATTAAACCTGAGTTCCAATTGAGCCATTGATTTTTTGTATGGCATAGATCCTCATGAAGTTCAGTTTTATTCTACATTTTGCACGAAAAGACATCTTTTTTTGATAAACACTGTGACAAAATAACCACTTTTTTAAAAAAGAAAATGAAACCTTTGGAACATGTAGGCTTGTGTCGAAACAGAAAAATTTAAAGAATAAGAACCAAGAAAGTTTGAGAAATATGAGACAAATAATGAGAAAGTTATGAACATTTGAATATTGTAATCACTAATGCCATGGAGATCCTCCTATTGGCAATGCTACAAGGATGTGTGATGTCACATGTGAACAACTTTCCCTTTGATGGACTATAAAATACCCCCCAAATGTTTCTTTCTCCTTTTTCTTATGGTGATACAAACTCTTTATCCATGATGTATTCTTTGAAAATGTGTATTACATGCCCTCATATAGAAAGAACACATGATCTACTGATAGATGTGATAAAAGAGGCAGTTTAAGTGAAAAATATACTAAAGTAATGGGGAGAGTTGTTCACAAGTGACATCACACATCTTTGTCGCATTGCCAATATGAGGATCTCCATAGAATTAGTGATTGCAATATTCAATTGCACATAACTTTCTCATTATTAGTCTGATTTTTCTCAAACATTCGTTGATCTGTTTCTTTGATTTTTCTGTTTTCACGCAAGCTATCTTGTTCCAAAGGTTTCATTCTCCTTTAATGAAAAAGAGATGAGTGGTCATACTCACCCTTTGTCTTTACTCTGTACACTTTCTGAACCTGAAATAAAGAGAAAATTATAGTAAATGAAATAAATCACAGTAAAATGAAGAAACAAAGACAAAAGATTTGGAAGAGTAGATCTTTTTTTCCAACAGCAGCAGTAAATAAGGACTTTCATTGGTATGTGTCCCTATGTAACAACTCATTGAATATAAATATATGTAAGACCAGAATTAAAGCAAGATATATGTAGCACTGTAATTACCTTACAATCAATAAAAAGTTGATTTAAGACCTGTGCATAAATCAATCATAAGCCTCACAACTGATTCAACTTGATAGCCAGTTTCTTGCAACAAAAAGTTTAAAGAGAAAATACTTTTTATGAATTTGCTATAGCCAAAATTGACCAATAAATATTAACATCATTGATTTTGCTGAACTTAAAATTGATTTATCAATTGTAAAGTTGCATTTTATTGAAAGAACGTTCTGTACGTATATCATCCCAACATTAAGATTTACCTAAACAACCATATATAAGGATAACCTATGGATAACCCAATGGGATTTGATTTGATTTTATTGATTTCCGTTTCACAACATAAGTATGATAAATATAACATGACAAGGTCGAAAATACTGCAAAACTTAGTAAAATATATATAACATAATCTTAGTCTTAAGGAACACAATTCAACAAATAAAAAAACCTAATATGACATTTGTATTTGAAAGTAAAACGGAGGGTCTTGCCGAAAAAAGCAAAGCTTGTACAAAAGGCAAGACCCTAAATTCATCAGATATTGGTGCTTCCAATATGCTTTCATTCTGCACTGCCAAATCAAGCAGTTTTCTAATGCTTCGTCAAAATAAAAACATAGTAAATGTTTCTTATTGGATCATGAGAAGTAGGAGGGGAGTAATAAAGTTTTCTTGTCCCTGTTGAGGGTCTTCATGTGAAGGTACGCAAAAAATTTCCTAATAGGGGGGGGGGGCAAGACGCAAAAAACTTTCAAAGAAACCAAGATTGTGGAAGTGAAGGGGACTGAGCTTGTCATTGGGGTGCGCTTTTGATTATTCTAGAGTGAAATTGAAGGATCGCTGTATACACTCTTGTGGTGAATCTTGTGAGAATTTCCAGTAAGAAATGCAAGTTTTTAATGTTTTTTTTTTTTTGGGGGGGGGGGGGGCGATACTGCCCCCCGCCATGAATGGCCATGTTTCAATTTATTTACCAGCAAGATCAGCTAGGACGATCTTACTCCTCAGACCCCGACCACCATCTCCATCTCTCTGTTCGATATTGATCGTGAAGATACCATGAGCCCTAGATTGTAAACAGAGTGAATGAAAAAGAGTCATTCTATCACAGATCAGCAATTCAAAGTTTCAAAATTTATTGATCGAAATCCACTCATATTGGATCATTCTCAATTCAACAAACACTTTTAACAATATATGATGAAAACAATATATAATTAAAAAAATATTCTCCACCACCTTATTATAATCCTCCCCTCTTTCTCCACTTCCTTTATCTTCTTCTACTTCTCATCATAGAGTCCTCATCCTTATTCTTCTCTTCCTCCTGGTCCCCTTTTTCCTTCTCATTCTCCTCCTTCTTTTTCTTCTCCATATCCTCTTTTCTTCTTCATCTTAATCTTTCTTTTTTGTTCTCCTCCTCCACTTCCCCCACTCCTTTTTCTACTTCTGCTGCTGCTCCTTCTTCTTCTCATCTTCCTCCTATTCCATCTCCTCTTTCTCCTTCTCTTTCCCTCCTCCTCCACCCCCTCCTCCTTCCTCTTTTCCCCTTATTTTTCTTCTTTATCTTCTTCCCTCTTCTCCCTTTTCTCCTTCTTCCTTCATGTTCTTCTTCTCCTCTTCCTTCTTCACTTCCTTCTCTCCTTTGTTTCCTCTTCAATGACACTTCATAGATAACATCATATGACTAAAATAAAATACAACAAAGATTGCAATGGAACGTGAAAATGAAACAGAGAGAAGGAAATGTATAAATGAAAGGATGTAGAGAAAGAGAAGAATCTAGACTCATTCTTATCACGTGGGTTCGAATCCCAGCCATGGCGTTATTTCCTTCAGCAAGAAATTTGTGCACATTGTGCTGCACTCGACCCAGGTGAGGCAAATGGGTACCTGGCAGGAATTTATTCCTTGAAATGCCACCGCGCTGTAAAAGGCTGCGGGGCTAAAGCCAGGGTAATAATATCCAATGAAGCGCATAGGGACGCATTTGGCAGTGATATGTGCTATACAGTGCGTCCCAGAAAAAACGAAACCGAGATTTAGCGATCATTTATCATTACTTAATCATAAATAAAATAGACAAATGACCTACCAAATTAAAGCTTAGAATCTCCTCTTTCATCTGATATTACTTAGATTATTTCTCATTCACGCATGAGTGAGTAAATACAATTTGAAGAAAGGATATCAAAAACTCATTTGGCGGGGGGTATCTGGGTTTCATAAAGAAAACCACATTTTTGAAAAGTTCAATATCTCCTCTTTAATTTGATACCTAAATTACAGAAAATGGTCAAAAAATAACAAAGTTCTGGTCATTTGAAATAAAGCTTGAATTTCAATAATTTCATAAAATTAAGAGGTTCTCCAGCATGGCTTTCAAACTCACTCGACACTGTTTTGTTGACGATCAGCCATGCATTAAATCTTTTGTTCACCATGCAAAAACTTCTGTGGGAAACCAGTGAAAACACGTTTATCTCATGAAATTAGGGAAATACAAGCCTTATTTCAAATGACCAGAACTTTTTTATTTCTTGACCATTTTCTGTAATTTAGGTACCAAATTAAAGAGCAGATATTGAACTTTTCAGAAATGTGGGTTTCTTTTTGAAACCCCGATACCCCCGCCAAATGACTTTTTGGTATCCTTTCTTCAAATTGTTTTTGCTCACTCATGCGTGAATAAGAAATAACCTAAGTAATATCAGATGAAAGAGGGGATTCTAAGCTTTAAATTGGTAGGTCATTTGTCTATTCTATTTATGATTAAGTTATGATAAATGATCGCTAAATCTCGGTTTCGTTTATTCTGGGACGCACTGTATAAGCATGATGGTATTATTGTTATTACCTTGCTCTGTGCGCCTTGATATCAGCAGCGCCCATCTTCCTAGCTCTGCTACCCTGGTCGTAGTACCTGGACAGGTCTTCACCGCTCTTCACGACAAGCTCTGACAGACCATCGACAAATCTGACAGGGGCAAAATAATTGTCTCAATTAAAACTTGAATTTCAGTTTGCATTCCGTACCACTGCATCTAACATATCACATTCAAGTCAAGTGTCTTCAGGTTGTCTCATACAAACTTTTTATTTTGCCATTTTTAATATTGTATTCATAAGCAAAAAAAAACAAAAAAACAAAACCATCAATAAAGCAATTTGAGTTGAATTTCAAGAAAGCCATGACAATACTCTATCTGTACATTTGACATGATACATTGAAGTTTGTTGGATTAAAGTAAATTAAATATCAGTACTTTCTATAATGTAAGCCACTCAAAGCCAAATCTAAAGCCACGATAATAATATTTGTGATTTGTATCCTCTGGGAAAAGCTCTACATAAATTGAGCCATCATTATCATTGTCCTTTTCTGGGATAGCTTTACAAAGCCTTATGATCTTAAAATCATGTTTTCTTTCATTCTCTTTATCTTTCTTTCTCAGACTACCTTTTAGAGTGCTAAGAGAATTAACTGCCTTGTAATTTGTGTTTTTTTTTTAGTATTATAATTATCATTATTATTACCATTATTATTAAGAATAATGCTTGTGAAAGGCAAACAATTAATTTTTCAATTTTTGGGGCTATTTTTCACAACTTAAATGCCTAGGTAAATCTGCTACATTGGATAAGCTGTAACATTGCAATGAATGGAGATTTTCCATGGCTCTTTTATTTTCTAGGTCTCTGGCTTTTGAGCATTTGGAGAGAGGGAGGGGGGGGGGGGGGCAAAATCGGCCTGAGCCCCTGAATAATTTTTCCCCCTCTTATGGTATAAAAGACTATTTACATTCCAATCTGAGGGTGTTGTCTGATCTGCATGTCGTCAGTGTGGGGGTTGAGTAAATCAGTCATACTTTCATCCATCACCTAGATAGAGAGAAAAATAAAGGAACAGAAAGAAAGGATATTGTTTGATTGAAAATCAGACAAAATAATAACTAGCACATCAATGATGTGGAGCTCATCTCGCAACAAAATTTAACACATTTCAGCCCAGTTGACACTGTAGTGAATTATATTGGTGACATAAATTGAGGATATAGAATTTAAATTGATGAAGAAATGACATAGAAGCATTTTTTTGTGATCTGTGAATAAATTTCATATAAATCAAGCATAAATAATTTTCTCGTCAAAATCTCTTAACTCTGTGTAGTACCTAGGTGAACCTCATGTAGCTCTCAGATGGAACAAAAATAATCAAAATCAATCAACAAATAAATTAAGTATTTTTGTGAGTTTTGAAAATATATTAATAAATTAGCATATTTAATGAATTTCAAAATTCTGTGTTGAAATTTTGTATCATCACCTCGAGCTATCATATAAAGCGAATAAAATTGAGATTGATCAACAAATGAAGAAAAAAAACAATTTTTTGTGATTTATGAATGAATTTTGCATTAATTAGCATAAATATTTTTCTAGACAAAAGTTTGGTGAACCTCATGCAGCTCTACCAGATTGAAGAAAAAAAATCAAAATCGGTCAACAAATAAAGAAGAAGCATTTTATGTGAATTTTTAAAAATAAGCATAAATTAGCATATTTAATGAGTTTCTGTGTAAAACTTTTGAATCCCCCACCTAATGCTATCATATAAAGCAAACAGAATTGAAATCAGACTTGAAATGACAAAGAAGAAGCATTTTGAAATTCAGTCAACAAATAAAGAAGAGGCATTTTCTGTGATTTATGAATAAATTTCGCATAAATTAGCATAGATAATTTTCTACTCCAAATTTCTAAATTCTGTGTAGAATTTTGGTGAACCTCATGAAGCTCTACAAGATGCAAGAAAAAAAATCAAAACCGGTCAAAAAATAGAAGCATTTTATGTGAATTTTAAAAAATATGCATAAATTAATTTCGCACAAATTAGCATAACAAGTTGAATGCCTCTGGCCGTCTCACCTGCATCACGCGATTCAACATAGCAGCAGTGCTGACTTTGAAAACTACTATAACTCGCACAAGATGTTCAGTGATACTTGGCTACTCTTATTTCCACCTTTTATGAACTAGACCAATACACTTTACAGAGATAGGATGGTAATTCAACAAATACCCCCAATGTGGCCAAAGTTCATTGACCTCACATGACCTTTGACCTTGATCATGTGACCTGAAACTTGCACAGGATATTCAATGATACTTGATTACTCTTATGTCCAAGTTTCAAAAGTCAGATCAATAAACTTGCGAAGTTATGATGGTAATTCAACAGATACCCCCATTATGGCCAAAGTTCATTGACCTTTGATCTTGGTCATGTGACCTAAAATGCGCACAGGATGTTCAGTGATACTTGATTACTCTTATGTCCAAGTTTTATGAACTAGACCAACATACTTTTAAAGTTATGATGGTAATTCAACAAATACCCCCAATTCGGCCAAAGTTCATTGACCCTAAATGACCTTTGACCTTGATCATGTGACCTGAAACTTGCACAGGATGTTCAGTGATACTTGATTACTATTATGTCCAAGTTTCATGAATCAGATCCAAAAACTTTTAAAGTTTTGATTGAAATTCAACAGATACCCCCAAATCGGCCAAAGTTCATTGACCCTAAATGACCTTTGACCTTGGTCATGTGACGTGAAACTCATGCAGGATGTTTGGTGATACTTGATTAAACTTATGTCCAAGTTTAATGAACTAGGTCCATATATTTTCTAAGTTATGATGACATTTCAAAAACTCACTTTGAGAAACTTCAAAGTACAAAGTTTATTTCATAAAGTTTACTTCAAGGCATTTCTATTTTCTTTACTATTTGTTAGAAGCAACTGAAATCCTTGCATCAGATTGGCACAAAGCAAATCTGTCAATGAACATCATTGGCAAGATGCTCCACAAAACACGGTCCCATAACACAAAGATTAGTGATTAATCGTAAGCTTGATTTTCATGATTGACTGTACGTTGAAGTAAATGCAATCAATTGTAGAAAAAAATGTTCTACCATCATTGCTAAGCTTTGGGTTATGGGCTCCAGATATGCATCTGGCTCTTACCTCTAGAAACGATGCTGTCACAAGGAACTGCTTTTTTGAGGTTTTGATCTGCTTGAAGAGACTTCGGTTGATCTGGAATAACAAATATTATCATTTATTGTCAAGGATTGGAATAAAAGGAGGAATATTCAGAATTAAAAAAAATCTTAGTCAATTGAATACTTAATAATGCTGTACCTAATCCTCAGTGAATGGCATGATGTACGTAGAGAAGTTGAAAAGAAGAGTATCTCAATTAGCAAAGGAATATAAACAGCTATAAGTAATCTGGGGGGTGGGGCCCAGTAGATTTCAATGAAAAAGACAAACTTCTCTCACTACATCCTACCATTAATTTGGGGCGTCGTGGTCTAGTGGTTAAGACTTTTGTCTTTTTCTGTCCTTTGTCTTTTAATTTACTTATATTTTAGGCAATATTTATAAAACATGTTTCATGTTTCTGTACTTAGCTATTGATACAACTATTCATTTTCATGAAGATATATTCTTTTCAATGAATGGATTTGATATAGGTTTTATATCCTGAATGCCCAACTGGATGCACAATTTTCCTTTTTTTATTCATTTGTTGATAGAAGACAATCAATGATATATTCTATTCCATTTTTTTTCTTCTCTTTTTTTATGGATATGATACATGTATGATCAAGATGCTTTTTGTTTTGTCAGGAATCACAAAAGAAAGTATTTGTTAACATAACAAAATTTGTAAATTTCAAGTCGACTCAAAAAACGACAGCTGAAAAACTGTTTTGGTTTCATTTTTCTGGGACACACTGTATATATGCAAGTAGATCGGAAAAATCTACCGATCTCTTACCATTGGAACAAGACCTGGATCCTCCATAGGCCCAGACATGAGATGGGTCTTGCCGCTATTTGTAGGTCCAAACGCAATGATAGTGACGTTGTAGCCCTCCATTGCTCTCTTCAATAAGGGTTCACATTGCTCTTTGTATACCAAACTCTGCAGCAAACAATAATAGCAATAACAATAATAATAATGATAATAACAATAATAATAATGATAATAATAATAATGATAATTAGGCCTGGGAGTAAACATCGATTGATCAAATGGTTCGAATGGCTTGCCGCTGATCGACAATCGATGTGATTATACATTCCATGGCCAATGAAACTTTTGGGAGACAAAGAAAGAAGCAACAGTGCGTTCCCATTATGGAAAGGTTGTGACTTCAGAAACAAATTGACCCCTCCCCATCTCTGTGTTTGGGTGAGAGAGATAGAGAGAGAGAGAAAGATAGCGGTGGGAGCCAAAATTATTTCATGTTTTGAAACAATGTAATCTCTTTTAGCCCCGGCAACTCCCCACACATGCCATCACTTACCGTAATTCTAGATGTCGACTAGTCTCCCAAAAGAGACCCAGTTATGGGTTCAAGTGATAAAAAATTCTAATTTTGAGGGGTACCTCAAATGAAAAATATTTTGCAAAATATTTTTAACATGGTGGGCAGTACCATACATGTAGGTGAAGGTTGGGGCACGGTGTGGGCAATGGATGAAATTTCACAATAAGTAAAAGGCACCACATGTGTGTCTGTCTCAAAGAATACTTAATGAATGAAAGAAATACTTACTGTTCTTGTATCCCAGAAGTAGCTGGCATCAAACGCAAATACAGCTTCCTATATATAGTAAAATGATCAGCAAAAACACAAAATTAATGTAATTACTAAAATATCAAACTAAGGGAGGATGGTAAATATATATCTTTCATCTGTTGAAATCTTAATCATGTAGAGGATATGACACATGAGAATAATACAATGAAAAATGCGATGAAATTTAAATTCACAAGTTAAAGTCATAATCTACATTTATAAGTTTGGTGCAAATGGTATTCAAAGGTTATACATCAAAATTTTGTTTTAAAAAGGGTAAAAACAAGAAGTTTTAGAAAATTCCTTATCCCTCATATACAAACAGCTTGCTACAAAAGAAAAACAAATGTACACATACATATTGCAACGGAAGAGATTAGAAAATGACAAATTAATTACTTGGATAGATTGAACAAACCTTTCCAGTGCCGCCCTGTTGTGGATTTTGCAATGTAGTCTTGTCTCCAGACATCTTGATGATTCGTGAAGCACCCTTCTCTTTCTCGGTATCTGTGAAAGGTCGACATCTTGCCACCACTTTCACCGCTACCTTCTCTGCAGCCTTTGAGTCAGGCTAAAATCAAAGCATTGCAAATCAGTTTAAAATTGTCAAGTTTGGATCTTAATCTTCCGTCCCTTCTTAAAAACGGAACAACGGAATAGAAGTTAAAACGTTTTAGCAAAGGGAGCATCTGACTGCAGATAATCACTCAATATACAAATAATAAACCTGTTCACTAATATTGCTTGCCGACTCCCAAAACTATGATACATGTTACAACTTACAAGTTATATTCATGCTTAAAACACTTAATAAAACATGAAAATAATTACATCAAAATTACTGTCAACCTTGTCATTCATTTCAATAGAACAAATTATTCCACTGATTCTTGGAATATTTTCCCAAACTCTTAGAATATTTCTGGTATTTCTGAGCCATCTACATGTAATATAATATTAATATTTATGCTGTTTGGCCTGCGACCGATCGCATGCAATGTTTTGAAATTGGCCATGAATAATACGTGTGAGGAATTAGATACTGGCCCAAAATCTCCAATTATTTTGAGGATAACCGGAGGATGGACACGGAGTAAAATAAGGGTGTAAAGTAAGAAATTAAGCTATTTTTCTTTCTCATTATATTTCTTTTCTTTGATTTTTCAATAAACCACTTTTTGAATCGGCTGTAAACTTAGTGTAACGCCACTATCGCAGGTGGTCGGTTTCAAAAGAAGGATGCAAATGAGCAAATGCAAAACTGTTGTATTCGTTGTTCGCCGATAACGTTAGACCTACCGGTATACGCAAATTAAATCGGAGTTGCTGATCAAAACATGGGAATCTGATCTGCTCAATTTTCTGCACAAATGAGACGAAAACTATGTAATACTAATAAATATTTCCGCAGATATGGTTCGAAAATTAGGTGGTCGATAAGGGGTAGTTCCAACAATAGCCATAGCCTAGCCTAGGCTAGGGATAGCGGAAGTGAAGTAGAGACTAGAGTGGCCGTGGAGCACTCATTCAATGAACAAGGTTATGAGCCTGCTCGAACTTCGCCCAGGGTAATTACCCTCCTTACACCTATCTGAAACTCTTGCTGCCAATGACCCACTGCCTCAGATACATTCTTAAAATTCATTATATTCGCTTAGAGTTAGAGAAATTATTACAACACGACCCCGGGGGGAGGGGGGCACTCAGTATATAATGCATAGTGGGTATGTGCCGCGGAGGGGACCCCCATTTTCACACTCAAATTTCCGTTCCAAGGCATAGCATTTTTGCCTTGTTGAGAAAAAGAACAAAGAAAGCCGCTCCAAGGACCAAGGCATAGCATTTTCTTCTTATCGTGAAAAAAAGAGAGAAATCCGCTCCAAAGCTTCGCATATTTTTTTTGCGCCGCTCCAATCGCATTGAATGACCCGCAATTTTGGTGAAAAGCGGCCGCAGAGCTCCCCCGGCAGAGGCCGCGCTAGCTGCATCATGCACACATGACCGTTCCATAGGCATAGCCATAGGGATGCATTCGCACTCCGCTAGCGATCCGTTCCAAGGACCCCCGTTTTCACAAACATTTGTCGTTCTGAAGCCTGTTCCGAGGACCCTCCTTTTTACGATAAGCCCGCTCCAAGGCCCCCGTTTTTTGTCTCGCCCGCGGCACACCCCCAGGCCCCACCACTTTTTTGGTCGAGTGCCCCCCCCTGGGAACACGACAACCATCCTGCGGATAGCCGCTGTTCTTCGAACACCGGGGGCAGAACAGCAAAGAAGAAGGCAATCAATCAATGGCAATGCCAATGGCAATGCGTTGACATTCATTCAATCGCAATGCCAGCCCATGGCCATGCCATGGTCGATGCGATGTGAGTCAATACGCACGTTAAAAAACATCAGAACAAGCAGGAATTTACTACTATCACAATCCTAACTCTACTAACATGTAAAAATTCACACAAAACAATTACAATACGAAGTTTTACGAACCATAGTGCGTGACCAATATAACAATTTGATGAATATTTACTCCTTTTCCGGATCCTCGATAAACTGTTGTCAGAAACCAAGCAACTCTGACGTCACTCGATCTACAGCAGTGGTTAATTAATAACGACATGTAGCTATAGAGGGCAGCAACACTTCATCAGAGTGTTATAAGAGCAATAACATTTAGTCATTCATTTAGTTATTTCCTCTTATTTATAGCATAGAATGATTAAGAATGTTCCAGTACAGCTTTGTTGGACATGAGTAATCTGTGAATAATCTTTGTTTTCTCTGGAATGTCCAAAGAGAAACACAGACTGCTAAACAATAGATTGCTACACAGCAGACTGCCTGCAGTGAAAATGACAATATAGGATTAGCTAGTTCGTTTACAATTGTTAATTTCACTGAGGTCATTCAAGAGTCTGCTAGAATTTGATTGCTCCAGAAAGAAGGAGAATGTTTTTTTAAGGAAATACCAGAAGCTTCCAGAACAGTGATCTATAGAAACTAATATTTGTACATGTATATATAAGCCGGCAGTTTCTTCAAGGACATCATCATTATCACATCACATCAGAACTCAGAGTTTCATGCCAGACTTTATGTCAGAGCATATTTTATTTCCACCTGGAATACAACATTTCTATGGAATTATTTGCACGCCATTATGAACTGTTTGCAGTTACTTTGAGAGAGGAATTCTCAGTTCTCATCGAGATATCATCAAGCTGTTTTAATGAACGCTTTTCAACCCATGGATTGCTGAAATTGACTGTTTAATCATCATCAACATCGTCTTCACAGATATTTCAACTTCTTACAGTGACTCTTGTCATTCATCGTGATTCAATCAATTTATATTAATATCGCCAGTATTGTGGACATTTATTTAAAGGTCAAGTCCACCTCAGAAAAATGTTGATTTGAATCAATAGAAAAAAATCAAGCATAATGCTGAAAATTTCATCAAAATCGGATGTAAAATAAGAAATTTATGACATTTCAAAGTTTCGCTTATTTTCAACGAAATAGTAATATGAACCAGCCAGTTACATCCAAATGAGAGAGTCGATGATGTCACTCACTCACTATTTCTTTTGTTTTTTATTGTTTGAATTATACAATATTTCAATTTTTACGAATTTGACGATTAGGACCTCCTTGCCTGAAGCACAAAATGTTAAAATAATGGAATTCCACGTGTTCAGGGAGGAGTGAAACTTCATTTCACATGACAATGACGAGAAAATAAAAATACTTTATATTTCATATAATAAAATACATAAGAAATAGTGAGTGAGTGATGTCATATATATATATTCGTCATTCTTTTTAGAAACATAATTGTAAACTTGCCTCAACTTCTCTCAAGTTGGCTTCACCATAATACATGTTCTTTTTTAACATCATTGTACAGCATGCCTCACCTCCTCTCAAGTTAATTAGCTTCACCATAATACTCAGGTAATATTCTTTTTTTTTTCATCATCATTGTTCACTTCCCTCACCTAGATCAATTGGCTTCATATAATACCTTTTAATCTACACTATATTCTTCCTTTTTTAAAGGACAAGTCCACCCCAGAAAATGTTGATTTGAATAAATGAAAAAAAATCAAACTAGCATAACGCTGAAAATTTCATCAAAATCGGATGTAAAATAAGAAAGTTATGACATTTTAAAGTTTCGCTTATTTTACATTAAATGCACAATTTGGTCAAATGCAAATAAGTCAGTCGGTGATGTCCATCACTCACTATTTCTTTTGTTTTTTTATTGTGTGAATTATACAATATTTTATTTTTACATATATGATCATAGGGACAAACTTGACTGAAACAAGTATTAAACAAAGCTAACACATGTTCAGAGAGGGATTAACCACTATTTCACTTGACAATAAGGAGAATATTAAAATATTTCATACTTCATATAATAAAATACAAAAGAAATAGTGAGTGGGTGACGTCATCAGTCTCCTCATTTGCATACCGACCAGGATGTGTATATAACTGTCTTGTGAAATTAAGCGAAACTTTAAAATGTCATGACTTTCTTATTTTACATCCAATTTTGATGGAATTTTCAGTGTTATGCTTGTTTGATTTTTCTCTTTTTATTCAATTCAATTTTTTGTTCGGGTGGACTTGTCCTTTAAAAAGGGAAAAATAGTGTAGATTTAAAGGTAGTATATGAAGCCAATCGATCGAGGTGAGGGAAGTGAACAATGATGTTAAAAAAGAATGAATATTACCTGAATATTATAGTGAAGCCAATTAACTTGAGAGGACGTAAGGCATGCTGTACAATGATATTTAAAAAAAAAATAATATGTATTATGGTAAAGCCAACTTGAAAGGAGGTGAGGCAAGTGTACAATGATGTTTTAAAAAAATGAATATTATGTTGAAGCCAAGTGGAGATTAATTTAGTATTGTGAAGCCAATTTGAGAGGAGGTGAGGCAAGTGCATAAAAATGACGGGGTTTTTTTAAGAATGAATATTATGGTGAAGCCAACTTGAGAGGAGGTGAAGCAAGCTAGTGTACAATGATGTTTTAATTAAATCAAATTAAAAATAAAAAAAATGGTCTTTATCGATAATCAAACATGTTAACAATCATACATGAACAAACAGCAAGAGCTGGAAAAATCATGCTTACAAGTTGGTTTTGGCACATCATTAAAGGGAAAGTTCACCCTGAAGAAAACTTTGTTGTAAAAATAGCAGAAAAAATAGTAAAAAATATTGGTGAAGGTTTGAGGAAAATCCGTTAAAGAGTAAGAAAGTTATTAGAGTTCGAAATTTTTGATTTGTGACGTCATAAACGAGCAGCTGCCCCATTTGTTATGTAATATGAAATGCATGAATTTCAAATTTTGTATGGTTCTTGATGACTTAATCTTGTTTTCTTATCATGATCGGGTGTGAAATGATTTGTCTATTGATATAAAGAAGGTACAGTGAAAACAATTTCCAATTTTCTGAGAAAATGACATTTCATTGATTTTTTACCATTCGCTATGTAGGAATGCTGCTCGCATATGACGTCACAAATCAAATAATTGAAATACTAATAACTTTTTAATTATTTGATGAATTTTTCTCAAACCTTCGGCAATATTTTTTATTATTTTTTCTGCTATTTTTACAATAAACTTTTTGTCAGGGTGAACTTCCCCTTTAAATACACAGTAAAATGCATTAAAAACGGTTAAGTTTAAATAAAGCATGAAAGGAAATGAACATGAATGAGTGAATGTAATATGATAATGGCAGACTTGAAGGAGAGGAGACTGACACTTATTCAAATGACAAAAATAATTGTATAATGGGGTGACACCTGACATGCATTTGTGTAAAAAACGTAATTATGTCCTAAGATAATTTTACATACTCTCCGTTGTATTCTTTCAATAGTATTATTTTGTTTTGCTGTGAGACTGCTGTGGAAAACTGGAGCACAATATACTAAAATTGGTCGTATACAACCCATATATATTGTCACTAAATCCTTCTATGGTAAATTGAACTTTTTCAGTTTTCTTAACATAATTTTCTATTGCACCTCTTAACCAAGTCATCGACATGTAAATTCCATTTCAAATCATATTAACTCCTAGAAATTTGATTACTTTCTACATTACATAAGGCAGAGTTATTAATGGCAAGAGCCTCAGGAGTGATGGGGTTTTTCATAAAAGTTATATGTAAGGTAAAACACTTTGAGGGATTGAGTGACATATTATTTGATTGTGACCAGGATTGCACTGAATTAAGTACTGACTGTAATTGCGAAGTGTCGGTTGATTTACGACATTGTACTAAAGACAAATCATCAACATATTTAAAATAGTGTATAGGAATATTTTCACATAAATCATTTACCATAATTAAAAAAAGGATTGGGCCAAGTCGTGTCCCTTGGGGCACACCGGCATGATTAACTTTGATATCAGAAAATATTCCATCATATAACGTACATTGCTTGCGATATTCCAAAAACTTACAATCCAATTTATGATCCATGGTTTTATGTGCATATTAATCATTTTTTTAATTAGTATATTGCGATCCAGGCGATCAAACGCCTTTCTAAAATATGTACATGCAACAGTGGACACAGACTTTTTGTTTTCTGCATTGTCATAGAGATGATGTAATATAGACCAACAAAATAATGTGAGGTAGAAAATCCTGGTCTGTTACCAAACTGATGCATATCAATTCGTTTGTCAGTGTCTTTCAATAACCATTGAGCCATAAAAGATTCGGCGAGCTTAGCAAAATGTGAAATTAAAGCTATAGGAGGTAAATTATTGATGTAAGGTGGGTGAGATTTTGGAATGGGAGTTACTTGACCAAATTTCCACTGTGAAGGTACTATTCCTTGTCTAAAAGATATATCGAGTATCCTAGTAACCGGTACACTCAATTCACATGCAAATTCTTTCTAAAAAAATGAAAAGTGTGGTAAAACCAATGTCAGAGGATGTGAGGCAAGTTTACAATGATGTTTAATAAAAGAATATATATATATATATATATATATATATATATATATATATATATATATATATATATATATACAGTGCGTCCCACAAAAAACGAAACCGAGATTTGATCATAACTTAATCACAAATTAATCACAAATTTTAAAGCTTAGAATCTCCTCTTTCATCTGAAATTGATTAGATTATTTCTCATTCACGCATGAGTGAGCAAAAACAAATTGAAAGGGGGATATCAAAACGTCACTTGGTGGGCCGTATCTGGGGTTTAAAAAGAAAACCACATTTCTAAAAAGTTCAATATCTGCTCTTTAATTTGATACCTCAATTGCAGAAAATGGTCAAGAATGACAAAGTTCTGGTTAATTGAAATAAGGCTTGAATTTCAATAATTTCATAAAAGGAAGAGGTTTTACGGGCTAGCGTTCACACTCCTCGACTCTCCGTTTTGTTGACGATCAGCCATGTTAAGTCTTTTGTTACCGTGCGATAGCTTCTGTGGGAAACCGGTGAATGAAATTATGGAAATACAAGCAATATTTCGAGGGATCATCTTAATTTTTTTACTTCTTGACTATTTTCTGTGATTAAGGTATCGAATAAAAGTGCAGATATTGATCTTTTAGGCATATGATTTTCTTTTTGAAATTCAGAAACCCCGCCAAATGATTTTTTTGCATCCTTTTTTTCGAATTGTTTTTGCTCACTCATGCGTGAATGAGGAATAATCTAAGTAATACCAGATAAAAGAGGAGATTCCAAGCTTTACAATGGTAGGTCATTTGTCTATTTTATTTATGATTAAGTTAAGATAAATCATCGCTAAATCTCGGTTTCGTTTTTCTGGGTCGCACTGTATATATATATATATATCAGGCGCGTGGCCGGGGGAGCAGTTGGGGCGGTCGCCCCCCTCCCCCCAAAAAAAAAACGCAACCAAAAAGAAGAAAAAAAGATCGATAAAATGAAAAAAGAAAAAGAGAAAGGAGAAACGGGAAGAAAGGTATAGCATTGTTGTTTTTTCCTTCTTCATTTTTTGTGTCAAAAGAATAAAAACCTAAACGAAACGTTGGTCTTCTCTCTTCATACAAAACTGCTTCCGAGCTCCGCGCTGGAAATATATCGAAAGCGCCTTTCCCTTTTGTTTCCCACACCTTTTTTCTACTCCGTTTTTCCCTTCCCGGCTGTGGGAATCGAATATTCTTGCAAGGAATTATAAAATTATATATGGTTGTATAAAAGTATGAAAAGTTCATTGTTTTTCATTGCATTGACACACAATGTCGGCTCTTCTGTTCGGAGCGGGTAATCACTACCGTCACTTCCCTTTTTTCGCTTTTCATCAAGTGATTTTTTTTCATTTCATTCGTTTATTTCCATTTTCAACAATTACAGTTTCTTCTGTACATGTTGACATATATAAATAACAAAACATATTTCAAATATTCCTGTACAGAAATTTTTTGGCAAAGTATATCTGCTCAAAGGGGGAGGCATCATGGGTGTCGATCAAGGGGGGGGGGGGGGATGGGGGGATATATCCCCCCAATATTTCAAGTGGGGGGATGGCCTGTATTATCATCCCCCCAATAATTTAGGGTAGAAAAATTATAATAATGATGAAAAAATGAAAAGATTGATCATGATGATTATAGTATGCCATATATCAGTTTGTTTCCCTCGCAATTTGTGTATACATATTGTTTTCCAGGACTTTTAAACAGATGGGTGGAGGTTCAAGATGAAAAAGAATGAAATGTTTATTTATATATTTTTAACACATGGCATAAAAGGACCCCAACGAAAAACAACTTTTGTTGATAGGGTGTTCCATCCCACCAGTGGTGAGTAAATTAATTTTAATAAATCAATTAATTCAAAAGGGTGGAAAAATAAACGGGAGTAAAATGGTGGCAAGATAAATCGTCTAAGGAATGACGGTTAGCCTGATGGTGCACGAGAAGCCACACAGTTTGTAACTTGTGCTAGTTTTAATTCAATTCAATTCAATTGGTCCGAATCTGCATTTTATCATTATGCATTAAGAAGAAAAAAGATATTGCCAGTCGGGTTGTATACACAGAGGCGTCGACCCTCAATAATTCTGCATGTGCAACTAAAAAATAAGATTGTAATGCTACACTTAAATCAGCAAGCGAGATTGAGATACCTACTCGATTTTGATTTAAAATCGTGCTCAAAATGTCTGATTGGAATATAAAGCTTTTCAGTTCGTGCTCGCATCATTTCTGTACCAAAAACCAATACTATTCATGATTAAATAGGTGAATAGAATGTCCTGTTTTCAGTTCTAAACCTCAAAAGAACTCCCGCTTCGATTTGCAATAATATTTTGTTGGATATATATCTTGTTCTTTATCAAAAACGTCCAATAATCTGTCTTTTTTCAGATCGAAATATCAAAATTTTCAGCTCGCGCTTTGCGCTCGCATCTATTGTTCTTCTAAATAACCATCTCAATCATTGGTACCAAAAATGCTCAGAATATCAAGCTTTCAGGTCAAAATATAAAGAAATTTTAGCTCGTTCTCTAGTGAGATACATGTATCTATCCTCCTCATGAGTTACTACAAACAAACCTAAACAGGTACATTTTTCCTGTTTTCATGTCATACTAAAAAATTTCAGCTCGCGCTTCGCGCTCGCATTGTTGGTGAGGGTGAGATATGTGTCTCTTTCTCACGAGTCATACATATATATATATATATATATATATATATATATATAAGCCAATGTGTGGGTGGGTGAGTTTGTTCGTTTTGAGTGATAGAGCGCCTTTAGAACGTTGATTCATGATTTTGCCCCCCATCTGAAAAATGGATCGACGCCCCTGTGTATACATCATGCTCAATAAACAGATCACTATGTACATGGTCCAGACAATTTTTTTTTCTTTCGCATGAGTTTAGAATAGGCTCACTTGTAACAATTTGAATTAAAAAAATATATAAGTAAAGTACACTACAACAATGAAGGAATTTCCAAGATCACCATGCATATCAACCACTCCCAGATGCCCTTATTTGTGATTTTAGTGGGGGTAATGTTGAAAGATCCCCATCCACAAAAAATTGTGTCAATCATCCCCCCCAACCAAGAATACCGATCGACACCCATGGGAGGCATTGAATTCGTGCCGTGCTATATACAAAAATATGTATGATATCAAATTTTATACTGTTTTGCGACTTAAGTTAACGAAATTTCAATAAAATCTGATGAGACCAAGATATGCATTTCTACCACTTCTGTTCTCAATTTTTGTAAAACATTTTAGCTTCCGCGCTTCGCGCGGTAAGAAAAAATATTTCGAATTCCTCAATCTCTTCCCAGTTTTGGGGCGATAATAATTTCTTTCGAAAACAGTTTTCTTTTAATTGCAGTAAGTCAATCGAATTCGAGTTAATAAGGGTACTAGAGACGCAGAATACGTCCTCTTCTTTTGATTTGAATTTGATAAGACATCAAAATCTTAGCGCTTTGCGGGAATACATATTTCCTCCGTACATAATATATACCTGTTTTCTACTCTGTTTTGCGACTTGAGTTAACAAAATTCAAATCCAACCAAGGTAGACATTTCATACCACTTCTGCTCTCAATTTTCATAAAACGTTTTAGCTTCCGATAAATGATAATTTGAAATACAATTATTTCAAATTATTCAATCTTATTTTAAATCTTCACGCTCATATTTTTAATCACAGCAATTCATTTGAATTCGAGTTGCTAAGGGTACTAGAGACGCAAGAGTCGCTTTCTTTTGATTTGATTTGATGAGATATCAAAAACTTCGCGCTCCGCGCGGGAGGGGGGGGGGGGGGTACCACCCCTCCATGCACCCTCGCCAAGGGAGCGCGCTTCGCGCGCTTTGTAAGTGTTGACACGCTTCGCGTGCACTTACCGCCCCTCCAAATTTAAATCCTGGCTACGCGGTTAATGTACATAGTAAGACATATATATACATAATTGTTTGCCTTAAGATATTTCTGTAGTTTATTCTTAATTCAAAATATATGATCATCCTTCGACCACCATTTATCTGGATATGCCGATGTACTTATGGCCCAAATTCACAAAGGTTTTAATCATGAGTCTGTGTATCGGTCACTATAATGGCATAACGGTGGAAGTAAAGTGGTCGAGTGGTCTAAAGCGCCTGGCTTTACATACAAAGTCCAGTGTTCGATCCCTGGCCACGGCAACTTAGCTCTTGTATCATGCATTCAAACAAATGGAAATGCTGTGCGCATTCTTATTAACTAGAAATATATATATGCATTCTAAAAATGAGTCTCAGATTCAACTCTCAAATAAAATATTACATATTTCATTTCATCCTTGACATGTTTATCAGAATAAGTTGCATGAAAGCATTGTAAATAATTATTTGATTAGGACTCCACAGTATATAAAAGAACTCGAACTTTGATCTTTATCTTGTAAAGTCAGAAATCTCTTTGCTATTGTATACTTCTTCTTATCATTATTATAGCATTGTTATTATCATCATTATTATTGTTATAGTTGCTGGTTACATTATTATCCTGTCTATCTACTTTTATGTTTGACAGTTTTTCACCCTACGCCTTTATTTTTTCACACGCTTTATTCAAGCTTGGCAAATCATTCAAATCAATTGAATAAAAATTCATTCCTCACTAAAATCAAAGCTTAACAGGTAATTCTTTTTAAATATAATCACGGTACACGGGCACTCAGAAAAGGTTATTGTCTTGAATCCCGAAGTATATCCCCTCTGATCAACGACTTGGGACGTCCCCAACCAAGGCAAACACCCCCTGGGTGAGCCCGATGCCTGTTGATGCTACCCGTCGCTATGGTACATCCACGAGGCATTCATCTATGACAAAAAGTTTCGATCCACTCGGCTCCTCACCAAAAATTGACAGACAATACCCCCATAACAAAAGGAGGAGAAGTCGTAATAAGGATGCATTTTGCTTCACGCCATTATTATATGTCCTTTCATTGGCTTCCCATATCGGGGCTCGGTGTATTGTGACCAAACACTCAGTTAAAACAGGGCGACACCAGCCGTATACAAAAGTGGCAGCTTTGCTGGAGTGGGAGCATAATTATTTTGTAGGAGAGATTTTATTAATTTGCGCGATAGCCAATGGGTAACTGTCGCCGAGATCTCGCTGACAAGCTTAATGAATTTCGGTAAGTAGGTATACGCTCTCATTTTTGTCTCTTAATGATTCGTACATTCAAGCACGTGTTGCGAAACGATTTCGAAGTACATCTTGATCATAATTGTTATTTTTGTTATCATAAATATATGGCTTTAGTGTATGTACACGGCTTAATCCCTTACCATATACTCCTTTTTCGGCTACCTCGCCAGAATTTCATCTTCAAAATTCTAATAACCATCGGTTTTCCTTTTCTTTGATTTTGCTGAACCATAAAGTGCAATATGGTAAAAAAAAATATCTCAAAGTAAGATAATGCATATATATATATAAATCTCGATTCAGTATGTCCCCATACTTAGTTTCAGTATCATATTACCATTTTCATTTTAACTCTTATAACAAGAAAGCTACATTATTTTGATCTCGAGTTGAAGACATCCTCTAAACCTGATATTCGACAAAGGTCTCTAACATATTATTTTTATTTTACTCCCGATTTTTTGTTATCGACGATGCTATCCTTTCACTTACATGAATAAATATGAATCTACATGCATAAGTATGAATTACTGAAGGACCCCCCCCCCGTAACCCACTTTCCTATTGTGTTATGTGATGAATTTGTACTTATATTTATTTATTTATTTTGTTTATTTATTTATTTATTTAATTTATTTATTTATTTATTTATTTATTTATTCATTCATTCATTCATTCATTCATTTACATATTTATGTATTCATTTCTATATTTTTAGTCATTTGTTCAGTTATCGATCTGTTAATTCATTAGCATATCATTTACATGAATAAGTACTGACCAACAGCTTGCTTAAAGGATCAGTTCACAATTCACAACAAGGACATTTAAAATGAACTTATTTTCATAATATATAATATAATAAAAAAAACGTATAATTATATGTGAATACAGTAAAATCATTAACAAAAAAATGTCAAATACGTGAGCTTGCTATTCTATGATGTGAGTAATAAGGTATGATAAGATAAATCATATCTGTCATTGAATAATATACTAAAATGATTTAACTGATGTAATACTGTAATTTTGTCAGGATCAATCATCAATGAATTTCGATTCTGAATTGCAGGGTAATCCTAGACATTATTAACGTTTCCCTCTTATTTCGGACTTTGCCCATTTCTGATAGGTGTGTCTCCTGATGATCATCAATTACCCTTCTCGATGTTTGGCAAGGTTTTTCTTGGATGGAACGGAATTCCTTGGAGGACGTTTGACTTGACATTTCGAGAACCTCGTGACGTGTGACTATGCAGGTCAAGTGAAACGGATACTGACATAAGAGGAGATTGATACCAGGGTTTTGGAGGATAACCCGAGATGAACAGATCAGAAATCGGATACTCCTTGAAACTTCTTTCGAGTTCCGGTATCTCCTGAACTGCACTGCTGGACTTACACATTAAACTGGAGTTCGATCGGCAATAGTTATTCGTTTCCCTGATTATTGATATGTTATGCTTGTGATGACATTTCGCAGCCTAATGGTGACTGATCATAATTGCTATTTTGGAATGTGGTTCACAGTGATATGGAGAAAATGTTACATTAATGTGCAATGATGTGATGACAAAGATTGTATTGTGGAGCAAGGGGTAATCATGGGTTCTAAAGGTGAGAAGAAATCTGGTTTAGTGGGGGAGAAGTCCCACTCTGTGTACTCCGCCAACTGGAAGCTGGATGCGATGCTGGATAAAGAATTGAATATGTTGGATACCTCTAAGCATAGAGTTGAACATCGGATCTCGATGGACCAAGTGGTCGCTCAAAAACGCTTCCAGGTGAAGCTTCACCATTCCAAGGTCTTCCACGCCAGGATGAGGGGTGACCGGGAGATGCTCAAGAAACTCATCACCAAGGATAACTATGATTTCAACACAAACACCACATCTGTCGATGTCCTCAATAAACGCCGAGAGAAGGACCTGGCCAAGAAGCGAGTGCTTCATCGCCAGTCACAGGAAAAGATGATGACTTTTCGAAATGTGACTCCGACACCTGCACCGTCGGCAAAGATTCCTGACCTGCCAGGCGAGGAAACTCAAGAGTCAAAAGCCGAGGGTCCGACAGGCTCAACCATTCGACCGATGACTGCCATCGAAAGGATAACTCATGCTAAGCTATTAACCATCGGGCAGGGCACTAAGATTCGACCCAGGACAGCCGGTGTTGACAGAACTAGACCTAGGACAGTGTTACCGAGTACAACAAAGAGATTTACCCCTCTTAGCACCTCAGAAGTCGCGGACAGAATACGATCGATTCCTGAGGATAACCTTAAATATGTCAAAGGAGGTAGGAAAGACCACTTGAATGGTACTCAAAAGAGTATTACACATGATAAGAATAAGTCGCAAGAAATTATAATAGAAATAACGAAAGCGGATGATGATGGTGATAATGCACCGAAAAGTGAGGTTAACCAGGAGGATGAAAACAATAATAAAAACATTTCTGAATCAAGCACGGATCCCGTCGAAACAACTCATTGTGACAGAACTTCTCCAGAAATAGTCAAGACTGACGTCGAAAATGGTCCAACTAAAGATTCTGGAAGTGAATCGAAAATCGCGCTGAAGAAATCAATCTTGAGACCAAAAACTGCCATTAGCACAAGCTCCAGATCAGAAAAAGGAAGAACATCTGCCAAACCTGCAAGACCTAGGACATCTTTAAAGGTATCCGAAGGCAATCCTAGTGATCAATCCGACAACGAGTCCACTTCGAGCGGTAACCATCGGCGGAGATCAATATCATCGAGCACGGGACGTAGCAAGTCTGCGGCTGCGAAGTCAAAACGGAAGAAGAGCGCGGTGAGTATTTTCAGCGATGAGAAGTCTCTTACGATCATGGACATCGACGGAGCAAGGCACCAGCGCGCCCAACACGGAGCGAGGATCCAGGAGTACGTCAACAGTCTTGTTAGCGTTAAGACAGATCCCGATGAGTTCGTTGATTACTACATGGCACGGCTTCTCGAGGAATCCTCGATTTCAGGTACACAGAAGAACGTCGAGCGGATAAGGGACATGCCGGACTCCGACTACGACGTCGACCTCGCAAGGCGGAGTATGGGGAACCTGAAGGCGAACACGATCACCTTTCGTGACGTCAATCGGAATTATGACGATTACGAGCATGATCCGTACACCCCGCTTCATCCGACATCAATGGCTTATGGATTGGCGTCAAGGGCCAGTGGGATCGCTCAACATGATAGTCTTATCTCCATTCCAACGTCAGCATGGCAGGGTAATGATTCCGATACAGACTCGGACTAAATATAGGTCTCATGGAAATAGATTAATCGTTCCTTATGGTCACGAAACCTTCACTTGTGCATTCCTTTTCATTTTTTTTACATGCTTTACTTCTTTGGATATTCTCCAATTGGTCCGTGTTTAAGTTTGGCTATAGCAATGATACTGGCAATTTATTCATTATACGTTTCATATGCAAACTCTGAATAAGAAATTACCGTCTCCAAAATGAGACAATAAAAATAATTGGGTACATGTATGAAGAGGACAATCACCATTCATCCTTGAAATCTTCACTCAATCTGCATGTTATTTAAATCTTATAGAGCATAAATTCTGACCCATTGTGCCTAGAAGCCCTTAAAAGTTTACTCATTTATCTTATGTGTATTTTTTCAGTCTGCTTTACACGCATGACCAACAAAGATGCTCTCAAATGAAGACTTTCAAATGCCGTAATCCCCTTTTGCCTTCCTTTCCGAGCAAAAAAATGGTTATGATTGCCATTATACATGGTACACATGTTGTGCAGAGATTACAAATTACGACATACACGGTATTAAAAGTATAGTCAAATATTTACCGTTGTCATAGTGATAGCAACAGCAAGAGAAAGATTGTGTTTAGCTTCAAGCGACAATTGAAAAGTATATATACTTTGCACGTTTACATTTATCATGTTGATGATGGATTTATATTTCAAAGCAATATTGATTATCAACAACTCTGTTTGATTATGTCGAGCATATACCTGATTTCATATTTGTCTAATGTTAAGAAGGTGTGAAAAAACGGACTCTGATCAGACGACACTGATTATCGATATGATTATATGATTATTGACTATTGGCCTATTGTAAAATTGGCAAATGTAATTGATTAAATCAATCTAGTAGGTTACATATTCGTGTTACATCTATATGATCAATAATATTGGTTAAGTAACAATGAAAATATATTTGATAACGTTTATAGATCGTATCGATCCATGGGTTAATATCTAGATATAACTGTGAGATAGGTCTACGTTGTAATTATTACTAAGTAATAAGTCTTATTCCTGAGTCATGTTAAGAGACGGTATTTAAGGGAAAATTAATCAAAAATGCCCCTTCAAGCACTTATTGTCATTATTGCATAAGTCAATGTATTACAGCCAGGAAATCACGATTGCCTCCTAATGAATCGCCCATATGCAAAAAATGGGATATTTATCGGCAATAACCCGCTAAAATTCGTCTATTTGCATTTCACCTATTGATTTGCCATCAATTTCGTGTAAGGTTGCCTAGCTAATTGACAGTGTATACGGCTATGTCAATAGCAAGGAGCCTTTGCAAACACTCTTGAAGGTTTCTACAGTTTTCTGGTTTCATTCATTCATTCTTCCTTCGAGTGTTCGCTTGAACATCAGGGGCAGGTTACACAAAGAGTTGCATTGAAACGTAAATCAAGAAATCAATCGCAAGTTCCTGATATACGCGTTTCATTGGTTGAAAATCGAGCTGAGCTTGATATTTTTGAGTTGCGTTTGATTGATACTCTTATGAAAGCGGGTCCTCTTGTGCCTACTGGAGACTCTTGTCCACTTGTTAAAAAACTTTGTGTAAACGGTGCCGATGGTAGGTTTCAAGAGAAATGTTGATTTTCTTTGCTACCCTGCATCTATGAATCTTCTACTGTAGGGCGACTTGAATGCAGTGCATGCTATAGGGTGTAGTGATACAGATACATTTGACCTAAATTAATCGAATTAATGTTTTCTTCAATAATTCGCTAATAGAGTGAATGTAGATTAAATATATTTAGTTTGAAAGTATTATTTTCCACTCACGAAGGTGACCTCAGTGCAATCTTGTCTGACCTAATCGACTAATCCAACCTTTAAATTCACTCTTTTTAGTTAATGTGTGAATTTTTTTTATAAATTCATAAAGAATTTTTTATAAAAACACTGTTTAAAATATGAAACACGTTGTTTGAGCCCGTCACTCAATCAAGTAGCTGTTTAAACTTTTTAACATTGTTTTAAAAAAATCGTTTTAACTGTTTTAGACAGCCTATAATATGTATAAGAATATTTCAAACACCTTGTCTAACATTTTGAACAATTATGTTGTTAGAATGACTGGTTTAAACAACGTGCTTAAAGTTTTAAACAGCGTTTTTTTTACGTGATACAATATGACAAATATGATATACATATGACCCAAACATTCTTGAGGTTAGAAGGGAAGTGAGCAAATTTATCACTATTTATTTCGACTCAGCTTATGATCCAAGTACCTCTTGCATGCAGTAGAGAATAAAATTAGTATATGAACAAAATATGCCACATTGCGTCATCACAATTCTTGAATTTATTGTATTTCATATAACTTATGGGCGTTCTTGTGTAAGGGAAGCTTGCATGTATATTGTAGATCATTTGTGATCTTGTGAAAGGGTAATTGTATTTAAATTTGACTCTATTTTACCATGGACCTATTATATTTCATAAGTGAACATAATACAAAAACAAAATTAATTAAATTGAAGAAGTGCCATGGGTGTTTTCTGCAAGAAGACCCATGATACTAGTTTAACATGTTTAAGAATTCGCCACATTAAAAGGAAGCGCGACTACCAGACAATGTTGTAATTCTAGCCTGGCAAAGTGACTCAAATGTCCTTCCAAAAGAAATCGATGCATGACTCCTTTATAAGAGGCAATAAGAGAAACATATGTTCTGTTTTTGAGCGGTTTGGCAAGCCAGGGTACAATGAGACCTAAGCGAAGCTCGAGTTGAATAGGGGACAACTGATATAACCAACACACAATGACGACAATAAAAGACAACGAAAACTTCATTGACAAGACGTCTACCTCGGTCCCAAATCGATCTACCTCAACTTTCAAACTCACAATGAACATGAATACGTGTTATCAATAAAGACATTTAATGAAGAAGAGGAATAGAATACGGGGTAATTAATGCTGCTTTGTTGGACCCTTTTTATTCTGATATTGTTAATTAAGGTACGTTCCGAACTTTTAATGAAATACCGGCGCCAAAATCTCTTTCACAAAGCATTTATTAATATTGGTGCGTGGGTCTACGTCTTCAGATTAGATTTCGATTAGGCACTATTACCGAAATAATTACGAGGGGGCTATCAAATATTTGGGTTTTTTAGGGGGGTGGTGAAGAACAGGATGGTCGACCAGCCTGTGGGGAAAGGTTGATCTGGCTTGCCCCCCCAAAAAGACAGGGAGAGGGGAAAAAACAGAAATAGATAAATCGAGACGGAAAAAGCGAGCGAGATAAGAGGAGCGTTTCATCAACATTATCATCCGACAAGTTGTCAGATCTGACAACTTTCCTTGAATTTTGATTGCTTACTGTGGCAACCACGGTCGGGTAAAACAGTTGCCGCAGCAGCATTGCTTCTCAGCCAATCAAAATCAAGGAAAATTGTCAGATCTGACAACTAACCTGTCGGATGACAAATTTTGATTAAACGCTCCCATGAACAGAAGGAGGGGGATGGAAGGATTTTGTTTAAAAGAGCGTGTCTGTGTTGGGTGTATGTGTGTTCAAGGAGGGCAAAGAGAGAGAGAGGAAGAGAGACAGATACAGAGAGAGGATGGGGGACTAGACAGACAAAAAAGAATAAACAAAATATAGAAAAGGTGTAAGGGAATATATCGTTTGTTTATTAATGCCTTATGTCAATTAGATTTTCAATATCAGCGACAACAGTAATTAGCAACAAAAGAGGAAGCGGCAGAGTTTTTTTTTCGATTAAATGATATTTCATAGTCGCATGAAGACATTCGTATGATGATCAATGTCAGGTTATTAATAATAGAATGTGAAAATGGGCACCTCAATACTATATTTCATTTGGCGTGGCCCACGGAACAGTCATTTCCAATTGCATCTACTTTCTTGACAACTAATCATTTTCACAGGCTCTTGCCGAGTGTCGATACAATCTTTTCAAAAACGTAAAATCGATTTTAGGGGCTTTCTCGTTTATTTACTCCATCTGAAAACCTTCCCCAAACAAATCGATTACTGCTGAGATCACACTCCTCTCATTTCAACAATAGGGTCGAAGGTCATGAAGAATTAGCCTCTTTCTGCCAGTCGCGTGTGAATGACTGAGTAAAGTAGTTTTAATTATCAAACTTCCAGAGTTAAAACGGATTTTCTTACATTCCTGGGCGTTATAATGGAGGGGGGGGGGGGGGGGCGGCTGGGTATGCCCCAACATTGTAGCTAAAGGAATGCGGAAAAATTCATCGGCAAATTCGAAAAATGCCTTTGCCCCTCCCCCCGGCAAAGAAAGAAATGATAATAATAAATAAATAAAATACAGGGGAAAATGGCAAATAAAAGTGAAGAAGGTAGAAAGGAAAAGTGAAAATTATTTTCCTTTTCTTGTCCTCCTCCCCCTTCTATCTCTCCAAACAGAAATCTCTCCATCTCTCTCTTCTTTCTCCTTCTATCCCTGATGGTGGTGACAAATATGCCAAAGGGAATTCATATCGAAAGAAAAACCTCATCCTACGCGTTCTCTCACTTCTCTCGCTCGCTTGTTTCTGTTGCGTCGGTTTGGATTGTATTTTTTTCTTTTACAAAATTGAATCTACAACGAATCGTCCATTAAACTTTTACTATGAATATATGCTAAGTTTCACAAGAGGTGAATTTCCAGGAGTTAACAATCTCATGTCATTTCGTTCAGTAAAGAAAAGGGAAATACATTTATCTTAAACTTTACTTTCAAGGGTTTTAAGGGGGGTGTAGCCAAAACATATGAAACAAATTACAATCAGTATCGAATACAAAATGCATCTCTTCACATTAATGGGCCCAAAATGTATTTATTGTACATTCACAGATTGAAATATTATGATTTTGGAGGATAAAAGGACTTTGATGATGGAATGCGGCTGTTGGGTGGGGAGGGGGGGGGGGTCTGTAGATTGATCCTAAAGGCATATCCTACTCGTTTTCTTTATTCTCTCCGAAAAAAGTTCCACCGTATCAAAAGTGATTCTCAGGTTAACAAAATACATAGACATAAAATACAACTAAAAATACATTAAACAAAATAAATACAATGCTCTATAATAAGAGTATAGTATAATAAAATTCATAAAGTTCGCATTTTCAGTATCAAAACCTTTTTGCTCCAACGTATTCTGCAGCATTATACGGGTGTTGTTTCACAACGTTGTTCGAGGAGTTATATTTAAATGAAAATAAGACTTAAAAAAAATTGACTTCAATTTAAAAAGGGTTATGAATTCAGGAAAACATATCTCATTCCCGTCAGAAATTCCTGATTAAAAAACAGCAAATAACATCTGCATCCCGCAGTCTACGAAGGACATGAAATTATTGCGTTTTCCATTTTCGTTTTACCTATATAGTTAATGTTGATAGAGGGCGCAATTATAGATGCAATGCAACTGAGCGGTGACATGATAAAAGAAAATACAAAGATAGCCATTTCTTTGAGAAAAAACAAAATTTAGGTTATACTCATATTTCAGAAAAGTATGATATCATACGAAGGAAAAGTTATTTTCCAAATATTTACAAAAACAATACACAAACGAATGAAAATAACTTGATAAAAATGATATTAAACAAAATCTATTTTTGTATGAACACCTAGCCAATAAAAACATTCATCAAGCCATACATTTTTAACATTCATTAAATTTACCTCAAGCTACCTTAGAACTTCACACCACACATGCTTTCAAACATAATGATACTGAACTTAGATTCTCAAAATTTCTTGCAGTAGTTGACTTTATTTTGGGGGTGTCTGGCAAGGAAATTTATATTAAACTTTTTTCTGCAACCATTATCACATTATTCAAACGCACATTTTGTTGGCTGGAAATGAATAAAGGCATCATTTATGAGGAGTTACCACTCCGCGTTTCCTATTCATCATATCCATGGTGATCGCGACGCTGTGACCATGTATCGTAGATGGTGCTCTTTCATTGGAGAAAGTCACTAGATCATCATCATTATCATTACCGTTTATCGTCTTCTCTTTCGTTCGCTGAACCGTGTCCGTGGTCGCGGTCGACGTCGCAAATCTTGATACGGTGGGGATATGACGGGAGAAGAAGAAGACTGGGCGAGAGTGAAGGCTGGATGCAGGTCGAGGCACTGCGTCGCATTCTGAAATTTGGAGTGAAAATACATAAGGTGTATGCAACATGTTTTAAGACAGTGTGCGACAATCAATCAAACAACAAAGAAATAAAATAATCACCAAAACTGATTACAATATTACAAGACAACGCGTATTTTATGCCTAAAAAATATAATTAAAATGAGATGACAGTGTTTGGATCAATTGGAATACCTGGCGCAACGAGAGTCCATCGCTAAAGCCAGGAAAAATACAATTTTTCATATTTGAGTAAAAAACGAAAACAAAACAAAACAACAATGAATATTAATGATTTATTACTTTGAATTATTTTAGTTATTTATCCATTCAGTTGTTCATTCAAATCTACTTCATTTACTATGATGCTCTGGAAAATGAAAAAAAAATCTGTAAAAGTCAAAACAAGAAAGGGTGGGCGCTATAAAGAGGGCTCATTAACATTTTTTGGGCCTTCTTTTGGCACGAACGCCCTCTCATGATTCAATGGCAGCATAAAATTGATCATAAATATCGCCAGCCAAACCTACTTGTAAGAAACTCATGAATCTTCTTATGCAGTTCAGGTGCTTGCTCGACATGCCACTGTAGCGCCTTCCTCCTCTGATAACTGGACCTCTTCGAGGGCAAAGGAAACTTCTCAGCCGACGGTTTTACAGCAATGACGGTCCCGACAAGATCTCTGCCCGCGTCATGGCGGTGGTATCTGGAAATAAGAATGTGAGAATGATTTTTTTTCAACTACTGATACTCATACATTCACCCCGGGTACGTACTCTACTTGCAATACAGTAATTGCTGAATTCTAAATAAAAAAAAGGTGTAAGGCAAACATCTTTATTAATTTGATTTGATTTAATGTTTTCTTCTGCATCCATGGAACATTCGTATAATACATTTTCCATAACATAATAAACATAATATGATAGCACTTTTTGGCATGAATCATAAATAAAGTGTATTAAATAAAAATAATTCCAGACAAAATTGATGAACTACCTAATTATTATATGATATTCACAATTTGCAGGAGAAGGATCGATAGTCATCATAAAGCTTGAAAAAAAAGATTATTAAAAGATAATTAAATTAATTAATACATATATAAAGCAGAATGGGCATATATATTTTTAAATACGAAACATCAATTCATGCAATATTTTTAGTGTGAAGATGAAGATGATAAAGGTGAGGGTATTTAAAAGTATACTCGAAATGTAATTGTTATATATGCCATATATATAAATTTGATTTTTTTCTTTTGAATTCATATCTTTTTTACAATACATTTTTCCATAACATAACAAACATGATATATATTTTAAAAAACTATTATTTGGCATGACTAAAGAGAGACAAACAAATCTCCCATCTCGATGAGACTGACATTGTTCATATTAAGTTACAGTTTAAGGCAGTAAATCTTGGTTATGTTGTGAAAATGACCGAAAACAGGGTTATTACATTGATAGCTTGTGATATGTTATTCATGAAAATAAAGTAAAGATCGCTGGAAAGTGAAAAAAATACACAAGGAAGCAATGTCAGAGCCATTTTATTTTTGAAGTGTTTTGATCAATAAAGTCATATGGTGGCGCTATTCCCTTTTGCAAGATCCAAGTATTAAGTTTAAAATCTTGTATCCACAGCTTGTCTATGATCTTTATTCCTATTAATTGCGGCATGAAAATAAATAAAACCATTAATGGAATAAGTGATTTCTTTTCACAAGGTGCAACACTATTGCATCTACCTAGAACGTTTAATGATGCAGTTTCCCCTTTCTCTATTTCATTATTCCTATTATCATTTTCGAGGTAGGTGGTTTTGTCCTTCTTTTTCTTTTCTTTCCTCTCTCTTCATTTCTCTCCCCATTATTTATTTAAGTATTTACCTTCATTTGCTTCTTTCCTTCGTACTTTCTATATCCTTCTCGATGATTAATTGATTAATTCGTATATAGCCCCCACTCTAAAAAAAAGATATGTTAACTAAACATTTGAAAGGTTGGAGGAGTGACAACATTTTCTAAATGTTGCATTTACCACTTTAAATGGTTCTACCCAACACTTAAAATGTTGGATTCAGCTTTATACAAGGTTGGATGTAACAAATGGAAAAGGTTGTCACTCCTCAAACCTTTCAAATGTTGACTTAACATTCGAATTTTTAGAGTGCCCCCTTTTTTGCGCTTATTGGCAGGTCTTTCTTTCTGGTTTGGTTAATTTAACTGAAGCCATTAACAGATTTGTCAAAGTGATCTTTGACTTTGTGAAAAAAAAATGACAACCAGCAGTTTCCACTAATTAAGAGAGTATTACCGAATAACTTGATCAATTGGCTGAAGGTCCAGACTTGGCAGCTTTTGGACGCGTTTAGTCATACCCCACGCCTGCCTCTCTCTGATCTCAATGCCATTCCTCTCACCGTGCTCACCACGGTGGCTTGAACCTGTCTTCTCGTTCGAACGTCGAACCCTGGGCACCCCTTGTCCATTCTGTCCCTTCGTCACCAAATCGGTTACTGGGTGTATGGCTACAATGTTTGGAGAGGTCATCCCAGTTGTCCTTGTCCGACAAGGTTTTGAATTGCTATGAGAATCGTCCGTCTCCTTGAGGTGATGTCCCGAGCCTTGTGGTGCCACACCTGGATCGTCCAGCTCTAGGACACCATCATCTGGACGTATCTTACCCTGGAGATAGCAACGGTGTTCGGTACTCTCTGTTCTGTTCTCCTGTAATTGGTTAGTTTTTTCACCTACATGACTAACTGGGATGTCTGTCCTAGATTGATGCTCATCATCAATAATATGATCAACGTGGGCTTTAACTTCAGTAGCGCCTTGCACATTCTGATCGTTCAACGCATGATGTAGTCGATCGGATGTCCGCAACGCATCTTGTGAGTCGTTGTAATTAGGTGTGATGTTGGAGCTTAAGTTCACATCATCAGTACCAACATGACCAAGGACACGGTTGCTTGTTGACGTGAACTGTTCGCTATGGTCGCCACCATCGCCGCCGGCAATGAGGGTACCCGATGGAGATTCCTGATCACTGAATAAATTTGATTTCGGCACATCTCGTTGTGGGTCGTCATCATCAGCCTCGTCATTGGTGTCATGGATCGTCGGGAGGAGACCGCTTGAGTTCGTCGGATCCCGTCTTCTGATACGTAACCATCCACCTGGAGCAAAAAAGAAGAACAAACAAGAAAATTAGGAAACAGTGCAAAACCGTTCGCATGTCAGGATAGGGAATCAAAAGGGCATTTTCATTAACCGAGGATGGGCTAGCATTTTGTAAAAGTTTATGTCCGCGAGAGAGCAAAGCAAGCACATGACTTGTGTTGTGAATAATGAATCACAGGTAAATAATATGGCAATATAATATACTTCAAACAATATTTCCACACGAGGAAATTATGTGTATATTTCATCCGAAACTTACTTCTGTCGGCTTCTTTTCTGAGCATATCGCTTTCATCTCCGATGGCGGTGCCGTAATCTTCTAACTTGAGGTTCAATAATTTGATTTCGGCGTCGTTGCGATCTCTTTCCGTCTTCATTCGGTAATCGAACTCCGCCTCCTCCCGATGTCGCAGCATGCCCAAACGGTACATCCTTCGTTTCTCGTTCTGTGAAACAGAATTAGAATTATTTACAAAACCATTCACCGTTATTATTAAATGAATTGACGTGGGTTTGGATGCCAGCAAAGGCGTGCTTTCCTTTAGCAAAAAAATATCCAAATTGTACTTCACTCGACCCAGGTGAGGAGAATGGGTACCCGGTCGGATATATTCCTTGAATGAACTGATTGCAGCTGATAAAGTAGTAGTTCGTGCAAAAGTCGAATGATAATAGTTGCAGTTGGCATATACCTGGTGTATACCTCTGGCAAAAAAGAGTCCATTAAATCCAGCTAATATGATTATTGTTATATGAAATGTAATCTGTGCACACTCCTCTGCTGAAGTAGAGAAAGTTGATTTGCAATTTCATCTATCTATCTATCTATCTATCTATCTATCTCTCTATCTATAAATTTGTTGCTAGCATTCAGATATTGTATTTTCTCAGAGAAACCCCTGTGATATAGACCCTAATTATTTGGGGTGAGCACATTGTGGCGTGTAAAAATCAATACTTTAATTCATTCTGTGGGATGATTGAAACTGGCACACTGTATCAAATGTACAAAGAATAGATAGTGTACAATATGATGATTATGAATGCGTCATTTGATCTTTAGAAACAAGCGAACAAACAATGCACTAAATCAATTCTAATTTATATGTAAACTACCCATCGCAACAAATCTTGATAAAACAAGGCGAAGCTGTAAAAAGAATGACAAAAGGAAGCTGTGGCGTAATGAACAAAACCTTTGAGGGGCCGGATATGGCAGATAGAACAAATCTTATTTATAAAAAAAAGTGCGAGCGAGCAACGTGAGCGAACCCCAAAATGCAATATAATACAAAATATATGTTTGTTTGTTTTTTAGATTTTGACATGACATTCAGACAATACGTTTTACTCTTTCCCTTCACTTTCTTTCCCATTCTGTAATTTTCCTTGGTCATCAAGGTTTTGTGTCGGTGGGGGGGGGGGGGGGGCATGAACCCAAAGCCCACCCCTGTCTGTATGTCATGGAGGAGAAGAGAGAAAGTGTGTTGAGAACAAAAGTTTAACTTTTCCTTACTTGACTAGGGTGTTTGATAATCAACAGTTAAATCATTATAAGAGGGCTAACGATGAAGATAAATGTTTTCACGAACGATAAATTAAAAAAAATGCATCATCCGCCTGCACATACAGAATTCAGGATAGGAAAATGGCAAAAATGTGTTTTTTTCCGTAATATATTGTCAAAATCTATCACAAAATTAGCTCTTAGTATCAAGAGGGTCATCACTTCTTAAGCCTGTGATTTCTTAGAAATCTTTCTCCATACGCCGTGCATGAGCCCGGGGAGGGGGTTGTAAGGGACTAATGAGGATCGATTTCCTTACCTTGACTTTGATCAGATTTCGGTACTCCGACTGTTGACCGTGAGAAAGTTTACGCATCGTGGTCACGTGATGCCGGTAATAGATATCCATCTGTTTCTGCATGGCGACAGTGAAGGAATGATTGTTACACCGCACTAAAGAACTCGTCTCTGACGAGAGGATGAATCCAAGGTCCCCTAGGTCGTCGGGCTGGATGTCCTTGATGCGCCGTAAGGCTTGGAGGGCCCGGGACGGGTTCATGGAAACTTGGTGCTTCTTTCGAGACATTTTAGGCGGTTAGCTTTCCTCCTCTAATTCCTATATAAAAAAATGCTCACAGTCATCTTTTCCAACAGTTTTTTTTTTGTTTATTAAAAGTAAAATTCCGAAGTCAGATCACTCCATCAATATAGCCGATATGCTCACTAAGAATTCAGCAGTTCAGAAGATACGTCTGTATAGGACGGGGGCTTTTATGCCAGAAGAAGATTTAAAAAAAATGGCATGAAGTCATCGTCGAACTAAATCCAAGATATTAGGCTTACTTCTATCCAATTCGCTTCTGGTTTCAGTCAAGATCTATTTCCCTAATTCAAAAATAAGATCAAAGCCTTCTTTTATCAAGGATGACGAAAGACAGAGAATGGTATCGTTGATATCAGTCCCATATATCAGAACTGAAACTCCTCTATGCTGACGAGTTTCGAACTACAGTTGGCTCGATGTTAGGAAGATTATGCCCCATCGCTTCCATCGAACTACCAAACTAGTCAAGAGTTCTATATGACACTAATATCATGAACATGATGAACAGTATAATATAGGCATAATCGCAATATATATATATATAGTTTCACAATAGATCTTCGATCGATTTCACATAAACAGTCAAACTCTTGTTACCAAGCGTACGGTGAACTTGTATTGTTCCACGAGTTGAAAGTCGAGTCTCGGAGAGATTGGAGGCCATTTTCTTCGAGATAATGACTGGTAATTGTGCCCACTTAGAATTAGGGAATTCGTCCAAACCGAATGATTAAAGATTTATTTGAATAATAAACAGAACATAAGATCTGCGTTGCTTGGTTATACATGTAATCGATAACGGGCTCCATTGCACCTTATCTTTGAAGGGTTTAAAGTACAATGAGTTTATGATCACCGATAAGCAAGCAAAGTCAGAAGAATGCAAAGCTAAGTAAAAAAAAAAAAGGATGCAGTTAAATATTATATAGGGAGCACTGGTGTAACTCCAGAGGAGGGTGGGGGGTGCTGCCAGGGGAAATATCCCCTACACACATTTTGGAGGGGGTGCCTTTACAACCATTTCCTATTTTTCAAGAAAGAGATGATGATTTTCAATTATCGAATGAAAGCTATTCAAGCCGTTTGAATTCAATTTGACTTCTAAATAAGTCTCTCACTTTGTCTCTCCGCTCCCTCTCTCAATCTTCCATGACATATTTCTGTCACATTTCGTCCTCAAAAGTCCCTACGTATATGTTATAAAGATGGGATCCACTATATCGCAAGAAAAATGTTCTAAGCTACTTTGGGCGAAACTTATATTTTCATTGCCCATAATTGATTTTCAAAAGGCACTTTTATTATTTCAGGATCAATTTCTTCTATTCTCATTTTACATCTGAGTATTAAGGAAAAAATGATTCTTGACATGCTTGATGGAATGAAAAAGGCCTAGATATAGACTGCTCGATCCTCATTTACTCGTCAACGCATTTTAAGTATCATTTCTTTTTATACGGGGGGGGGGGCACTCACGTATAATAAAGCCCGGCGCACATGCGATTTACTGCAATCCGAATCTCAAAGAAATTGCAATTCAATTTGATATGAACATTCCAACCAATTAATATTAGCAAACAGAGTTCAGAATAGTGGCAGGGCTATGGAAAAAAAGAATCAGTGTAGATCGAGCCTCCCTGTAGGAATGAAAAAAAAAAATCAAATCCTAATCGTATAATGACGTCATCGTCGGCTGCGACTTCAAGCCGATTTGGACCTTACTCTGACCACAGGGCTTGCCGCAAAGCAAAATTATGATTTTTTTATCCCCAGCATTATGCCGAACTTCAAAAGATATCATTGTACTTCCTGAAACTTTCATATTTAATGCAAAATGTGATTTATTTAAAAATCGCGTTGCATAGGATCGCATAGTGTGCGCCGGGCTTTAGGGCCCAATTCCACTCCTTGCTAGCAGATACTATGCTCATAATTTTTTGTCTAGTTCACAGACCAACCCTTTCACCCGGCTCCTAATTCCCTTATTTCAAACGTCGGTTCTCGAAGACCTCCCCCCCATTCATGTTTTTTGCGAGTTCCCAAGCAACCCCATTTTTTAGAGGGCCAACTTGTTCATAAGCCCCTCATTTAATATCAAATTCACTTCTTAAACATGTTAAGTGGGAATGATTTCAGATTTTTTGGTCGCAAAATCTTTACCTTTACCGCCCCCCCCCCATCGAGAGTGACCTAGGCCTTCAATTTACTCTAAAAATTGAGCGAATGAGAGCAACTTTTTAAACGCCGCCCTCTACGCTCTCTGCCAATAATAGGCCCTTTCAAACACATCCCTTGAAAAACGTTATGGAAACCAGTGAATTGACAATGTACTAAAAATTTCTTTCGCTCACTGTTGATTATTAAGCATCGGTTTTTAATCACAATCGTTACTCCGTAGTTAATGAGTCGCAAAAAACAATATTAAATAAATCTTGCGCGGTTGCTCCGCCCTATCGCGTGAATACTACTAATATCCATTGCAAGAAAGTCAAATAACAGCGACCCCTACCACTGCCTACTATCTCTTCTATATCGATTGTTTCCTGTAATATAGTAGAGGTGCCGTGGCCGAGTGGTCTAAGGCGCCTGGCTATACATATAAAATCCGGGGTTCGATCCCCGGCCGCGGCACCTATGCCCGTGAGCAAAGTATTTAATGTACAATGCTCTTTTATCCTGCCTTCAAATAAATGGAAATGCTATATGCATTATTGGTAACTTGGTGTGCACTTGTTTTAAAAAAAAAAAAAAAAAAAAAAAAAAAAAAAAAAATATAAACTTCCCGTTTTCAGTTCATATCCAGATATTTCAGGACGCGCTTCAAGCTCGCATTACTATGAGATACGTACCAATACCATGTTCAACATTTATGCAAATAGTCCTTTAAAATTCTTTTGAGTTAAGGAATATTTTCTTTGAAAAGATATATTTCATTGTCTCGTTTGCAAAATGTTCTTGATAAAATGTAACTTTTACAGATGAATATAAAAAAAAACAGGTCGCGTTCCTTGCTCGTATTAGAGATACGTTCACGTTAATATATTTCTGCAAATAGTCCTCAATATGCTCCTTTCAGGTGTATATACACATATTTCAGCCCCTCTTCGGGCTTGCATTACTTATTTCATACTAGTTATGTCATGGATATATTTTTCATTGCCACAATTATGGAATGTGCTACAAATATCCCCATTATATCCCGATATTAATTCTCTGATTTGCTTGTTCAAAATCAAAATATCTATTCCTACCTAACTCGACAAGTACACAATTTCCATATTTCCCCAGTGAGCATTGTTCTTGCCCCTAAATCATTTGCTTTTACCTTCCATTTGGAATAATTTAGACACCTATATAATTCAGACGCTCTCTTTATATAATTTTAAGTAGGCTGAAAATATTTCTTTTACAATCGTACGCTAGTGGATAAGCGCCTTGCTCGAGTGACTATCATGCAGAACTCTTTATAATGTATTGATTATTTTTCATTTGATTGACTGTTGTCGGGCTTTGGACACTTCATATCTTGCCATGTCGACATATATTGTTCTATAAGTCGTCTGGGCAAGATAAAATATTTCGCTATGTTGACATATAACATTTTATAAGTCAACATGGCATGATAAAGTATCTCACCATGTCGATATAATAAAGTTATAATGTCCAGGGGCCCCATAAGCGGGGGGGGGGGTAACTTTTTTCCAAAACCATTTTCCAAAACGTAAAAATTACCATATGGTTGTGATTTTTTTGCATGGTCAGCCCCCCACTTTTGGCTCAGCCCCCCCCCCCCACTTTGAAAACCGTTCCGCGGCCCCTGATGTCGACATGGCAAGATAACGTATCTCGCCAAGTCGTCAAGTCGGTGGCATATTAAGGGCTTCGTAGAAATCAGTACAAAACTTAATTAAAAGCAAATTGAATATTCATGGTCACACTTGGAAAAGAGAGGGGGATGACTGAAATTCTTTGGTAAAGGACTGCATGGGCCGGGCAAGCATGAAAAAGAAAATGGCCTCTAAATGTTAATGCTACAGTCACATTTCCCTATGGCGGCCGCACGACTCGTAAAAAACAGCCGTTTTATTCTTTATTATTCATACCACCTATATGTAGCTGGTACTCACCGTACAGCCACAGCAGAGCAAATGTGACTGAGGTATTAGGTGAATGATTTGAAAAAAAAAAATACTGAGCATTTAAAAAGATCTATAGGCAATCATTTTCAATGCATTTACAAAAGTAGTTCCTTTGAAATTCAACATGTTTTTTTTTCTTTTCCTTCATTGTTCGTTCATCTCCACGAGCAATTAAAAAGACTAATTAACAAGAAATTTAAGTTTATTTGTAATTTCGTGCGTACAAGCGGTCAAGAAACAAACAACTTGTATCTTGGATAGGAATGCTGATCACCTGCTACAACAACAACAAGAAACGATTAGACAGTGATTTTCATAGACTATTGTCATAGGCTACTAAGACCCTTGCATCTCATTGGGTGAGTGAAAATCACTTATTGTCTGTTCTGTTTCACGAACCATGTACAACATGACTCCCCTGGTAACGGCCAGTAAAAAAATGCAGGAAGATTAGATATTTTGCTGTCAAGCCATTCTTTTGGGGGAAGATGACCAAATGACCGTTTTATTTTATCCAGGTATATATCCACTGACAAAATAGTGCATGGATGACGCCATTTGGTTTGGGGGGCAGGGAGGATATCGCCCATATTTCAAGGGAGTGACAAAATAGGTGGAAGAAAGAGAGTATTTAATCGAAATTCTTCCGAATTATTTTTTTGAAGTTTATCCACTAACAAAAGTCATTGATGCGTTTTTATGCGTTGGTCATGTTTTTCGGTTTTAATATTGATGTGTTTTTTTTATTTATAGATATTTCAGTTTAATAATTTGTATTTGATTTCGGCATAAGCCTATAAATCATCATCCTTTTTTTCTTGCTGAACATGGCGACAGTTTTGTTTTCAACTATGAGGCCTTTTTCCATAATTGGCTCTTATCGTGTTTTCAGTTTTTTCAAACTGCCCATTTTGACAATAAATGGATCGAGGCATGAAGAGGCGGTGCACCGCCAAATTTTTCTTGGGGATGCTGCGTGTATTATTTTCCATAGGGCAGTAGCCCTGGAAATCTGTAAGATATGATAAATGGCAGAAATGTAATAAAAATGAACGACATTTTCTAGGACCCCCCCTTGTGATTGTCAAATTTCTATTTTGGGATTGAAACCCTTGTTTTTTTTTTTTTTTTTTTTTGGGGGGGGGGGTTGTTGCTTGTAAAATTCACTTCAGCACACCCACTAAAAAAATCGCTCCCAGGGCCCTGGATGGGGAGGGGGAGGGGGGAGATGGTTATCAATATCTGACCCCCTTCCCCTCTTCGTTTATTTAATTCTGTATCCGCGCCTAGTGACTACTGCCAGGTTGGAAGGTTGTTGAATTAAAGGTTGGTGAAGCCATACATGTATAAATGGATACAATATTCTGAGTTTATTGTTGCTACGCCAGACATGCATGAATAAAGCATTTCGTTTTGCCACGCCCCCGCCTAGTCTGCTTGGCAAACCCTTCACTCGAAATAAGGGTCTGAATGTGCAGCCTACTCATGCCTTGTGTACTGAATGCTCTCTCCTGTATTGGAAAAGCAAGTTTTGTATGTGCTAGTCTTTGCGTGGAGGCACACTTGTTGATCAAAGTTCCAATGAGGGTCTGTGCCTGCAGACTAGCCCCCGCCAGCTTAAGATTGGCCCGAGTGCGAAAGTGTATTCATCCGCGAGCTTTCACAATTCATCATCGGATCACAGGAAATAGGATAGTTTGAATGATGTGCTACAATTTCACGTTTATTAGTAGCATCCTTTATACATTTGATATCATCAGAAAGGCATAACTAGAGGTTAGTTTATCTAAATAATGTATTTTTATAAGATTATTAAGTATCAAGTCGAATTTTGATAACCTGTTTTGTTATACTTATCAACGTATACAGATCGACGCATGTTATCGTGTGAGGTATTTGATGTGATAATTGTCAAGTGCATTTTGCTTTGGCTTTAAATTAAAAAATATAGATCTTCTTCTTTTTCTTCTTCTTCTTCTTCTTCTGGAAACAGTACAGTCCACCGTCTGGTGTATTGTCGTACTGGTGAAGTGCAGCGTGCAAGTGTATGTACATTATCCAATAAAAAATTGCTTACAGCGTGCAAGTAAAAAAAACCACCGTTATTAACGGAGCTGGGTCTTTTGTACCTCTTGTTTAAAGATGTGTAGAGAGGTACAATTAACTGTGCTTTGGGGGAGGGAGTTCCAAAGTCTTATCGAATCTGGGAAGAAGCTCCTCTGGTAGACAAGTGTTCTGGCAAAGGGAACAAGGATCTTCTGAGAATGACCTCTATGCATAGATGTGGATGGAGTGAGGAAAGTAGGTGGGATGTCAATGAGTGAGTTGGTAATACAGTAGATCATCACCACCTTGGCCTGTGCCCTACGCTCTTGTAAAGTTGGCCATTTGAGCTGGTTCAACATGGCTGCAACACTGCTTGTCCTACGGTGATCATTACAGACAAAGCGTGCATAGCGTCGCTGCACCATTTCAAGCTTTTTTATATTTGCTTGCGTGTGAGGGTCCCATATTATGCTGGCATACTCCATGATTGGTTGCAGGAGAGCTTTGTAGCACAGTTCCTTGACCTTTCTTGGACATGGCCGGATATTTCTCTGGAGGAAGGCACGCGTGGAGTTGGCCTTTTTGGTTACAGCATTTATATGTTGATTCCAGCTGAGGTTTCTCTGCAGCTCAACTCCAAGATACTTTGCTGTATTTTTATCAGATATAGTCTGTCCATGGATGAAGTAAGGCTTGATGATAGGTTTGCGCTTATTTGTGACATGAAGTACTTGACACTTCTGTGGATTGAATTCTGTCAGCCAATCTTGCTCCCATCGTTGCAAGGAGTCGAGGTCCTCTTGGAGACGAATTGCATCTTCCTCTGTCTTGATGTTGGCATAAACCATGCAATCATCAGCAAAGAGCCTTACTGTTGACTTGTTGGAGAGATACTCTGGCAGGTCATTTATGAAGATGAGAAAGAGCATTGGCCCGAGGACACTGCCTTGCGGAACGCCTGATGTTACTTGGCTGGTATTGGAGATGGATCCGTCCAGTACAACGCGTTGGGTCCTATTACTCAGAAAGTCAGCTATCCAATGGTGAGTGTGATCTCGGATTCCATAAAACTGAAGCTTGTGTAACAGGCGTCCATGCGGTACTTTGTCAAATGCTTTAGAGAAGTCAAGGAGTATCATATCCAGTTGGCCCTTGTCATCAATGGTTCTAGCAAGATCTTGGACGGCAAGAATCAGCTGAGAAACACAAGAACGTTTCTTGCGAAAACCGTGTTGAGCATCAGACAATACATTGTGGTCTTCATGGTGGGTCATGACGTCACTAAGAACGATGTGCTCTAGAATCTTACAGGTCACATATGTCAGAGAGATAGGCCTGTAGTTCTCTGGTTTACTACGGTCGCTTTTTTTGAAGATGGGGACAATTTTTGCCGTCTTCCATTCAGCAGGGATAATACCTTGATCTAGGGAGGCTTGAAAGAATATGGAGAATATTGGTGTCAATTCGGTGGCAAGTCCCCTCAAAAGTCTGGCAGGAATTTCATCAGGACCAGATGCCTTATGGATATCAAGCTCAGAAAGAATCTTATGGACCCCTGGGGGAGAGATGATTATATGATCCATGGATGGGTAAGGACTAGGCCCTTTGTCTCTCAGGCTGGTCATATCTTCATCATGGTTGAAGACCGATGAGAATTGTTGGCTTAAGATGTTGGCCTTAAAGAGACTGTCAGCAGTAGTCAGACCATCACGAGACTTTAATGGTGCTACACCTGAGGCATCATGGCGCTTGCTGTTTACAAAACTCCAGAAACGCTTTGGATTACTTGTGGTGTCTGGATTGACAATATCTGTCAAGTACTTGTTGTAAGCTTGTTTACAGGCAATTCTGGAATGTCTCTTGACCTGCCGGTACTTCTCAAAGTTAGCTTGGTCATTACTGGTCTTCGCTCTGTTATAGTACCTTTTCTTCTTTCTTGAGAGCCGTTTGACAGAGCGAGTTATCCAGGGCTGGTTGTATCTAGTTGATGACATCTTTGACGGTACATGCTTATCCAGCAGCTTTGTCAGAGTTGTTTTGATGTCAAGCCACATGTCTTGTACAGAGCTGGAAGTACAGTATTGACCAGTAAAGCTGTTCTGGAATACAAGGCAATCCTCCTTCAGGTTCTCTAAGTCTGCCTGCTTCCAAAGGTAGATCTTTCTCTTCACAGGTTTGCGTCTGCTAGCTTTAATAGAGGACACCACGGACACAATATCGTGATCACCAATTCCAGGAAGGGGAGAACACTTGTCAACAAGGGTAGGTCTATTCGTAAGGAAGAGGTCAAGAAAGCTGTTCTGCCTTGTTGGAAAATCTACAATTTGTTCAAGCCCACAGTTATGAAGCATGTCCAAGAATCTCATGTTGACAGCATTTTGATATTGGTTCCTGTCAATAGCTAGGGTGGTCCAATTGATGTCAGGAAGATTCAAATCCCCTCCAAGCCACAAAACAGCGTTGCGATGCTCAGCGTTAATGTCCTCTATCACTTCACAAAGGTCATTCATGTAAGCAATCGAACTGGATGGTGGGCGATACATAGCACAGATAACTAGGGATTGGTGCCTGTCAAGATGAAGTTTTATAAAGACTGCTTCTATCTCCCGATCCAGTCTGTAGGTTAGACGCTCAAATACAAGGTTGTTCTTTATTGCAATGCATACTCCTCCATACCCATCAAGACGATCCTTCCGAACTACATCGTAGCCTGGGGGGAACAATTCTGAACTGCATATGGAACTGTTAAGCCATGTTTCAGAGCCAAGAATAATATCAGGATCAGTAGAGTCAATAAGAGAACCAAGTTCTTCCTTTTTATTCTTGATACTTTGGAAATTGATGTTCAAGATTTTCATCTTGTGCTTAACCTGACCTCGCTTCCGCATGGTTTTTCGACGGGTAGGAGATGAAGAAGCTAGTGGAGGGCCAGGGCTGAGTGGCGTTGTGGAGCTACTTGTGTCGGTAGAACTTGAAGACAGGCTGTCGTACACATTGCTCATCTCCATTTGGACGGAGTCAAATAGGCTGGTGGAGCTTAGAAAGTGAGCTTATTTTCTCAAGGTTGAATTTAAAGGGATGGTCCGGGCTGAAAATATGAATATCTTAATACATAAAGTAGAATTCACTGAACAAAATGCCGAAAATTTCATCAAAATCGGATAACAAATAAAGTTATTGAACTTCAACATTTAGCAATATTTTTTAAAAGAGTCGTCATGAATATTCATTAGGTGGGCTGATAATGTCACATCCCCACTTTCAGTTTTCTTATAAAATCATAATTATTTCACTGATCAAAGATATTCTTTAATTAACTATTTATTGCAGGGAACCCATACTAACAAGCTTTGCTTTCCAGTGGGTTCCCTTTTTTCATTTCTGTATAAGATATTTTTGTGTTATGCTTTACATTGTAACTTTTGTTAAAGTTTGGAATGAAAAAGAAAAAAAATCAATCAACCAACCAACCCAACCCACCCCACCCACCCACCAACCCACCAACCCACCAACCAACCAGAATACAAAAAAAATGAGAAAAATATTGTGAAAAGACGGAAGAGGCTTGCCCGATGTTTACGCCGCCATCTTGTTTCTTATTTTTCTCATTTTTTATGAATTCTTGTTCAAAAAATAACAACGAGAGCGTAGAAATGTCGGAAATGAAGTTTTATCTCATGTACATGATTTAGGTCTAGATCTTTTAGAAGGAAAGTAGAAATCTCGGGGGTGAAAGTTTCAGGTTTTGGCTTCCGTCGTTTGGGTCAATGAGAAAGAAGACCTGCAGGCTGACTCTTGCACGACTTTTGGCCACGATTTTGTCGTGGAAAGTCGTGCCATTTTGGGGCACGAACGGGGAGGCTCCCGCACTGTTTACGCATAGTTGCTGTTGACGCATAGTTCACGACACTTGTTGACGCATAGTTCACGACAAGTTCACGACGAGTTCACGAATAGTTCACGAATGCGTGCCAGTCAGTGTCGACATTGACACGAACTGGCACGACGAGTTCACGCATAGTTTGCGCATAGTTTACGCACTTCCCGCATTGGCACGACGAGTTTGCGCAGTTCGGACGGTGTCGTGCTTAACTATTCGTGAACACGACGTGAGCTGTTCTTGAACTATTCGTGACAGTCGTGGCATGGCGCGCACTGCCACGCACTGGCACGCATCCTCCCGCATCGTCCCGACGAGTTCACGACGAGTTCACGAACAGTTTGCGCATAGTTCACGACCCGGTCGCTAAATTTTGTCGTGACCAAAATTTTGAACATTTCAAAATTCTCGTCCCGACATGGCACGCAGTCACGACGTGTTTACGCACACTTCACGCCAGTTCACGACTAGTTTGCGCACTGGCACGACTTGAGTCGTGCCAATGCGTGACACAAAATCGTGCAAGTGTCAGGCTGGCATTAGTAAATGATTTTTACTCTCAAGAAGCCGCCTGGCTACCCACCGCCCCCGGGTCCGCCACTCGGCATTTGGTTCAGAACCAAGAGCCGATTCAAATGCCGATTAAGTGTAAATACGGTAACAATTGACAAATAAACAACAGCGCATGAGGCGTGTGCCGACTGTCGTATCTCGTCACGCAGCCAGATATCATAACTCACTAACATTGACTTTAGAATCAATTTGAAAAAATAATGGAATCAATAAGATTAATCCGTAAATCAATCAAATTACCTTCTCTTCCTCCCTCTTCGAAGGATACCACAGGCTGAAAATAGGATTTAAATAAGTATAATAAAATAAAACAACAAAATAATACTTGAAATTGACAAAAATCGTACAAGTAGACTAGAAACATTCAGGAAAAAGAGGCCTATATAAACTTTAAGAAGCATTTTGGGGTAAAAGTTGGGAACCGGACTATTTCACACAATTCAAATATGCTGAATCTGATAAGATCGGTTCCCAAGCTGATTTCTCATGTTTTGACCACCTAATTTGCATAAACAAAATGGCTGCCAAATTGACAATTCAGAATATTATTTCGACAATGTTCTCTAATTATATTTGCTTTCACAGACATAAATACTGCAAAATCCTGCATACATACGTGTACCTTATTGGAAAATTTGTTATTTCTGTTTTCGGCTAATTAATTATGCAAATTTATGCATATTTTGGATCATTATGCTATAATTTGATAATTTCAGCTCAAATGTTTATATTTTTGGTACAAATAGCATTTGCATCATTACAAATAATTGTACGGCCCTTAGAATATAATATCACAGTGAAAAATAATGTATTTTATTGTTTTTTTTTAATTTCACATGTTATTCTTTGTATTTTGTACCTTTTTGTACATGTTTGTTATGGGAACTGTCAAGGTATTGATTATCACTGGAAGAAAATAATCAGCTTCAATTATTTAATTATGTAATCACTTTTTTACATTTTTTATTCGTATATATCCATGGGCATAAACAGGTGCACCCATATCTGCAAAGGTGAATTCGTCCAGGGAGTGCCTTCCTTTTTTTAATAGCACACTGGTGGAGATCCAACGAGTTTCACGAACCGATCAGTATTCAAGCGAGTGTCACTATTAATTGCTTAAATTTTGATTACAAAATGGTATCTTGAATTATGATATCAATCAATTCATTCATATTTACAATTTTAGATGATGAATTATTAAATTTGAATTATGACAGTACTGTAATTCTCAACTCCTAATAGTCAATCATGGTTGCATTTAATATCCTTTGGAGTAGTTATGTTCCCCTACCAACAGAGTCTGATCACACATACATGTATATATATTTAGTGTGTTTTCTTTAGCAAAATGAAGTGAAAACAGTCTGCTGAAATGAGATGTCCTGTGTGTTTCTCCATTATGCTTGTCAAAAAGTCCCAATTTTGAAAAGAAATTATCAGAACTGAACCCGCATATAAATCATCTAATATCTCTTTTTACCTATACAATTAGACCGTTTTCTATGTCTTAAAAGCCAGACTGTAATTTCCTAAAGTTCCACAACGAATAAGTCATTGCATATCCTTTCAATAACAAATTTTGATCATAGGACTTCGTTAATAGATTACTTGTGCATCTCCATAATATATCTTTTCCAATGCAGTACTGCACCTGTCCTATCACGGTTTGTCACTTCATCCAACTTAGAGGCATCCAGCTTCCCCCAGCTTGATATACACCTTTACCTTAGTGCTGTTGTATGATCAATGTCAGCTCGATTTTGTGTTCGATATTTCATTGATACAGGGCAGCCTCATATCATAAAAGTCATCTATAATTGTTGAAATCGAACCAATTTAGTACAAGTATTCTGCGGAGGCAGTTCGTATCGAAGTCATCGTGTTTTGTGTTTTTGAGATTATGTCCGATTCTTATGTCACAGATGCATAGAGAAACATAAACTTTTGTCTTGAGAGAGAATCTGCTGTCTGACCAGATCTTGTTTCAGGTGTTAAAATGCTCGGAGTGCACCTTTTTAATACCGCAGTGAATCATGTAATGTCCCTTTGGCCATTTATCAAACTTCTAATATTCACACATCTTCATATCTTCATAAGATAGACTATTTCTAATTGATAACGAAGATATCTTTCAGAGGATGGTGGGTACCTGACATGTTTGGCGTTCCTGTAGGTTATTATTAATCCACTTCTTTTGATCGGTATTAAACTCAACAGCATCCAATAGCTTACAAAGCTCTGATAGGCATGCGAGTCTGATAATTATTTCACCATCAAAGTCTAGGTCGAGAATTTTCTTCGATTGCAGAGCCAGGATATCTGTTTCTATGAGGAAAACAGTTGCCAAAGTTATTTTTTAACTTGACAACCGATTTTGATACCACGGAACATGTCATTCTTTTTGGAAAACTGACAGTCTGTTTTGGAATTGATGATTCTGCACTCCAGTGGCTTTCCTCTTACCTTGCCAACATAGCTGTATGAAGCTTTATTCATCACTGGCGTGCAGTATCCTGTGGCTACCCTTTGCTATGGAGTTCCTTGGGCGTCTGTCCTTGGTCCCTTAATCTTCCTCTTGGCTCTATAATGTGGCTTCATGGTCTTGGTATACTATGCTGATGTCATCCAGCTGTATACCTAACTATTGATCTATTAAAGATACAGAGGTTCGTGCAGCTGCTGTTGTTGGTGCTGCCATTGAGGATTCGATTTTGGATGAAGGTCAACTTCCTGGAGCTTAACGATAAAAAACGAAGTATCTTGTTCTGTCATCTCCATATATGCGTAATTATTATGACTACAACTCCAGTCTTAATAGTTGAGGAAGCTATATATCTCCAGTATGCAAGGCTAGATCTCTTGGCGTAGTCTTTGATAGAACAATGAGCATGAAGAAATGCACATCAGATGTCTGCTAATCTGCATATTACCAGCTCCACAATATTGCTGAGATCAGACATTGTCTTACATGAGGTGGTGCAGAAAATATCATCCATGACCGGATAACCTCTAGACTGGACTTCTGCAACTGTCTACATGCTGGTTTACCTTCATCCGGCATGACAGGCATCCCGGGCACTTTTTAACCATAGAACGCAGTGTGAAAATTTGTTCTGCATTGGGCAGTGACTGGGCTGGAATCCTCCTCGTTTCGCCTATTTTTTTTTACCATGGAGCTAATCTGTGCTTAGCCCCATGTTTTTATCATTTCCTCTTCTGTATTCAGTATCATTTGTCAAAGAATCTTCAATGGCAAGGATTGGATAGAAGCTGTGGTTTTCAGTTATCACTTTGATGGTTGACTTGGGGAAAACGTATCGTTGCCAAATAAATGAATAAATCGGTAATGACCAGAAAATTAGTAAGTGATCCAGTAATACAGACCCTTTGCATTTGTCACAAATTGTTCTTTGGTTAACTGCCATGATTGTATAGTTCTGATGGAGCTGAATCAAATGATATAATTTTGCTACAAGGATGTTAACAATGTATTGGTACTTATATCAGATTGATAAACTACACTGCTTAAGTCATACATTTATTTGATTATTAGATCTGTTATAAAACATTTCTTTTTCAAGAAATTCAATTTCAGCATGATTACCGGTTTTCCAACTCCTAAACTGTTCTTTTCGTACGGGTTCATTGAATTGGTAATTGGCATGATTATAGGATAGGCATCAAAGTGTTTTTATATTGGGCATGTCTACTATACGTTGCAAGTATATTACTTTCTATATACAGGTGTGGTTGTGGGAGCATGTGTGTGTATTTGTTCCTGAGTACAATAACATTTGTGGCAAAAGAAGTTAATCAAATGATTCAATCATTGAAGCTTAATATTTGTCTGCCATTGATATTGTTTTTTTAAAGATCTCATATCGAACAAATCTAAAGCAAATGGCAGAAAATACAGGAACATAAAGAAAAATCAAAGAACGATAAAATACATAGAAAAATTGACCTAAATATTCAAGGGCCAAACAATTATCATAATTATACAAATGCTATTTGTACCCAAAATGATAAACTTTTTAGGTGTAATTATCAAATTATAGCATAATATTGCAAAATATGCATAAATTTGCATAATTAATTAGCCGAAAACAGAAATAACAAATTTTCCCGAATGGTACATGTTATGTATGCAGGATTTTGCAGTATCCATGTCGATGAAAGCGAGTATTATAAAAGAATATTGTAGAAATAAGATTTTAAATGGTCAATTTGGCAGCCATTTTGTTTATGCAAATTAGGTGGTCAAGACATTAAAAATTGGCTTGGGAACCGGTCTTATCAGATTCAGCACATTCAAATTAGGTGAAATAGACCGGTTCCCAACTTTTACCCCAAAATGCTCCTTGAATTCAAATTCTCCCGATACTGGTCTTGTCTAAAGGAATAAAAACCATATGACATTTGAAATGTTTGCATTGTTTCTTAGAAACACTTTTCTGCACGTCGACATCACAATGCTGATGATGTCATCTCCTCCGCTAATTTTTTTTTTATTATATGAAGTTATAGCTGTTTAATTATGTTGATATTTTCCTTCAATAAATAAATAAATATCAGGATTCATGGACAACATATTAAATGTGTTAAGCCATCAGTGTTGAAACTTATTTTGCTCCACGGGAAACATGATTACACAAGTCTGAAAAAAGCAAATAATTATTTATTATTTATCAAATGAAATAAGAATTTGGAAAATGGGGATATGGCATCATCAATCAAGTTTGGCTCCACTATATGTCTTGTTACTTCCTGCAATACCATTTTGGAATAAATCTTGGGAATATTCTCAGCTACTATCTCCATTTCTTGGTGTGTTTATATCTCTGGATCTGGACTCCTATCCGACTGCCTTTTCTTGCCATAGTCCCAATCATGGCTGGTCATGCTGGTACAGTTAGGACAAATAAATTCAAAGGAAAACCAGGTACAGCTTCTTTCAAGTATAAATTGCCGAGTGGTCTTAACATTAAGTGTATTGCTCACGCGATTGATTTGATCAAAAGGGCTCACAAGACCATACCTGAGGGCCTAGATCCATTTGATTTCAGTTTAGGGGAACTTACAAAATTTACCCCATGTCAACCCTGAAATATGTCGCCATTTTGTTGTTACCCGAGGTGTTACGGAACTTCCCGAAGAATCTACAACGTCACCAATCTCATCTAATTTGCATAATTCTACCCGCGATGAATCTACCCTCAATGCGTCGAATATCATGGTGAAAGAATGTCAGCTATGTGGACTCAATTGCAATGAGCAAGAACGCATTTGCATGAAATGTAAATGTATTAATCAACGGCTTGATCAGATGTCTATTGACTTAAAAAAGTTACAACATGCGGTGGAAGCCCTCCTAGATACTCCAAGGAATGATCAGACGAATCCCATCGTTTCAAGAGATTAGATGAGGAACCCCCCAACTCGACCGCCTGCCCAGAAGATGGATCGTCAACCAAATCAGATGTCATCATCCTCCACCCCCATACCTCATTACATGCGTCCCACCTGATTGTAAACTATGCTTGGATGCTCATATAAAATATTCAATTAAATCTTTAAGTTACAAGATATTCACACTAATGAAAATTAATAAATTTTTAAGCAAGGATGTTTTGAATAAAATATATAAATGCACCATACAACCAACCTTTGATTATTCTTGTTCCGTATGGGGAACTGTTCTTTATATCATAGAAATACACTTTTACGATTACAGAAAAGGGCTGCACGCATAGTAACAGGCAGTTTTTATTATAATGTAAATGGCCTTGATATAATTAATTCTCTTAAATGGCAAACGCTTGATATCAGACGTGATTACTTTTTAGCTTGTATAATGTATAACTGTATCCATGGAAAGGCCCCAGTCCGAATGTGCAATGAAGTGGAAATGGTTTTTGAAAGACATTCTGTTAATACTAGACTTGCCAATACGTTGAACGTCGTTTTACCTAAGCCTACTCTCGAATGTTTTAAGAGTTGTTTTAAATATGCTGGTGGCTTGGTTTGGAATAGCCTCCCATCTGATATTCAAAATGCAAATTCTCTTGAAGTTTTTAAACGTATGTATAAATGCCAATATTTCAAAGCTGTCGTTTAATGAAATGATATGTATTGTTTTCTAATTGACCGACCTTCTTTTATTTCCTTCTCCCACCCCCCCCTCTTTCTCTTACCTTCCTCTCTCATCTTTCTTCTTTCTTTTATCCTGTTCTTCTTCTAGGTCAGACCACTTATAAATCTTTTTATATTGTGAGCCATTGTAGTTTACTACTTTTTAGAAATAATTTTTATGCATTGTATATATTTTGTGTGTGTTGTCAGGACCATGATGTAAAACATGTTACAATAAATATTGCATATAATGGCATGTAATCCAATCGTTTTCACAAAGTATTGCTTAAATGAAGGCTTTTAAAATATTTCTATTATTTCTTTTATATCAGATGCAGGCCTCGGTAGCTGCACGGGTGCATATCAGTAATTGGCGCCAACTGAATATTGGACATAAATTCATGCGTCATATTGCCATCACGTGACTCAGCGCTCGAATCATTTTCTCCGAGAAGAGGCATGCAGCGCAGTCCAACCGGAACCGACGCTCGTCAAACGGGAATTCATACTTTAGAAAACATTTTTTACGGCAGTTGGAGGATTTTCATAGTTTGGAATATTGACTGGAAGAACTTGAGTTACAAGGAGCAGTTTGAACAAAGTTTTCCTTGGGCAGAAACTTTAAATTTTCTGTTTGCGGATTAGATACCCGTCCACTCAAACGGCAGAGCTTCGCGGAGGCTATCCGAACCTCTCGGCGGGGTTTGTTGATGGGTCTTTGGAGGTCGTTCTGCCCTCGGTAATCGGTTTGAACATACCTTTTTGAATATCACCGGACAGATCGAGACACGCTTTGAACTTAGTGGACTACATTCAATGATGGATGAATATTTTCTCACTTGGTATTGGATGAAAATAAGTTTTGATGCTAGAATTTGTGATGGTGCAACATGGATGCATGACAATACCATCAAAGATAGATCAGATCATGGAGGAACATGATGAGACTGAACAAATTTTGCTGTATGAGTAAGTCCTTTTACCCATAGAACAATACAGCAATATCACTTAATGATCTTAATGAAACTTTGAACTTTATGGAAATTGGTTAAGTCTATGTTTTAGTGTCAGGATTTGTAGCGTAAGTTAGTTTACCATCCCCCGGCCCCCCTTGTAGGCGTAGAATAAGCTAGCGCCTGACAGAAAGGTATTCTTTTGCCTTTTTCTATAAAGTTTATCGTTGCATATCAAGAAGATTGCTGCGTTGTCACCTACGGGTAATCAAATTGATTATCATAATTTTTATTGAACGTATCCCGAAAGCTTTACAACTTTTTTTTTAAACAAAAAGGTAGTAAGGCTTTTACCCCGACATTTGTCGTTGAATTGTTCGTTACGATTTTGTATGTTTCTAACAGGGGCGGTGCCAATGGAGGGGGCATGGGCTTCAATTCCTATGATTTTTTAAGTAATGAGGAAAAAGAAGCGAGAAAATGATAAAGAAGGAAAATAATTCAGAGATAATATGAGGTCATCAAACTGTGGGATACCCTTATCATTCAATTGAGAGAAATGATGACGTCACCATTTGGTTAATTATCTTGCCCCCTACGATAATACCCAGGCACCGCCCCTGAATGAAAACAATTTCCCACGCCAAGATACTGGCTGATGGAATTCGCGTAAAATCATTAACGTCATTCGATCATTCGGGCGTTAATCGATTTCGTTTCACGTCTCGTTGAAATATTCGTTTCGTGTATTTTACAAGGTGAGATATATTTTATTTATTCTATTAGTTTTAATGTTGTATATTTCACATTGCTATACCAGCTACAATATTAGTTTTGCATGTTTAAACGATGAGGTTTTTTTTACACTGATTATGTCAAGCCTGAGTCAAGGTCTGTATATTTCATTTTTTGTATGTCGATTATATTCGTCTATTGTCATTGCGACTCTTATGATCATTGTGTGGTTAATTACATAGTCCTATGATAACAGATTTATTAAGCCCCTTGAGAATTAGTTCGGATGCGAGTGAGACCGGATGGCTCATGAAATATTAGGCATATATATCATGTTTATAACCATGCATAATTATGAAGAGGCAAAGAGTCAGTACTCGAATAAAAAAAGGTGAACTGTGACGTAGATCTATATGGTCAGATTGTAGTTTTATTTTATTGATCAGCAGTTTGAAGTTTTAATAACAGTCACACGCAGGGTGGGTGTGTATTTGAGTTTTGTCAGACGTGTATCAATCAGATATGATTATTTACGTCTGGAACCGACCTTCAACGTCACCTTCAACTTCCCCACGTAGCTTGGATTACGGGCGTTGCGGCGATACGTAAGATCTAGACATTAGTAAAGGGTCAACGACGTATAATATAGTGTTTAAAAGGAGGAAAAATCACTATTGCAATCATGACTCCCTCGCAGATATATATTCTTAAGCCTAACTTTCATTCTGTCAAGACCAGCTGGTACATAACAAAACGGGTTTGTGGTGATGAAATGATGACTAAATTAAATGAGAGTGATAATAATCATTGTCAACTGAAAAAAGACAATAAATTTCTTTTACATTGTTGATCTATACTTATAGCTTAATTTACTTCAATAACTCCATACATCTACTTGATTTGCTAGTTCAGCCCTCTGGACTGCCATACCCGAATAGAACTCCCAAGGATTTAAAAAGCGCGAGCGCGCCCTCTCCCGTTCAGGCTTACTACCCATGATCACCGCGCAATTAGCGTCCATCTTCCTCTTTTGCTTTCGGCAAGCCACCTGTCAAGACGTGCTCAGATAAGTCTCCTAAGAGCTCAAATCTTTTTGAGCTTTGGTATATTATTTTCGCTTATCTGTGGTGCATTCTCCCTTTTAATTTCAATCTTTCCATTTGTGTGTAAGATTGTGTTCAGAATTTACACTTGGCGTGACTTTTTAGACGTGTTTTTGGAGACACTTAAATTGTTTTTCTAACGTTTGAGTTCTCGTCGCGCCGCATCGCTAGCGCGTTCGCGAGGCACCGGGCTTGGCCTGCCTACGTGGCAGCAAGCCTTCACCACCTGTCATGGTTATTGTTCTTCACGTTCAAAGCGTGGTGGCTTTTGGTGCCGTTTTTGAATTAAATTCTAGACAGCCTCTACACTTTGTTGTCGAGGGTGTTATTGTTATTTCTTTTTGCAGGTTGGGATCTTCAACTCTGTTCCTTCCTTGCTTTCTGGAATTGATTTATTAAGATTTTCGATTGATTATTGATTGATTAATTCTTCAATTCTCTTTCCTTTCTGTTCTGAATAAATTTCTTAATTGATATTTTATTCACAGGCGGATCTTAAAGCTCAATTCCTTTTTCCTTTTGTTCTGAATAAATTTCTTGATTGATATTTTATTCACAGGCGGATCTTAAAGCTCAGTTCCTTTTCCTTTCTGTTCTGAATAAAATTCTTGATTAATATTTTATTCACAGACGCTTCGGGGATTGTTTAATTCGGCTTACGCAATTATACCTGATGATTGTTTGGTTATTCAATCCCCCTAAAAAAAAAAAAAAAAAAATTTTTTGTTCTTTACAGGTGGGGTCTCCTTCCTGTTAGAAATTTTTTTGACCTGTCCCGGAATTGTTTTCTTCGTTCAATTCCCTCTTCCCTCCTAGTCTTATATATTTTTTTATTTCGACAGGCGGGCTCTACGATTCCCTTTGAGGATTTACTGTGTCGTTCTTCCTCTTGGAATCGTTACTAGAGACGTTCCTCCTTCCTCCTGTTCTGAATTTCTTTACCTTTCCACAGGAGGTTACTTTTTTTTCCTCTTGGAAATTATCGTAAAATTTCTCTTATCTGGAATTATTTGTCTCTCAATCCCTTTTCTTCCTGCTCTGAATGCTTGTTTTTGTGTTTCTTCGCAGGTGGAAACTTCGTTCTCTTCTGAACTTGCATTCATTTTTGAATTTTTGTTTCGAATTTTTCCTTCGGGCACAAAAAAAAAAAAAGAGAATATAGTAGGGGAACCTTGTAGGAGTTTCTTTTTTCAAAGTCTCCGACCTCCTTTTTCTTACAGGCAGATACCTAAACTATTCTTAGGTTCTTCTTCCTCCCTACCCCTCCCCTCTTGTTTTGTTCTGTTTGCTCAAACAAACTCCTTTTAGGAGGAGGGAAAGACCACTCCGGTCTCCACTTTTAATCTAAGCGAGATCTTTGTAAAAAAAAAAAAGAAAAAGAAAAATTCTTGTTTTTCCTTTTTCAGGGTAGAGAGAGGTATCTTTGAATGGGACTAACACAGCCCCAGAGGACCTGGTGCCCTCCACGGGGACCGCCCCGATTGCAAGTTACAGAAGTCGGCCGCCTCCAGGCGAGCAGGAGGGACGCCGCGGTGAGCGCCCAGCGGCGGTGAGTATGAGGGTGCGTCGATCAGCATTCCGAATTTGCGGTCGGATGCTAAGAGAAGGAAGGCCGAGACTGTGGTGCCACGGTCTCGGACAAAGGAAAAAGTGGTAGCCAAGGCTTCCAAGCCTAAACTAGGTCCTGCCGCCGCAGCACCCATAGGGCTATGCGACCCACCGGCTACCGGGTCACCAGAAGTCCGGAGGGAGAGTGCGGTTCTCTCCCCCGGCACAGGTCAGGATCTCTGCCGTATAAGTCGTCCTCCGTTGACAGCATCGGGAGAGATCGCCCAGCCCCTGACCGCGAGAGGCGTCACACAGACTGTAACCACAATCTGATCGTGACCACAATCTGACCCCGTCAGATTCGGGTGAAGTTTCGTTGTTGGCGGCCGCCCTGCCAGGGGCGGCAAATCATAAGAGATCACCCGTGCCTCTTGTGCCTTCTTCTGCTCCGGCCACGCCGGCGGAGCCCGCAAAATAAGAAGAAGAAGAAGAGGTCGAAGGAGAGGTCGGCCAGCCCTGTTGCCATGGGCATTCCTCCTTCAGACCCTCTTATCGGTGGCCAGATGTTACAGTCATACATGTTATGCTGCTATATTCTGCTACCGCGAGAGGCGTCACACATCGGGCTGTGACCACAATCTGACCCCGTCAGATTCGGGTGAAGTTTCATTGTCGGCGGCCGCCCTGCCAGGGGCGGCAAATCGTAAGAAATCACCCGTGCCTCTCATGCCTTCTTCTGCCCCGGCCACGCCGGCGGAGCCCGCAGAAAGAGAAGAAGAAGAAGAGGTCGAAGGAGAGGTTGGCCAGCCCTGCTGCCATGGGCGTTCCTCCTTCAGACCCTTGTGTCGGTGGTCAGATGTTACAGCTATTCATGCTGCTACATTCTGCTACCGCGAGAGGCGTCACACATCAGACTGTGACCACAATCTGACCCCGTCAGATTCGGGTGAAGTTTCGTTGTTGACGGCCGCCCTGCCAGGGGCGGCAAATCGTAAGAAATCACCCGTGCCTCTTGTGCCTTCTGCCCCGGCCACACCGGCGGAGGCCGCGAAGAAGAAGAGGTCGAAGGTGAGGTCGGCCAGCCCTGTTGCCATGGGCGTCCCTCCTTCAGACCCTTGTGTCGGTGGTCAGATGTTACAGCTATTCATGCTGCTACATTCTGCTTTCGAGTAGTGCGGGTTCACCCCACCCTCGACGTCTACTCACCCCGCTGATGCCCCTGAGCATCAAGCGAGACAAGTGGGCAATAACCACCAGACACCCGGGAAATCCTCGAGCGATTCTGTTAAACCGCCAGCCAGTGCACCGACTAACCGGGTGCCCCAAGATCGCGTGTGCTTTCCAGCATTTTCGTCGATCTCAGAGCACGTGTCCCAGCCGACACGCGGGGCCACCCCGGCGCTTACTGGACAACCCCCCGGTTCAGTCCATAGAGCGAGACTCCCTTTACGAGGACAACCCCTATCCCGCGGTCGACTTTTCAGTAAGCGCTCAGGCGCTGCTTGACAAGTATCTACCTCACATCTACCCTCCGAGCGGGGGTATTGATGAAGCAAGGGAGTCCATATTTTCTCGCCCCGCCTCTTCAGGCGCTCCGAGCTCAATCGGCCGAATTGGGGGTCTCGGAGAGTGACGGGGTCGCTCTAGACGAGGCGGCTCCTACGACGAGGAAGCCGCCAGCTCCGTGGGTGTAAACCCACCCCCGCTCTGCTGCTGCCCGGAAGCGCCAGGCTCCGGCGCCGCCGTCTCGAAATTTTCAAGCCTCTCGAGGCTAGCGAGAAGGCAGAGGCAGGGGGGGGGGGGGCGATTATTATGCAGGTACTCCCGAATTCGCCCTCTACGTCAAGCTCACATACGGCGACGACTCCTTCAGCGGTAACTCTCTCCATTCTTCCCCCTAAGCGGGCCCGTAGATTGGAGGTATGAATCTCTTACATACCGCATGCCGCACTTCTCTCATGAGAATGTTTGGCTGCTTTGAGAGGACAACCTATCACGTCCGCGGACCGTCCGCCCAGGCGACGGGACCGTCGCTTTTCTGGCCTGAACCTCACTTTCTATTCGAAAGTAAGGGTGCCCTGTCTTACTTAGCTCCTACCCTTGCAACGCCAGAGTCAGGGCTAGTACAGACACCCGTTCTCCAGCGATCGCCGCTGAAGAGAGGGCGACTCTGATATGAGCACCATCACCGCTCAGCGGTATGTCTCACTATCTCATAGCTCTCCGAGCTTATGAGTATGTATATCGGATCTGAATGTCACGGCGATTAAAAGTTCTCCTGTGCTTAATAATCGCTATGCCTTCACCACCCGGTGCATTATGGTTATGTTAACCTATTTGTCTCGTATTCGGGCGGCTCGTACGAACCCTGCCCGAGCTGCCATCACCGGTCGTCCCCCCGGACACCGCCGGCAGCACCCGCACCGAATACGTGGAAGGAATCAGCTTTTCATATGCTAGATATCCCTCCTGTTGACATTCACAGCTGTTCCCCGAGTCTTTCCCGGTTGGGTAAACATCATCTCGGAGGAAAGTAACCGCCGTACATCTCATGAGATTGTTGGCTATGTACGCGCGTTCAAACTTGTTTAAAGCCCCAGGATTCTCTGTCGGCATTCTATGCCTACTTTCTGGGCACACCCACCGTACCGGGTCGGCGAGTTCACACCAAACTGTACACCGCCAGACCATCGGTCGAGCTCTAACTGTCTATCTTATAGACTGCCCTCTATGTGGGTCAATCTTGCGGGCGTCTCCGCCGCTCCCTCCTTGTGCGGAGTGGTCTACGGTGGATGCCTTTACCGTGCCCGTTAGTCGAATCGGCTTCTTTCTTAGAAATTTTTTCACGGCACACTCGAGTCGCCCCGCATGCTGCTTTCATCCTCCTTCCATGCAAGGCATGTGGCCAGGGTCACCGCACGACCGAGGATGATGTAACAGTGGATGGATGTATGCTTATGCCTTCCTAACCACGATCACTACGACCCGCCTTCTCTCGGGCCGACTGTGGATGAGCCTCTCCATGTAAGTGATTTACTTCACTGGAGTTCTTCTTTTAGAAATTTAGATTCTCATCCCCCGCTGCTTAGGGCGTCATTTTTGCCGCCCCCCCGCAGTTTTTTGGAGCTCCTTATCTTACCGATATCGGACTGTTCCACGCTGCCGCAACCGGCGCCGGCGGTGCTCGCTCTTACGATCACCTGAGAAACAGGCCTTGTGACTGTTTTCATAAACAACTGGTTCTCACCGCAGACTGATGGAAATTTTGTGATTACTTCCTCAAGTCTCCTTCGCTTGTTTCTTCAAGCGAGGACTTCGACACTCTTAGCCAGTTTCCGTCCCTAACTTGATAGGACAGGGCCGTTGCTACCTCATTCGATTCCGTTGGGAATGTAACGGTTGAGGTATCATATCTGGCGATGTCTGTTCGTTTAGAGCATCTCTTGATGGTCGTTTACACGTAATATCGTGACAGATTTTTTTTCGCCAGCTCCCTCTGGCGTACACTTGCTGCTGCTAGGGATTCCCCCGCCCAGCGGACAGCCATCGCAGCCTAGCCTCACGGGCTCTCTCGGCGATGGTGGCTTGAGCCAAGCCACCTCTTCCACCGCGGGCACTGCACCCTCAGATGGGTGCTTCAATCAGTATGGGAGAAAGGGGATCCTGAGTTCTCTCTCGATCACTCGGTCTAACACACTTTTGTCGTGATGTGTACCGCGCTGTATCCCTGACACGCCCGGTTGAGCTGTTTTGACCAGACTGCTCTATTCTACATAGGCAACATGTCCGCGGCATTCCTTATTAACAGGATGGCACTCAGTCGCTTTCTCGACCCTTGTCTGCCTTACGAGTGGTTTTCTTCCTAAATCCCTACTCTCCGTCGTTCCTAGTCCCCTTCGGACCGCTAGTAACTTTTTACCACAGCTCTCTATCAGAATTCTGCAGATTTCTGCCCTCACGCATTTGAGACAGATATCGAATTCTGGGCGCTTTCTCCCACGCGGAGGCTTCCCCTACAGAAATTTCCAAGCTTGCGGGAAGCGTGCGACTAGCTTGCGCAAGCTTGCGGCATGCTAGTAACTAGCATGCGGTTAGCTTAATAAGCGTGTGATATGCGTGCAGAGTAATAGTTAAGCGATCTTTTAGCGAGCAGGGACTGTTCGCTAGCATGCACTCGCTTATTAAGCGAGTGCCCTGCTAGTCGCATGCTAGTTACTAGCAAGCGGCACGCTTAAATTTCGGTAGGGGTTCTGAGATATCTCGCCTTCTCAGATTGGTCGATTGATCACTTACTGAGCCTTAAAAGCTTCAGTTTTCCGATCACGATTCTTGTTGAAATTTTCAACAAATTTCAATTCTTACGCTCTAGTCAGCAGGTGATGTTGTTCTCCTGACACTAGGCCGAGGGCCCATGATACTTAGTATTCCTGAGTATACAGGGCATTCCTCTCGAGGACATTTTTGAGGGCCGCCTTTTGGCGCTCAACTAACTCCTTCACTTCTTTCTACTTGAAGGACATTCCGTCCAGCGAGGCGAGATTTGCTGCTTCGGCGCTTAAAGCAGCTGCGGCTTTTTCCCCTCTCCCTAAATTTCGTTGTTTTTGTTTTTTCTTTTAAATTTTCTTAGGCTTACAATTGAAAACATGCCTCCCTACGGTTTGAGTCCGTGCTGGTCTAGCAAATCAAGTAGATGTATGGAGTTATTGAAGTAAATTATGAAAATAGCTGATTTTCTTATTTACGAGATAACTCATACATCTACTTGATACCCTCCCACCGACCCTCCGCCTTGCGTAGCAACATGTTTCAACGTATGGGCTTGCGAAAGGTGAGGAAGATGGACGCTAATTGCGCGGTGATCATGGGTAGTAAGCCTGAACGGGAGAGGGCGCGCTCGCGCTTTTTAAATCCTTGGGAGTTCTATTCGGGTATGGCAGTCCAGAGGGCTGAACTAGCAAATCAAGTAGATGTATGAGTTATCTCGTAAATAAGAAAATCAGGTAAGTATTTTCATAATTTATGTTATGTATTCAAAATTTTAGGAACTGTGATAAGAACCAGTGCTATTAGCATGAAATGTTATCTCTATTGTAGGTATAATGCATAATTTGTGTATTCAAATTAAGATAAGCATTATCAGAACCCAGCTACATTGAATTTTATTTGAAATTTTAGATCTAGTGCACAAATTGTGTTCAATTTTTCTCTGTTATTAGACCTAGCTGCAACAGAAGTAGAAATAACAAAAAAAAAGTGAATGGTGATGATGATTATGATAGTGATTTTTATCAAATGAAGAAGACTCACAATGAATTTTGTTCTTCATATTTTAGGTCTAGTGCTCGATTTATGAATTTATATTTATATAGAAGCCATTATCGGAACCAAGCTACATTATAAACAACATGCCCTTTGTTTTATCTTCTATAGATCTAGTGCATTATTTATGTATATATTCATAATTATAGAAACCATTAATTACCATAACCGATCTACATCTGTATGATGGAATTTCGTTTTAATTGATATAGATGTATGACATTCATATAACAATAGAAACTATTATCAGAACGAAGTTAAACAATTGATTTGGAATTTATTTTGAAATGCTAAATCTTGTTCATGTATGTTCAAATTTATATAAGCTGTTATCATAAACAAGCTATTTCGTTAATAAGGAATATGTTTCAAATTGTAAGTTATAGATAGAAATTTATCTTAACCAAGCTTTTTCATTAACATGGAATTGTATTTTATATTGTATCAATATAGCATTAACATGTAATTTTTTGTATATTTTTCAGGACTGGAATGCCCAAAATATACACAGCGTAGAAGGAAATTCTAGTTCACACGCAACAGCTATTAATTAGACTTTGGTACGCAGTTACAATGTAGATGATTACTAGACCTATTAAGGTTTTATGAGTATGGGTCAAAAATAAAATCATTCACGGCTTTAGTAAGCCTGACGACAGAGCAAACATCATGAACATGAACAAAATTCTGCAATTACATGATAGAACAATATGGTAATATCACTTTCATGATCTCAATTCAATTACGAATTCTATCGAGCTGGTTTGTGATACCAAGTTAAGTGTCAAGACTTCGTCCCCCACTTGTTCATTCGTTGAACCTTTCGAAAGATCACCCGTTTTCTGCGTTTAGTCATCATGCTCAATATGCACGTGTAAAACATCGATCGTCTCGTTCGCTTGAATTAACAACGGGTAAGTTCAATCAAGTTAGCCCTTTTCAGTTTTTTATATAAACGTCAATCAGTGATTAAGTGATACAAGTCTTATCTTTCCTTATTAATGTTGCTGTTTGAGGTTATGACAAAAGTCTCATGTGTGTAATATGATATTAAATCTAGACATCGTTTCACGGTTGCTTAAAGAATCGTGACTTTTAGGCACATAGGCCTACAAATATATAGACAAAATTCTAATCAATAAAACATGGGCTTACAGCTGCTTTCTTTCTGATATGAGTTTAATGGTGATGATGTTCACGATAGTGATAATAGATATTTAAAAAATCAAAATACAAGTTTTTTTTTCATAAAGCAGATCTAGTGCATAATTTTGTATATTCAAATTGATAGTTATCATTATCCAGGGGCCGCGGAACGATTTTCGAAGGGGGGGGGGGCTGACCATGCAAAAATATGCTATCATATGTTCATTTTTACTTTTTTGTACACGGTTTTGGAAAAAAAATGAGGGGGGGGGGGCTTCCCCCCGCGACCCCTGTTATCAGAACCAAGCTATTTCATATACATGGAATTTTGTTTTAGACCTAGTGCATAACTATTTATTTATTTATTTCTGATATTTATTTCTGTATATAGAATCCATTATCCAGTAATCCATGTCATAAAATAAAGTTATTTCACCAACGTAGTAACATTTTATTTTATATTCTAAATCTAGTACATGACTTATTTATCAAATTAAGGGAATCAAGAGAAATTATTATTTCCAAGCTATTTCATTAACATGCATTTTGTGTGTTCTATGTTTCAGGTATGGAATACCTTAAATGTCTACCGAGCACAAGCCAGAAGGCAAGTATATCTCTAACATTTATACACCTCGGTACAATTAGAAATGTAGATGGTTACTCGACTCATCATTCTTATTAGGTTTTGTGAATATTTGTCCATAAGGACTGTTAAATCATTCATTGCATTTTTTGTCTTGTCGACCTTAGCTAAACCAGACGCTTCTTTTTCGTCGGTTCATCCGCTAAAAAAGTCCTCCAAACAGACGGGTTTCGCCTGGGTAACGTGATCAGACAACCTCACGAACATAAACACAATTCTGCACGAGTAATCTACCTATAGGTTTTTTTTTCTATATGTAGTGAATTTTATTGAGCTGATTATAGTTTAGTGCCGGATTTCTAGGCAATATGTTTAGGCTTGTACTAAAACTAGTTAAGATTTGATATTTCTTGTCAAGATGATTGCTGTTTTAACACAATAATCATTGGTAATTGTCACCTAAATGTTGCTCACATTTAACGTGGCTTGGATAGTTCGACTGTTCAAAAAAAAAAAAACGAGGTTGCGCTTTTACGTAAAATTTTTATGGGTTTTCCCTCCCGATGCTAGGATCTCGTCTAGCAAAAAAAAAGAAGCAAACGAAAATCGTTAGTGCCATTCGTCCGTCCACTCGTTCGTCAGTTCGTTGAGTCTTTCGTACGATCATGATTCGTTTTTCTTTTTTAATCGTCATGTTCAACATGGACACGTGTCGACCGTCTCGTTCGTTTGCGTTATTACGGTAAGTTTAATCTTATTAGTACTCCTAACTATTTCTTCGTACACATCAACCACTGATATTAGCCATGTCCTAATTGTTATAAACATTGTTGTCATTCAAATTTCGAAATTTAGGTCTGACATTTTAAACACAACAAGCCCATGTACGTAATGCAGTGATGGAGACAAAAGTTAATAACGTCAAATTTAGGGTATTGGGCAAATTAGGCTAAAATTTAAAATGATCATAAGCCAGAAGCACCATTGATTACATTATTTTTCAAAATCTAGGTCTCAGTAGAAAGTACAAACAGTAGGTTACTAATTAATTGAGAGTATTCCGCAACGTTAATTTTATACTCTAGATCTATATAATACATGAGTTATGCAATTAAAATAAAAACATAATTAAAATTAAAAACACAATTAAAATGTATCTTATCAAAGGTTTCATGTTTTTGTCGTACAGGTCTGGAATGAGAAAAGATCTCCGTGCAGTTTTGACAAGAAGCTTCGGATGCAACCATATCGACATGTCTTCATGCAAGTTTGACGACTCGAGAAACTTGGGCTGCATTAACGATGTCGACATAATCTTCATGCAAGTTTAAAGCTTCGGCTGCAACCATGTCGAAATTTCTTCATTCAGATCTGAAGAGCAACTATGTGGACACATGTATCCACGTAGTTTTGACGAGAAGCTTCGGCTGCAACATGTCGACTAGGGAAACCAAGCTCCGCGGAAGACTGTCACTTGCCTTTGAACTGTGCTATAGTACATGAATTGCTGCAATATCACAGCAAAGCTCATAGGCAGTCACCTGTATATTTCATGAAATCTGTATAAGATAGAGAAATTAAGGGAATAAGTAAATTGATAATATTAATTGTCGTTTGATGGTATAGGATAGGATATCATTAATTTCAAAGAACATAGATTTTATTTTGGTTGTATTGCAGTTGAGTGGGAATTTCAGATCCTATATTCGAGGGTCGGGCTATCGAATGCGGATTTTATTTTACAAATTTCCTGCCACAAATGATTTGTCATCTTTTTCAGTCATGAACTTCGTCACTTTCGCCAAGTTTGCACATTGTTTTTCCACCAGTTAGTCATCAACAACCCCCTGAGGCTCTGAGGTGTCTTCCATAAATCGGCGATCAAAGAGTTGACGCTTACTACGTTCATGACGTTCGTTTGAATAGACGAATATGGATAATACAACAATAAGTCGCCTTTCATCAAACAACAACAGGTCGCCTTTCATACAACATGTCGCCCTTTCATCTTACAGCAAAAAATTGCATCTCATGCAGCATGTCGCCATTTCATCACACAGCAACAAGTCGCCTTCCATACAATGGTCGTCCGTTCATCGAGTTGCCTGCCATACAACAAGTCGCCTTTCTTACAACATTTCGTACTTTCATCAAACAACAAGTCCCCTTTCATACAACATGTCAACATTTCATCTTACAGAAAGAAGTTGCCTCTCTTTCATCATATGTCGCCCTTTCAGCATACAGCAAGAAGTTGCTTCTCTTTCATCATGTCACCCTTTCATCATACAGCAAGAAGTTGCCTCTCATATATCATGTCACCCTTTCATCTTACAGCAAGAAATTGCTTCTCTTTCATCATGTCGCCCTTTCATCATACAGCAAGAAGTTGCCTCTCTTACATCATGTCACCCTTACATCATAAAGCAAGAAGTTGCCTCTCTTACATCATGTCACCCTTTCATCATACAGCAAGAAGTTGCCTCTCATACATCATGTCACCCTTTCATCATACAGCAAGAAGTTGCCTCTCATACATCATGTCACCCTTTCATCATACATGTCATACGGCAAGAAGTTGCCTCTCATACATCGTGTCGCCCTTTCATCATACATGTCATACGGCAAGAAGTTGCCTCTCATACATCGTGTCGCCCTTTCATCATACAGCAAGAAATTGCCTCTCTTACATCATGTCACCCTTTCATCATACAGCAAGAAGTTGCCTCTCTTTCATCATGTCGCCCTTTCATCATACAGCAAGAAGTTGCCTCTCATACATCATGTCACCCTTTCATCATACAGCAAGAAGTTGCCTCTCTTACATCATGTCACCCTTTCATCATACAGCAAGAAGTTGCCTCTCTTACATCATGTCACCCTTTCATCATACAGCAAGAAGTTGCCTCTCTTACATCATGTCACCCTTTCATCATACAGCAAGAAGTTGCCTCTCATACATCATGTCACCCTTTCATCATACATGTCATACGGCAAGAAGTTGCCTCTCATACATCGTGTCGCCCTTTCATCATACATGTCATACGGCAAGAAGTTGCCTCTCATACATCGTGTCGCCCTTTCATCATACAGCAAGAAGTTGCCTCTCTTACATCATGTCACGGCCCTTTCATCATACAGCAAGAAGTTGCCTCTCTTACATCATGTCGCCCTTTCATCATACAGCAAGAAGTTGCCTCTCTTTCATCATGTCACCCTTTCATCATACAGCAAGAAGTTGCCCTTCATACATCATGTCACCCTTTCATCATACATGTCATACGGCAAGAAGTTGCCTCTCATACATCGTGTCGCCCTTTCATCATACAGCAAGAAGTTGCCTCTCTTTCATCATGTCGCCCTTTCATCATAAAGCAAGATGTTGCCTCTCATACATCATGTCACCCTTTCATCATACATCAAGAAGTTGCCTCTCTTACATCATGTCACCCTTTCATCATACATCAAGAAGTTGCCTCTCTTACATCATGTCACCCTTTCATCATACAGCAAGAAGTTGCCTCTCTTACATCATGTCACCCTTTCATCATACAGCAAGAAGTTGCCTCTCTTACATCATGTCGCCCTTTCATCATAAAGCAAGATGTTGCCTCTCATACATCATGTCACCCTTTCATCATGCATTAAGAAGTTGCCTCTCTTACATCATGTCACCCTTTCATCATACAGCAAGAAGTTGCCTCTCTTACATCATGTCACCCTTTCATCATACAGCAAGAAGTTGCCTCTCTTACATCATGTCGCCCTTTCATCATACAGCAAGAAGTTGCCTCTCTTACATCATGTCGCCCTTTCATCATACATCAAGAAGTTGCCTCTCATACATCATGTCACCCTTTCATCATACATGTCATACGGCAAGAAGTTGCCTCTCATACATCGTGTCACCCTTTCATCATACAGGAAGAAGTTGCCTCTCATACATCATGTCACCCTTTCATCATACATGTCATACGGCAAGAAGTTGCCTCTCATACATCGTGTCACCCTTTAATCATACAGAAAGAAGTTGCCTCTCATACATCATGTCGCCCTTTCATCATACAGCAAGAAGTTGCCTCTCATACATCATGTCACCCTTTCATCATACATCAAGATGTTGCCTCTCTTACATCGTGTCACCCTTTCATCATGCATTAAGAAGTTGCCTCTCTTACATCATGTCACCCTTTCATCATACAGCAAGAAGTTGCCTCTCTTACATCATGTCACCCTTTCATCATACAGCAAGAAGTTGCCTCTCTTACATCATGTCGCCCTTTCATCATACAGCAAGAAGTTGCCTCTCTTACATCATGTCGCCCTTTCATCATACATCAAGAAGTTGCCTCTCATACATCATGTCACCCTTTCATCATACATGTCATACGGCAAGAAGTTGCCTCTCATACATCGTGTCACCCTTTCATCATACAGGAAGAAGTTGCCTCTCATACATCATGTCACCCTTTCATCATACATGTCATACGGCAAGAAGTTGCCTCTCATACATCGTGTCACCCTTTCATCATACAGCAAGAAGTTGCCTCTCATACATCATGTCGCCCTTTCATCATACAGCAAGAAGTTGCCTCTCATACATCATGTCACCCTTTCATCATACATCAAGAAGTTGCCTCTCTTACATCGTGTCACCCTTTCATCATACAGCAAGAAGTTGCCTCTCTTACATCATGTCACCCTTTCATCATAAAGCAAGAAGTTGCCTCTCATGCATCATGTCACCCTTTCAAGTGTGCCAACTTCTCCATTCTTCCAGAACCCATCATGTATTATAATAGGCCGTTTTTACTTCTCATATTTCATTCTAAAAAAGAAGGGATATTTCAGCCATTCAGACACATATCCTCCTTTACCATTTTTATGTTTGATTTGTCTTTACCAAACTTTCTCTTTACATCATAATATCTTTTTAAATACAGATGCTATTGGCTCCCTCGGGGTCAACGACAACAGATGTCTGGCGATTTTCTTATGGGCGATTTTCCATTTTTTTAGCCTTACTTTATACATGCAACATTATAATAACCCTCACAATGCCTTTATCTGCCTATGGTAACCATTTCAACTTTTTTTAAACTTTTATAGGCGGTATTCCAGCCTGCCCTGCTGACAAAAGATGCATTTATATCCCCTCTTTCATCCTCACAAGCAGAGAAGCTGATTCAAAGAAAGAAAAATATCTTTCATCTAAACACTGTTTGCTACCTAAATTGTATCTACGTTTCTTACTTATATACAGGCCTATACATTTTTCTTTTTCTGGCTGGATAAATAATTAAACATAATGAAAATGACCACTCATATTTACCAAGGGTAGCGATATCGGCTCTTTTCGGCGGTTTCTATTTTCCCTACTATATCAGTATTGTTTTTTTAACATTGTTTACATCAGCTTCCATTGAAAATATTGATTTTCGTTTGTGGATACCGTGTATTAACCCTAATCGCTAATCTATTTTTTTCAGGCTAAATGCATTTTAAACATACTGATGATGTGTTCCATTTACCCAGCGTAACAACTCAACGTTTATCGGTGGTGAGGCCTTTCGGCACGCCCAGTCAAATGTAACAATTTACATAATGATCATCGGGTAGCCTCTTAATATTAAGTTTTGATTTGTAATCTGTAAACAGATTGATGTTTTTGCCATTCGTTGGTATTCTCATAACAGGTTGTCACTTTGTTTAATTTGCATTCATCAAACATGGCATTTTAAGACTGGAACATGAAGAAAGCAAACAAAGCAGAGGAAGAACAATCTCCCTTTTGATGAGCTCTGCTGACATACTCTCTCAGATACTCCCAGATAAGCTATCAACTGGACTTTTCAAGGAGGGGGAGAGGACATAAAATCATGCAAATCTCATAGATGAGGACAAGGTACCTCGGCCTCCCTGGTATGGGAGGAAATGGAATAATAAAATTAATACATGTTTCTCTTTGAATGAACAAACTCTATGAGTTTTTCGCTAAAAAACCTTTAACTTAATTTGTACCTTTTGCCGACCCAAGGATGTCATTGTAGAAAGTCGAGTGGAAAGTGCTGCTTTAAGAAGTATGTGGTAATGTTAATGGCACACACTAAGAAGGGATTATCGTGTTTTCTATCAATTATTTCAGTGCAATTTCGACAGTGGAGAGCGATGCACATCTCTGACTTTTGCTAGTACTGCTGCATAGAAGAGAGTGTGTATAAAAAAGAATGAAACTGATATGTTTTTTTATTGAAGCATAAGATGTTTGCAACGCATTTCCATTACACATGTGTACAGAGTGTAGCAGGGAAAAGAAGGTTGTAAAAAGTAAGATCAGATACCTGTGCATTTGTGACTATTTGTAGTTATAATGCCTGTCGTTTTAATATGTGGAACCAAGTTTTTAGGCATATAGTTTTTTGTCTCACCTGCATAGCAGAGTGAGACTATAGGCGCCGCTTTTCCAAAGGCGACGGCGGCGGTATGGCGGCGGCGTCAACATCAAATCTTAACCTGAGGTTAAGTTTTTGAAATGACATCATAACCTAAAAAGTATATGGACCTAGTTCATGAAACTTGGCCATAAGGTTAATCAAGTATTACTGAACATCCTATTAGAGTTTCATGTCACATGACCAAGGTCAAAGGTCATTTAGGGTCAATGAACTTAGACCATGTTGGAGGAATCAACATCAAAATCTTAACCTGAGGTTAAGTCTTTGAAATGACGTCATAACTTAGAAAGTATATGGACCTAGTTCATGAAACTTGGACATAAGGTTAATCAAGTATCACTGAACATCCTGCATGAGTTTTATGTCACATGACCAAGGTCAAAGGTCATTTAGGGTCAATGAACTTTGGCCGAATTGGGGGTATCTGTTGAATTCCCATCATAACATTGAAAGTTTATGGATCTGATTCATGAAACTTGGACATAATAGTAATCAAGCATCACTGAACATTTTGTGCAAGTTTCAGGTCTCGTGATTAAGGTCAAAGGTCATTTAGGGTCAATGAACTTTGGCCAAATTGGGGGTATCTGTTGAATTACCATCATAACTTTGAAAGTTTATGGATCTGATTCATGAAACTTGGACATTAGAGTAATCAAGTATCACTGAACATCCTGTGCGCATTTCAGGTCACATGACCAAGGTCAAAGGTCAATGAACATTGGCCGAATTGGGTGTATCTGTTGAATTACCATCATAACTTTGAAAGTTTATGGATCTGATTCATGAAACTTGGACATAAGAGTAATCAAGTATCACTGAACATCCTGTGCGAGTTTCAGGTCACATGATCAAGGTCAAAGGTCATGTAAGGTCAATGAACTTTGGCCATGTTGGGTTTTTTTGTTGAATAACCATCATATCTCTGTAAGTTTATTGGTCTAGTTCATAAAAAGTGGACATAATAGTAACCATGTATCACTGAACATCTTGTGCGAGTTAGAGTAGTTTTCAAAGTCAGCACTGCTGCTATATTGAACTGCGTGATGCAGGTGAGACGGCCAGAGGCATTCCACTTGTTTTCTTTTTAAACGAAGTCACACACAAAAAAAACACAAACATTTTTTGATCCTCAAGTTCAGGGATCCAGGGGAGCGTTTCATCAACATTTTTGTCCAACAACTAGAAGTTGTCAGATCTGACATCTTTCCTTGATTCTGATTGGCTGAGAGGCACTGTTCCTATGGTAACTGTCGGATAAAATGGGACTTGTCGGATAAAACGTCTGACAAGTCCTTTCATGAAACGCCCCCAGGTGATTTGGCAGCAATTTGTCAAAATATACCCCATCCCTAAAAAGAAACCAACTAACGCCCATTTCATAAAATGTTGATTATGATCCCTTGCTGGAATGAAAGCTGCACAGCAAAAACTGTGGTGTTAACCGGCGGTGTACATAGAGGACAACACCAGCTATTTTACACCGGTGTTAAATTGGTGGTGTTAGTCTTACACCTATAGGTGTTATTACAACACCTATGGTTGATACATTTACACTCTTTGGTGTTATGTTCAATCTCTAGGGTGTTATTTTAACACCTCAGGGTGTGGTCCTCTATTAACACCAATTGGTGTCAGTTTTAACACCACAGTTTTTACAGTGTGCCATGAAAACAGTGAATCTTCTGCTTCCTGGTTCGCTCGTTCAATGAAAGTTGGTATTTTATCAAGAGTTGCTCTTATAGTAACTTTTTATGAAATGTAGCCCGAATAAGTTTTTCACTATTGTTTATTGCCACTGAAAAAACCCTTTGTTTTGCAAAATTGAATTTTATTTCTTTCTATTATTTGTCTATATATAGATGCTACTTTGCGAGAAAGTGGCTAGGTGTTTTTTTTTTGTGTGTGTGCGGGGGTGGGGATATGGGCAGGGATTGATCTACGATTGAGGTGGACAGGGGCTTTGGCTCCCACTTTTTTTACACTGAAATGGTAATTTAGTACATGTACTAAATTACCATTTCAGTGTAATTTTATTTTGCATGGACAGCCCCCTCTCATTTTCGAAAATATTCTGCGGCGCCTGAGGGGTTGGGCACCCCCCTCATAAAAAGATAAGCTAGCCCGCCCCCCGCCAAAAAAAGATAAACAATCCTCCCATCTGCCCCTGGTCAGCAATTAATGGATCTGGTGAAATCCTTCCATGTTAAAAACTACAAGCTATGACAATCTATACACTGTAAAAACTGTGGTGTTAAAACTGACACCAATTGGTGTTAATAGAGCTAGAGGACCACACCTTGAGGTGTTAAAATTACACCCTAGAGATTGAACATAACACCAAAGAGTGTAAATGTAACAACCAAAGTTGTTGTAATACCAACTATAGGTGTAAAACTAACACCACCAATTTAACACCGGTGTAAAATAACTGGTGTGGTCCTCTATGTACACCGGTTAACACCACAGTTTTTGCTGTGTAGTTTCATGATTATGATGATAGTAAGACAAATAGTCTCCATAAGGTTTCTTTGCATGTAATGTGAGTGTGTGGGTGTGGTTGAATATGTAGAATAATTCGTTATTGTATTCGCCTAGCTGTGTATGTATGATATTATGTCTGCACTACACGCGATCACCTCGCCTATGTTGGGTATTACAAAAGAACCAACATTTCCCTAACATGAAAATATCAATTAGCCCGACTACCCATACAGCCAGGGGGCGGGGGGGACTAGTGGGGGGTACCCCTATTTTAATCGGCCATATCTCTAATATAAATATGAATTAGACTCTAATATTTTGTATTGTACATGTGTCCAGGTACCAGGAAACATCGAAATCCAAAATTTCACCTATAATACCCATTTTCCCAGGATGGGCATTATACTAACCATATATTTCACATATATTTTTTCTTATTTGGTTTGGTGTGTGTGTGTGTATTTGAGTTTTGTCAGACGTGTATCAATCAGATATGATTATTTACATCTGGGACCGACCTTTAACGTCACCATCCGAAAGACGTGACCAGGGCTCGAACCTCTGCATCAATTTGTAACTTCCCCACAGCTTGGATTACAGGCGCACGCCACAACGCCCAGTTTGGCTTAGAATACCTTTTTTTATACCAACCCGGCGGGGTCATGCTGCTACCTTCGCGCGGTGACTCTGTTACGTGCAAGGGTGTCACTGTTAAAATCAATGCAAGGGGCAGTCACCTTTACTAAAACTAAAACAGTTGAAGTTGTCTTAAATTTGCCTCAGTCTTTGAAAAAGAAATATAGTGAGATAAGTATCCTCAGATGAAAGTTAGCTTGCAGAACAGGGTAAAAGTTGCAAAACTTGGTAATGCCCTTGCACTACCAAAGCAGCAATTTACGTGATTGATTTTTGTATTTCCATTTTTCTTATGGTGCTCTTTTCGTATACAATAATTGCAATTCATCTTGTTGTTAGGTCAAATAATTATAACCACTAACATGACTAAAGAAATGAGAGAGCACTTTTTTTATAGCTGAACTCCGTCTGTTTTGGAGGAGTTTTAAAAACTTTTTTTACTTTGTTTTTTCTTTCTTGTAAGGAAACAACTGTTACGCGCTGCGTTTCAAGGAATAAATTCCTGCCAGGTACCAATTTGCCTCACCTGGGTTGAGTGCAGCACATTGTGGATCAATTTCTTGCTGAAGGAAATTATGCCATGGTTGGGATTCGAACCCACAACCCTCTGTTTCAGAGTCCGGAGACTAATCCACTAGGCCACGACGCTCCACATTTTTGACTGTGTTGCATAATATTTCAATATAATAATGTTCAAACCCATTCCATTAAAGGTCAAGTCCACCTCAGAAAAATGTTGATTTGAATCAATAGAGAAAAATCAGACAAGCACAATGGTGAAATTTTCATCAGATCGAATGTAAAATAAGAAAGTTATGGCATTTCAAAGTTTCGCTTATTTTTAACAAAATAGTCATATGAACGAGCCAGTTACATCCAAATTAGAGAGTCGATGATGTCGCTCACTCACTATTTCTTTTGTTTTTTATTGTTTGAATTATACAATATTTCATTTTTTACGAATTTACGAATTTGACGAATTTGACCTCCTTGCCTGAAGCACAAAATGTTAAAATGGAATTCCACGTGTTCAGGGAGGAATGAAACTTCATTTCACGTGACAATGACGAGAAAATAAAAATATTTCAAATAATAAAATACAAAATAAATAGTGAGTGATGTCATCAGTTCCTCATTTGCAACCAACTGAGATGTGCATATAACTGTTTTGTGAAATGAAGAGAAACTTTTAAATGCCATAACTTTATTTTACATCCGATTTTGATGAAATTTTCAGTGTTATGTTTGTTGAAGTTTCCTCTTTTTATTCAAATCAAGTTTTTCTTTGGGTGGACTTGTCCTTTAGAGCAATATTTTCATTTGCATCAATGTGCTATAATATCTGTATATTGTGGTATGTGATGGTATAATTCATATCGCAAATTGCCTTCCTGATAAGTAATTATAATGAATAGATGAGTTAAATCTTAATTTCTTCAGTTTGGGGTTGAAAAGAAACACGCCTTTGGACAATATTCAGTCTTCCAAATATACTGAAAATTTGCTTTCTCTCACTCAAATATCAATCAACGTAACTGTAATTCAATAGTTTGTGTCACAACTATAACCAGCCATGGAAAGTAAAATCGCGCTACTCTCACCACCAGTGGATAATGATGATAATGTACCCCCAAATACATAGCCCTTGATGTGGAAGTGCTCCCCCCCAAAGAAAAAAGTAATAAATAATTAGCTCACCCAATCCTACACCTCTGACCGAATCATTTTCTCGTCTTTCAATCTGAAGGACGTGGGTTCGATTCCCCGGCCTCAAGTATTTCCGGATCATAGTCGGGCCACTCCTGCTCATAGGGTCACAAGCCTACACATATTTTGTTACGGAGGTAATAAAAATCTTTAGGTGAATGGTATGAAATTTATTCCGGGACTGTGCCGGGAAAACTTTTCTCCTCATGTGACTTGCATTTTGAGCGGGTTTGTAGCGGTGTCTCCGTCCCGTGACAGCACCGGTATAAATTTGAAAACCAGTGTGAGAGGGGTATACGCATACGATATAGGCATAGCCATGATGTGAGGGTGTCCCATAAAATCTGTTAATTTCAGTTCAGTATAATGAACACCCCCCTTGCTCGGACTTGATTTACATGTTTATGGCACAGGTATAAAATAGGAAGTTAGGAGAGAGAGAGAGGGGAGGGGGGGGGGGCCCGGGGGTGAGAGAGAGAGGGTGTGTGTGTGTGAGAGAGAGAGAGAGAGATAGAGGGGGCGGGGGTCTGGTGAATAAAGGTGAGTTGAAAACGAAAAATGCGTGAGAATTAAAAAGAGACTGAATTTTATCAAGGCCCCGAAAATACATGAAAATTTTCATGTTGATTATAATGGAATCATGAGAAATTTATAGTGTGCAAATCAAAAGTACGGTACAATTAGAACAGGGTTGGCCGTTTGTACCTCAGAGGCACACAATAGGCAAACCCTGTTCAAGAGCCACTGCTCTCCCTCAGTTTCTGTTTATAATATATTAATTCACTCGAATTAATCTTTCCGTTGATTTCTCCATTTCATCCATATCCTTTTCGTTCTTTTGAGCCTGGGCAAGAAGGCTCAATCATGAAACTGTTTTGCCGCCATCTGTTGTTGAGAAATACATTCAGTATACTTGATATGGAACGACCGTTCGTGGACAGTTCAAAAGGCGGCAAAAGAGCCTCTCCCCATATCAAAGGGAGGGTGGATAATTTTGATAGCTCGGATAAAGCCCCCGGCCTCTTTTACTTCATGCGTTTTCATTATTGAATTTCTTAATGTGTACCCCCCCCCCAAAAAAATGTGAAATCAGCCAACTTTTCTTCTATGAAGGAAATACACATAGATCAAATATTTTCAAACCAACTAGATATAAATTGTGAATCGGGATAATAAAGCTTCAGTTACTGTATTTGGTCGTTATGCTGAACCAAGGAGATATCTCCTTGGCTGAACTATGTTGGCTCCCATGGGGATTGCTAGAAATCCTCCAAAACGACGATTTATAATATATTTCTGTCTAAGAATAATTTAATTATGTGCTTAAAGTTGTTGGTATATATAGACTGAAAGTTTTGGTTCACCTCTTTTACATATAAAACAAAATGTTACCCAATTTCGGTCGACTTTATCTCGTAAGAGTCGTAGTCGTACGTCTTTGTTATTTTCCAGAAAATCTAAAACGGAGAATCTTCGTCTTGAATATTCTTATTCAGTTTTAATTGTCCTGAAGTTCATATTCGACACAATTCATGCAGGATTAAGAATGAGTAAAATCAAACCGATTCTTTCTTGAGAGTTTGGTGGCTCTAAAAAGAGCCGTTTAATATCGTTAGAGAAAGACGATATATTTAAGCACGCTCGCCACGGATACGGCGGGCAAGCTGGATGTCCTTTGGCATGATGGTGACACGCTTGGCGTGGATGGCGCAAAGGTTGGTGTCCTCGAAGAGACCGACCAAGTAAGCTTCGCTGGCCTCCTGGAGAGCCATGACGGCGGAGCTCTGGAAGCGGAGCTCGGTCTTGAAGTCCTGAGCGATCTCACGGACCAGACGCTGGAAGGGGAGCTTGCGGATGAGAAGCTCGGTGCTCTTCTGGTAGCGACGGATCTCACGGAGGGCGACGGTTCCGGGCCTGTAACGATGGGGCTTCTTGACTCCGCCAGTGGCTGGGGCGGACTTGCGAGCTGCCTTGGTGGCGAGCTGCTTGCGTGGAGCCTTTCCTCCAGTAGATTTGCGAGCGGTCTGCTTGGTACGGGCCATTTTGATGTGTCGATATGATTCAACTAATGGAATTCAAATGTTCCGCGCTGGTATATATACCACCACCTACCAGGCGCTGATTGGTCGATCGTAATGAATAGAAATCCGGTCGATGATCATTGGTCCGTTTCGGTAATCGTCAATTTCCTCATGCATTATGCATAAATTCACGATCCACCTGTTAGCGAAAGAGAACCTTAAAATCATCATAATATTTGTTTTCTAAGGTTCTTATTATTGAATTTTGCTTGCATACATTAGAAAACGTATAATTACACTGAAGTATAACATATACATGGTTTGAAATATGTCACAAAAGGATAAAAATACCTTCGGCAATGGTTACGGAATGATCGTACTTATTATGAATAATTCATGAGTATTCCGATCCTTCGAAAATACAAAGCTTGGTAGTTTTTATTAAAAAATAATTACACCATCCATTTAGCATGCAGAAATTTCTCCCATACATTGTAAATTGTTATATTACAGAGGTTTTGTTTGCTAAATTACTTTTTAAGTGCGTTACAAAGCAAAAAAATGCAAAATTATCGTCAATGACCAGAAGCGAAGGATCGTATAGAACTAATGAATAATTCATGATCGACGACTCCTCCGTAAATGCCCAGCTTGTTAGTTTTATCGAAATATCTAGAAAATTCTTCGAAAACGAAACATCATGTATCATTAAGCATGTAACAGCTAACATTCATTGCATTTTCACGTAGAAATATTGCTAATGCAGCGTAATTTTATTGAAAATTTCTAAGTTTTTCCCCAGAAATCCTCGGTCTGCTTCTGGCGGCAAATTGAAAAGCCATTTTTTTCGGAGTGACGGGTTGCCCGGTATGAGAGAACAAAGGACTGGTAGCGTGGGTCACTCGCGTTCGCATTGGGACTATAAATACCGGTGGAACTCTTCGATGAAATCAGTTGGCATCAGTTGAAATCATCTGAACAAATCAACATGTCTGGACGTGGTAAAGGAGGAAAGGGACTCGGAAAGGGAGGCGCCAAGCGTCATCGCAAGGTCTTGCGTGATAACATCCAAGGAATCACCAAGCCAGCAATCCGTCGTCTTGCCCGCCGTGGTGGTGTCAAGCGTATCAGCGGTCTCATCTACGAGGAGACCCGTGGTGTCCTCAAGGTTTTCCTTGAGAATGTCATCCGTGATGCCGTCACCTACTGCGAGCATGCCAAGAGGAAGACCGTCACCGCCATGGATGTCGTCTACGCCCTGAAGAGGCAGGGACGTACCCTCTACGGATTCGGAGGTTAAGAAGTATTTTTCTTCTAACCAAACAACCAAACCGGCTCTTTTCAGAGCCACCAAATATCCAAGAAAGAAACAACTATTTCAATCTCGAATGTACTTGAGTATGAATGACAACAGATAATGAGAGGGAGGTTCATCGCGACTAAAAAAGGGGGTACAATTTTCCGGAAATGGTAAAAAATGTTGGTGAAGGTATATGAGGGAAAAATAAAGGTGTAAGGAGTTTTTTTTCCATTTGCTTGGGTTTTTCAACTTGACAGCCACAAACCCAAGCCCCCCCCCAAAAAAAAAAAATTATGTACCATACAATCTACCAGTCTTCAAAAATACCCTGTGTGAACGATTTTTTGACAGCTTAAAAAAAACAAAAAGAGGTGTCGCTACGCAGGTGATTTTGGTCCAGGAAAAATTTGGCAAGCAAGAGATATTCGTAAAATTTATGCCAAGGGCGTCACGACTTAGCATTGCAACATGGAAATCAATGTGAAATCAACAGCAGATGTACTAATCAGGGTCACTTGCAGATATTGCTCGCTGTTACGATCATTATTTATTTGATCTACGTTTTTGTAAACCTGTTTACTGAAGCGATATTGCGGAGGTTGAAGCCCCATAGACCCGGGGACCCGCCCCACTTTCCCGTTTCCACGTGCCCTGGTGGCCTACATGACAAAAGAAGACAAATTTCCATCAAATTGCCTATTTAAAATTTACATACCAAATTACCAATAGTCTATATGGTCTCAGTTTTAATTATAACGTGTTATTCCATGCCCGATTTTTTTTCTAGCTTTCATAATCAATTCGTTTTCTCTACGAATTACCAAGGATGGACATCCTGTTAAAAAGAAGGCAAGATTACGAGTCCCCCCCCCCGGGGGGGGGGGGGATAAAACGTATAGTCAGTACTCGTTAACAATTGAGCAATGAGTCGAAAATTGAGGGGGCTCGATATGGCGTATCGCGTTAGGTTTATAAAAAGTTGCAAACGAGCGAAGTAAGGAGCAAAAATTTCGAAATTTTTATTACAAAATCCCATTATGTGACACTTAAGACGTAAGATCTAGAAAATAATATATTACACAATTCTCTCTTTCCCTTTCTCTTTTTCAAAGGGGCACAATTTATAGTTACTAATTTCATGAAAATTTTATCATCTTGATAATTAGAGTGCGAAATTTGTTGATATAAATCCTAAAAACTTGACATTTTAAGCAATTTTGTCATTATGAATAGGATGCATGGGTTCATATATTTTTAACAGTAATACACCTACATATTCCAAGAAGCAATGTGCCCTTTCATCCTCGAGTTAGTCCCTGTTTGAACATGACACTCTCACTTTGCCTGCATGTTCTCTCTTTCTCTCTCTCACTCTCCTCATCCCCCTTTTATTTCCCATTTTGCCCGTCCAATTTCCTCTGCTACCAATCTATCAATAAATGTATCTCTCTCTATAAATGTATTTTTTTTTATATTGGATTACAATTTACTTTGAGGACGTGGGGGTGTCATCTTTATTTGTCAAATTGCTATTTACCTCATTATGTATATTCACATAGTTCTTGTAGGGAAATCTTTGTTCTTATTTTACATGAAATCATGAATCCATAAGCAACTTATTTTGTGCATTATATCGATCCTGACATCAGGTGAGCATTTCTTTTTTTTGTTTCATCACTAATTCTGATTTATCTGACAACCATAGTAGCAGTCAGGCTGCCAATAAAATCAACGAAAGTTGTCAAATCTGACAAAAAAATGCTCTCCCGAAATCCTAGATCCTATTCAACTTTTCAATGTTATGTTTAGTAGCATGATAATTTCTGCAGGGATTGTTTCTCTGAGTTTTGTATAGCGTGTCAATAATACGGTTCATTGAAAAAGGAAATGAAGCAACGTTTTCATTTATGAAAAATTTATCGTTTTAATTATTGTGGATGACTTTTCATTGAAAGTGAAAAAGTTTTCATTTATGTAAAATTTATTGTTTTAATTATTGTGGATGACTGTTCATTGAGAAATGAAATGAAGCAACTCGGTTTTCATTTATGTAATTTTTTTTTTATTGTGGATGACTGTTCATTGAAATATGAAATGAAGCAACTCAGTTTTCATTTATGTAAAATATATTGTTTTATTGTGGATGTGAAGGAAGGGAAGAGGTGGGGATATGTGTATGTGTGTGCGGATTGATGTGTGTAAGGGTGTGCGTGTCTTTCTGTGTATCATGATTCATGATCATGGTTGAGATGCATTATTTGTGTTTATGTATGTGTATTGTGTCCTTTCTTTTGTGAAGGAGGGGGGGGGGGGGTCTGTGCCACTAGCGTACGTAGAGGGGGGGGGGCAGGGGGTTGTGACTACGGGGAGTCACAACCCATGCAAGGGACCTATCCCTGCCCCCCTGACGAGAATTTGAAGACCCTCTTTTTCTGCTTTGAAATGTCCTTTATATCCTGTTGAGGACCTTTTTTTTTTGCTTGTCAATTTTTTTCTGGCACGAAAGACTATATTTGCCCCCGACCCCCTGTGAAACATCCTAGGTACGCGCCACTGGTCTGTGAATGTGTTTTTCTTTTTGTTCAAGATCAAAGTTATGGTATTATTGAATCCATATCTCATATCGGTATCAACCCACTGAAAGACTACCAACTAATATAGAGATATGTTAGAAAAAAACACGATTCAGCATACTCAAATTAACATCACACCGCGAGGTCAAAGTCATTACACTTCCCTTTATTTTTAGATGTTAAGAAAGCTGTTTGGGAACTACATTTCAATTAACTTACAGGAATAACTACATGTCCTACATGTATAAGAAAAAAAAATCATCAAGGTCATAACATGTGAATTTCCCACCAATGTAAAAAAAATATACATGCTTACAAATAACATAATTTTAAAGCCTAATTTGCATCTAATTCATGTAGGACTGCATGACACTATATAGAGGGGCAAAATAATTTCAAGTTCAAGGTTTATAGCTTGTGGTCGAAAATAGTATACTTTCAAATAGCATTACAGATCGCGTTCAGTAAAAAAAATATCGCGTTCAATAAAAAAAAACCAGAGGGAAAAAAAGAGAAATGAAATAAAGGAGTCAAAAGGGCCGAAGCTGAAATAAATGAAATAAAGGGATACAAAATCAGCGTAGAGGGCCTCCTTTTTGTGTCTCCAAAAATAATCCAAAATGGACGCGCCCATGGAGCCAAAAGTTCCCTTGAATGACACCAAAATGGTGGTTCATCCACCTCCAAAACCGGTAAATCATTCACAGTTGTCATTATAATACGATTCTTTGTCTTATTTGCCATTTTAATATGCATAATTGATTTATGGTAGGGAGTATGAACCGAATTGAGTGTACGGATCGGATCGGCTTGAGCTTGACTGAAGTTTGGTGACGTGTGACTGAGCTGAGACCTGAGTGTGTGATAACCCAGGGAGCTCTGCCTCTGGCCCGCGAAGCGGACCGGAGTCCGGCCCAGGAGTCGACCGTGCAAAACGAGGGAGACAATGCCCAATTGGGGTCTCAATAGTCATGATACTTAGTAGGCCTAATCATATGAAACATGGAAACGGAAATTTGTATGGATGAAGGTCTATCGTGACACACAATCCCGACTTCGAGGCACAGACTGGAACCTAAAAAAGAAAAAAGTCTGTCTTGATAATAGGCCTCTCCTTTCAAAATTCATAACAAAAAAGTCAACATTGCCGATAAAGAACGAGGCTAGCCTATATTAGGCCCGTTTTGAAAGTCCATTTTTGATGCACGTGTACACGGCGTGTTTTTCGGTCGTGTACACGTGTACACGTTGTAAACACTGTGAGAGCGAGTTCTGTTTTCATGTCGACACTGACCCGCATCAATATGTCATAAAAAGGGGTCTATATAGCCTAAGTCACGGTTTTAAAGCTTACCTGAGAAGTTTGAAGTATCAATCCACAAAAATTGGTGCAAATTAAAAGTTTACTCGGCTTAGCAGCGCATTAAATTAATAAAGAATGCAAAAGAAAATCAGTGCAGGGCCCTAGCTAGCGCCGACGCTCGTTAGATGCGCATTTTGTATACTGTACCGTACATGCATGCACAGATCGCTGCAGAATAAGTGTAACTGAAGTTATCGATTAATTTTCATTATTATGTTGCCAATTTGAAGAGCGTTTGTAGGCTTGTGTGCGAGCGTATAACACGTAAGTTGTAGCGATGATCGCTATCGCAATTGGTGATTCTCAAATTGACTCTGAGTGTGATTGAGCAACGCTTTCGAGCTTTTGAGACCGGAGCAAACCCATTTCGTGGTACAAAAACGTGAGTCTCCAGAAAGAATGTGGATTAAATTGGCGATTTTGGAAGTGAACTCACTCTGGATTAATTGAAATATGTTGACATATTAGTAATTAAAACATGTGCAGTGTCTGAGAACTAAGATATGTGAGGCTGTGAGCTTGTTTATGCAGATGCTACCGTGTACACGGTGATGGAATTTAGTACACGTGCACTGACTTGACCGTGCGTGTACACGTGTACCCGAAACGGGCCTAGCCTATTTTGTGTTATTTTTTAGATTCCAGCCTGTGCCTCGATGTCAGGATTTTTTGTGTCACGATATAGACCTTTAGGCTTTATCCAAATCCAATATACAGTAGAGGCGCACGGCCAATATGGGAGACTCTCTCCAATAAGGGAGACAATCTCCCATATTGGAGACTTGCTTTGCAAAAGAACAAATGAAACAACACCAACAAAAGTATGATTTTTTCCACCCAAACTTTTGTCCCACCGAGGTCAGAAACCCATTTGTTTTGTGTGTGGATGACAACAAAAATCCTTGTAAAAACAAAAGTAGAGGGTGAATTTTTAAAGTAGACGGTGATAAGGGGTAATATTTCATGAGGAATCTGCTTATCACATTTTTATTTGCCGCCAAGGTAATCCTTTTTAAGCAAATGTAAACAAAGAAAATTGGTCTCCAAAACTGGAGACTGTCTCTGAAATTGGATACCAAAATTCTTTATGAAAGTCTCTGATATTGGAGATAATCTCTCTCATGGGAGACAGTCTCCAATATTGGCCGTGCGCCTCTACTGATATAGGCCTAATTGTGGTAAGTGCATAATTTCTGTTTCCACATTATTTTATGATTAAGATTACTTATTCATTGAGACCCCAATCTACCCTAACCCAGGGAACTCCTGCCCGCTATGCGGGCGGGAGCCCAGGATCTTACGTGTAAAGGCATACTCACATGACAAGCATGAAGTATGGTCAAAATAATTCTCCGAATAAATAGTTAAAACAGAAATCAAGCACTTACCACGAATATGGATGAAGGTCTAACGATCGAAACGGGGGTAGGAGAGAACTTTTCGTTTTTGAGGTTCCAGTCTGTGCCCAGATGTCAGAAAAACTGCCACTCATTACACCATCATCCATGTAATCGTGGTAAGTGCTTGATTTCTGTTTTAACTATTTATTCGGAGAATTATTTTGACCATACTTCACGCTTGTCGGGTGAGTATGCCTTTACACGTAAGATCCTGGGCTCCCGCCCACGACGCGGGCGGGAGCGAGTTCCCTGGGTTAGGGTAGATTGGGGTCTCAATGAATAAGTAATCTTACTCCTGGGTTAAGTGTTTGACTGAACTCTGCTTGCAGCAGCACTGCACTACCACTGGTTATCATTGCAATGCGTGTGACAGATAAAAATGAACCTGATCAATGAATGTTACAGTTAGGTTTTAATGTGAGTGCAATGGACAGATCACTTGTTGAGCCAAGAGCTTTCCATTCAATTCGAATTTCAATAAGGCATTCATTTCAATTTTCATATGGTAAGATGGTTGGAACAAAAAGGCTGTGTAACTGTGTTTTGTCAGACTATAAAGTGAAAGATCAAGTCCACCCCAGAAAATGGTTGATTTGAATCAATAGAGAAGAATCAAACACCCGGGGATGGGTGGGAAGGGCCACTTCCATTGACGAGTAGATACCATGCGCGACCATGGGGTCTCGAATAGCACCGTAAACACATATTTTCCATATTCTGAAAATGCACCCCTTAACAAGTATTGGCATGTTAAACCCTAACCTTAAAAAGTATTGGAAATAAAACAATACTCTTGGCAAGTATTCCCTGAATTGACCCCCTAAACAAGTACAACAATATTGACCTAGGTTTTACCTTTACCTGATTAGGTTAGTACAGCACCACCTCCAAGATCTCACGTAAAATCGTACCCTAAACATGTAGTGTTGATTCTTGGGGCAAAAAGTACATCCTTTATAAAACAATTTAGTCTTAATTTTTTACACCCTCGCAAATTTGACTCTAAACACATAGCTTTCCTAGCGAAAATAGATACCGTTTTTCATTATTTCAGTGTTTTTGACACCCTCATTACGTTACGTACGTGACGTGTCCTATCTTGAAAAAGACATCCTTTTTTGTTTTTTTGTTTGCGCATGGTATCCACTTGTCAGTGTAAGTGGCCCCCCCCCCCCCCCCCCGGGAACAAACGTAATGCAAATTTCATCGATATCAGATGTAAAGTAAGAAAATACAAACTAAAAGAAAATTATTTTTAAGTTTTGCTTATTTTTCACAAAACAGTTAAAATGAATGCACAACTTAGTGATATGCAAATGAGAGAGTCAATGTCCATCCCTCACTATTTCTTTTGTTTTTTATTGTTTTAATAATACAATATTTCAATTTTTACAGATTTGACAAGAAGGGCCACCTTAACTTAACCATTAACTGTTAAAATAATGGTAATTCCACATGTTCAGGGAGAAATGAAACTTTGTTTCACTTGACAAGGAGGAGAAAATAAGAATATTGCATGTGATAAAATACAAAAGAAATAGTGAGTGGGTGACGTCATCAGTCTGCCAATTTGCATACTGACCAGGATGTCCATATTATAACTGCTTTGTGAAAGTAAGCGAAAATTTAAAATGTCATAACTTTTAAAATTTTACCTTCGATTTTGATGAAATTTTCAGTGTTATGCTTGTTGGATTTTTCTCCTATTTTTCAAATTAACTTTTTTTTTGTCTGACTGGTTCTTTAAACACCTGTACATATATGTTATATAAGCCCTTAGTTTGTAAGCAAGCAATTGGGAGGCTGATATTCATACCGTTACACTTGAACTGTCCAAAATGTATCGTTTCATTTGTTTACGAGGTGAGTCACCATTCAAATCCATTGCTGCTGTAGGGTGCAGTGGCAAAATATTGTGCAACCATGGCAATGTAGACAGATATGATGTGCGCTTAAGGGATTACATGTAAGCGTTTTGCTTTAGATAATTCATTGTTCATAAAGTTGGGAAAAAATGATTACTGGTATTGTTGATATTTTCTGTAACTTCAGGGGTGTTTTGATTTCAAATAAGTAATATTTTTATTTGTGCAATTGTGCCACATTCTGGATGATTTTGCATTCCGTAAAAGAACAAGACACTATTCAACTCGGCTATACCTCATTGAATAGAGCATCTTCCACCTCAGGCGAAATATCATACACTCCAATCACACTAATGCCTGTTTGCTATTTATTTACTAGCAAAATACTGAAAAGAGCATGATATTTTTTTTCATACAAATTGTTATGAAAGGTTCAATATTTTTGTAAACATAATGTACCGGTACTATAATTTTTGCACTTGGACAGTTTGTGTGGAATTTCCTAGTTGTACATTCACCCAACTGTATACATTTACATTGTAAATAAAATGTATTATACAGTTGGATTTAAAATTAAAAACCAGGGGAAAAGTGCACAGGGGCTCACCACAAGCTGCCCCATAAACATCCGACGGTGTCCTGGAAAATTGTTTGAGAGCCCCTGTAATTCCCATAGGGCCCAGTAGCCCCAGAACAAAAAGATATTCCCCTGATTTAACCAGTGTTAGTGTTTTATTGTGTACATGTGATACCCATGACTGAATAGAGTGTACAGGTACCCGGTGACAGAGAGGCTGATCAATACATTAGAAACTTGTTAATCAGACTTTCATTGTTTTAATAGTCTGGTGCACAGGTTTCTTATTGTTCTGTTCTCCAATATGACTGCTTGTATCATCACGTGGAAATGCTCTATTCTTTGAAAAACTCATCTCTGGGTATATTCTCACCGCTTGACCCAGATGAAGTTCTAAGCCAGTAAAAAGACTCCCGTACAGGCATTCTACTAAACTTCACATGAAAAGTTCTCACTAATTTGCTATTACACTGCAATCATCCCTCTGATCTAACTTGGAGAAACTCATACAAAAAGGTCTCACAATTATGGAAATACTCAACTAATTTGCTGGTAATTTCTATCAAGGATATTGCAAGTGTTTTACTTATACACTGGTAAAATACTTGATAGTTTCTGATGTAGATATATGAATTATTAAATTCAATTCTGGTTTAGTCAATTAAAATCTGGGGTCTTTTTGTGATCGGGTTGGTTTGAATCATAAAATGCACATTTTAGAATATGCAAGAATAGTAGTGATCCTTGATTATATAAAATGTTTTTTTCTTTCAGACACTGGATCTTTCCAAGTTACCGGAACAAGAAAGAATACGGTAAGTAAACTGGGGGGAGTCAAAGAAGGGACATCACTGACATTCATCCGAACTTTCGTATCAGTCGATTTCGGTCAAAACTATCCATTTTGAGAGTTTTGCAGAAAATGAAAGAACAAGTCCTACTCTTTATGGTTCAATCTCTTGGCAGCAATATGAGCAATTTACTTTATGAGATATGGGGAGACTTACAAGGCATTGCCACACAAATTTTTGATAAACTGTGCAAATCCATTACATGGACAATTCAATCAGTCTCCTCTCCCTTTCCCCTCATATCTCTCTATGTCTTCTCCAGGATTCAACATCAGAGAATGCATGAGAAGCACAAAGGCCATGAAGCAATGCATGCAGAGATGATTCTCATCTTAATAGCAACACTATTTGTAGCACAGATACTTCTCGTCCAGTGGAAACAGAGACATTTCAAATCATACCAGGTCTGTCTTATACCTCGCCCTCGGTCACATTTGCTCTGCGGCGAGTCGAAAACAGCCGTTTCATCCATTTTTATTCAGACTATGAGTATGTAGCTGTTACAAAAAAATGTTATAACGGCTGTTTTCGACTCGCCGTACGGCCACCGTAGATCAAATGTGACCAAGGTGTTATTCTGAATGTTCTAGCATCCTTCTTTCAGGGATATTGTTTGGAAGGAACTGTATCTCTTGTAATTTATGCAAAACTCATTGATGGTTCTGAAACTTAGAATGCTGTTTGTAACATTCCTGGCTTTGAGTTTCATAAGGCACACCATTCTTCTGCATATTTGATTTTCAGAAACCAGATACTAGTTCAAAAACTTTGAATTTCTATTTTATGTAAAACTAGTTGATCCATGACCATTTTACTTTCAGCATTGTTAGATGTTTGATTTTTTTTGTGTGATTTTGGTAAATTTGACATGCATTCATTTTTTCATGTATTGATTGTAAAATTCTGTTAAATTCAGTTTGTTTGGACTGTATTAATTGTTTCAAATGAAAAGGATCTAGGAACGGAAACTATCATACGTTAGTCACCTGACGTACACAGAAATATGCCATGTTCTGCCTGCTCGATCTCAAAGTTTGGGAGAAAAATGAGATGTAACCATTATACCAGTCATAAAATATACATCAAACTGTAGGTAATCTATTTAGCATTTAGATGACAATCAATCTCGACCTTTCTGACCCTTAGGGATACTCCAGTGGGAAAACAAAGGTCCCGTTGTCTCAAAAATATGGGTGAATTCAGACCGTTTGCCATAGCAAGAGTTGTGAACATGGACACTTTCAAATTAACAGCGAGACGTAAATAGTGAATTAGTTGTTATAAGATTTACATCAAATTGATGGAATTTGATAAATTTTTCACACTATTATCAATCTGGTGTGAGATTGTTAATACACGTAGTTGTAAAGATATATCCAGGGGAGCGTTTCATGAAAGGACTTGTCAGACGTTTTATCCGACAAGTCTTGTTTTCTCCGACAGTTACTATAGTAACAGTGCTCAACCAATCAGAATCCAGGAAAGTTGTCAGATCTGACAACTTGTCGGACGAAAATATTGATGAAACGCCCCCCAGATTTCTGCAATATTACGTTCATGAAAACCCCTTTTCCCTGTGTTGAAGCTGTGTGTGTGGACTTTCGAACACTCAAATGCACACAACTAACCATTATGAAGTAGTTTTCTGTTTGTTTCCTGTATGAAACAATGTTCAATACCCACTTAAGATTATTTTTCATATTTGTAGTTTCAGAAAAGACTATTTTTCATAGAATATAGGAAAGTATTCATTTAGAAAATATCCTTGATTTCATTGACATGTATGATCAAAAATTATATCAGTAAATCTTATACTGACCCCACCTTACTTCCCTATTCCCCCCCCCCCTGTATAATGATGTAATATCTTACAATTTTAACATGTAACTAATGCCTTTTTTTTCTTGCCTCCCTTTTCTGATTTTTCAGATGGCAACACTGTTTGGCATGTGGGTCATACCTGTTTATTTTTGCGTATCTATGCATTGGACCCGATTCCTGATCATATGGGCCCTCTTTTCATTTGTTACAAGTATTATTGTTTATAAAGCAACAAGGAAACCTCTGCCGGGGACAACACCAAGGTATGTACTGGGAACAGAGTAGCCTATTACTAAATAGGTCTATTTCTGTCAGGGATGTGATCCGCTGAGACTTCGTCTGGCTCCGTGGTATCCCCCTCTGTCAGTAGACCGATGACGGTCATTGGGCTCGTACTGGTGGAGGTTCGACCGACCCGTCTATGGAGAACAATCCGCTGAGCGTACGAACACGCCAGCCACTCACGTTTGTGTTACCATTAATTGAAAATAGTAACACGAACGTGATTTGCTGGCGCGTTTGTACGCTCAGCTGTGTTACAAACCTGACAGCGAACGATGCAAGAAGAACCTCATCCTGAATTTTCGTCATATAAATTGGGTATATAATGATAATAAAAATATAAATTTCATAAAGGTTGGAAGATAGTAAGGTGATTATATTGAATATCATTTTCTCTTTATTATTGCGCTCCTTTTCGCCCATCAAAAGGAGGAATTATGCAGTATCAAGGAGGGTGTGCAGGGGCACCCTTTTCTCCATAGACGCTGTAGTTTAAGCGTCCATCGAACCTCCACCATTACGAGCCCAATGACCTTCATACGTCTGTGTAGGAGGAAAAAAATCAGAAAATGTTTTTTAAAAAGGACTTTGAAACAGAGGATATATCAGTCTAGCCTATTACTAGTCTGTTGGGCAAACTGTTTAATTGAGTTGAGGGGTCTGAAAGCTCAACGGACAATGACTTGTGTACTGGAGTCTCTCTCACAGAAATTGTAACAGCAAATTTTAATGATTGTGCTAGTCTTTTGGGAAAACCAACTTATTTGTTTCAATCAGGGTCTATGCCTCCAGACAAGCTTATGACGTAGGCAGAGGTGGCAGCTGTTTCTTTGCTGTTACCTGAAGCGTGTCTGATGGGGGAAGACTATGAATATTAGCTGTGAAGCAGCCACCACCGCCTTTGCATTCTCGTCTTGCTTTTATAGTTGTTTTTGTTTCTTTATTGACCTTGATTCGGTGCATGTATTTCATAACAAAACTTCGACTGGAGGTTCATCGACATAATTCACAATAAATCTGTCACATGAAAAGATGGCGCCACAACATTTTGTGATAAGTCTAATGCAACTTTTAAGACCCAATTTCTAAGGGGGGGGTATGGCTTTTCAAAGTTTTGTAAAATTTTATAATTGTATTTCTTTATTGCTCAAGACATCTCATGAAAAAATCCTTTGCAAATTCTGTATGTAGCCAAATTCATGAATGTATCATTATTTTTTACTTTTAATGATTGAAAGGAATTGATTTCATGTTATTTATAACTGAATATTGTCGCCGACGATTTCCATTGGAAAAAAGTATAAATATTAAAAAAACATAGAAATACAAAAGAATTTTTTGGATAGGCATTAAATAAGAATCCTAAAAAGAGTGCCCACTGCCCAGACCAAAATTTAGCTGTTTTTGGAGCAATATCTAAGGATATAATGCCAAATTATGATTTTATGCATTAATTAGCATGATTAATTCATTAAACTTGAACAATTTTGGTTCAATTAACTACCCTACGTTGGAGATTGCACCATGAGTGACATGTGTGCCATTTTTCACTGCGATTTCATAATCAGCAATGGAGATCTGAGGCTATGAAATTTCAAAATGGCCCATATTACATGCCTACAGTATAGGGTTATAGTGAGTTCAAGGCAAAATCACAAATTTATGAATTTATTTGCATAAATAACTATGCACAAATTATAAAAAAATAGATTAATCATGAATTTTATGATACAATCTTGTAGTTATATCAGGATCTATGCATGTGTAAATTTCTGCAGCAATCACGCGATCAGTGGCCATGATTATGAGGGGATGTCAAATCAACCTCCCAACCTAAAAACTTGATCTGAAATAGTCCAATTAATAAAATAAGGGTTAAAGATATGTTGTGATTTTTAGTATGCAACTTTTTTTTTTAGCTTGAGTTTCTCAAAAGCCTTGCGGTTTCCTTTGTGGCGCGAGTAGTGTGGTGTTTACTGGGGATGTTGAGCTGGCGCTCTCTTCTCAGCTTGGCAGGCCTGCTAGCGAGGGACTGGGACGGCATTTTCAAGTAGGACAAGTGTACTTTTGGTAATGACTTTGATGCTGCCAATGCAAATTTTTTTTAACCGTATTTGACTACATCACCTATAAAATGGAGGTTGGAAGAGTGAAATTTTTTTATGCTAGTGTGAACAATAAATTTGATGGCTTGCTTTCAATTAGAATCTGATTTTTGTCTCACCTGCATAGCAGAGTGAGACTATAGGCGCCCCTTTTGGCGCCGCTTTTCTGACGGCGGCGGCGTCAACACCAAATCATAACCAAAGGTTAACTTTTTTAAATGACAGCATAACTTAGAAAGTATATGGACCTAGTTCATTAAACTTGGCCATAAGGTTAATCACTAATTACTTTCATGTCACATGACCAAGGTCAAAGGTCATTTAGCATCAATGAACTTAATGTAGACCATGTTGGGGGAATCAACATCAAAATCTTAACCTAAGGTTAAGTTTTTGAAATGTCATCATAACTTAGAAAATTTATGGACCTAGTTCATGAAACTTGTACATAAGGTTAATCAAGTATCACTGAACATCCTGCATGAGTTTCACGTCACATGACCAAGGTCAAAGGTCATTTAGGGTCAATGAACTTTGGCCGAATTGGGGGTATCGGTTGAATTACCATCATAAATTTGTAAGTTTATGGATCTGACTCATGAAACTTGGACATGAGAGTAATGAAGTATCACTGAACATCCTGTGCGCATTTTAGGTCACATGACCAAGGTCAAAGGTCAATGAACTTTGGCCATAATGGGGGTATCTGTTGAATTACCATCATAACTTCGAAAGTTTATGGATCTGACTCATGAATCTTGGACATGAGAGTAATCAAGTATCACTGAACATCCTGTGCGAGTTTCAGGTCCCATGATCAAGGTCAAAGGTCATGTAAGGTCAATGAACTTTGACCACGTTGGGGGTATTTGTTGAATTACCATCATATCTCTGTAAGTGTATTGGTCTAGTTCATAAAAGGTGGAAATAAGAGTAATATAGTATCACTGAACATCTTGTGCGAGTTATATTAGTTTTCAAAGTAAGCACTGCTGCTATATTGAATCGCGTGATGCAGGTGAGACTGCCAGAGGCATTCCACTTGTTGATTTTTATGAGCCTTGTTCTTATTATTGTTTTTTAAAACAAAATTTGATTAAATTTGAGGAGGAAAGACCCCTCAGATATGCCCAGATTGCAGGAGAGAGCGTCTAGAACCCCATATCTTCTTGGGACCCAGGCAAGCAGTACTTTGTGCTTGCTTTTTGAGCTTGTGACATGCAAAATTCACATATAATTTTCCTTAAAACAAATTTCAGCCCCTTGGTGATTTGCCACTTGCTTCCCTGCTTAAAATTACCTCTCTGATGGAATACATGTAGTACTTTGACTTTAAACTAAAGTATTTCCAAAGTAAATTATGATGTATGCAACTTAATTTTGATATGTACATGTCCTAACAAACTTGTTGTACAGTGTAGGATCTACATGTAATTATAATGTTATATTTTCATCCAACACTGGGATCTTTTTTTTCCTCATGGACTGAAATTTACAAATTTATCAATAGTATTATAATTTTTTTTTCTTATTTCAAGATATTTGTACTCTTTTGTCTGAAATTTTGTGATTGTAGTGTGACTACATTGCTTCATGAAAAAAGAAAAGAAGTACAGCCATGCTATAAAACACCCTATTACATTAGACAAACAATTTTGTACAATGATTGAGTTTAATCGAGTTGAACATGATGGTATATTTCTTTTTACTCTTCTTATTCTATTTCAATTCAGTACTTCATTTAATGTTTATTTTAAACCAAATTTCTTTGACATGCATTTTTCTGTGTTTTTTCCTCCCATTCACAGATTAGTATACCGTTACTTTTACTCAATATACAAAATCAGTTATGGACTTGGAATTATAGGGTACACAATCATAATGCTCACATTCGTGGGTTTAAATCTCATCTTGATGATCAAACCGGAGATAGCGATGGACTGTGGCATGGTTTTCCTGTTTTATGGTTTATACTACGGCGTGCTGGGCAGGGACTTTGCAGAGATCTGTTCAGAATCGATGGCATCACATATTGGTGTAAGTCAAAATTTTCCAACGGTTATGCAGTATGTACAGTTTGTTTTATGTTTCACCTTGCATAACAAAAATGAATTGAGATAATATTGTGTTCCATTGATAACAATACATAGTAAAACAAATATGATAGCAACGCAGATTCCCCTATAAAGTAACATCATAGGTAAGTAATACGTTTGAACTCTAACATGGTTCGAAAAAAGCATTCATAAAAAACAAACAAAAACAAATTAAAGCAAAAACTAAAATAATGCCCCTATAGCATGTTCAGATGTAGACATCATTTGCATCTAATGATAAAAAAATCATCATTTACCTCAATTACAAAAAGTACTTGGAAATAAACATCATTTACAGTATTCTGGGAGAAGTAAATCCTTCATATTCTTCTTGAATGATAAAATAGGGTTGCAAACTCGTATATATAAATGTAGGCCTAAAGGTAATGAATTCCAAATGTTAGGTCAACATGTACATGTCTTATACATGTAGGTTGTAAAAAAAACATTAGCTCTCCATGCATACTTAATATCACTACCACACTTATCCATAGCGGTTTATTTGGTATACAAATATCTCTGGGCTTTATACATGTACAGTATGGAAACAAAAGGAGTTTTTGTGAGTGTTTGGAGAAGGAGATGATTAGCAGCAGCCAGGGGCCTGTAACACAAAGCTTAGCATTGATCATAGAACATTTTTCTACGATTGATTCCATTGACTACACTTTACAACCAATTGTAAAAGTCAAGCATACGATTAATCGGTAATCTTTGTGTTACGGGACCCAGGAACAACAGAATGATTACCTGTATGATTAACAGACACTGCATAATAATGGAACCTCTACTGGGCAAGATCCTGGTGGAAACAGGATGTGGTTGTTGTTAAGCAAGAACACCTACTCAGCCAAGCCCACAACATGACTAATTAATGCTGTAATCTCCCCCCTCTCTTCCATACATTGTACACTGCCATTCCTATATAAACACACAAAGGATTATTGTATTGACCAAGAAGTTGCCAAGAACACCTACTCAACCAGCCCCAAAACATGACCAATGAATGTTTTATCTAATCACTCTCCCACTCATACACTGCTATTCCTATGTAAACACATAAAGAGTTATTTTATTGAGCAAGAACACCTGCTCAACCATGTCCAAAAAATGACCAATTAATTGTACAATCTATCCCACTCTCCCATTAATAAATGCTAATCCTACTTGTACATAAACACAAAGGCCCGAATTCACAAAGATGGTTTTGAAAACCCACGGTTGAGTCCACGGTTTATGCAGATTTCCTATATAAATTATGCATAATTTAGCGCGTATTGGGCGCGTGTATAAAAAAATGCCACGCTTTTGTCACATTGCACCAAATTGACGCTTGTTGCCGTGGTTATCAACGTTATTTTATTCATGAGTCCACTCTTCAACAGTGGACTCATGAATAAAATAGCGTATCTAACCATGGTAACAGGCGTCAATTTGGAGCACTGTGACAAAAGCGTGCATCAGCATTGGACATGTGTTATACACCGCCTGATACGTGCTAAATTAAGCGTAATTTATACGCTGCAAAGGGACCTGAATACTCTCAATCTGATTCTAAAATTCTTGTCCTCTCATCTCCCTTTGACAGTATTATACAAAGACTGGTTTACCCGGCAGGGCGTTGGAGCCTTATATATGTGCAGTATGTGGTCTTACTATGAGGATACCGGACGAAGGTGAGGAAGGAGCAGAAAGGATATACCAGCTGTCATGTGGTCACAGGTAGGTTGTGCTGTAGGCAGATCCAGGGGCGAAGGTACATGTACAAGTCCCCTGCCATTGATGTAAGTCTCACCATTGGTAGATCTAGGGGTGGGGATCAAAGCCCCCGCCTTTGCTATATTTCTCACCGTACGAAGATCCAGGGATGAAGGTCGCCCTCCCCCCTTGTCTTGGGTGTACATGTAGGTCTCACCTTTGGCAAATCCATGGGTAGCGGTCCAGCCACCTGTCCTTGATGTAGGTCTCCCCATAGATCGAAGCAGTGGTGAAAGCCTAGGCCCCTGCTCTGGATGTAGGTCTCGCCACAGACAGAACCAGAGTAGAAGGTCTTGGCCTCAGCTCTGGATGTAGGTCTCGATATAGACAAAACCAGAGGTGAAGGTCTAGGCCCTAGCTCTGGATGTAGGTCTCAACATAGACGGAACCAGACATGAATGTCTAGACCGCCGCCCTGTATGCAATTGATAAACGAAAATCGTCTGGGCCCCCAGGATCTGTGGTGATTGATGTTTTTTAAAAATTGTTATTTTGTTTTTGCACAATTTCTAGAAATAAAAATATTTTCATTCCATGAAATTCACGTATAAAAAAAAATAGCAGTATTCTGGGCCTCATTTGCCCCTGCATTTATAAAGTCCTGTGGCAGCTCTAATGGTCTTACCCTGTTAATGAATCACCACCTGTAAAACAAATTGTCTGATTCACATTTGGTCTCATCCCTCTTTGTTTTAAAGGGATCATTGTACTTTGTGAGTGGCTGATTAAAAAAAAAATTCTCAAACTAAGATGAACCATGTCGATGAGTGCTTGTATTTTAACTCAAAAAACCATGAAACACACCATGATATAGATTGAAAAACTAGAATTTAGACACAAGCAGCATTTATTAAAGGTAAATGCCAGTTGTGGTAATGATGTCAAAATGAGTTTGTACAGAATCCAATGAAATAACGACCAAAGTGCCTGTTTGTATAAATTAAAAATATGTGCCAAAGGATTCTGGAAGAAATTGTGTAATTGCTGAGAAATTAGCAAATAAGCACAGGATTCCGGTCAAGCGTCGGGCCGACATTCAGAGCAATAATAATACACTGTCCCACGTGGGCTTATCTGTGTTGGTGATCTTCAGTGTGAACATTTTTCAGCGTAGATTTCAAGATTTCACAAAGTTCAGTTTTATGTAACTGTACCAGGTCTAGATCCTCAATGATATACTGACAATTAAGCCTTGTTTTACAGACTTTCTCATGAAATCAGTATTTACTGCAACTACTTGCATTTCTTTTCAAATGTTCCATTAAATTTTTAAAGATATTAGATCTAATGATGCATAACAAATAAAGGCATTCTTAGCATTAGATTAATTTTGTTATGTGAAAGGTGTTTGATACACTTTGATGAGGATTTGTTTCGATCTCATTCCACTGTAATCTATGAAATCTTGAAAGAATGAAATATAATTTTCACAAAATAACAGCCATCATGCACCTGCTCTATCTCCATATTTGTTTAAAAAAAAGAAGAAAAAAATCTGAAGGGAAATTGAGATGCATAACTTACAATTTCATCCTGTCTTCTCCATTTTATAATATGATAATAATACTAATGGTGGCTACTTATATAGCGCACAGGTCCACCTTTTGGTGCTCATGGCGCTTTAAAAAGGCACTGCTATTATTATTACCCCGGCTAAGCTAGGCAACCGATTAAGGCGCACACAGCTTTTTGAGGAACTACTTCCTGCCGGTACCCATTTACATCACCTGGGTCGAGTGCAGCACACAGTGGATGAATTTCTTGCTGAAGGAAATCACGCCATGGCTGGGATTCGATATGAGATGGAGGGGGGTGTACCCTCTATCTTCAAGGATAATTTTCAGATTGCCCTTGGTTACCAAAAGTACCAGTAGGGAATGAATATGCCTCCAGTAAAATAAAACATACATGATCTGTCCCGAAATTGTCCAGGCCCAAATTTTGTCAGTTATTGAGCTTTTTTTTGTTGTTGAAGATTTTCAGCCAAATTCTGATTTTATGCATGCATCATTAAAGGAAAAGTTCACCCCAACAAAAAGTTGACTTGGATAAAAGGAGAAAAATCCAACAAGCATAACACTGAAAACTTCATAAAAATTGGAAGTACATGTGAAATAAGAAATTTATGAAATTTTAAAGATTTGATTAATTTAAAACACTTATATGCACATCCTTGTTGGTATACAAATGAGGGGACTGATGATGTCACCAACTCACTATTTCTTTTGTATTTCATTATATGAAATATTTTAATTTCTTCCTCATTGTCATGTGAAGAAAAGATTTATTCCTCCCTGAACATGTGAATTACCACTGCCTTAACATTATGTGGTTCAGTCAAGTTGGTCATTATAGCCAAATCTGTGAAAAAATAAATATTGTACAATTCACACAATAAAAAAAAAACAGTGAGTGAGGGACATCTTCAACTCTCATTTGTTGAGCATATAATTGTCTTGTGAAAATTAAGCAAAATTAAAAAATTTCATAACTCCCTTTAATATTATACATCCGATTTTGATGACATTTTCAGTGTTGTGCTTGTTTAATTTTCATCTATTTTAACAGTCAAAGAAACATTTTTCTGAGGTGGACTTGACCTTTAAGTAATACAAGCATGATTTATAAGCATGAATTTCCATATTTGGAAAGTCACATGTATTTTTGTCTCATTGGTATAAAGAAATACATTCAAATATATGAATATACATGTACATGTTCATGTAGGACAGTGATGCAATGTTATACAGTGGTATAAAGTGGTATAAAGTTAGTGAAACCACCAAAAAATTAACATGTTTAAAATGTTAGAATTCTTCCAGGTTTTAGATATTTAATTATGAAGTCGGGTGATAAAATGTTACATTCATTACCGGTAGTCTTAATTTAGCCTGGCTATTTCAGACTAGGATAGGAGGGGGGGGGGTCAATTTTTTGTCTTTAATTCACTTTATATAGCTAGTAGAATGCTACTTTTTGGTGAAAATATCAGTTATTATATTTCTAACACATACATGTATATACATAATACATGTAAGAAAATGCCAAAACATAATCAATTTCCTATGTATTTTATTGTTTTTTATTCTTTCTGATGTACTTTTTTTACCATTGTTTTATATTGCTTTTCAATGAACTTTGTGGGGGACCCTCATTCGATCATAAATAGCTTAAATTCATTTAAACCAACAAAAGTAAAAATAATCATACGTGATGACGTCTTGATTGAAAACACAATTTGCATTGACTTTGAAAATGGTATCAAGTTTTTGAGCAACATTGGGTCTGACATGCACTTGCAAAATCCTTGCACCACAAATTTGGTCTCAAAAGATGCGCAAGACTTGAAAGTAAAAGTCGCTGAGCAGCGCAGTCCAAAAATTTTGTGCGGCAGCGTACTGACAAAATTCATTGAGGGGGTCAATATTCACCCCCCTGATATTAAAGTAGGGTTAAAGTGATTGGTTAACATTGTTTTGACTTTAAAAAATCTGAGCTAGAAGGTCACACTTGTCACCTGTGTCTGTGATATGTAAATGAAGCCCACAAAAATTGCGGTTGAAAATAATTATTAAGTGCTTCTAAAATTGAAATATAAAGTGACCGGAAACACCATCTTACTTTCATTCCATACACTTATGTGTATATTTAGGTGTCTATAAGATGCCTATTTACAAAATCAGGGTTTGCCTTGTAGTGTTCGCTTTTTCATTCTCAATAATGATTGTTTTCAGGGTTTATAGTTCTAATACATGCACTTGTGCACATATTTCATCTTGGTTTGAGAATTTTTCAAATCGGCTGCACACAAAGTTAAACAATACCTTTAAAGTTTGTTACTTTTTGCCGAAAATCGTAGTGTTGTTGTCAAATTTCAACCCTCAGTATGAAGGAGTGCATTTTTTGGTGGGGTTCACTAACCTTTGATCACAGCTGTACATGCATAATGAATGATTGCTTTCAATTACTGTAGTTCGGCAGATCTTCACCAATATCTTCCAAAAACTAAAATTTCCCCAAATTCTCTACATTGTAGAGGAATCAAGCTGTGGAATGATTTAAATAATGATATTAAACAAAATAAAACTCTAAGTAAGTTTTAAAAACTTCTGAAAGTTGAATTTTTCTCTCAGTATGAAAACTCCTGCCAATAGCACACTGTAGGTCACTATGATGTACAATTATTACTTCCAGATTGCTTGTTATTTCCCTTAGCCCATTGTTTCCTTTTTCTCTGTTTTTTTAAAATTGTATTTCAATGTTATTTGTTGTTCCCTTTTTATGTATGTCTTATATTTATTTTTATCTAATTGTATCATGGTGGTGCCCCAACAACAATTTTTTTTTTAAATGAAAACTTCCAGGGGCTCCCAATCCCATGTTTTTATCTAATTTGTATATTGTATTATTATGATTGATTGATTGAAATAAATTTTGAATTGAATTGAATAGTTGGTTTCCATTACCTCAGCTTTTTCAGTGCATTGTACATTCTTCCAGTTATTTTAAGGGGGTATCTCACTGGGCTTGAAACTAGTTCGCGACTACAAATTTTGCTAGTTGCAGAGATGTCTCCGCGACATCTCTGAGACGTCTCATGAAAATTACAGAGTCTCCGAGGAGTCGCAAGAAGATTAAACATGTTTAATATTTTTGGAGACTGTTTCTAGTCTCCGAGAAGTCTCCATCAGTTGCTGCGACGTCTCGGAGACTAATGATATCCGCGACTGCTGAGACGTCGCTGCGATGTCTCCGCGATGTCTCAGAGACGTCTCAGAGACATCGCGAAGACCTGCTGGAGACCAAAAAAAATTATAATACATTGCGGAGACGTCTCCGCGACACTTCTTCACACTGTTTGACCCACTTCAGAAACCACGTGACTGAACGCGTGCTGATATCCCTCCTCCTGCTCCAAGTCAGGTGTATGATCTTTCAAACGTTCCATCGAGACGTCTCCTTGGTGAGAGCGCAAGCCATTTTTGTCTCCGTGACGTCTGCGCGACTGCAGCGCCTGATAAGTTGGAGACTGTCGCGGCGACGTCTCCGTTGGTGAGATAGGGCCTTTAGACAGCGATAAATGCATTCTTTTATGGTAGAAAAAGAGGGGTGAATGACTTCAAGCTCTACCGGTTTGTGGCATTAGGCATGAATACTTGTCAGGAAGTGAATTTCTATTATTAGTATAATACATACACATACACATACATGCACACATTGCAGTTTGATACAGGTGATCATGATAGGATTCATGTGATGTGTACTGTACTAGTATGTGCAGACAAGGTTAGTCCATTATATTGCTCAATATTCCAGTTTCAATACTTTGTATAGGGGCCAGGGGAAGCATTTAAAGGACAAGTCCACCTCAACAAAAAGTCGATTTGAATATAAGGAGGAAAATCCAAGGAGCAAAACACTGAAAATTTCATCAAAATCGGATGTAAAATAAGAAAGTCATGTAATTTTAAAGTTTCGCATAATTTCACAAAACAGTGTCTGCACATCCTGGTCGGTATGCAAATGAGGAGACTAATGACATCATCAACTCATTATTTCTTTTGTATTTTATTATATGAAATACATGTCTGAAATATTATAATTTTCCCCTCATAGTCAAGTGAAACAACAATAATTTCTGAACATGTGGAATTAGCATTGTTTAATACTACAATTAGCATTGTTTAATACTACATGTACATGTATATGGTTCAGTCAAGTTGGTCCATATTGTCGAAAAAGAAATAGTGAGTTAAGGCCATCATAGACTGACTCATTTGCATGTCACTGAGTTGGGCATATCACTGTTTTTTGAAAAATGAGTGAAACTTGGAAATATCATAACTTTCTATTTTACATCCTATTTTGATGAAATTTTCAGCGATTTCCCGTTAGATTTTTCTCTATCAATTCAAATCAACAATTTTCTGGGGTGAACTTGACCGTTTAATGAAAGGACTTGTTGGACATTTTATCCAACAAGTCCTGTTTTATCTGACAGTTACCATACATGTACTGTAGTCGCAGTGCTACTCAGCAAATCAAAATTAAGCAAAGGTGTCAGATCTGTCAACTTTTCCCCCCAAACAAAAAGAATGTTGATGAAATGCTCCCCAGGTTCACTGTAGTCTGCTGGGCAAATCCTTCACTGGAGTTAAGGGTCTGAATGTGCAGCATACTCATGCCTTGTGTACTGAAGGCTCTCCCGCTCAGGGACAGCAAGTTTTTGTATGGGCTAGTCTTTGCGTGGAGGCACACTTGTTGATCAAAGTTCCAATCAGGGTCTGTGCCTGCAGACTAGGTTCACTGTACTAGCCAACATGTTAAACATTCCATTTCATTGTATATTTCAGTGGGTTTTTTTTCCTATGGAAGTGTAATTGTTTTTTTTATTATGCTTGCAATTGAAATTGAAAAGATAATTTCTACTTTATCATTTCAAATCGATTTTCTCCTCATTTTTAATTTTCTGATGCAGGTTTCATGAATTTTGCATACGTGGCTGGTGTATTGTTGGCAAAAAACAGACGTGCCCTTACTGCAAGGAGAAGGTGGACTTAAAAAGAATGTTTAAAAATCCGTATCCTTTTTTGTCATGTGTTGTGTCGCATGTCATAATGTGTAGTGTATGATAAATTAACAATTGCAACATAGGTCATTCATCTTGGAGTTAAACCATTTCCAACTGCTTTTTACTGCTGATATTCAACAATTATGATAGTAACATGTACATATAGCAATATCTGTTCTGTTCAAAATGTCCTACAGTATAACTCCTGTTAAAGGACAAGTCTACCCCAATAAGAGAAAAATCCAACAAGCATAATACTGGAAATTTCCTCAAAATCGGATGTAAAATAAGAAAGTTATGACATTTTAAAGTTTTGCTTAATTTCACAAAACAGTTATATGGGCTATTCCACGGTTACTCACGTTACATTTGGAGACACCTTGACTCATACTTGGAGCTGTAACTCCATTCTTATTGATAGGAACTAAACATCTCCTAATCACAACAAAATACACAGTCTAACTATCCTTTGTATAAAAACAAAACTTGGGAAATTTTATTATGCTCCTGGCAAATCTTTGGAATGTGTCGGTTACTCACGTTACATGATTTGGACATGCATAAAATGAAAAGTCGACATAAGTGAAAAGTCTCCTCATACAAGGCTTTTATGAAAGTTGATTATATCCATTTCAAAGAAGTATATTAGGGAGACAAACTTTGTATATTATTAAAAAAATAAAGAACACATGGATTTTACTTGGGATGCAGATAATATGGTTACTCATGTTACGGTTACTCACATTACATTTTGTCCATGTATGGTTAACAACACACATGTCATTAAAAATTCAATAATGTATGTAAAATTCATTGCTAGGAACATCAAAAAGAGATTTTATACCAAAAATTGGAACAATTGGAGCTTTATTGGGGAGAAAGAGGGAAAAGTATGATTTCGCTTACTAATTATGCATAAATTAGCATAATCGCTTAATACCAATTTGCAATAAATTAAATAAATTACTGTAAGTATTGTAGATTATGTCCAAGACAACCTGCGCGCAAATTTTCGGCGTGATCGTGCTTCCAATTGCCAAGATCTCAAGGGGGGCCTGGGAGGCCCCCCCACCCCTCCCCCCCTCGTGCCATATCAACTTCCAAAATACCCCGGCCTAGATAGGGTTACAGGTAAGGGCATTCAATGTGTTGTTCGAACACTCTTTTGGTTTGGTTAATCGAAACCAAGTCTTACTAATGCACTCTCGCATTGTGAATACTTCTACTAATATTCAACTTTTTGTGTGATTGTATGACCACTGATATTTTGATGAACAAAGAGTCACATCAAAGAGGTGTACCCTCATTTTGCTTTTAATTAATCAAAAATAACTTCACAACTCACCATGAGACTTAAAACTTGACATCCCACAGAAAATGTTACCTAACTGAATAATTTTTACTGGTTACTCACATTACATGATGGTTACACACGTTACAAAGTTACTCACGTTACAGTTTTTCTTCATCATTTTTATAAAAAATTGTACTTTTTAATGATTTTGATAGTCATCACTGTGTCAAAGATTGTTTGAAGGAAGAGAATTTAAAATCCCACCAATTGACTTTGAAGAATTTTTCTCTCAGAAAACAAAGTCAGTTTTTCGGTTACTCACGTTACATCACCTGAGTAGGTTGCAATATTCATTTTTGAATGAGTACTACAAATTTACTTGAAAAGCTGTTGTGTATTTTAAGTAATTTGACTCTTCTAAACTTCAGAAATATATAAAGTGGTATGTTGTTGCAATAACAAAATGGTAATAAGGCATATTTCATTTTTCACTATTTTTCTTGTATTTTGGTACAGAATGGAAGACACAACTTTTGACCATTTTTTCCAAAGTATAATGTACATATGAAAAACTTTTTATTTCTTGTTCCTGAAACTATCATGTATGAAGGACTTAAACTATTGAAAAATTCAAGAAAATATTGAATTTGAATTTTTAAGCTCATGTTCACCAACCTGTGGAATTGCCCATATGCACATCCTGACTGGTATGCCAATGAGGAGACTATGATGTCCTTCACTCACTATTTTTTTTTTGTTATATGAAATAATATAATTTTCTCATTCTCAAGTGATAAAATGATTTAATCCTTGCTGTTGAATTAGCATTGTTTAATACTATATGGTTCAGTCACATTGGTCCTTATTGTCAAATCTGTAAAAAATGAAATATTGTATAATTCAAGCAATAAAAAACAAAAGAAATAGTGAGTGATAGACATGATTGACTGACTCATCTAGTTGTGCATATCACTGGTTTGTGAAAATATTCATCAAATATGCTAATTTATTCATATATTTTCAAAACTCTCCAAAAATTAATTATTTATTTGTTAATTGATTTTGATTATTTCTGTTCCATCTGAGAGCTACATGAGGTTTACCAAGGTTCTACACAGAGTTTAGAAATTTTGTCTAGAAAGTTATTTATGCTTACTTTATATCAAATTTATTCATAGATCACAAAAAATGCTTCTATGTCATTTCTTCATCAATTTCAATTCTACATGTATATCCTCAATTTATGTCACCAATATAATTCACTACAGTGTCAGCTGGGCTGAAATTAGAATTGTGTTAAATTTCGTTGCGAGATGCCGGATGAGCTCAACATCATTGATGTGCTAGTTTATAGATTTTACAATAAGGGCCAACTTGACTGAACCATATAGTATTAAACAATGCTAATTCCACATATTCAGGGAGGAATTAATTGTTGTATCACTTGACAATGAGGAGAAAATTAGAATATTTCAAATTTCATATAATAAAATGCAAAAGAAATAGTGAGTGGATGATGTCATAGTCTACTCATTTGCATATAACTGTTTTGTGAAATTAAGTGAAACTTTAAAATGTCATAACTTTCTCATTTTACATCCGATTTTGATGAAATTTTCAGTGTTATGCTTGTTGGATTTTTCTCTTTTTATTCAAATCAACTTTTTGTTGGGGTGGACTTGTCCTTTAAGCATCATGATCTAATATGGAAAGTGTACTCTATGTAAAATTCATTATTTATTCAAATTCATCATTTTCATGATTTCTTCTGTGGCACACACAATTTTTGGACATCACCAGACAATTGCTAATCGGATTATCCTTGATATTAGTGATCTTATGAAACAATTATTTTACTATTTTTAGGGATATTACACAAACAGTACACTGAAAATTAAGTCATGTATTGGTTTTATGTTTCAGGCTTCAACGAGGATTTATCAGCAAATGTGGGGAGATTCAGCGCTAGTGTTTAATAAAGTCTTTCATATATTTATTTGTATCCTTGACTCGTATAAATCAAACAGATGGGAGCGCCCGCATATGCTATTCGGACAGCTGCTCGATTGGATCAGGTATTTGGTCGCCTGGCAACCAGTGATATTCCTTCTGGTGCAAGGATCATACTACGTATTAGGCCTTGAGTAGCGGTGAGCTACCAGTTTTATAGTATTATTAAATATTTGCTACCAAATGCTGTCGTGGATAAGTAAGGACGTATTCTACATTGAAGTCCCCAGTTTTCCTTGAAACAGTAAACAGTAAAAAATATGTATAGAAGACTAATGGAATTCAGGAAAAATTCAGAATTTAACTGAAAATACTTTTTTGGGGGGGCAAACCTCATAATATAGCAAAAACATTAAGCAAAACAAAATCTAATGAAATAATTTGTGCATCATCAAATAATATGAACTACAAGCAAATCAAACCTATGAATTTCTCAAGTCATTGAAATATGATTTGAATATTTAGAATTACACAGTTGCAGGTACATGATTTTGTACAGGTCGCTTAAGAAAACAGAAGTTGAGATTTAGAACTCTGAAGAAGGTAAAACCGAAAATAGGTTCTTTTTACTTCAGGTACGTCTTGCTACCTGGTGGGGCACTGTGCACTGCACAGCCTTGTAATGACATAGTGTGGCAGAGACATAGAGGCTGTTCTCACTACGTTCCTAAAACTAGTTTACTGGAAACTAGTTTAACGCGTAGTGAGAACGGTCAAAGCGGTCTTGGAAGCGATCTTCAAAACCAGTTTGGAAAACCACCTCACGATGTAGTTTTCAAGATCGCTTTGCGTCGTTAAACTGGTTTTAGCATAAGTGAGGACACAACCGTTCTGGAAGCGATCTTCGCACATTTTGAGCACGCTACTCCACACTACAGGTGTAGAATGCCTATGCTGCGGTTTCGAATTTCGCGCGAAACGTGTCATCCCACTGAGAGCGTTTCCATAGCAATAAGAGGGCTTTATGTGAAGTGATTTTGAAAACCACTTTCGTGTGAAAAAGTGGGAACGCTAGCAAAGCGATCTTCCAAAGTGGTTTCCTGAATCGGTTTCTAGTAAACTAGTTTTAGAAAGCGTAATGAGAACGGCCTCATAGTGTGACAATAAATAACACTTGGCAAAGTTTTGCTTATGTTTGGTAAGCAGGTGTGAGATTGCCAAAATAAAAATGTCACTGAGGCAGAAGATAATACTGTATCCTGTCTGCCAAAAAAAACCCAAAAGAAAACCCAACCAAAGTCCTGATTGGTTAACTTAATTCAAATTATGATTTCTCAAGTTTTTCGTCTTTGCTATCAAGTTTTGAAAATTTTGATTTGGAAGTAGGTCTGCACTTTTGTTAAACGGAAAGCAGAGAGCTCTGCCATACTGTGTCTGGACATGCTTTTTGATTTGTATCATCTACCAATAAATTACAAACGAACCCATTAACTGTTTTGAGCATTATGGGAAAATGGCGGTTACTCGTGAAAATCACTTTTAAGTGAATATCTTACAACCTCAGGCAGAGTCTTCACATTCTTGTTATTGTCTTGTGTTTTGATTTTGTCAAGTTCAGTGGCATGGTCTGGTAGGATACAGGGCATCGCTTCTCAATTGTTGGTCTTCGTCCCATATGAAATCTGCAGAGCCTTTTTTGTGGGCCTCAAGATTAGTCATAAAAAATGAAATGACAACATGATGAAGGAAAATATTTGTCAAGTAAGTGGGACTTCCTGGACTCAACTTGCTATTAGGAAAACTAACATCACATCAAACTTGCATAAAAAAAAAATGATAATCCTGTTTAGAAATTGAATATTCAATTGAAAATGGGAATTGATGTGGGTAGATAATTTTGTTGTTGAACTTATTTAATCACTTGTTAAATTCCATGATATCTTATACGTTACTTTACGCCATTTTTCAATTTGAGCGTATTTGTTTGTTTGGGGTTTTTGCCTTGACATTTCAAAAGGATGGTCTCAAGACAATGAGAATGAAAACCATTGTTGGGTGGGCTTTGGAGTAAGAACAGGTTGAGAATATCGATATTAATTTCTTACCAGCAAATAACGTTTACATTCACATCAACTATACCGATCAGCAAACTGATCAATGATACATGTATGTCATCAAGAATAATGTTGCCCCTCTGTAATTTTAACCCCCCCCCCTGTGAGGGGGTTCCATGCATTTTTTAAGGACTCATGATCAGTCATTGTCCGAATTTTTTATTGTTTCTGACGTGGTCTGTACATTGCAGAAAAAGGCCATGTATTTCTGTTCTTTTTTTGTCAAACTTTTATGTTTGTATTTTCTTATCCTTTAGTGTTGGATTCAAAATTTATTCATAAATTGTCAAATGTTTTGTTTCTGCTATTTAATGACAACTCTTTTTGGCCAATTCTAGTTGTTTGGTGTCGAAGGGGATTTTCATTTTCCATTATAAAAATGTCTTTTGAAAATTTTTATATCATTTGCTTTTTATTTGGCTTGTAATGAAACATGAAATAATTCACATTTAACTTGTGGAGAAGAGGGGCACGGTTAGTAAAATGAATTTAGTTGTATCATATTAATAATGTCCTGGTAATAAGCAAGGATACATGTTTGTATCCCTTGAACTTGTTAAAACTCAACAGGAACTTGCCAATACATTATGCACATAACTGTAACCAATCGTAATATATCCCACCTTGTTTTGTGTAAATTATCAAAGAATTGTACTCGATGTTCTTGCAGAAGTGTCTTTAATCTATTCAAAAGTCACTCAACTTAACACCTAGATTTGCAGCTGGCAACAAGTTAGCTTTAAGAAGCTGCCCATTTCTTACAAAGCACAAATTGGCGATTCCATACGTGTCGTACGGGACATTTTGACAGCATTAGTTTCCTAGCCGAATGTTTGGGCAAAAAAAATTATTTTTGTTTGTCAATGATAAGCCTATATTGGGTAGTCATGTGAAAAAAACTAATAACCAACACAATAAAAAATTGATTATGGGTAAATTATAGGTGAAAATGTTGTGTCGTATGGGTCCCGTACGACACGCAACAGTTTAAGCTCTAATTCACCTATGGACAACACAGTTTTGTTGGTTGTCAGTTGTTTTGCATGTCCACCCAGTAGTACTTTGATATTACCACAAAGCAAATTTAAGTTCTTTGTTCGTTTGGACAGCAGGTTGAAAAATGTTGTGAAAATGGCTGATATCTCTAGCATGGAATCGCCCAAATAATTCACTCCTGTGCTGTTGTCTGTTCCTGTACAGCAAGATGCGTAAAAGTTTTCAAAGAAATTTGAAAGAGAGGGCCAGGGGATGAAGCGACCAAGTCGTCATGGGGCGCTCTTTCATTTGAAATTGAAGTATTTTCTGCACACATGGTGAATTTTGTCCAAATTTTCAGTAAAAGACGCCCCCCCCCCTGCACACAGCCATGTTTCGGACATGGTCGGACAAACTAGAGGCTCGCAGGCTGTTAAAAAGTACATACCCCAAAAAAGGAAAAGGTCAACTATTTTTGTAGTTGACATCTTATTTACCCTTTAGATTTTTGAAGAGACATGATGACTGATTCTACCTCCATGGTCAACTGTTTTTTTGTCTACAGAACAAAATTCTTAGCAAAGTGAACATGTCTCCTGAGTAAGCTTGTATTAAAGGGTTCGTCATGTGAGCTTGACTGTTGTAAGAGTTGAAACTATACCTAAAAGAATGAAGAATATTATTTATAAATATAGTTTATATGTATGTATGACAATGTTACACTTTATTCTTAGTGTTTGAAATAATAAAATTTAAATTGTTGTCCTCCAACCTATTCTTGTCTCAATTATTCCGACCTGTTGCACTCAACTGCCACCTGTTTCTGTTGTCATTTCAGGATTTACATACATGTATTTCGAAAAGCTGTTTTTAAGGTAAGAGTGACTTAAGTTTAAGAAGGACTGGTGACCCTTTTTACATGCTAAATAATTGTCAATGAACATTAAATGGTGAATATCATTTACCACAAGAAAGGATCAGCAATCGTTCTTACAGTCACTCTCAACTTTTGAACAGCTTTATGAAGCGGGGCCCCAAGACTGGAACATATTCTCGGGTTCTTGTTCAACTACATTGGTCATTTAGTATTCAGCATAAGAAATTGTTTACCAGTCATCATAGAGGCGTGTATCACGCACAAACAGAATTTATGAAACGGCCCATAGGATTTATACATTTATATCACCTTTTCCTCTTTTTTTTTTTGGTTTCGTCTGAGCTTGCTGAAGCCATGAGGTGTGAATAGTACCCGGGAATGATATGAAGTATGAATAATTATTTACTATGACACTATATTAGTAATGAAAAATACAGAGGCTGCACTTAAATCTCAATAGTATTTGTGATCTCGTATTTGGATATTTACTATTGATTACAGTATGAGACAGTGGCCCGTATTCTGAAGTCGGGTTTAACTTAGACTCGGGTTTAAAGTTGTGGTTTAAGTATGGCGAGCCAATTGTCACATAAATCACTAACAGTAGAGACATCATACTTCAGCTCATTTGGCTCTTAAATCATGCATCATTGTCTAGGAAAATATTGGCTTCACCATCGATGAATCAGGAAAGAGCACAGTAAACATAAGAAACATACAACTTAATAAAAAATTTGATACGTTTGGCTTCCCATACTTAAACCACAACTTTAAACCTGACTTCAGAATACGGGCCAGTGGGTATAAACAAAGAGTTAAGCTATCGATATATGTGCAATAACTGTTTTCATAAGCTTTGTATAAAGTTATGCACAACCTTTTGATTTGAACATCTGGAACATGACAAAAGATGAGAGAGAGATAGAAATGGGGATAAAGGATGAATAAAAAGACGGAGAGAAAGACAGATATGTAGACTGTGTGTAAGGAAATGGAGGTGGAGGTAGCATATAAAGAAATGAAGTCATTGACAAGAATCATTTTGTTACAATAAATGAATTTTAATAATTTATCATATACAATTTTTTCTTATACAAAAAATATCAATCATGATATAAATATAATACATATAGACACCGAATATATAATATTTGTAGTCGATATATGTTTAATAATTCAACTTAACTACAGCCCTAAATAAAAGTATTTAAAACAAAATGCTTATTTGGGCAGCAAGAATATTTGTTGGTTGAAGTTTGAGCCGGTAGATGAGACCTCATTTCCAACAAGTGCTAGACATGTGTCTCAGAATGTTTTTTGATTTTTTTTTTTTGGGGGGGGGGGGTTACCATGCCAAAAATCACAATTAGATGGTAATCTATACGTTTTGTACAAGATTTTGGAAAAAGTGTGAGGGGGGGGGGGGACTGAAACCCCCAGCCCCATTTTTTAGTAGTAGTAGTAGTAATGGTGGTGGTGTTTGTGGTTTTTAGTGGTGGTAGTACAAGTCAGGGTTGGTGCTATAGGGGTAGGGATCACTGCCACTTGAAGTCAAGAATTCTCGGTAGTAGTGGCCAGGGGCGGATCCAGGATGGTTAACTCTTTTCAAAGGGGAGGGGGAACAGTTTCCCAATGATAATGAAGAAGTAGTAGTAGTACTGGTAGTAGTGGTAGTAGTAGTAGAAGTAGTACTAGTAGTACTGGTAATAGTGGTAGTAGTAGTATAGTAGTAGTAGTAGTAGTAGTAGTAATAGTAATAGTAGTATAGTAGTAGTAGTAGTAGTAGTAGTAGTAGTAATAGTAATAGTAGTATAGTAGTAGTAGTAGTTCTGGTAGTAGTGGTGGTGGTGGTAGTAGTAGTATTAGTATAAGTAGTAGTAGTAGTTTGTAGTAGTAGTAGTAGTAAAATTCGAATTTTTCAAAAATTCGAGTTAAAAAGCATTGTCCTTTATAACTATTAGTATAGGAGCAATACATTTGATTGATATGTAAATAAAATGTCAAGGTCTGTCTACTTCTACAAACAAAAGATCAGAAATCGCAAGACTAGACTCGAATTTTTTTACAAAAATCGAGTTAAAAGTGCTGTCCTTTAATACTTATAGAAGAAAAAATAAATGTTAATGATTTAAATAAAATGAGTCTATCTACTACTATAAACAACAGATCAGAAATCGGAAGAGAAAGAGGAGACTCGACCTTTTTTCACAAAAAAATCAGTTAAAAGCGCTGTCCTTTAATACTAATAGTAGGAGCAATGAATTTGATCGATTTGTAAACAAAATGTCAAGGTCTAGCAGCACCCGTATAGCAGCACCAGCAGCAGCAGCAGCAGTAGTAGTAGTAGTAGTAGTATAGTGGCAGTAGTAGTAGTAGTAGTAGTAGTAAGAGTAGAAGTATACAGTGGTAGAGGTAGTATAGTAGTAGTAGTAGTAGTAGTAGTAGTAGTAGAAGTAGTGGTAGAGGTAGTAGTATAGTAGTAGTAGTAGTAGTAATAGTAATAGTAATAGTAATAGTAGTAGTAGTAGTAGTAGAAGAAGTAGTGGTAGAGGTAGTAGTATAGTAGTAGTAGTAGAAGTAGTAGTAGTACTAGTAGTAGTAGAAGTAGTGGTAAATATAGTATTATAGTAGTAGTAGTAGTAGCAGTAATGGTAGTTGTAGAATAGTACTAGTAGCATTAGCAGCAGCCGTATAGAAGCAGTAGTAGTATAGTAGTAGCAGCAGTAGTAATAGGAGTAGTATTAGTATTAGTAGTACTTAGAATTTGACACCATGATAGGGTAATATATACTTTCATTCCTCATCACCATTATAATAACGTTATAGCCGAAGTATTATTAAAACGCGGAAAGATACAACTTTGCAAGATAGAATTTCATCATTGAGACCATTCATCGTTTATAAACTCTTTCCTTATAGGCTAATACACAAAAAAATCTTTTCACATTAATCAATTTTCAGATCTTTGGTTTTATGATAAAGTTAGATTGCAGCAGTTAATGAATCTTCTAACGGTGTAGGAAAAATAAAGTAATTTTTAAAATTATAAAATAACATCATCACCCATATATATCAAACACGTACATTTAACAATTTCATCACTTATTTTACTAACTCCGAATTCGTTGTCGTACACATGTAGGCCTGTTTAAAAATAAAATGTGGCGAATTACTTTGCTTCCATTTTGGCCACTACTGAATACAATACACAGCTGAAAGACTCAACAAACGCTCGATTTTTAAAAGGCCAAATTTATCCTAACAACTTATTTTGATTGAATAACATAGTAAATGGAGAAAAAAATCCCGATGAACCCTATACAAATCCACAAAATGTTATTTTCGTAAAAATTCGTTATATTATTATTATTGCGTGAGATTCTCTAAGCAATTATTTTCATTAATCATGTTCCATTGAAAGATGAAAATTTATAGAATTTATATAACATGATAAATTGGATAGCTGCCGGCTTGCATATAACGTCACGGATTAAAACTCGATATTCTTCTTTATTTTTATGCTTTTAGTCAAACCAACTTTTCTTCAGTAGAAATTTTCCTTTTCAGGTCAAACACAAAGACTAACGTACTATTGACATATAAAAAAAATTAAAGGAAAAGGAGCATGAAAATGTAAAACGTACACCAATTAAGGGACACCAACATTGAAAACGGAAAAACGGACAAATTATGTTCGCCAACATTCGACACACATCTTTTTATCGGTGGGTCGCTTTTATATCTTTCAGGAATCACATGGTAATCTAATTGCCTCATAAAAAAGAGCAAGGCGTCTTACGACAGTTTGCAAAGACTTAAGACTGCAGTGCTTTGCAAACGGCAGCAACTAATTTGCAGGAAGTATTTCTTAACATTTACGAACTCTGCTTCGACCTTGTACGAACCCCGCTTGGCCAAATTTCAAATAAGCCAGTTCGTAGTTCCTTTCTGCGCATGATCAAAAGATCGTACGCATGATCAGAGGAAGGTCATTTGTACTACAGTGACATGGTGGTTTAAAATCTAATGAGATAAGCACCAACATTGATGTCTTGATTATTCATATATTCTTTTTAATTGTGGTTTACATTTACATCCACAAAAAAAAACACAATGCGTCCACGAACGACTGCTATTTCACAGTTTGCCAACTACATTGTGCAACATGCTATGATATGCATTCAAAATAAGAATGCAACAAATACCTTCATAAAGTGTTCATTGGTGTGCTTTTCTAGTCACCTGGTCTATTCGATTTCTTCATCATGCTATGTAAGGCAAGCTTACGTAATATCTTGCTTTGAAATCTGCCTTTCATAATGAAAGAATTGAAAGGTCATTTGACCAAAATTGTCCACGAAGTAACTATACGAACTGGTCTATTCGCATCGTTAGTTGGCGCAAGCATGCGCTGCTCAGTGAGATACCATCATAAAGGAACCAGCGAGTTACCATATAGCATGGACCTATAATAGCCATCACAATTAGTTAAAAATAAATGTCCTCTTTCCCCATTTTTGATACCTTCTTTTCTTGTCAAGGAAATTATCAAGTACATGTACACATCTAACCTAGATCTGGTAGATCCTCTATTATGCAAGTTGGTAACTTATAGTACGTACATGTAGGTGTGCAATCTTCTGAGAAAAACAAAAACCTGCTTGTTAACAGACAGGATGGATATAGTGGCCGCCATTTATATATTTTTAATCATTTTTTGTTGCCGAGGGGAGAAATGTGCCCCAATTGTCACAACACGCTTAAGTTCTGCATGTGTGAATAAAATTCCAAAATTTCTCGATGTCCCATATCATCCAGGGGTGCTCCGTCCTGTCCGTACCTCAATTTTTTTTCTCAAAAATTGTGAATTACACGAAATAACATAATGTTAGGGTTTCACCAAATACGATATAAACTTCAGTTCTAAATTTTATGATACATATCTTATTATTATTCAGACATGTCAGAAGTTATAAGGATTCATTTCCCGAAAAAAGGTGTCCCATATCTTCCCGGTATCCCCTGTGTAACTCAGCAAGAGGGTCTGACTTTATTCATTTTATATCAATTTTCTCTTCATTAGTAAAATTATATCTAATAATTACCATGAATACATACAGGCACGTACTTTCAAACAACAGAACTTACTCCGAAAATACAAAACACATGTGCATTGCAGACAATGACATGTGCATACAACCATGAAAGAATACTTCCTCTCATTACAACCATGAAAGAATACTTCCTCTGACTGAGAACAATTCCTCTTTGAATACTCCGCAAAATAGATACGTTCAAATTAGCATCTATGTTCAAAGGGAAACCAACGATAGCTGTGTGTATTTCACACGTAAATCTTGAGTGTTTAATGATGATTGATTTCGTAATCGTGACTGTGATTAGCGTTCGTGATTCTAGTCATGTTCTAGTTCGGTTTCACCCCGGGGTTACACACGTGCTAAATATTCGTCACTATAGCCTTATTTTTCACCGGAATCAACATTCAAATTACGATTGTTTTACAGTGTGAAAGGGCGGATAGATTAATCATGGACCTACCAGAGGTTTAATAAACAATGAACGGATGATTCGTTAAGTCTCGATATCGATTGGCGTGATACTAACGTCTTATTCCGTTCCCATCTAAAAGGTTCCGGTTTCAATGCGCGCCAAAGACGCCACGCTGTTGTTGGCGCGCGAATATTCCTTGGATTCCCTAAAGGCATCATCGCCTCTGCCGATTGCATATCATGCCCATCACTCCATGAGGTCATCCAGACTCACAATGGGCGTGGACAGTCTCTTAACCCTGTTTAACGGAGGTGACGGCTCGCCGGAAGCCAACTCGTCGATTACGTTCAGCGGCGTTGTCATCATCGTCGCCGACACCGACGGTAGATACGTGGAGACCGATGACACGCCTTCAAGCTGAAGGCCGAGCGGCCCGTTGGTACCGGTCGAGAAACAGGAGGCACGCTTTGGTAAGTTCGTGTATGAGGTAAAACCGTCTGAACTGTCACTGCGACCTGCATGTAGTTGTTTGGGAGGAGGGGGGGGGGGGGGGGGGAGGGGGCGGCAATGAAAAGGAAGGATTACATGAAACATGAAATGAATGTGAACAAACAATAAATACAAAAATTTTCCGTAAAATCTATAAATATCGTGGGCGCCAAGCATGAGCTCAAATTAAGTTCATGTATTCGAACCTGAAACTCGATTGTTTTATATCATAGATACGTAATGAATTTAACGATCAATGCGATCGAGCGTGTAGGGCGAGCTTATTTTCTACTTGAAAAATTGAAAAGGTTTTGAGATAAGAAATAATATCTCAATGAAATATATGATATTTGACCCGAAAGCGAACATGATACGCACTGTTAAACATGCAGGAATATCATGAAGAAGATGTGGGTGTCACTATAAGTGATGCGAGCGCGAAGCGCGAGCTGAACTTTTTAATGTAGTAAGAAGCCCAAACCGGACATTCTAGGTAGGCCTAACTTTTGTAATCGCGAACGTAATACGTATATAATTAAACATTATAATTGCTCATTCAAAGTGCTGAAAACATCAATGATAGGCCTTCTGACCGGAACAGGGGAAATTTCAAGGACTCTTTATGGGAAACCGTGAGGATATCGCTAATCATATATTGCGAGCGCGATGCGCGACCCGAAATTTTTAATATTCAGACCTAGGGAGCTCGCGTTTCATGAAAGGCTTTGTCGGACGAAGTCCCATTTCATCCGACAGGCCATAGTTACATTGCTTCTCAGCCAATCAAAATCAAGAAAAGTTGTCAAATCTGACACCTTGTCGGATGAAAATGTTGATGAAACACCGCCCTGGAAATAAGCAGTTTTAGTATTATTACACATTTAGAGAGAATTGTCATGCAGATACGTTTTCAGTAAATAAAACAACGGAAATACAAGACTTCGAAATATTAGGGGACATGACATAGTGCGTCCCCACCCTTACATATTTATTTATTTAGTTTATTTATTCATTTTTTTGGGGGGAGGGGGTCACTTGTACCCTGCCCCCCCCATCTGACGCACATGCCTTTGACAGAAATAAGATTGTCACTCCCGTCGAGGAACGTGAATGGTACATTGACCCTCTCCTTTTCGTCTGTACTTGTGCGCGGTTTGTAGATTAATAATCGAGTGTGTAACATCGCACGTATAAGCTAACCCACACCCACACACACAACGTAAAACGCTGTTGAAATTATCATCCGACGCTGTTGGACCATGAAAAAGCATTCTTCCTCCCCGCCACGAGCTGCATGTCTCTTGCCACCGCGGCATACTACACCATGATTTTACGTTGGAAAGAGCCTGGACATATATGTCCAGGCTCTTTCCAACGTCATATAATATTCTGAAAATCGATCATATAGTTATTAACTATATAATCAATTTTCAGAATATTTCCCTTGTCCTGTTTTACCTCCCCCTTGTTTAAAGAGGGGTAGGGATAACAATTGTTTTATACTGTGAGAGCCAGAGACCTTCACATTCAAGCGGGAAAGTAGTCCTAACTTGATACTGAATCACAAAAAAGTCAATGAAAATTCATTTCCGCTCCGAACTTTATAGCGTTCTATTCCGTATCCATTTCCTCCAGCTGTAAGCCATTCCTGTCTGTTTATTTTGATTCACGAAATTGCATTGTTTTTTTGGCGAATTTTACTTATTCATTACGAGTGCAAGTGAAAATTCAATTCCTATGATCTCTCTCCTTTTGAGTGAGAAGAGAAATTTGAATAAATTGAGTTGCATTGGGTGAAGCGAAGAGTGTTGATGAATTAGCATGACCTATACACCAACAAATAAACTGCAAATTTATGGGAGACGAGATGTCTGAAGGTTGGCAGTATCGTTGGGGGAAAACTATTTCGTTCGAAGAAAAATAAGATGAATGGATAAAAGAATAGACAGAATATAGGAATAATAACTCATATATAAAATAACATTACATAAAAAGAAACATCAACAACAAAAATGAATCGGAAGGTAACTCGGTAGCTAGCATTTAATAACTTAATGATAACGTCGGAAATTATAACTTATAGAAATAGATTAAAAAAATATGAATAACTCGCACATTATAAAAAAATTACATAAACAGAATCAGAACAAAGAATAAAACAAGAAGGAACAAATGAGAGGAAGTGTGTGTACGGGTTGTGAGTATCTGTGTGAAGTTGGTATATGGAAAAGGCAGTACTTTCTGGTATAGTATAACAAATTTGACTGATTATAAAAACCCCACGCACTTTAGTTATTATGAAATGGGAAATGATGTGTTACTTAATTCCTATGCATCAAATAAATAAGTAGGCTACATTATATGTTACAAGGAAAAATTGCTGGATTTGATAAAAAAAAGAGGAACAGTAAAAGTAAAAATAGCATTACGAGGAGTTAAGTTATAATTTAAACACCTCACGGGAAGTAATAATTCAGATTATTATGTGCAACGGTTATTTGCATTGCAGAAATCCGATTATATTTGTATATTTCCTGTCATTGTGGCATTATTGTATCTCAATCCGATTTGGTAGTTTTTATTTTGACAATTACTTTCCTCGCCTCGGTTTGTTAACGACGGTGGTTGATTAAAATAAATGCATTCAATGTCGTGATCATTTGAGATTGAACAGTAGCCAAATCGTACATTTTCTTTACGATTTTAATAAGAGTTTCCAATGGAATTCTATGTTGGATAATTATATTACTTGTAGATTGATACAAGATCGATAAATCTTTTCTGCCTTGATAGAAAACCGTATGAAACTCTTTTGTGTGTGGGTTTTGTTGTTGTTGAATGAAATAAATTCTTACAGGTATTACGACAGAATTCTACATAACACTTTTTTTTCAAAACTGCAAATTGTACGATATTTCAAAATCTTTCACCAGAAACGTTGCAATTGTATTATAAATGTAAATAGGTTTTGGAGGCTGAGTGGTTGAGAGGGACCCGAACACCTTATCATAACAGAATAGTTAAACAAAACATGCAAGCGAATTTTGCCTAGAGTTTTGGCGACTATTCCCCTCCTCTCCGAGCTCTCTGTTGTGAATATTTTGAATGTCTACTAGATAAGTTCAGATTATTTTCTGGTATGTATGATTATAAGCCCAAGTATGTGCCTGCAGTATGTTTCTGAGAAACTGTTGAAAGCTTTAAGTTCAAAACCTATTCCAGAAAAAAAAATTGTTGGTTTGGATTTTAAGAGAAAGAAAAACGATCATAACAGTGAATACCAGTGATATATATTTTTCTATTTTTTTATTATATTTTTCTCTTTTTATATAAATCAACCTTTTTCTGGGGGTGGATTTGTCTTTTGATTTAGCCTTGCGGTGAAAAGATTCAAATTTGACTCGGAACTGTGTCTAACTGGAGTCTACACTACTTGAACTTTAAATGAATCGCATCTCGAATTGCACTGACTCGCAGCAATAGAAATAGACTCGACTCCCGGCTGGCAGCCTGGGACTGATCCAATTCAAATTGAATCTCCAAAAAGTTCAGGCGGCAATTAAGTGGTGTAGTGAATTTGTAAGGGCGTGTTTTCGTGAGATTTTGTGAGAGTTTGCGAGACCTTGCAAGAGTTTGTGAAATTGTGTTTGTGTGTGAGAGTTGGAAGGGGTTTATCAGGGTTTTGTGAGGGTTTGTGAAGGTTTGTGAGGGTGTGAGAAAGATGTGCGAGAGTTTGTGAGTTTTGAGAGTGTGAGAGGTTGTTAGAGTGTAGTAGAGTTTGGGAGAGCTTGTGAAAATTTGCGAGAGTGTGTGAGAGTCTATGATAGTGTGTAAGATTTTGTGAGAGTGTGCGGGTTTGAGATATTTGATGAGACTGAAGGTTTTTGTCTCACATGCATAGCAGAGTGAGACTATAGGCGCCGTCAACACCAAATCTTAACCGAAGGTTAAGTTTTTGAAATGACAGCATAACTGAAAGTATATGGACCTAGTTCATGAAACTTTGCCAGAGGGTTAATCAAGTAGTACTAAATATCCTGTCAGATTTTCAGGTCACATGACTAAGGTCAAAGTCATTTACGGTGAATGGACTTTGACCATGTTGAGGGAATCAACATCAAAATATTAACCAAAGGCTAAGTTTATTTAAATGACAGCATAACTGAAAGTATATGAACCTAGTTCATGAAACTTGGGCATAAGTGTATTCAAGTATCACTGAACATTCTGCCCGAGTTTCAAGTCACAAAGGTAAAGGTCATTTACGGTCAATGAACTTGGCCAAGTTGGGGGTACTTGTTGAATTACCATCATAACTTTGAAACTTTATGGATCTGTTTCATGAAATTTACACATAGCCGTAATCAAGTATCACGTAACATTCTGAGCGAGTTTCAGGTCATATGACCAAGGTCACAGGTCGATCATTTAAAGTCAATGAACTTTTGCCAAGTTTTCTTTTGTTGAATTACCATCATAACTTTAAAAGTTTATTGGTCTAGTTCATAAAATGTGGATATAACCGTAATCAATTACCACTGAACATCCTGTGCGAATTTCAGGTCGTATGACCACGGTCAAAGGTCAATGGACTTTGGCCATGTTGGGGGTATTTGTTTAATCAACATCTTGTAAATAAGAGTAATCAAGTATCATTGAACATCTCATGCGAGTTTCGGGTCACATGACCAATGTCAAAGGTCATTTAAGGTCATTGAACTTTGGCCATTTTGGAGGTCATTATTAGATTGCTGTAATAACTTTCGAAGTTTATAGATATAGTGAATGAAATGTCGATATAGGGGTAATCAGGTATCACTTAAAAGGCTTGGGTCGCATGATCAAGGTCAAATGTCAGTTATTGTCAATGAACGTTGTATTGCATCATTATATGAAAGGTGTTTTTTGTGAATAAATATTTTATAGTAGTTTTCAAAGTCAGCACTACTGCTTTATTGAATCGCGCGATGCAGGTGAGACTGCCAGAGGCGCTTTACTTGTTTTGATTTTAGGGTTGTGAGAATTTGTGAAAGTGTGTGTTTGGGAGAGCTTGTGAGAGTGTGTGAGAGTTTTTTTTTCAGTTTGTGAAAGCTTGTGACAGTTTTTCAAAGAGTGTGTGAGAGTGGGTGAGTTTTTGAGTGTTTTTGAAAGTGTGTGTGGTTTTATTAGTGTCTGATTGTATTGCAGTTCATGAGTACTTGTGAAGGGCTGGCGGTGAAGCTACGGCAAACCTTGGGCAAACCAACTACTAATACGTTGTGGTGGAAGCCATTTCTAAAAGAGTGTGCTAGTTGGAGGATTAGATGGCACGAACCTCTGGCTTCTGACATGTCAATTTTACGGCCCATGTAGCAACGGGATGTTGACCATTTACCTCTCTTGATGGATCGCAAGAACCACATCACGAAGGGTGTGGTACTAATGGTGTAGAGAATTGGATTGAGGGCGCTGTTTATTGGCAGTACGAAAACCACGATCCAGCCGTAGAGGGTTTCTGTATAATTGTGATAATGGGGCAAAAAGTAAACGTGAAGATTAAACAAAGCCCATGAATTTTTTTTTTCAATCTCCTACCCCCTGTCTTTGGAACAAACTCCTTCAAACTCTCAGAAACATTTCTTCCGTCAACCTATTGAAAAGCATCTTAAAACACACATGTATAACTGTAAGACTTAACCTGTTTTATCCCGTTAACAGCGCTCAGTATATTCTCTCGAAAGACGCTATGTCAATACAATCATCATCATTAGTATTAGTATTATCAGTATTGTCATTATAAGTATTATTACTATCATTACAACTGTTACTATTATTATTCATTTTGTTTTATTGCTATCATTACGATAACTATTATTATGATTATTATTATTATCATTATTAGGGGAGACCGGGGTTAGTTGGAACATAGGGTAAGTTGAAACATTGTAATTTTCTTTAAAAGCCTGTAAAAGAAATTAATGCAATACTACCCTCAATTTATTGCTATTAATAATACAACAGTGTTGAATCATTATTGCAATAAATTGAGGGCAGTATTGCATAAATTTATTTTACAGGCATTAAAGAAAAGTACAATGTTTCAACTTACCCCATGTTCCAACTAACCCCGGTCTCCCCTCCTACAAAATAGGAAATACACTGTCATGATCTGGTAAAATGGTTAAAAAATAAACGTCCCGTTTTAATAAACTTTCGAAACACAAAACACCAATCGATGTTCACATCAGTTTCATATAGTTGGTAGAAAATATAGTAATTTATCGACAAGGTACCAAATAACATTTGCTATTTTGCCTGAATGTTAATGCACACTCTAAAAAATGAAGTGCTAATTTAGCTCTTAAAGAACTAGACAAATCAGCACTCCGAAGTGCAGTCACTATACACGCTCTTTAAGAGCTTAATTAGCACTTCATTTTTAGAGTGTACATTTTATTTCTCTTAGTTGTTGTCTATCTCTCGCTACTGTTATTGCACGATAAATGAAATAATTAAGCCTACCACGATGTATTACAGAATTACATGCACTGGTATTAAATGTTGCTATATTGCTATGAGGAAGTTCTTAAAATCCTCCTCGCGACTTTCAGAGGCATTTAGAAGAACACAGTAAATGTATTAAAAATAACCGTCAAATGACAAAGAACAGCTGGGATGTCCTTGTCGAAAAGTGGTGTACTGGAACAACATTTTCATCCTCAGTTTTGGAGCTGACGACAAACTTTCCAAATATAGTGTCGATTGTCCGGATACAAGCACTCAACTGCTGTTTGATTTAACAATTTTCGACAAAGACTTCTGTTTTTTTGTCATGGAGGATATTTGACAATGCATGTTCCATGTTCTTCGATCCTGTGTACGTCTACGTGCCAAAATTCCCCATGATCAATGAAATACCTATATACCAGAGGGCCATTTCACAAAGCTGTTGGTAAGTCAAGAGCGACTTTAAGAACGACTGGTGATTCTTTCTTTTTGGTAAATGATAATAATTATGTTCATCGGTGATTGCTTCGCGATTGAGAGATGTTTACCAGTCTTTCCTAAAGTTGCTCTTAACTTATACGAACAGCTTTATGAAACACCCACCTGAAATGACAAAATCACACAGTGAGACGACTTTGAGGATTGCTATTGGAAGCCAGCACAGGGAATCAGTAAGGATGATGAAGAAGAAACGCTTCGCATAGGCCATGTCTCCTTTCATACCACACTGTGCGGCCGCTCTTCTCGTTCTCCGAATGCTGACAAACATACCTGGCATGGAAAAAAAATCACTGTATTTCATTAAAGAAAAAAAAATCTTTTTAGGAAAGTGATGGAGAACTTGATGGTGTCATATATATTCTCTCAACACAGTGTGGCGGAACATGCTAACATGCGTCGTGGCCACCCGACGGCAAAGTGGCACCATAAAAGTAAATACCATCGAACTTCAGATAAGTAAGGAATCATCAAGCAAATAACTGTACTAGTAGGAGCATAACAAAAACTTATTTTAGTATACAAATAATCAAGGAGCTCCTGCACGTTTACAAGCGCGTGCATGCAGGGCCAAATAGCGAACGATGTGCGAGAAGAGCAAATGGATATACCGCACCGAGGTCCGCAGGACCGAGTGCGGTATATCTATTTGGCGATTCGAGCACAGATCGAGTTCATTATTTCAGTCCTCTATGCACAAGAATGCGTGCATTATTTGTTTTATACAACCCCCTCATCACCCATGTTACCGAGTTGCCCCGAATGCTATATATGATCTAAATTCTAGATTATTCTAGATAATTCCAGACCTCGCACTATCCTGCACTCTGACGTCAGAGTACAGGATAATACTTTTGGTATGGCGTACGTCAGAGTGCAGGATATTGCGTCTTGGATGCAATAGTGCAATTCGCTGAATATGTGATCCAATTTGGACCAATCAGATTATATAACATTCTTGGGAGTTGTATAATGAAGAATTAATCCTAATTCAAAGTTCCATCAGTGTTGTTTTGAGGGAACTCAATATGGCATGTCGTGTAAAAATAATGAAAAGTTGCGAGTTTTATTTGCGTTATGTTGAATGATTTTTAATTAAAAATTCCAAGTTTGTGATAGATTTGACATAATATTCAGAAAAATAATATATTTCACCCTTATCCTTTTTCTTTTTTCCCCTTGGTCTTGGGGGGGGGGGGGGGGTGGAGGAGAAAGAGCCTCCCCCCATCTGTACGCAAGTGCATACCATAATTTATATAGCCTACTCAATATCTGCGATTTTTCGGTATAATGCATACCTTAGAACATCTAAAAAGTTCAAACCTTCGTCCGAAAATTCCAATTTTCGAATCATGATTAATAAAAAAACAAATTTTGCCGATAATTGATCATGATTCAATGCCGTTCAATCAAATTGTCACCAAATTTAATTGCATAACATAATTCTAAAACTGCGATAGTCAAGTGTCCCCCTTCTATACGATGCCTTTTTTTTCTTTTCAGATCATGAATATCCTTGCTAGAGATGCATATTGAATAATCGTGTGCCCCCCCCCCCTCAGTACTCTCCCTCTTCCCAACATGAATATTGATTTACCTACCTGTGTATGACACAACGATGACAATGAAGGCAGTCGTATTTATCCCCAGGAACACGAAGGCTGAATATTCCCAGCCTTTCATTTTTGGTTCATGAAGATGAAGAGGGAAACAAACACCATTGCTTCCGTAAAAGTTACCGAAGTATGCCACGGGAATTATGGGCAGCACCGCAAGAATAGTCCCGATTATCCAAATAAAGATCAAAACGATCACCGCTCGCCTGGCTTTTATCCTCTGAAAGCTGTATGGGTAGACTATGATGAAGTACCGCTCAAGAGATATGAACATGAGAGTGAGGACCGAAACTTCACTCGAAAGCATCCCCAGAAGTCCAGATACCTTGCATGTAAGACTATTAGTCCATTCAAGCGCATGCTGGTTGTAGCTATCACGATATGTGACGTCATGGGTCCCGATGATGAGCAAATAGAGACCCATCAACAAATCGGCAGCTGTTAAATAGTAACAAAACAACAATGAATAGTGCAAAATATGATGGCCATACTAATTCTATTATCTTTTTCATTGTTAATCAAATTTTAAAGAAAGATTTGAAACAAATAGTTTAATATTTAAAGGACGAATCTACCCAACAAAAATTGATTTGAATAAAATTAGAAAAACCCAACAAGCACAAGACTGAAATTTTCATCAAAATTGGATGTAAATTAGGAAAGTTGTGACATTTTAAAATTTCATTACCAAGCTAATATATGCACACACTGGTCGGTATGCAAATGAGAAGACCGATGACGTCATCCACTCACCAGTTCTTTTGTATTTATAAAAAAATATGAAATATTCCATTTTTCTCATCACTATCAAATGAAACAACGATTAGTTCCTCCCTGAACAAGTGGAATTTGGTTCAGGCAAGTTTTTTGTCACTGAATTGTGCATATCATTCTGAAAAAATAAGTGAAACTTTAACATGTAACTTTTTTATTTTACATCCGATTTTGATGAAAATGTCAGCGTCATGCTAGTTTGATTTTTCTCTATTTATTCAAGTCAACATTTTTGGGGTGGACTTGACCTTTAAAAGCCCTCAGACTACGGCCTGAGGGTAAATAATGTCCACTTTGTAAGTTAAAATTGCCCAAATTTTGATATGAGGAGAACGCCTAAACTTTGGGAAGTGATACCATTGTACAATGTACAAAAATTGGGATGGAGTGACGAGCTCACAAAATTCATTGGCATAAATTGGATTGCATCGGCACAAGACAAGCACCTTTGGCACCAACTTGAGGAGGCCTTCGCCCTGCAGTGGGCTGAACATGGCTGATATGATGATGATGATGATGATGATGACAATTGTTTGGTTTATTTCCAACAATAGCGTGTTTACAATTTATTGTGATATGAATGATGGTGATACTATTGGAAATTAAATGAGAGTGGAAACAATATGCTTATAATGACATTAATCATAACAATTATGATAATGGCGATGATGAAAATAATATCTCAAAGTAATACTAATACTAAAGATGATGGAAAATATCACAATTCCAATGAACCTTTATCAACATTCCTGTTATTTTCTCATTTTTTCTTTTTTTCATTATTGCGCTTGCAAATAATTTCTGTCAACATTTGTTACCATGAACATTTATCCTCCTCAAATTGATCAACGTCCAAATCCCCTTGCAATTCATGTTAATTCTCTATAAGCTTCGCCTAGCCCTCAGAGCGATACTGTCTCATAGATTGGCAATTATCGTTTCGTCGTATTTTGTAATTTCTTTCTTGTGAGGATGGTATATTTTAAGATTATTGCACATCGACTCACTTCTAAAAGGAGCTTTTAGTCATAAATCAATTCCTCATGATGCCTTTGACAGTAATGTGTAGTGTGGGTGGGGAGGATTATTGTCCCCGATGCCACTTAACATACGAAATGACGGTACAAACAACTCGAAGTTGACTGACTTCCCATCTATTTCAGATATGAAAAGTCGTGACATATTGATCGTGATTATTTCTTATATTAGCCCATCATTGGCAAATGGAAAGACTGTATCCAAAACCCTTGTCAAAAGATCTCCTCTGAAATGAAAAGTGAAAGTAACAAGGGGAGTAGGTATTCCCGTTAACACAAATGCCACCAATTATTAGTAGATTCATCTTGAGTCGCTACTGAGAGATTACATGCCTAATGATAAGAGAACAGTCAGTAAATTGTTTTCCTTTCAAGACACGGTTTCCATTTTTGCAAGGAGGAGAAAGTGCAGAATTTGATCAAAATATCTATATTCTTTTTTTTTTAAATTAGTAAAATGCAAACTTGAAGGCCAAGATTTGTCTTTTATGTGATGCACAAATCTTAGCGACATTTCTTCTAACTGCTACTAACAAACAAATAAATAAACGAGGGAGGCCACATTACTTCACTATTTTTTCAAATGAAAGCACGATATAAAATACACATAACAGTTTGATGAAATTCTTGGGAGAAATAAAAATGAGAGAAATGCATTTAAGAAATGCAATTTTTGACGCCCCACGCAAGCACATACTTCATTGTAAATTTATATTTATTTCATAATTTCCATTTTAATTTTCAATATTTTCTTCAAAAAAGCAGTCTTTGGAATAACGTGTCTGCTGATGATTCAATCCACACGAAACGTCATTTTAAACTTCTCTTATAATTGTATTTCATTACATTGAATAAATCGAAATTTTTTTTTGATAAGCTGTAATCTAGGTGGAGGCTGCAACTGCGAGTTTTGTCTTTGTTGTCACAAATCTGGCAGTGCTACGCGAAACCTACACTATACGTCTGATGCGACAAGACTACGGAGAGTGGCTACATAGCACCCAATGTAGTCTCGCAGCAGCATCAGACGCATCGCTTACATTTAGCCTAACAAGAAAGACATATGTAACTCCACCTATACTGCAGGATAGGAACTTCTTTCACGCAGCCTTTTAAATCCATAACTTTGAGTTATTTTTTTTTCAATATTGTTGTCTTTTTGCTATGTTTTGGCGATCCAGCCTTACAGGTTTCTTATAACCTTCATGGAAAGCCATACAATGTATTTTATCATTTAATCACATTATTTGATGTTTCTTTGTATATTTATCCTATTTTGCGAAATAAGGATTGAATTGAATTAATCCCTTAAGTATTTATTCAATTACTTAGGCCTAATCATTTATTGATTTATTTACTTTCTTATTTTTGCTTGTAATTTCTGGATTTCTGAATCGAAACATTGATATCTTAACCAAGGTTAAGTTTTTGAAATGTCATAACCTAAAAAGTATATAGACCTAGTTCATGAAACCTGGACATAAGGGTATTCAGGTATTATTAAACACCCTGCCTGAGTTTCAGGTCATATGATAGGTCAAGGTCATTTAAGGTCAATGAACTTAGACCATGTTGCGGGACTCATTATCGAAATCTTAACCAAGGTTAAGTTTTTGAAATGTCATCATAACTTAGAAGAAAGTATATAAACTAGTTTATAAAACTTAGTCATAAGGGTGGTAGTGCATCTCTAAAGATCCTGTCTGAGTTTCAAGTCACATTACTATGGTCAAAGGTCATTTAAAGGTCAATAAACTTTGGCCATGCTGGGGTTATATGAGGAATTGTCATCATAACTTTAAAAGTTTATCAATCTAGTTCATGAAACTTGGCCATAGTGTTACATATAAGAATAATTGTAAAAGAATTTTAAAAGCAATTACATTCATCTATTAGTTATTTCCCTTTAAGGATAGCCAAGAATTGTAAAGAACATTCCAGGATGTCTTTTTATTATGCAGGCCTTGCCTATTTAAAGGCCAAGGAGTTTTATTGTTGAATAAGGAAAAGCCAAACAATAGAATTGTATTGGTAGTGGAAATGAATAGGCTTAGGTATTTTGTTTACACTGTTGATTTCAATGAGGTCATTCAAGAGTGTTCTGGATTTTGACTGCTCCCGAAAGGAGAAAGTTCTTTTGGAAGACAATTCTAGAAGCTTGTAGATTAGTCGAAATTTGAGAATGATCTAGAACACTTGTAATTAGTATAAAGCTGCAGATTTTTCAAGATGATCATCATCACATCATATTAGATCACTTGATCATCACATCATATGAGAGCAGGAGATCACATCACATCATATGAGATCACTTCACCAGATCAGATCAGAGCAGTTTATGCATCAATGAACTGTTTGCAGTTATTTTGAGAAATTATCAGTTCTCATCGAGATCATCAACATCATCAACCTGTTCAATGAACACGCTTCAACCCATGGATTGCTGAAATTGACTGTTAATCATCATCAACATCGTCTTCACGGACATTTCAACTCGTTGCAGTGACTCTTATTATTCATCGGACTTCAACATCAGTTTCATCATCGCCATCATTGTGAATTTTCGCCAGTCAACTGGGATTTTTATCATTTGGATTATTACTTGGATATAGCATCATCACTTCGGGATTTTATATCGGACACTTCAAGAGATTTATGTAAGATCATTATTTGTTTTATTTATGTATAATTATTTCCTGTAATAAAAAAAAGAGGAAATTAAACACAAAGAAGAAATTAAACACTTGTTATTTGTTGCAGTATCGTAACAAATAATTTTGGGGGCTTGTCCGGGAATCGAAAGCCAATTTGTACAAGCCAATTTGAAACTAAAAACAGTTGTCCGGGAAACGAAAACCAAATTTGAATAAGCCAATTTGAAATTAAAACCAGTTTTTCAGGAAACAAAAGCCAATTTGAATTGGAAACATTTTGGAAAGTTCTAGAATATGCTGTACTGTGTTATTACGTGCTTGTATTTGTGTATATTCACTATGGCTACATTTGATGTTGAAGAATTTCTTGCAATGACAGAATTGTCATATGATCATTTGAAGTCACTGAAGAAAGATGATTTGGTAACAGTTTGTGATCATTTGGGTGTATCTCTAGCCCCAGGTTTAAAGAAGGCAGAGATAATTGACTTGTTAGCTAGTCACATGAAGCTTACAGAGGAGCCTGAAACTTCTATCAATATGTCAGAGGATGCTCAGATCCAACTGGCAAACATTGAATTGGAAAAAGAGAGAATCAAACAAAACCTTGAAATGGAGAAAATAAACATTGAAAAGGAGAGAATGAGATTGGAGTACCAGTTAAAGTTGAAAGAAATGGAGTTAACTCATGCAAATACTAATACTAACTCTGTTAAAGATAAATCTCCCCAAGGCTTTGATGTGGCGAAGAACATTCGCCTTGTGCCAAAATTTGATGAAGAGGGAGTTGATACATATTTTGTGTCATTTGAAAAAGTGGCCAAGAGATTGAATTGGCCCGAGGAATACTGGACTCTTCTCCTTCAAAGTGTTTTTGTTGGAAAGGCTGCAAAAGTCTATTCTTCGCTCTCTGAAATGCAATCATGTGACTATGCTACAGTAAAAGAAACAATTCTCAATGCATATGAGTTAGTACCAGAAGCGTACAGACATAAATTTAGGAACATGCAAAGACAATCAGGCCAGACATATGTTGAATTTGCTAGGGAACAAGAAATGATGTTCGATAAGTGGTACAGATCACTGAAAGTTGACAAAGATTTTGTTCACCTTAGGGAAGTTGTCCTCCTAGAAGAATTCAAAAAGAGTCTTCCTTTTGGCATTAAATCTCACTTAGATGACCATAGAGTTACTGAAGTCAGTAAAGCAGCCATAGTAGCTGATGAATTTGAGGTCACACATAAAGGTAGTGGAGATAGGCCTCCTTTCAAGAATTATTGGAAAAAGAAAGGTAAAGGGTCATTTGAATCCCACAATAAACCTAGTGAGGGAAAATATGCAAGTAAGGATAAAGACGCTAACAAGAATCAGGCTAGTGGGGGCATAGAATCAACCAAAAGGTCTGAGAGTCGTAGTTCCAAAATTTGTACTCATTGTCATAAATCGGGACATTTGAAAGAATCATGTTGGAAATTGGTTGGAATGCCAACCAAAACTAAGAAAGACATGGGTTTTGTCAAGCAAACAAGTGTTCCCTCGATGGAGTTTGTTCCATCAGAGCCCAATCAAGATGTTGAGAGTGTTTCTCTGGTATTTGCTGATAAAGTCAAGCAGGTTGATGAAACTTTTAGAAGTTTTTTGCATGATGGTGAAGTATCCCCTTGTTCGACTGGTGCTGCTGGTAGGTCAGTGGTGATCCTTAGGGATACAGGGGCTGCACAGTCCCTGATGGTGCCAGGGGATTCGGCTCTTCCTCCGGAGAGTTCAGAGAATGCCAACGTCTTAGTTCAAGGTATTGGCCCAAATTTCATGTCGGTCCCTTTGCATAAGGTCGACTTAAAGTGTGACCTAGTTAGTGGTCCTGTGACTGTTGGTGTCGTTCCAGAATTACCCATGAAAGGTGTTGATTTCTTGTTAGGTAACGACTTGGCTGGAGATAAAGTTGTTGCATCTCCAGTGGTTTCGGAAAAGCCCGTTGAGGTAGCTGAAACTGAATTGTTGCAGGAAGATTTTCCAGGGATTTTCCCGGATTGTGTTGTTACTAGGTCTCAGACTCGTAGAGCTGAAAAGGATGATGCGGAATCTGCTGATGTAGAGGAGAGTACTGATGTCTGGTTAGCTGAAACCTTTTTCAAGGATTTGAATGGGGATAGTGTTGAAGGCTTTGTTGCTAACAATGGTAGTTTGTTTAGTAAATCCTCCCTTGTACAGGCACAACAGGCAGACCCAGAATTAAAAAGCTTGTCACAAAAAGCATGTTCTGAGGCTGAGGCTGATAAGGTTCCTGAGTGTTTTTATGTCAAAGATGACATTTTGATGAGGAAATGGAGACCTCCCGGAGACCAGCTGATGAAGATTGGTGTATAATTCACCAGGTTGTAGTTCCTCCTTGTTACCGCACAGATATTCTGAAAATGGCTCATGAGTTACCTATGGCAGGTCATGTCGGTATTCGGAAGACAGAAGATAGAATTATGAGGCATTTCTATTGGCCTAAGATGCACAAAGATGTTGTGCATTTCTGTAAGACATGTCATACATGTCAGATTATTGGTAAGGCACAGCCTTCTATCAAGCCTGCTCCATTAATACCCATTCCTGCATTTGATGAACCTTTTACTAGGGTTCTTGTTGATTGTGTCGGACCCTTACCCAGAACGAGGTCGGGTCACAGATTTCTCCTGACGATTATGGACTTGTCTACACGGTTTCCAGAGGCGATACCTTTGAGGAGTATCACTGCGAAGACAGTGGTGCAGGCGTTAGTGCAGTTTTTCACTAGGTACGGTCTGCCGAAGGAAATTCAATCTGATCAAGGGTCAAATTTCATGTCAGGAATATTTCAGCAAGTTATGAAGGAGTTGGGAATAAAGCAGATTAAGTCTTCTGCTTATCACCCACAGTCCCAAGGAGCGTTAGAACGCTATCATCAGACTTTGAAGACCATGATTAGGGCTTATTGTGAAGACTATCCCGATGACTGGGATAAAGGGATCTCATTCCTACTGTTTGCAACCAGGGATTCCCCGAATGAGTCCACAGGTTTCAGTCCATTTGAATTGGTCTATGGTCATGAGGTTAGGGGTCCTCTAAAGCTTATCAAAGAGAGGTTTATGGTTCAGGATGATGATGTAAACCTTCTAGACTATGTGTCAAAGTTTAGAGAAAGGCTCTCAAAAGCTTGTGATGTGGCTAAGGAACACTTGAAAGAGTCGCAGGGAAAAATGAAAGCTCATGCTGATAAAAATGCAAAAGAGCGAAGTTTCAAGCCTGGAGACAAAGTGTTAGTGTTGTTGCCTTTGCAAGGTGAGCCCTTGAAAGCTAGGTTTAGTGGTCCCTACATAGTCAAAAAGAAATTGAATGATGTCAACTATGTGATCAGTACCCCTGATCGAAGAAAGTCTCAAAGAGTTTGTCATGTAAACATGTTGAAAGAATACTTTGAGCGAGAGGCTAGTCAGCCAATAGGTACAACACAGGTCAAAGAAGAAGAAAAACATGTAAATGTACATGAAGAATGCTATGAAAAGACAGATAATGAATTGTCTTATACAGATGTATCTAAGAACGAACCATGTGGTGTAAAGTTATCTAACTCAGAGATGTTAGGAAACATGGATGAGGCATTAAAACACCTGCCTGAAGATCAAAGAAATGATATATCTGGCCTGTTAAGAGAATATGAGAATGTATGTAAAGACAAACCAGGTCGTACACCTTTAACTGTACATGATGTAGACGTAGGTGATGTAAGACCTATCAAACAGAATCCTTATAGGCTCAATCCAAGCAAGTTGGAAATGGTGAATAAGGAAATACAGTTTATGTTAGAAAATGACATAATCGAACCGAGTCAGAGTAGTTGGAGTTCTCCCATTGTAATGGTTCCAAAGCCAGACGGCTCTCAGAGATTTTGCATTGATTACCGAAAGGTAAATGCAGTAACTAAGACTGACTCGTATCCAATTCCTAGGTTAGAAGATTGTATTGATAGGGTTGGAAATTCTGCCTATATCATAAAGATAGACTTGCTTAAAGGATATTGGCAAGTGCCACTGACTGACCGAGCCAAAGAGATATCAGCCTTTGTCACACCTGAAGGCTTATTTCAATGCAAAGTCATGCCTTTTGGAATGAAAAATGCACCAGCAACCTTCCAAAGGTTGACAAATCAAGTGATTGCCGGACTTGACAATTGTGTCGTATACATAGACGACATCCTAGTATACAGTGATACTTGGAATGATCATCTGAATCATTTGCGAGCACTGTTTAACAGGCTGGACAAAGCCAATCTAGTAGTGAATCTGATGAAGAGTGAATTTGCCAAGGCAAAAGTCACATATCTTGGTCATGTGGTTGGTCAAGGGCAAGTGCTACCAAGAGAAGCCAAGATACAAGCTATCTTAGACTTCCCAATTCCCACAACGAAGAAAGAATTGCTCAGATTCTTAGGTATGAGTGGCTTCTACAGGAAATTTGTTCCAAATTACAGTACTGTGGTTAGTCCTCTGACAAACCTGCTGAAGGCAAAAGTGAAGTATGTTTGGTCTGACGAATGTCAAAGATCATTTGAGAAATTAAAGGCCATTTTGGTGAATGAGCCTATTTTGGCAGCTCCAAACTTCACAAAGCCGTTCAAAGTAGCTATTGATGCATGTGATGTTGGAGTAGGAGCAGTATTGCTCCAAGAAGATGAAGAAGGCATCGAAAAACCAGTGTGCTACTTCTCTAAGAAACTCAATCGGTTTCAAAAGAAATACTCAACTATTGAAAAAGAGGCCCTGAGTCTCGTACTAGCCCTTCAGCAGTTTGAGGTGTATCTAACCAATGGAGAGATTACAGTCTATACAGACCACAATCCTCTTGTGTTTTTGGAGAAATTCAAAACAAAGAATCAAAGACTGTACAGATGGAGCCTAATGCTCCAACCATTCCCTTTGAAAATTGTACACATAAAGGGAAAGAATAATGTAATTGCTGATGCTCTATCAAGAGTATAAAAAGTGAAATTATTCATGATTTTGACCAAGTATGTCATTTGAAGAAAACATCTTTGATGTTCATTTATTTTAACATGTTCGTTAAGTACTATATCTTTGTACACGATAACTGTAAATGATTTATCAAGATGACTTTGAACAGTTAAAAGAAAAAGTAATCTTAAAGAAACCTTTACTACGGTAAAGCTTTCTTTTCTCCGGTGGGGGAGGTGTTACATATAAGAATAATTGTAAAAGAATTTTAAAAGCAATTACATTCATCTATTAGTTATTTCCCTTTAAGGATAGCCAAGAATTGTAAAGAACATTCCAGGATGTCTTTTTATTATGCAGGCCTTGCCTATTTAAAGGCCAAGGAGTTTTATTGTTGAATAAGGAAAAGCCAAACAATAGAATTGTATTGGTAGTGGAAATGAATAGGCTTAGGTATTTTGTTTACACTGTTGATTTCAATGAGGTCATTCAAGAGTGTTCTGGATTTTGACTGCTCCTGAAAGGAGAAAGTTCTTTTGGAAGACAATTCTAGAAGCTTGTAGATTAGTCGAAATTTGAGAATGATCTAGAACACTTGTAATTAGTATAAAGCTGCAGATTTTTCAAGATGATCATCATCACATCATATTAGATCACTTGATCATCACATCATATGAGAGCAGGAGATCACATCACATCATATGAGATCACTTCACCAGATCAGATCAGAGCAGTTTATGCATCAATGAACTGTTTGCAGTTATTTTGAGAAATTATCAGTTCTCATCGAGATCATCAACATCATCAACCTGTTCAATGAACACGCTTCAACCCATGGATTGCTGAAATTGACTGTTAATCATCATCAACATCGTCTTCACGGACATTTCAACTCGTTGCAGTGACTCTTATTATTCATCGGACTTCAACATCAGTTTCATCATCGCCATCATTGTGAATTTTCGCCAGTCAACTGGGATTTTTATCATTTGGATTATTACTTGGATATAGCATCATCACTTCGGGATTTTATATCGGACACTTCAAGAGATTTATGTAAGATCATTATTTGTTTTATTTATGTATAATTATTTCCTGTAATAAAAAAAAGAGGAAATTAAACACAAAGAAGAAATTAAACACTTGTTATTTGTTGCAGTATCGTAACAATAGGAGCAACCATGTATCGCTGAATATCATGTGCGAGTTTCAGGTCACATGACCAAAAGGTCAATGGTCACTTAGGGTCCAGAAACTTCGGCCATGTTGGGAATATTTGAGGAATTGTCATAACTTTGACATTTTATGGATCTAGTTCATAAACGTGGACATAGGAGCAACCATGCATCTTTAAACAACAAAAAAGAACCTAGCTCGAATCATGAGAGAAGCCTATAAAATCAATTTCGGGCTGATATTTTACCTTGGAATAGTGAACTTTGAATGTAACAGCAAATGAATGGCAAGTGTAACAGTAAGAAAGAGAAACTCTGATAGTAAATTGAGAAAAAAGGATACCCGTGATTGATGTTTTTCTTTGTTTCGACCATTTTACATAAAAACGGAAACTGACTTACTGCACAGATTTATGACGACCACCGTATGTACTTTATTTTCAGCCTTCATGAAAGCACGGCTGACCAAGACGCCCAGATTACCCACGCTTGTGATGATACCTATCGTCCACACAAAAACTCGTAGAATCACGTTCTTGAGGAGATTTTCAAACGACGAGATACCATCGGATCGTGGGGTACAGGTTCGAACGTGAGGGGCGTAGCGACAGTACTCAAATTTTTCAAATTCTCTGTAATTTGTAAGGAAAAATGAAAACAAAAATAGGTCTATAAAGGATGAATAATTATGAAATCGGGGTATATTGCGACGTATGAACACTGTTTTTCTTCATAAGTAAGTTTTCTTTCCAGGACTACATATTTAAAAACATAAGAACGAAACGCTCGCCTTATCATTCCATTATTTATATTTCAGAAGGGTAAAATGACAAATTAATGATATAAATATCTATTACATGGATGTAACACAAAATAAACGACGACAATGATTTTCTTTCTGCAAGTTCATATTTCAACCATGAGAAGAAAATACTCTCTTTATAACTGCAATGCATTTCTTTTAACCAGGGGAAATAAAACCTTAACGATATAATACATCATAGCGTGAAACAGTAAATCAAAGACAACTAAGTTATCTTTCTACAACTTATTTCAAAACATTAGAACGAAATGCGCTCCATGATTTTCTAAAATGCATTGTTATTTCAAACCAGGGAAACCAAAACCTTAACGACATAATTCTTTAAGTCGTGGAACATAAAAATTAATGACAAATACAAAAAAATACGTGACGGAGGCACTTACACTTTCTCAAGACTCGTCAGACTGTCAAACATATCTAAGCTGATATTAGATATTGTAATTCCAGTAAGGTTTCTGCAGGGAGGCAAATCATAAAGTCAATTCAAAGAAGACAAAGCACATCGGCACGTGCATTTAGCGTTGGTGAAAACAAGGGGGGTTTCGATTTTTTCTTTTAACGTCAATACATAAAGAAATATCACGCTTTGAGACACTGTTATTACTTGTCGACCTAATACATGTTCAGAATGAAATTTGCCTCTTATTCCCTAGGTTATAAAAAAGTGACTGATTAAAAATGCGGAGGCGTTAGTGACTTTCACCATTCTATAAATAAAAAGGTATTCCTACAGTTTGACTTTTCAATTTATTTGGGGAGATTGCATACTGTCAACATACAAACTAAGATTCACCTAACCTTCTTCTGTTTAAGCTTGAGATGTCAATTAAATTTAGTCTAATGACAAATTATTTTGTGAGCGCATGTCCGTGATCAGAATAATGTATATATATATATATATATATATTCTGCCATACATCCGTGATAAAGTTATACTCACAAATCGATGAGACTGCTTAGGTAATTGAACAAGTCAGTATGGATCGAAGTTAAAGGATTATTCTGAAGACGCCTGCAATGAGAAAAAAATAGAAAATAATCCTACCAAACGTGCAAAATAGTATTAATGTTGGACGGTGCTCCTAAACCAACAATAAGAATACAAATCGTGCACATGACACTGCATGATATAACTGGACGAGTTGCAAAGCATGAGACAAAATTTAAACATCACATGCACATAATTTATGGATGACGTTGGGAAGTCGATCATGACATTAACCTTGGCGACAAGTTACTTTTATAATAAAAAGCAGACTAACTATCGTCGAGAAAAAATACCGGTGAAGGTTTGAAAAAAAATCTATCAAAGAATACAAGAGTTAAAGCCTTTCATTTGTGACGTAAAATCAAGCCGCATAAATTCCACATTCCGTTTTTTAATATGATGGTGATATCCTAAATAGAAGTGGCTGTGAAAAAATGAAGTTGGTGATAAATCCAACGCACAAATACAAGCATCTTTTTGAGGAAGTAGCATTTTTCTGAATTCATTTCACATGACCTACGGAGAAGGAGGTCTTGTACCAAGCTTTAACTGTAGCAATGTTTAACTTCGTTTTTTATTGCACTGAGCAGTGCTGAGATTTTCATTAAACCTTCCATGATATTTTTCACTGTTTTTCTGATTTCAGGAAAACCAACATTTCTTCAGGGTGAACTTTACCTTAGCGCGAATGCATAACAATGAAATATACACAAAAATAATTCATTAATAATTTCTATATGCCATAACAGAACTTAAATCAAAATTCAAACAAAATGGAACAATTAGTATGTCATTATACATGGACGATTTGTTATACCTCTACCTTTATGAAATTCTTTGAATATATATTAAAATAAAAATAAACGACATAATAGGAGCATAACAAGAAACTGACGTTTAATCGCGAAGCAATTTAAAAAAAAAAAAAAAATCAGTGTGACAATTGATTGCATATTCGCGCGTAATTGCTACTCTGCTTCTTCCAACAAAGCAGTAAACAAAAAGGGGGGGGGGGGTTGAATCATTGTGCTCTAGTTTATTTTTAAATCTGCATCAGATTTATAAGCGATTGTACATATGTTTTAAACAATATCCCCAACGCCCATTGAATGTGTAGTAGTAATAAAATACGATAAACTATTTGGTACGGCACAAGCATAATGAATATATTTGTAGAAACAATGTCATGCGCGCTGCCCTCGCTATACTGACAGAGCTAATTCGTTTACATAAAGACGTGTGTGTGCGTATTCCCAAAAGGACAACTTTAATCATTCTGTTTACAAGCATCTACACTACCAATAAAAGCACAGGAAATCAGTGCTGCTTTAAAAAAAAGACATAAATAATAATAAAAAAATCATACAAGGAAGAGATAAAAAGAAAAACACGAAGACAATGATGAAATCAAAGATCATATGACATTATATATATATACAAATACATCAAGGAGCATACGGAAGTACCCTGGAAACAAAAAAGCGCCAAGGACGCCCCATGAAAGTATAATTAAGTATTTACTGTGTTTCTGAACCCCAAAATACACTTTCGGAATAGGGTGACGCCACGAAGGAGGGGGGGGGGGGGGGCGCTAGCCACTATCATTATTCTAGTAATGAAAATAAATCAGAGAATATTAAAAAGAAAAAGAGGTAGCAAAAGGGGATTATGATCTACTCAAAAGTGCCGTACAAAACACGGATATCGTACGATATTTGTACGATTTCAGTAGTTATTTTTATGACTTTGTATTTGCCCGCCAAAAGACTAACTAATCCTACGATGACCGTAGCAAACCTTAAGTATATTGGCCCATATCAGTCCAATTTCAATCGGATCATAGTCTAACTCTGATTACGGGAAGCCAAACATGTCAAAATTGTATTTTTCCAATGTTAATCGTGGTCTTCCCTAATTTAAAAAAAGTGAATACAACTATTTTATTTATCCTATCAAGGCAGTAAAGAATGATGTGAGCATGAAACGAGCTTGGACCTGTAACATAATTTATGCAGCAATTGGCCATCCATATTCAAATCACAACTTTAGACCAAAGTTTTCATAAATGAAACCTGAATTCAGGGTATTATGCCTGTAATGTTATTTGCCAGTTGTTTATTTCTTTGATATTATACAATTAATGCACATTTATGAGTGTGTTATGACGATGCAGCACACTCGAGGGTATTTACAATTATGCGAAAGCAAGAGGCGCTTGCGCCGAGTGCTTTTGCATAATATTGTGAATGCCCGAGAGTTGCTCGCATCGTCACTAACATCACGAATCTTAAAATGTGCATTAATTGTTTTATAAAACGGGTCGGCAAAATGATTTTTTTCATGGAAATCTTGTTCAAATCCCTCCAACTTGTGTACGATCGCACAGACGAAGAGATCACAAGACTGTCAATTATGACATCACAGGCGTATCTACTATGCGCGCCTAAGTAAGCGCATCAAAATCCTAGCCATAGCCAGCCTCTTTTACTGAACGCGTATCAGTTTTTACGCGCTACTGGAACTAATGCTGCACAAAAATTGCACGGTGTTGCACAAAAAATGCACAGTGCTGCACGAAAAATGCACGACTGGAAGGTTGCGCATAATTAAAGCATGAACACGTGACTTGAATACGCACTCACCATTGGCTACATCCTTGAACCCGTTTTATAAAACAGTTTAACAATATAGTGTTGTAAAACCGCCCCAGATTGTCGTTTCAGGGATTGCAGGATTCAGTGACAGAATTGATAATGCCATGTAAAGGCCTTTGTCGGTTCTTCATATGATACTTTTTATCTCTGAGATGACACATTCCAAAGAATGTCAAAATTGAAAGAGAATATTTGATTAATTGAGAATGACCCATTAAATGATGCAATCAATATGCTTAACAAGTCAGATTGCAATCACTGCCTTCTGCCATTACTTACAGTATTTCAAGAATATGGAGATTATCGAAGATTCCATTTGGTAGGTGCCGAATCTGATTGTCGGAAAGGTCACTACATGGGTGGAAATGACAATAAAGCAAACAGTATTGTTATGGTACAAGTATCATTCGGCTGTGCTAGAGGAAGTGTGAGTTACGGAGAAGAGGACGAAGAAGAAGATGAAGGAATTAGGAGAAGAAGAAATAAAAAGAAGGAGGAGGAGAAAAGAAGGATAAGAAAACAAGGGGGAGGGAATGGAAAGAAAAGTAAGAATAAGAGGAGAAGCAGAAAAAAAGAGTTCAATTCAAAGTCACCACCAATGTCATCCTAAATTTTACGATCTAGAGAATATTCATTGCATGTTGTTTGTAAAACTCTCCTTTGGGATAGGATATAATTTCAGCTGCGTTCTAGCCTAGATACGTTAACATCTACCTTAGATTTCAATTTCCCCAGCGTGTATGGTTTCGGAACGTTATGTGATGTGGATTGGAACGTTTCCCTCTCCAGGGCCCTGAGAATCGGGGAAGCTGGGGGTGCTGTAGCAACTTCAAGATTCGCCTGCTGGGGTGCTGCGTGTATTATTCTTTATAAACAGCACCCCTGGAATTTGGCAGGTGTGACAAAATGGACCTCCCCCCTTGTTTTTCTTTGCTTGTCAAATTTTTCGGGACCAAAATGACCTTCATTCTGTAGTGAAACCCTTTTTTTTGGAGGAGGGGGGGGGGGGGGCTTGTCAAAATTTTCAGGACCTATACTCTAAAAAAAATCAGTCAAAAATGACTAGTTAATTGGGTCAGCTGGGTGCAACTGTTATTCTAGTCATATTTGACTATTTTCTAGTCATATTGTATTAGAAAAGAGTTATTTCTGACTAGAATATAATTATGTCAGAAATGTGAATATCAGTGATTGCCATATCAGTTGCTCCCAGCTGACTACTGGTCTAGTCAATTTGACTAATTTGTTTTAAGATATTAAATGACCTTCATTTTGCAGTGAAACCCTTTTTTTTGCCGTAAAATTTCTCGGGACTAAAATGATTTCTTTATTGCAGTAAAACCTTTATATCTTGTAAAATTACACCATCACTCTCTGTTATAAAATCGTTACCATGACACTCCCTTCAACAAGAGACGATATGCATGCATAGTATGCCCCACGTGACCCTTAGCTACAGGGCCCGTGGTAGAACAATACTTGATATTGAAAGGGCTACTGTGTACAAGGAACGAATAAATAGATATACATAAACCTGTTAAAAGATGTAAATAAAATGATAAAATAAATTCATTAAACAAAATTGTTATCATCTGTAGCTGATAACAAACTCTGCGGGGTTGAAAACCAATCGTTGTCGAGCATTTACAATCTACAAACTTTACTTCATGAACTTGTCTCAATTTTTCATTTACAAAAATCTCTTTGATTTATCTTAAATTCTAACAATCATCTTGGAAATAGAATAAAATGAAATACATGTATGCAACGTGGAATCGAACTCACATTTCAATCAAGGTTTGATGTGAAGAAAAGGAGTCCCGTTCAAGCGTTGAAATGCTGTTATTTTTCAGCACACTGTTCAAATGAAAAAAAGGGGGTAAAGGAAATGAAAAGTAACGTTTTCACTAAAATAAATCATTACTTTATGATTTCCGTAAAAGCAGGAAAAATGGATAAATGAAAACTTTTTTTTCAATTACTAAAACCAAATGAACGCCTAGGATATTCTTTCCCTTTGATTGATACAGTCCGGTGGATTGGATATATAATATTCATGACTAAAAAAAAAGGATTAAGTTTTGTGAAAAATAACATCACACAGAATTAACAAAGAAAAAGGCAAGTTCGTTCTTACGTCAACTTGAGTTTATTGAACGTAAAACAAATAATATACTGCGATAATTACATAAAGTGAATAAAATGTTTCGTATTTTCTCAGAAGTTTACAGATTATACTTTCTACTAGTCAGGTTTACTATGTTCATTTTTTCAAAATGGCCGCCAAAAACAGTTTTTTTGGACAATATCTCGGCAATGTATAATTTCTATTTCTCCAAAAAAATCCAGCATAATTACATAGCGAAACTGACTATACGTATTAACAGGGGCCGCGAAATGGTTTTGAAAGGGGAGGGGGCTGCCCATGCACATGGTTTTGGAAAGAAGTGTAGGGAAAGAGGCCCCCGCAGCCCCCCTCCCCACCCCCGTTTCTGCGGCCCCTGATTAACACATCACCAGGCAGGTTATATCTCACAAGCTTCTACGCAAATTATATCATCTTGAAGCATGAGAAAATTTGATTTTTTTTATTACCATGAAAGGTGAGCCAGCTGTGCGGATGGAACATCACAAAATCCCACCACTAGCCTTTGTTATTAGGTTCTAACCCCTTCTTCTATAAACATAGCTTGTACACATTTATATTTTGTATGACAAATGGATTTTCGTATTAATTCATTTTTTTTACAAAAATGTAGACATTTGTGAAATGGAAGGGGAAAATTGGTTATTTGAAATAAAAAAAACTACTTTATCTGTCACACCTTCATGTTTCTCTCATTTCCTGTTTTAGCTAATACCAGGGTGTATTTTTCGTTTAATATTGGGCGACCCGATGTCTGACAATCGCTATGAAAATATGAACCTAAAATTTTGATTCATGCATTATCATGCATAATACGGAAGATGTTAAATAGCCATCACCTTGACAAGATGGCGAATTATTATAGCTTGCCACGTTTCAATTTGACATGGCGAGATACGTTATCTAACCAAGTTGCCTTATAAAAAGTTCCCTGTCGACATTGCAAGATACGCCGTCTGACCAAGTTTTTGTCGACATGGTGAGATACTATATCTTACCAATCGACTCCAAAACAGCAGTTTGTCGTCGTGGGATAAAATGTCTCGCTGTGTCGACTTATCAAACGATTTCGCCATGGCAAGGTACGTAATCATGCCAAGTCGACTATTAAAGAATTGTTTGCCACCATGGTGAGATGCGTGGCGGACTTATATCTGGCCGTGCCATTGTATGAATTTTTAGAAGAACACTTGGCAATATATCTCGTCATGTTGCCCTAATAACGCTATTATGTCGACATGAAAAGGTATTGAAAAATATTTCGCCCCAAAATCAAGTTAACGGCACTTTAGGGCTTCCTTCATCATGTTTTTCTTTGTTGATATTTTGATCTTTCAAATTAAGATCGGACTTTCCATTTTCAATGGTCGTTCTGACTGGTCGTATTAAACGTAAAACAATATTCTATTCATCCAAAACAATTTCTTTACGATTGAAATGCTTTGCTTACGGAAAATGAAAATGTGCATTATAACATAAAAAATGGTTCCTAACATCTCTGTTTCTATTTTCCTGAATATAGGTACTCTATTAATATTTATTTTCCCACCTTCATTTTCTTCTTTGTATATCAATTTAAATCCCTGTCCCAATTTTTTTCTTCCAGATTATCATGATTATTGAAATATTTCATCCAGAAAATCTTAGGGCTTAATCTACGGCTTACATGAAGTGAGACTCCAACTCCTTTCCATATTTCTTTTGCAATTGCAATTACCACAGCGTACCACCAAACACATCTAGGCATTGCGGTAATGGGGGTGTTGATGCACTCTAAATTACAGGGATTTAAAATAAGTCCAGATGAACTGTAGTTAGGGACCAATCGATTTCTGGATTCAGTTTTAATCCTAAAGACTTAAATTTAAATCTCAAATGATTTAAATTCAAATCTTTCGAGATTTAAAAATGAATCATAAGGATTCAAACTAAATCCGGAATTCGATTGGTCCCTAACTACAGTCCATGTGGACATATTTTAAATCCATGTAATTTAGAGTGTGTGGATTGTTTGTTTTCTTTATGATATAGTATTCGTAATAAAGATAATGCACTGGATTATAGTGATACGATATAAAAGCTACCCACGAGTGCGGATCAAAACACTTTAGGGCTTCCTTTTGATCTTTCAAATTAAGATCGGACTTTTCATTTTCAATGGTCGTTCTGACTGGTCGTATTAAACGTAAAACAATATTCTATTCATCCAAAACAATTTCTTTACCCATTGAAATGATTTGCTTACGGAAAATGAAAATGGGCAGTATAACATAAAAAATGGTTCCTAACATCTCTGTTTCTATTTTCCTGAATATAGGTACTCTATTAATATTTATTTTCCCACCTTCATTTTCTTCTTTGTATATCAATTTAAATCCCTTTCCCCATTTTATTTTCTTCCAGATTATCATGATTATTGAAATATTTCATCCAGAAAATCTTAGGGCTTAATCTACGGCTTACATGAAGTAAGACTCCCACTCCTTTCCATATTTCTTTTTGTAATTGCAATTACCACAGCGTACCACCAAACACATCTAGGCATGGCGGTAATGGGGGTGTTAATGTGGATTGTTTTTTTCTCTATGATATAGTATTCGTAATAAAGATAATGCACTGGATTATAGTGATACGATATAAAAGCTACCCACGAGTGCGGATCAAAACACCAACCCTTATATACGCCAAGATACCTTGAACCCTGTTAAGTATACGCCCACACCAGCGTGGACTCACGCCCAATGCTTTGACCCTGTACATTATCAATAGGCAATGCCCTTGGGCAAAATGGCCTCTTTGAGAACTTTCCGCCTCGAAATTCCCCCACACTTTGCGCATAATATTCATTAACAGCTATTCCATATGGATATCAACCAACCTCTCCTTCGGCGATACTGCATAAGACGTACTAGTCGAATTTCTATTCCTCTGCGGGGCTCGTTTTTCCTTTTAGATGTGAATATGAATATAGATTTCGGAATTTTTCGTTATTTTCCATGGCCTTGCTACACAGCAGCTGCGATTAGGGGGAACATTCTTCCACACCATTAGGTCTACCAATTTAGTAAGTTTTGATGTTCAGGTTGCGGCATTATTACAACTTTTCTTTCTTTCTTTAAGGCCTAAAAACTTAAATGTTTTTTTAAATATCATTATTCAACAGAGTTCGATTTCAATTTTTCTCGTGCAATATGATGCAAAATGCTGGGAGGTTCATGGAAACTGCAATTTGGTGGTATCCTTGATTTTGCTATTTTACATTTATCTTGACGAAATCTTTAGTATCCGAGACTCATTTTATTTTTCATGTGTGAATAGTTGCCGATATCCACGTTAACAAACACATTTTGAAATACCACGCATCATTTTTTTAACGAGTTCGGAACTAAATAATTCACCATCAGCTCAGTGCTTGTTGAAAACATAGCTACGGAGACACCGTGTGTTATCTTGTCACTTATTTCATGTTACTTCAACGATAATTTGATTTACGTGTACTTTTGTTAACGCACAGCTCGGTGCAAATTAAACCATTTTCAATTCTTGTTTCTATTTTTACCAACGATCGATCGAAATGGATCGTGCCAACTTGAATATCATTAGATTTAAGCCTTTGTCATAACTCGAAGTGGTACGCTATATACTTTTGCTTGTAAAGTACTTTGATACCCATTCATTTCTTAATATTTTGCTCACGTAAATCCATGGATAAGGAGAATAAACAACCAAATGCGAATCGTGTAGGTAACTTTGTGGAGCCTTGACCTCATGATTTGTCAAACTGTTATTCATGCATTATTTAATGCTCCATGAATGATTTTCCATGGGTTTCTCATATCGTTTTTTGAACAAATTGAGTTGGGAGGTCTAATATTCTCTTTTTGCAATGCGTAATAAAGTAGTGTGTTTTTGTATGCAGTATATTTAAAGCGAGATTCGTTACTTTGATTAGTTATGTATTCAAAGTAAAGGTTGTTTTTTCGGTTGATTGATCTCAAAAAAGATTTAGTAATCCAAGGGTTGAGTGGAACCTTTTTGTAATTTGATTTTATTTTCTGTAAGTGGTAAAAGGAACGTGAGTTTCTATTCTATGAATAGGCCTAAATCGTGTCCAAAACTCCATGTGGAATCAGTTTGTTTAGCACTTTGCTTGTATAAGATAACACCCCCCCACACACATTATATTATTTTGGTCTCAATACGTAGGTGATATCTTTTGAAAGGGAAGGCTTCATAATACATTAAAGGTCTTATGTTATACAGTATAGGGCAACTTAAGAAACTAAACTGCCAATTTATTTATTGTAAAGTCGTCCTCTCATCACATAACATACCTTCATTTACAAATGCCATTCCGTCTATTAGCATTTCTTCTAATAACGATTTGGTCCAATAAACACTTAGTACAATCACCAGTTCGTAAATGACAATTTCGTCTCATAACCAGTTGGTCTAATAGCAATTTTCTTTACTGCATTCCTCTCGCCCGATCAACACTTGGTCCATTTAAATCAAATGGTGTATGGCCTGAATGGCTATTTGAACAGCTGGTTATTAGAGGAAATAGCGAGTGGACGAAATGTCAATTAGACCCGGGCCGTTGGATAGTGGACGAACTGATGGTAGACCAAATGAAAGTAGACGAGTTGGTAAATGGGCGAATAGGAATAACTCCAATTGGAAATAAACCCTTGGGAAGAGTCTGGGTCACACAGCCACTGGTTTTAAAGAGAAATTCCAGTAGTTGCAGTAAACACTGATTTCATGAGAAAGTCTGTAAAAAAGGCTTAATTGTCAGTATATCGAGGATCTAGATCTGGTACAGTTACATAAAATGAACTTTGTGAAATCTTGAAAATTACGCTGAAAAATGTTCACACTGAAAATCACCAACACAGATAGGAACACGTGGGACAGTGTATTATTATTGCTGGAATAAAGACCCGACGGAAGTGACCGAGTCCTCGATTGTTTTGCTTATTTCTCAGCAATTGCACAATTTCTTCAAGAATCCTTTGGCACATATTTTTTAGTCATATAAACAGACACTTGGGTGGTCATTATATTAGATTCTGTATAAAGTCATTTTGAGATCGTTACCAATACTGGAATTTATCTTTAACACTATAAATCTCGCTCAGCATCAACAGTTTTCGCTCTTCGACGTTCGGAAGATTCAAAAGAGTAAATGTATTGAGAATATTTGTCAATTGACAATGAAAATCTGAAAGGTCATTGTCGAAAATTGGTGTAGCGGAACAGCAGTTTTGTCCTTTGTCGTTTGTTCTGAATCAAAGACTAAGACGCTGTCGTGATTCACCAATTTCCGACAAAGACTTCTTTGAAATTCACAATTTCTCTGTTCTGGAATTCTTAGTACGTAGTTGAGCGAAACACTCACCAATCTTTTTCTCTCCCAATGAGCCAAGGTATTGATAATAACGATGTAGGGACAGACAGCGACGAAGATGTAGCCAAGGAGTCACGTCTGCGTCCATGCTCGAATAACTCTTGTTAGTACAAACCGTTCTCGCAGCCCCAACGTGGCCGAACAGGACTTTGTGACATTATACGAAACTGAGACCTTCAAATTTTATGAATAGTCCTACTCTTAAAGCCTGTGTATAGCTTTGGTAAAGGGTCAATAATGTGATTGATAATCGAATATCATCTAATATGACAGTCTTACTGAAGCGTAGAGACCGTTAGATATTTTTCCAACTGCACTTCTCTGAGAAAATTTCAAATATTCAAATTTTGGATATATAGCGCCCTCTCTAGGCGATGCTTGTTTTAAATTTAAAAAATGGGCATTCAAGCACTTATCTTATAAATTTAGTGATTAGATATCCAAAAGTTACAGACAAAGAACATATCTTGAAAGTTTCAGCCCATTCCATGATTTGGAATAGGATTTAATTGAAAGACAAAAACACACAGATATTTTAATTTGATCGGGTGACCCGATCAAGTTAAATTTCCATGTAAAATCGCAAAATTTATCCTGTAAAACACATTTCATTTCATATCCTCCACATCATAACTGTTATAGGGCATATCCATTCATATTAGCTAGCAATGAATTGGAATAGTGATAGGTGCATTTTGGTGGATTTACCAAAACTATACACAAGCTTTAAAGGTTGTTTCTGCAATGTCGCAATGGCTCCAAGGTCTTGAGGGAGCAAACAAAAATCGTGTATATGAGAACATTTTAAAAAAAGTTGCGAGCAAAATTAGATTTTCATTATCATGAAAATCTAATTATTGTTATTTTCGGTCGTTACCTTTCCTTTTCTTTCCTTCCATTTCTATTTCTCTTTTTCCTAGTCGTAGATTTTTTTTCGGGGGGGGGGGCAAGAACCCATTTCCCATCCCTGAGCGCCCGCCTCCACTTGTCCATGGCTCTTGCTAACGAACTGCAGATTCGACGTCTTGGTCGACAATGGTCCCATGAGGAAAAACGACAGGGAGATTCCGCATGCGGAAACAGCGAACATGGCTTCGATTAATGTACCTCGCATGCTTTTACAGCATGCACGGTCACGAACTATATTTGCCTTTATTTTGTGTTAAGTTTGTGAACAACATCTATATTTGAGGCGGTAGGTTACTATAATCGAGTAATTCCTTATTTTTTTACGGGGCATATCATTCCAAAATAAAAATAGTTGTGGGTGTATTGCTGAGGGTACACGATAGGCAAGTACAATTGCAATACAGTATTAGTGTTGAAAGAGTCACTGCGAATCAGATCTGATGAATACTTACATTACGAATAGAGATGAATTTGTGGCGAAGGTATCGGCGGTGATTCTCCTGATGTCATTCCCTTCGAAGTCTCTGCATGGGAATAAATCAGAGAAAGTTGTCATTAGAACGATATGATTTCCGACCAAGATACATTGGGTATATACCTAAGGCATGTGGGGAGTGTTTTGTAAACGTTTTGTAAGACACGTTGTCATATCCGACAACTTTTCTCGACTTTTGATTGGCTCAGGAGCAATGTTACTATTGTATATAGCTATCGGGTTAAAATGAGTTCGATAAAATGCCAAAGTCCTTTCAAGAAACCATGGACCACATGAACGCTTCCCAATGGCAATGGCTTGAAAACGTCTATCCTAAGGTCGCTTTTTGTATCCGATTTGTTATGACGCGCCGCAGGAGACGCGTATTCTACAAATACTTTGCAGTCCTATTTGATTCATCCATTAAGGTAAACAAATTTGCTGTAAATAAAGATCTTAAGCGCGGTGGGGGGGGGGGGGGGGGGGTACAAAATAGTAAAAATGTAAGATACGTATGAGCCGCGGTTTAGACCCCTATTTTCAAATGTTCGACTTTACATGACCTTAAACCTTATCATTTGACCTCCGTCAACACCACAATATGATCTACACCTATTGCATAATCACCAAGGCACCCAAGTGTGTTGTTTGGGATAACAGTTGTCACATTATGTATCATTAGGGAGTCTGGTGGGTACATTTAATGTTTTGAGATAAGATGACCTTTGAACTTACCTTGTGACATTCGATGGCACTAAAACATGAAGGTTCCCCATATTGTGTGCATCCATGACTCAAATTTAGATGAAAAGGGATTAACGGTTGCGAATTATGTGTTAGTCTTTTCGGTAACCTCTTACCATTTGACCCCAATAGACCTTTGACCTCCCCTGACCAATCCTGACAGCACCATTGCACGATGTTACCCCTCCTGTACTTCATCTATCACACATGTTTGGTTGCATTTGGACCTACAGTTATCAAGTTGGGTGTCATAAGAGTCTTGCAGGTGCAGGTATAATGTATAATTTAACGTATGCATGAATTAAAAACTCCTGCATGTAAGAAAAACTGTGACCTCAAAAGACCTTTGACCTCACCATGTGACCTATTCAGCCTGATGGAACCCTAGTTCATCTTCTACCCAGGTTTGGCTGCTATTGAACCCGCAGTTGCTAATATGCGTCGGAAGAGGGAATGGCAAGGTGAATTTTAATAGATGTGAAATAAAAAAAGAAAGAAAAATTCCAGGTACTCGACATAATGCGACCTTAAAAGACCTTTGACCACACCATGTGACCTTCGACATCACCGCAACTACTAGCAAGTTTGGTTGCCACTGGCCCTGCAGTTGCTAATATGCGTCAAAAGAGAGTCTTGAAGGAAAAAATTTGCATTTGTGACGGACGGACAACGATCGGTTGCCATTTCGGATCTTCAGGTTTCGCATTCCCCGTCGGTGGGCGAGACAAAGGAGGATTTGAAAGTGAATCAGTTTTCAAAAGGTTCCTCATCTCACATATCACATGTCTTCGGCGACACGAAAGACTAATCTTCTAAAAACCTCTTCATTGAATCGGCCCTGCCTACTTAAGTTTTCAAATGGCAAGCACTCTTTTAGATATTTCCTAAAATCCTGAAAGCTTGTATAAGCCTACCAGAATTTCCATTTTAGGATCATAAGCCTTCATCGGAGACAATCACGTGTTTAACTCTTCGTTTTACTTCTTCTGATTAAAATTTACAAAAAAATGTAAAAAGGGGAAACAAATGTGAGGAATAAATCCTTGTCACGTCTAATGAAGATTGTGTTGATCCATCGATCATGTCTATATTTGTTTGCGGTAGAAACGATGTACTTCTTTTTCCATTATTACTTCGGAGACGATTTTTTCTTGTCAATACCATTTAAGTGTTTCGCACAGGAATAGAATTGTATTATCTGATTTCAATCGGCTTTACGACATATAAGTCCGGCGCAGGGAAAAAAGAAAACCCTGGGAATAATTTTTCATGGCATTTTTTTTTCGCCTCGTGCCACTATCTAGTTTAGTGAAAAATATGACAGCCTGTAACTCGATTCTTCTCTTCACATATCATTGTTTGTCGTAGACCAATCATGTACATGAGGCCTACGTGCATCCCACAATATAAAGAGGTTGAATACCCAGTGTTGACGGATATGAATTACGTTGATTTAAATCTTGATTTAAATCGCGATTTAAATCACTATGATTTTTTTAATCATTGGTTTAAATCACTTCCATTGAAACATGTACAAATAATTGACAATATTTCTTTTTGTTGTGGCAGTTTTATTTATTTTTTACTCAAAAGGAAAATATTCTTTTAACTTTATATCATCACAACATAAATAGATCTTTTATATCTACTCAGAGTAATATTGAAACCAAGTCAATAAAATCAGGTTAATCTTGCGAAACCAAAGACGTGCATGTACCCTATAAGCGGTTAATACTTAGGCCCCTACTCCACTTTTTTTAAGTAGACAAAATTTTCACTGTAAATGTTTTCTTTGTTGATAGTAAACAAAAACAAAAAAATGTATTTATAGGACAGATTATAAGAAAATATGAAAGTAAACGGTTATTGGCAGTTCTGATCTATCACATGAACTACTACATATTGCTCTCCAATACCAATAATTTGTTCATATGTATCCATAGCAATAGTAATTAAGAAAAAAATATGTAAAAAATTAATTTATAAAGCTGAATTTCATCAGAGACTTTCGTGAGAATGGTTTTCAACCAAGGTCTGTTCAGACTCTTTGTATACGATTGTGCTTCATTCAGCCAGTATGCTGAGAAAGATTGAGTAATTAATGTATAAACAAATGTATGTATGATCTTAGCAAAGGACATTATGATGCCAGCAACCATACATTTAGTGCCCTATATGCCAAAAGTGAGCATTTATTTGTCTACATTTTCTCAGTGAAAGTGTTGAATTGAGTGCAATGATACATAAAATTAGCATTGTCCCTGGTATTAACCTAACATTTTATTCTTTACATGTATTTAAATACATACACTCTAGTAATGTGGTAGCTGTAGAACATGTTTCCTCATTTTTAGCACAACTGCTAAGAACTGCCAAATACTACTATTCTCCCAGTAATATATGTGTGAAATCAATTTTCTTTTTAAAGTCAGATTAATTTCCCCTGCTATGTCTGTTTCATATTTTGTCTCAATGTTTTTATATATATATATGTATTCGTATATCTATATGTTTTTATATATATATATGTATTCGTACGATTATATTTAACATACATTTGCAATCAATCATTAAATTGTAATGGCCATTCTCGGTTGCATACGCAGTTTTGCTCAACACACTGACCAACAATCAATAAGAAATTTTGCAATGCACCGCAAGCATTTGTGTCCCGGTGTCATGATGTAGTGGTCTTGGATTTGAACTTTAAACGATACATTTGCTGTACATCCTTTATTCAAGGCTACAAATGATTACAATAATCATAAAAGGAACTTACAACCAGGCCAAGGAAAGAAGATCCTGAAATGCATTCCCATCGTCCAGGTCTCGTATTCCATTCTCTCGCAAATCCCTGGATAATACAAAGCATTAAGAAAACGTTTGCATTACGAAGAGGAAGTGGCGACGGAAATCTTAAAATAGGTCGCAAAGGAAAAAAGAAGGACATGTAAAATGTTTCAGACAGCCCCCCCCCCTGTCGGGCCTGAGCGCATTACGATTCGAGGCAAAATTGGCGACATGCAGATGTATGGAAATTGGACCAAATTCCTTAAAAAGTTTTCTGGTCATTCTGATATGAAATGACTAGAATCCTCGTCAAAGTTTTTTGGTCGCTCTTCTATGTAAAGGCCAGGGATGCACCAGAACCGATTTCTCCCGAATAAATTTGGACTGATTCTGCCCGAATACGGCAGTGATCGGGATGGTTTTGGTGGATTCGGAACTCATTCGTCTCTGATTCGGGGAGCTCTCCGAATAGAGACGAATGGGTCCGGAAAAGGTTCCGATTCAGTGCAGAATCGCCAATAATTGTCCCGAATCAATTTTTGCCATCCAGAATAAAGCCAAATGCCACCCGAATGGTGGCAAAAATCGAGCCAAAGGTGGCCAGAACCGACCCAAATCGAAACGAATATGGCCAAATGCGCCAAATAGCACATACATGACATATCAATGCTGAAAGTATACACCAAAAATATTTTGCTCTTTTTATTGATGGGTTCAAACTCTATTCTCTGAAGCGTATATTGCATGCCCTCCCAAGGAAAGAGCACATAATCTATGGATAGACGTACTAAAAGTGAGAATGTAAGTAAATAAGTAATGGGTGAATCATACACCTGTGACATCATATGTCTTGTTAACGTTGCCAAAGGAGAATGTCCATCTCATTAGTGATTTCTTCATTCAAATGCTCATATCCGTGAAATTTTGACAATTTTTTTCTAAAGGTTTAATTGATCATATTCTTTTAATAAATCTCGTATTCCAAGGGTTTCATACTCCTTTAAGATACATGTAGGTGCGTCAAATTAGTCATAGTCATGTAATATAATGCTCACAACTTATTGTGCTATAAAGATGTTATACAGAGCGTATCAAAAAAAAGTTTACACTGAGAAAAAATCCTGTAAAATTATATATTTGTAATATTCTGACGATTTTTCCACATTTTAGCATTGGTACAGATCCATTTAAGCAAATTACGATATAACTGTCGAAAAATATTTCCGCTTGAGTGAGCACCACTTACTTTTGAAAAGATGGTGAAAAATGATTTGCGCAGAACTTTGAAATAGTTATGCGAATAAAAGTAGACCTTAATCATGAAGAACACGTGGAAATTAGTTAGTAAAATTGATTTGAAGATATCTTTTACCTTTTTAAACTTGTTTCCTTGCCCAAACACTTCGAAGAGTGCATTGCGCCCCACCCCACTCCCCCACACACCGAGTCCATCGTGACGATATTTGCTTTACACTGAGCTGTGATTTACATGAAATGGCTTAGGCTTGATTTTCATTTTGTTAATTATTGCCAAGCTTGGGAAAAGTGTGGAGAAACCAGTATTAAATGAAAAATCAAATGTAAACCAACTTTAAATGATAAAAACTTAGTGAAAAATGCTGGAGATGTCTGATATAAACTTTTGTTCAGATTCATTTATGTCCTCAGATCCAGCTGGCACAAAAAGGGTAAAGGTTGTGCTTACTAAGTGTTGAAATTTCAAATTTGGGCGGCAAAATTGTTACAAAATGCTTGAATGAATCCGTTTTATGTCAATTGGCTAAAAGTGCTAGGGAAAGTTATGAGAAATGCTTCGCAGGGTAAGTTTGAATTCGCCCTTTCCCCTTGACACAGCGTGAAAACAAGCATTTCTGCGCAAACAGATTTCTGCCAGCTTTACAAAAATGGACAGTGCTCACTCAAGTGTAACATTCTGTCAAAATTTTTACTCTCATTGGATAGATGAGACCCAAACCCATAATTATATGTGAAAAAAATTACCCACATGTTGTATATTTGTTAATTCCCATGGCTTTTTCAAAGTGTAAACTTTTTTTTTGATACGCACTGTATATCCATGATTGGGACTATCGTGTGTGACTATACAACTGATTCCAAGAGTATGACGAATGTGATTATTCAGTGCCGAGACACGGCATAGGCCTAGCAGTTCTGCCATGTCTGCCGACAGAGTTAATTGTACTTCTCACTCGGGGAAGTAGAGGTGGAGATCACATTGCATGCAAGTAACTTACACGTTGGTGCCCATGTGCTGATTCAGAGAGAGAGAGGAAGGGGGTGGGGGTGGCAGGGGTACATGTCGCCCCAGTGGCGGATCGGGGGGGGGGGCACAGTTGGCCCGTGCCCCCCTTGAGAGCCATTATATAATCAAAGTGTGTAAATATGCCGTTTTTACTCAAGTAGGTCCCCCCTCTTGGAAAATCCTGGATCCGCCCCTGTGTCGCCCACCTTCCTCAAAACGTGAAACATCCGCTTCTTTGAGAGTACGAGCCAATATTATTTTCTCTCACTCTTAGATGCTGCCATCGCATCGTTCCTTGGTCATGCCGGTGACGTGCAGGAGGAAGTTTTTTTTTGGAACTGCAACGCAGAAAGAAGGCTTTCAAGAACATAGAATACCGTCGCTGTCGGCATAGAAATAGACATCACTTCTTTCATAACACAAACATCAGTTTGAAGAAGTTTTGGCAGGGGATCATTACCTCGAAAAAAAAATAATTGGAAGTTTTCGCCACGGGGACGGATTCGAGAACAGGGTAAATGCATTTTATATGGACGATGGCCGTCAAATAACAAAGAACATCTGGAAGGTCTTTATCGAAAATGTGTGAACCGGAACAGCAGTTACGTCCTAAGTTTCGGAGCTGACGGAAACTTGCAAATATATCGTATTTCCAGAGTCCAGGACGAAACTGCTGTCTTGATTCACCACTTTTCAACAAAGACTTATTGGTCGCCCATTGTTTACGAAGGGCGTTTGGCATTACGTTTCCAATGTTCTCGAAAGCGTCGCGGTTACAAAAATTCTCTCTCTATATATATATACTGTATATAGAGCATCACTCTTACGAGTGATAAGACTCGTAACAGTGACGCGCTATAATACAGTATATTATCTTTACAAACGATTAGTTTAGTGATAAAATCCATTATTCTCTTAGCAAGAATCTGCAGTCAATATTGGTATCATACAATGTTGAGATGGCTGTACCACTTAGACTGGCCAAAAATAGCGTCGCCGTCGGCGTAGAAATATATAATTTTCTCTCCTTTCATAATTAACCACAGAATCAGTTTGAAAGAGTTGCGGCAGAAGATCATTTCCCCATACAGCTCGCATTAATCATCGAAATACATGAGAGGAGGGATAGGGGTATGCTGCTTTTGGGAGCAAACACCATTTGATAAAGGTAAATTTAGCGGAAATTAGTTTTTACACGTGTATGCACTGCAAAAACTCCAGTGTTGATTTAACACCAGCCTGGAATCTATTTGTGTCCACACCAGAGAAGTGTTAAACAAAACCAGTTCCGTTTGAGTCTAACACCAGCTAGATATTTATACAACACCAATTAGTATCAAAACAACATCGGTTTGATTCAAAACTGGTGTTGTTTCAATACTTCTCTGGTGTGGGCATATATAGATTCCGGGCTGGTGTTAAATCAACACCGGAGTTTTTTGCAGTGTGCTGGTTGTAGTTTAAGTTCTCAAAATTGATGTATTTTTTCAATAAAAAAATCCTTTCTCTTTTATGTTTGTTTTGAAATTTAGAGTGCCCAAAGAGACATTTTAATATCACTGCAAATTGATGACTTGTATACAACCAGACGACCCGTTTACCCCCCCCCCCCATCAGGTGCTGCCCAAGGGGTGCTGGGTCAAGTGTTTGTCGGAGGGGAAAGGATTTAGCTCGGGGTTGGGCTTGACATTATCATTTAAAAGATATGAACGGTGTAAATATACACATGATCATTGGATAAGTCTCGGGACTATGAACCGCGAAATCTGGGGTTCGAGTCTCATCTCAGCACACGCATCACCCACAAGGCCTGTTTCTAGATCACCCATTCTCAATCCTGGTATAGTAAATGAGTAACTGAAAGGAGGAATCCTTTGAATGCCCGAGGGTGTAATTACCGTAGCCATGCTTTTAGCCGGTGTAATAATATCCAGCGCTTATCAGAACAACTTTGTGTTACGCGCTATTTTAGTTTCATATACAATTATATTTTTATACTCATTACTACTTTTTTTATTCCCCCTTCTATGCTCGAATATAAGAGAAACTCTTAGACCAGTTGCATGCTTTTTTCCAGGTTTGCGAATGGTGAAGCTCGTCGAAGACTGCAAATCCTCAGTTCTCTTGTATCATCTTGGTTTCTGGGAAAAGACTCAGAGACCCTAATACTGAATGCATACTTGGAAATCTCCTGAAATTGCAATGTGTTACCGATCACTGGAAAAGGGAGCTTGATGTCTGTGGATAGTCCATTTTTTTCTAACAGCATTCTGTATCTTACTTTGGAATGCTATAGAAAATGTTATAATCTTGAATGAAAAGGAAATTAAAGATTGAAAGATATGCAGTTATATACGACTGTGACTTTGGCTAATATAAAATTGCATTAAGTAGGGAGATTTAAATAATACGAACGATAGTGATTAAAATGAGAAACAGAAATCATTATCTTATGAAAAATGAAATGGTTTGGAAAATAAAACCTTTGATTTAACAAAACCAACAAATCTCGATACCTCTAATTACATCCCGACATCCCGAAGCATATTGACATGTTTTGGCGTAAAAGAGAATACAAATTTTATAACAGTTTCTCAGGTTTTTAACGGAAACAAAAACAGGATAGAAGAGAGATAAACGCATGGCTAAGTACTAGTTTATATTGCCAGTAATGGTGTGTGTGTGTGGGTGTGTTTGGGGCTTCACACAATACATTCTGCCTATCAATGAGACTTTTTCCATGAGGTATCGCGACTATTTTGGGATGAGTAGCCGAAGGGAAAAACCTTTTCAAAACAATCTATTCTAAGAAAGAAGCTTTATAGCATTTCTCTAGACGACGAAATAAACCACATCATTTCTACACTATCACTTTCCACAAAAGTGCATTTTCCCCTAAATCTCCTTAAATTGAGAGTAAATGTCTGCTATCGCGTTACGTATTCTAGTGCTTCTTAACTTCCCAAGGGAAAAAAGTTAATATGGATTTTCTTTCTTTATTTGAATATGTGAATGTCTGCAATCCTATTCTCTGAATCCTACTTCCTTATCTCATCTCATTTTACCGCGATGACTCTCCACCGGGACCCGAGCGAAGACGAAGGGGCGTATTCCCCGACTTACGGCTCCCCTGACCTTGTTTACCGTTTACGGGTCCTTCATGTTTTCTTTTTGCTATTTCCCCATGATATTAAATCGATATTTCACTCTTTTGCTTTCTCTTTACCACGCACACACACTGGCTCTATTGTTTAAATAAATCTGAGTGCATGATGAATAAACGTCAATACGACGTCGAATATACTGTGTAAACATCCTATCGTACAGAAAACGAAATTGAAACGTTATTTTGAAATTTTATTTGTCCTTGGAAAGTTGTTTTTATCAATCTCTTAAGCCCTCTAGCGCATTTTAAGTGTCTCTGTAACAAAAAATATTGGTTTTATATTTCTTGGCTGTTTATTTGTAAGTGATTGACACGGGTGCTTAGGGTGAAGCGCCGAAGCACTGAAGTACCCCCAGAATTTTCCAGGGGGTGCTGCGTTTGTTATTCTCCATACAAAGCACCCCCTGGAGTTCTGGTAGGTGTGGCAAAATGTAGAAATATAACCACAATGACCTTCATGTAGAAGTGACTTTTTTCATTTTTTTGCTGGACGAGTGAACACCCCTTTTTTCATGTAAAATTTCTCTGGACCGAAATGACCTTGATATTGATTCGATTGCTCCTGCTCGATGCTATTAAGTTTGTGACTATAAGCTTTACAGTATTATTATCTTATTTGAAAATTCGTGGAGATTGCGGAAGATATACAAAAAATTGGTGGGCACACATTCACATCAGGGGCCGCGGAAGCGGGGGGGGGGGGGTGCTGGGGGCTTCAGCCCCCCACTGTTTTCCAAAACCGTGTACAAGAACGTAAAAATGACCATAGGATTGTGATTTTTTGCATGGTCAGCCTCCCCCTACTTTGAAAACCGTTCCGCGGCCCCTACACATTGATGGCTAAAAGGAAAAGGGTGAGGCGGGGCAGTTAATATGGTTATGCCAGCTCTGTTTTGAATAGTCAATCAGACAAATGATTATCGAAGATAGATCAATATATTTAGACACTTCTTTTATGTTTGCATACAGTATATATGTGCAATCCAACTTTGGAAATGCAATGAATATGCTTGTTTTTTCATCTGATATTTGTATGCATGCTTAGATTTTGATCTACTGATAAAAGAACTTGATTTCGGGATTTGTAATATGTTAAAGCAAATAGTTTAACAAATATCATCGTTTTTCTACATGCAACTGATTACAGTCCTTACAATCATCCTGAACCAAACTACTCAATAAAACCGAGCAACCTAACACAGGGTAAAAAGCAATCATTTTATTTGTAAGGTTGTTTGAAACATCCGGAAGTATATAGGGATGGTAATCACGACAGAGTATAAAACTACAACGTTCTTTAAAAAAAAATGCGGAAACGCACCGACAAGTCATCATTCAACAGTCCCGGTGAGATTTGGCTGGAAGATGATTGCGAAGAAGAGAATAATGGAACAAAACAAATCCTCTACATGTAAGAGGATCGCCCCAGTGGCTAAGCTGACCCCTCTATGAAACCATGATTTAAAATTCTTAATGCCGCAGTCATATCTTCTAACCCGATCCCAGAACGATCGACGTTGTGGCGGTATTCTCAATGAGATGTCATCGGTCGGTTTGGAGTCGGTTTCTTTGGTGTGACCGTAGGGTTAGGGTAACAGTATTTTTTTTAGTAATTCATTATCCCGGATGCTTCGATTATTTTCAAAGGGGTTCCAAATCCCTGGATTTAAATTGATGTGTATCAAAGTCTAAGAAGAATAAAAAAGAATCTCTTAAGTTTAAAAGTTAGAACCTGTCTAACAAGGAAGTCAAAAGCTATGGGTGCTTGGAAATGAAATTATTGTGATTATTTAGATCTCAAATTGGCAATGCCGCGACTGTGAGATTCTCGCAATTCTGGTGGCACGCAGAAAACAAGATTATTTTTTTTTCGTTTGCTGCGCTCTCCCTTAAAATTAAGAACCAAGATCATGAACCCAAGGCTTCAAAAGTAAGCTTAACATGTTCTGAATACAATAGCCTTAATACATTCTCATGGCAAGAATGAGCTATTTGTAGAAAAAATCCACATGTGTGATAGATATATACGCAAATATCTGTCTCAAATTCTTGCAAATTAATCCCACTCGTAGAAATGCAGGTATGGTTTGCGAAATATGGCAAAACAAACCGTATACTCTGACATTTTACTTCCATTAGTCAGTAAATTCTTCATATAGATCTAGACACGTGTAGTGGAAAGGAAGACATTTGTGTTATATACAAAGTATAGGCCTAGTTGAATAACTAACTGACTTCCTTTCCCTGTAATTGTTCTTTACAATGTTTGTTGATTATGTCGAACACACACATTAGGTCCTGTTTTAGTTCTATATAAGGCCTAAATCTAGCTTAGATATTAAACTGTTTGTTCCTGTTTAACACTTAGTCTATAGACCCAGGCCTATACTAGATTAGACCAACCGTTTATAATTCTCTTATGTCGGGAAAATGACCATCTGTAAATAATGTCAGACTTTGTTCATTATTACTGCTGACAATAGCCTAATAGACATAATAAACAGACAGACGAGAGTCCTCCACTAGTCGAAATTCGCATTATATCTAACAGATTTCTTCGGGTTTACGTTCGTTTTCATGTTATATTGCCATAAATAAAATGAAGCATGAGCGTAGAGGCAAAATGGTATCCAGCTGTGTATTAATATTACATAAATACACAATATATATTGCATTAGCTATGGCTGGCTTTGGGAGTCCAGGGGCCGTTTCATAAAGCTGTTCGTAAGTTAAGAGCGACTTTAACAAAGCGACTGGTGATCCTTCATGTTCTTGCGCGCTAACTATCGCCAATGTATATACCATTTACGAAAAGAAAGGATCACCAGTCGTTCATATAGTCGCTCTTAACTTACGAACAGCTTAATGAAGCACCTACCAGGAAAAGATTAGTGCAAGTATTCAATTATAGAATCCGAATTTATTGATAAACTTCATTCACTTGAAATGAATGTTTCGTTGTATAAGATATACAATGACAGCATTAAATACATCACAATATCATCATGATTATACAGCTAGGATATCTGATAATTTTTATCACATACTGTTTTCATGGATTTTCAATAAATTGAAAAATACTAAGTGAAACATAGTCAAGTATAATAACATAATGGGAGTATAACACAATGCGGCATAATGAAACATTCATGTGTTCATTTACATTATCATATATAATCTGAAATAAAAACTATAATTTATGGTATTGAAATATCTTTGGTATATTTTGGACGAAAGAGAGATTTCCCAATTACTGTGAATTAATATAGCATAAGTTCTTTAGTATCATCTCCTTCAAAATTTTAACCCCTTTTGAAAGTGGTTCCTATCTATTCAGTGTGGCTTCGACATTATTATGGAAGTCCAAACTTTGCAGTTCTCTGACAGTTAGAGGAAAATATCACTATAAATGCAATAAGTTAAAGGGATTTAACCAGCAATATTAACTTTAAAAAATATACTCGATGAATGATGATTGCTCAGGTGTTGTGAGGATCGAATGATTTATCATTTAATACATTCTTTTTTAAAGCTTTGCTGAAAATGTATGAATGAAGTATACAAACAATAAAAAATACTTTATATGATTTTGTAAAGTGTGTTATGCAATTTATTTCATATCTTAGAATTTATTGTTAGTGACGTATAAACCATATGGATATACATCAACATGCAACTGAAAAAAAGAATGAGTTTTCCTAATCTAATTCTTTTGAAAGCGACGACATTTGTAGTATTTCTGGATCGAATCTACTACAAAAAACACTGTTAGTTACTATGAAAAATCCGTTGAAGATATTCAACCCTGAGGTATCAAATACTGAAAGTCAAAGTATTAAGAGCTCAAATCTCCATTTTAAAGCAAACATTCAATAGTTTATACAATATTAATAAAATATGAAATATTTTTTTATGGTTAGTAATTGGGAAGCAGAGGAGGAACTCAAAGAAGAGAGAGATAAAAAAAAATGCAGAAAAGGGAGAGGAAGAAGAGAGAAAGGGAGAGATAGATAAAGAGAGGGAGAGAGTGGGGAGAAGGAGAGCGGGGAGCGGTAGTCTTATGTTTACTTTACATCTTCAAAATGTATCCAGCGTGTAACGCGTATCAACTCTCTACAAAATAAATAATACACATGCATTATCGCGGTATATATAACAAGACGAATGGCAATAGTAATAATATACTCACAGCCAATACAACCTTTCAAGACCTCGGAACGTGCCTGGTTCAACGGAGCGTAATTCATTTCGGTTCAGAAATCTGTGTCAGATAAATAAAAATGGAATGAAAATTTCAATTTTCATAACATCTACCAATCTACGACACCATTTTAGAAAAAAATGTATGCGATTATTCAATTCCTTGCTTTGTAAATGCGTCTTGAAATTACCAACGAACTAAATCTATAGAGTCTTTATTAACTATTCACAGACGTACTTTGTAACATAACTTTTACGGATTGTAAAAATCATACAATGATGATGGAGATGTGAATAAATCTTAGGCGCTTCATAAAGCCGTTTGCATTTTTTTTGGGAGGGGGTTGCGGTTGGCAAGCGTCACAAGCCCCCTCCCCCATCTGTACGCCATTGTTTTTGGAATAGTAACCAATTCCCCCGAAATCTTGTGTTTGAACTTACATTTTTTAAAAAAACAATTATATGTGCTGTGGGTAGGTTTATGTACAACCATACAGCTTTATAAGGCAATCCTTAAGTAGATTCCACATACTTACAGCCAATGGAGATGACTTAATCCAAGAAAAGCTCCCGGTGGATATTTGAAATTTTGTTCTCAGACAAATATCTGAAAGTAAAATGGCAACGGAAAGGGCACGTCATGTATAAATGCATTTATTTGTAAACTTTTTTTTTCTGTTTTGAGTGCTTCAACCTTATTAAACACAGATTTTGTAGTTATATAATAATACAAATACTCGCACTAGTTTCGTTCAACCGCGGGGGATCCGGGTTGGAGTAAAATTATATTATGCATGAATTAAAATTACAAAGATATTTTTCTCTTACCAAGACAAAGGCTCTTTTTTGGAAGGGGGGGGGGCGGTCGGACGAAGGATCCCCATGCAGTTGGAGGAGACGTTGGGGTAGTTCCGTCTGGGCAAAAATAATCCTACTGGTTTTCAGGAGTATCTTGGTCGGAGGAACACTGTTCTTACGGGCACTTACTCCGACTGGGTTTCCTCCGTTCCTTTCTTCGACCAAATGAGCCTTATTTTTCCGTGGTCGTGATAAGAAAAATATCTTTGGAATTCTTATTCATGCACATCAGAATTGTACCACGACTAGGATCCCATCACGTCTGCGCAAGGCCAATATGAAACAGTTTGAATCACAAAATTGAGTTGATAAGATTACATATAGAGTAGACAAGAAATACTGGGACCATTGCTTAGATGTAGGATGAGAATGAACAAAGAAAAAAGGATGGTTGCATTTTGCATGCATGCTTTATTATGTAAATACGGTAATACAAATACAAAAATACGATATGATATTCAGAAAATAAGAATATTTCTTCTTGGTCGTGAAACTTCAGGGGGACCACGTGGGATTATGAAAAGGTAACACATAACGAGAAAGACAAATCATGCCAACTTTAAGTTCCGATATTAGGAAATGTAACATGAAATCATTATTTAAAGTAAAATAGGATTAGTTTCATGCATCGTAATTAGTACACACAAAAAAGTAGTATTGCATTCTCCTCATTATTTATGATCATAAAGTGTAAAGACGATTAAATGAAATGGAAGAACTTGAAAATCTTGTGAATTAATACTTTGCCATCATCATCACTACTCACAATTTTGACAGTCGATGTAGATTTCGAAAACAACCTGATCTGATCTCTGTAAGTTCATTTCCCATCAGATTGCTGAAACAAAAAAGATTATCAGTGTTGTTGTGAAGGAATTTTTAGGGGTTGTTAAGTTTTGGACAGCGTACATTTTCTTGGAAACTTACATGCAAGCGAGGAAAACTAGTAACAATTCATGATTTCGAATTATCGTTATTTTTCATTTTGCAATTATATAGAATATGAAAAGGAACATGATCGGGATAATGAGATTGTAGGCTCAACAATGATAAATAACATTGCTGATTATTTTCATTTTTTCTTCATGAAACCGTATAAGATTTGTATCTGTTGTTATTCAATCAGAAGTAATTAATCAAGTAACCTGAGGCAGATACAGTGTACATGAAATAACGCATAAGACTCGAGACACTGCTCCATTTGGCATCAAAAGAGCCTTAACCGCCTGGTTTTAAGTTTTAAATATTGACACATTTATAACTACGAGATGTACATATATACGCATGGACACTGAACAAAAGGTTAAGTAAGAAAATGACCAATATTGGTTTAAAAGAAAACATGAATGTGTTTTGGGTCAACGTAATCATGTTTCATTGGTAAATTTAAGCAGATCTATGCAGGATATAGTGCTATACATGTATATTACTTTACCCAAAGAACGCGTGCATTTTTAACCCAATTGTGTAAACTTTGTAAACATTGTAACAGACCATGAACTAGCGCCATAAATCGTCTTCTACAATGCCCATCATGACGCTCGATTAATACTATACAGATATTGACTAATGGGGTGTGTAATATAAACATTCTTTGGACCGCCGGATTTATATTTTCCCGAAGCGCGCAGCGCTGAGGGAAAATATGATCACGAGGGAAAATATTAATCCTTTAGGCGGTCCAAAGAATGTTTTTTTACACATCCCATCAGTCAATATCTGTTATATTAGATAGCCTTTAATGATGAAGATAAAAATGGCCTAACTATGCATGCAGCCTGTTGTTTACGATAGTCACAGTGATTGATGGAACTGGTATAAATCTAGATGTAGCTTTAGTCTACTACTATAATGCAGTGAATGGCCCTTTTCTAATCAAATCAAGTTTGTTTTAGGCCTAGCCCTAGATCTAAGTTAGAGTCCAGTCCAGATACTTTAGTCCCACATATTTTATTTCCGTGTAGTTGGTAACATCTAATCCACAAGAGGGCGCCATACAAGTAGAAAAATATATTCACGGACCGGTTGGTCAATATATTCATCGAAGGTGGACCGGCTGGGGAAATACACGGATTTCGATCATATCACGTGACGCGCAATTGACCAATCGCGCTTGGCTATCTGTCTTGGCTAATCTAATATTAAAAAAATACGTCACAATAGGTCAATAGTCCCGCGCCTGAAAAAGTAAGAATCCAGACAATGAATCCGGAAACGGATCAAACACAAGTTGGGAAACTGTCAAATACTCCATAATTTCTCCCAGAATTATAAAAGGATTTCATAAACTATGAGCCAAAAAAGTGAATTATAAATAATTCTCACTGCTTTTCATTTCACCACATCGCTTTCTATTTTACATAGCAAAAACTGTGGTGTTAACCGGTGTACATAGAGGACCACACCAGTTATTTTACACCGGTGTTATATTGGTGGTGTTAGTTTTACACCTATAGGTGTTATTACAACATATTTTGTTGTTACATTTACACTCTTTGGTGTTATGTTTAATCTCTAGGTTGTAATTTTAACACCTCAGGGTGTGGTCCTCTATTAACACCAATTGGTGTTAGTTTTAACACCGCAGTTTTTACAGTGTACAAACATGACAAAGGGGCTTTTTTTTCTCTACGCCGAATTATGAAATGGCCCGCTTTCCATCTAAATTTGGATTGATTTACACAATAAAATTATCAATCAAATGCAAGTATGAAATCAAAAAAGGAAAACAATCACATTAGCTAAACGGCAGACTTAAGGTGCATTTACTTACAGATATACAAGCGACGATAAATTGGCAAATGTCTCTGTATCAATACTTTCAATCTTGTTGTCCTTGAAAAATCTGTGAAAAATAAAAAGAGTATTTTTCTTACAATAAATTTATAATGAAATCTATTTTCAGTTTATGCATAATAATAGATATTCCTCAAATATTTTCCCCTTTCTGAATTGATGATATACGAAATCGGATCAGCCTTTTTTTATATTTGTACTTGAACAGTCTGATTGAAATTTAAATTGGATGTTTATCTGAAAATCCTCGGCGATCGGAATATTTTAGCAATTCAAGTCAACAACCGAGTTAAAAATGTTAGAGTAAATTAATCTGACAGGACTCCAGGGAAGGTCGATATTGGGAATTGAACATGTACTTCTTCTCTTCCTCCCTCTCCTTTATCTTCTTCTCCGTCTCTTCCTTCTTCCTTCTACTCCTCCTCCTTCTCTTTGTTCTTCTTTTTATTCTTCTTCTCTCCCCCTTCTCCCCTCTTCCTTCTCCTCCTACTTCTCCTCCTTCTCGTTTCTCTCCCCTCTTCCTTCTTCTTCTTCTTCTCCTCCTTTCCCTCCTTCTCGTTCCCCTTCCTCTTCCCTTCTCGTTCCCCTTCCTCTTCCCTTCTTCTTCTTCGTTTTCTTCTCCTCATTCTTCTAACCCGATGGATACCGGCTTGATCATGTTGATCATATGTCCAAAAATGACCAGGGACGAAAACCTTACGGCGTATTCAGGGAACGTACCTCCCTTTTATGCTACTAAATGCCATCGTTTAATCGTCAATTGAATTGTTCATCAACGATAAAAAAATAATTTCAAGAAATGATTATATTGCTCCATCAACGATATTGTTTTATTAATGAATTTAATCTCAGTTATTGCACATGAATAATGATTACTTATTTTCAAAAATGTGTTAATTAATAATTGATATTATAATATTCTTATTTTTTTTATTTATCTATTCATTTTATTTATTTATTTATTCATTTATTTATTGTAATGTCATTTTTCTGGGGGCATAATCAGGACATTGCAGATCGTAACGCCCTCTCCTCACTAAGATTAAAAACAAACATATGTTGCAGAGCTACTGGCGAAATTGCTGCTTAATGTGCTATACACATGTATAAAATTGAATAAACACGTTAATAAGTAATCATGTATTACTTACAGTTTGGTTACATTGGACGGTAAGTTGGAGGGAACTTGTGTCAGATTAAGCCTTGAACAATCCAACTGGGTGAGCTCTTTACATCTGCAACCATGCGGGTACCATGGCAGAGCTGATAAACAAAACAAAGGGAGAAGGGTAATCATGATTTAGGTTCACATTACAAAGGCCTTATATTTCTGAAATAAAAAAAAATGTCGAATTTTTATGTGTGTTGTATCAAGGACATACAACCATGAAGTCTATGGAATTGAATGTTGAATGATGTTGTTCGTAATATGGAAAGAGAACACCATATATATATATATATATATATATATATATATATATATATATATATATATATATATATATATATATATATATATATATATATATATATATATATATTTATATGAATGAAAATGAAGGTCCTGCGTCGGTTATGCATATATATGCAGATGCTTCAAAGATAGATGTGACTGCAAATCTTTTAATATCTCTCCTGAGGGTTTTAGTTGTATCACGTGCAGTATAAGGAATGAAATGCGGTGGTGTTTCCGGTCACTTTATGTTTTGTTTTTTCATTTTTTTACTTTAAGCCTTAGGTGATTTACGGTTGCAATTTTTCAGGTCTTCAATTTTCACAACATATTACAGACACAGGTGGCAAATGTGAGTTCACGATTATCTGCAAGCACAGACTAACATTTGACATATTAATAGATATATAGAACCATATCTTAGATGTAGACTGCACTCCAAGCCCTTTGTGTGTCCCAAATAAGAAATAAGAGCAAAGGTTTTGAAAAGAAAAAAATACAAGAATTTGGAAGTCATCTGAATCAGAGATAAGGGCCATTGCCCTACATCCCAATGACACCATCAATGTGACGAATGTGAAGTCCCAATTACACATTTTAACAACTTTTCAAAATTCAAAACTTTATTTTTGTCCAATGCTGATCAGTCTTTCTCCTCGATGTTTGTTTACATATATTTTTTCCTATTTGGATTAGATTATACCAAAATTGTCTTGTAGGATTTTAGGTTGATTAAACTTATGTATATTTGCAGTTTGTTTATATCCAAAAGAATAGTTGCTGAGCTAGCGCCATGGGCGTCTTCAACTTTTTTTGTTGACGTAAACCTTTGACTAGTATGCATTGTTTGAACATCCTTTAGGGCGACGCTACTGACAAATAACTTACCACATTCGTTTGTTTGCTGACGCCTCGTGCCATCAACTCCCGTATACACGGGATTGCGGGTGTCAAAGTCAGCCAGCCAACCATCGTCTATAGCTATGGAATGTAAAAAATATGATAAATAGTTGTTATCTTCCATATAATAATATAAATAATCAAACCTAAAGTTCGAGAAAATAACAGGGATAGAGTTTGTGGTGACATTGAAAGCTTACGGTGATGGCGGTGGTGGTTGCAATGACCATGGTTGTGGTACTGGTGGTGGTGGTAATGAGTTTTTGTATAACCAACATTTAAGGTGGTTCAGGTATGGACCTACAACAAGTAATGTTGGTTAAAATAACTGCATGGATACTTTTTTTTTACCGACATTTGAACCAACTTTTGGAATCTGTTACAAAAATAAATCTCAAAGTGTAAGCTGGCTAAAACACTCTGGTGTGTATAGCCCATTTGTGTTTGTGCCTGGATGAAAAAATACAACTCGCCAGTATTTTTTTTCAAGTATTCTGCTCAAAATGTAATACCTCATTTATCAGTCATATCACTGTTGGCCATTCTACTCTGAAAATAGTTTCGAGATTCAGTTATTTTCCTTTCAGTGCGCTACCGCAGAGATATTATCTCTCATCTTTTTTGTTACCTGATATAAGAGTGTATCATTAATATAGACAGGCTTTACTTTCTCATTGTATCTCAACCTATGCAATTGGAGATTTTCAGGGTTTTGTTTTTCCTTCTAGCATGAATGTAAAATGACATGTCGGTATCTATCTTCTAGCAAGTTATCTATAACTGGAAAGACTTGAGATTCAGTTATTTTCATTTAGTGCACCAAGGCGATATTGGCTTCCATTCATTATCTCTTTTACTTCTTACATATATAAGAACACAGAGTGTATCATTAAAGGGGTGGTCCAGGCTGAAAATATTTATATCTTAATACACAGAGTAGAATTCATTGAGCAAATCGGTGAAAATTTCATCAAAATCGGATAACAAATAATAAAGTTATTGAAGTTTAAAGTTGAGCAATATTTTGTGAAAACAGTCGTCATGAATATTCATTAGGCGAGCTGACGATGTCACATCTCCACTTTCCGTTTTCTTATGTTATTACTTTAAATCATATTTTTTTCTTTATTTCATACTTGTGTGAATAATATGTCTCCCTTATAATGAAATAAGTTGCAGCAATAAATATCTAATGCACTAAATCAGTTGTCAACCCAATTTTTCTAGTTCTTGGAGAAAAAAAATTAATAAACCCAATTTCACATATTGAAATACAAAAGAACAAGTGGAGATGTGACATCATCAGCCCACCTAATGAATATTCAGGACGACTGTTTTTACAAAATATTACTAAACTTTAAATTCAATAACTTTGCTATTTGTTATCCGATTTTGATGAAATTTTGGGCATTTTGCTCAGTGAATTCTACTCTATTTATTGAGCTATAAATACTTTCAGCCTGGACCACCCCTTTAATAGGCATGCTTTACTTAATCATCATGATCATTGTATCTAAAACTATTCAGTTGGAGTTTTCGGGTTTTCCTTTTAGCATGAATGTAAATTTGAATACATCATCTATCCTCTGATATGTTATCTACATATCTACAAAGAGTTTCGGGATAGAGGTATTTTCATTCGGTACTCTGCGGCGATATTGTCTCTCATTATTCGTCTTTCTCTTTTTTTATTTTGCTTTTCTTTGGCAGCCTATCCTAACCTCCCACAAAGTAACATCATCTACACTCCCCCTCAAAATTGTGCCTGGTCATTTCATCGCGGACATGCGTACGACAAATGTTGATAGTTTGAAGGAATAAACAAATGAAAATAATCTACGAGTTTTGTGGAATCATATTATGTGACATGGCGAATTGTGATAGTAAAACAAAATATTTATAGAATACATTGAATATTCAATAACATGGACGGTCTAGACAGTAATGGGGCTTCTTGAAATCCTGATACCCATTTATCATTTCTGACTGCATTTGGGGATTTGTTGACACAAAGAATTTGCCATAATCTTGTGCTTTCATGTACATGATGTAAGGACTACATAATTTATATCCAATGACAGTTTTTAGCTTGGCCTGGATGAATGTCAGACTGCTAAAACATTTATATTGTTTTATATATATAAGAAGAATCGTAAGAGAAATTACATGTATACCCAGTCATTTAGTTATCTTTACTCTAAGGAAGTTCATTGCATAATGCGAATATTACAGAATGCCTCAATTAATCTTTGCAAGGTACACATATTTAATGAAATAGAGCAATTGTTGGTATGTGTTTTTTTTTGTATTGGACAATAGAGACTGCTAGACAATAGAGACATTTGCAGTGGAACGGGACAATAGGATTAGCTATGTTGTTTACATTGTTATTCAAAAGTCTTCTAGAAGTGGGCGATTCTAGAAATAAGGAAAATTTTCATTTTAAAAGGACAATACAAAAGCGTCCAGAATAGTGGATATATATATATATATATATATATATATATATAGAGAGAGAGAGAGAGAGAGAGAGAGGGGGGCTGGCAGTTCATTGCATAATATGAATATTCCAGAATGCCTCAATTAATCTTTGCAAGGTATATTTAATAAGATAGAATAGTTGGTATTTTTGTATTGGACACTAGAGACTAAGGCCCGTATTCTGAAGTCGGGTTTAACTTAGACTCGGGTTTAAAGTTGTGGTTTAAGTATGGCGAGCCAATTGTCACATAAATCACTAACAGTAGAGACATCATACTTCAGCTCATTTGGCTCTTAAATCATTCATAATTCTCTAGGAAGTATAAAAAAAATTATTGGCTTCACCATCGATGAATCAGGAAAGAGCACAGTAAACATAAGAAACATACAACTTAATAAAAAAATTGATACGTTTGGCTTCCCATACTTAAACCACAACTTTAAACCTGAGTTTAACTTAAACCCGACTTCAGAATATGGGCCTAATAGACCAAAGAGACCCTCATAAATTATAGGTAAATTTGAACTTCCAGAAAATTACATTATTTTATATCCAATTGAAATACCATCCGCGACATTTCATTTTTGAGCACCTTTCGATCAAATGGTCTGAATCAAGTATTTTTGCCTATATACTGAAAAATTTAAACTTGAGGTATCGGTTAAAAAAAATGAAAATAACTTTCCCCAAAAGGATGCAATGCAGAATGCGAATTTTATGTGGTATGCTCAGCAATCGGGTTAAGGAAATATTGATGGAAAGATCCCTACAGAGGGGAGAAATACATACATTGCAATCTGACAAGCGGTATATTGCTATAATAAAAAATATTAATGTCCACATTTTGCTCTCTTTAATTCAATTGATAAGTTAAAACCTGTTGATACAACAAAAAGCGTGGTCTGAATAAAATTACTAAAACCAATAATGAAATATATGAAAGAATATGAAAGGGAATTCAATGTAGCGAATTGATTACACCGTCATGATATTAATATGAATCAAAGAAGGTAAAAAATATAAACATAACCTATTTAATGTGCGATTGTGGCAAATATGATGAGCAAACTGTAGCCATATTAAACAACATTTCAACAACAGTAATAATTGAAAGTAGAAATTTGATATATGGACAGGAAGATGAGGAAGAAAGGGAAAAGAGAGTAGCGAAAGAAGTGGAAGGGTATATCAAATAGACACTTGCCATATCATTATGAAGCTTTCTTCGTTTTACGCACAGAGTATGATTGAATTGAAACGTGATCTTGTGTCATCCAAATAAAATCCATTGCATATTAGGTCTCATGGAGTTAACGTACCTATCACCCATATTTTGATGATTTTTTTTGTCATTCCTCTTTCAGTAGAATCTGTCTCATTTCGTATTATTTTGTACGTATTTTTCCTTCTTGACTGTTAAAAAAACCCGTTTGCTTAACACCCCACCCTATTTCGACTATTTATGATCTAAGGGTTTATGAAGGAAACTCTTTAGCTTCAATATGATAAATCCGTCAAAATATCATGGCATGATATTTCCCAACATGAGTAACCGCAGTTATACTTATCTAATTATTTTCGAAGTGCGTACTTTATTCTTTTCTTTCCCGACGTTTTTATGGCAGACCTGCCTTAAAGACATCAACTTCAGTTGAAAATGAATCAAGCTAATAGATTGCATGGCGATGTCAAAGGACAAATTTCCCAGAGCCTATAATTCTTCAGATCTATCGTTTCAATATTTTCAACATGTTGCAAGCTACACCTCCCCCCCCCCCACTGATGGTAAGACTACGTCTCATATCGTTTACACTGGGGGGTTGGGCAGGTAAGGAAACGACGCAGTTGACTTGGACAAAAAGTTAAGGTAAGGGCATTGCATTTCCTCAGGGATATTTTTTTTAAATCAGCATTCGCACATCAAAATTTGAGCTCCTGCACGAAAAGAATAGGGGGAGGGGAGGCCTACACTGTTAGAAAATTTATCCTTAAAATAAAAGAAGTTCCTGCTGCAGAGTCTCGAGAACACCTATAATCTCACCAGATTGCGTAATCTTACAGGATATTGGTATTTGGTGTATGAAACCTTTACAGATTTCCTTTAACAGTTTAATAAAACACCATTTTCCCCTTTTTAAACATACTTAATCTGATAAATTCCTATTTTATGAATTTACAGAATGATTCTGTTATTGCTTTTTGCAAAATCTTCTTTCCCTTTTCTGTAAAATCAGTTTTTTTTTAACAGTGTAGAAACAAATTAAGGCCTGCATCCAAAAGAACTATGAGAGCGAGCGTACACGTTCACACATACAAACATTATATAATACTCGAGTGAAACTTTTGTTTCCCCGAGCACAATAGTGGGTATTTTTCCTTATTTTAATTTGATTCGTCATTTTTCCGCATTTTTAAAGATGATGGCTGACTCAATATTGAGACAAGAAGTAGACAAAACGTAATTTGACGGAGGTAGATTTAGGTCTGGTAGCGTCATTTCTTTATCGATACCACCAGCCCTACCATCTAACCAAGAACGTTGGTATACCAGACAACAAAAAAGAATTACGTGTATGAGGTTTTTAAGGAAAAGAACATAATAAAATTTTAAATCATATGACATGTCAAAATTGATCAACAATTACCGACACAGTACTGAATACATGATAAGCTTTAAAAATAAAAATAATGAAGTTTATGGTTCACTCAAGCATAAATGCGCACGGTGTGTAATCTCAGTAAAACTCCAATTCAAGCAACCAGTAAAAACTTGTGTGTCCAAGAAACTCTTGTTTCTGATAAGTCACCTTTTAATGTTTACCTCATGTGGACCAAATGATTGTTTCCTTGAGATTTATTGTTGGTTTTGGGGTGGCTGGTCACATTTTTCTCTTTTGCAACGACGACGACGACAAGAGAGAACTGATTATGGGGTGCCTCCTCCAGGAAGTTAGCGACAGATGGGCCCTCGCTAACCGATTCATATAGCTTTTCTCAAGAATCAATCATTGAAGCTACTAGGAAATCAATACCGTTTTATCTTGTAAAACAGTGCTTAAGGTCTCTGAAAGATTCCCTAATCTCGTACCTCTGATTCGATATTTATTTCCAAATAGTATTTACCTTCTCGAATCTAGTATGATTCGTCGCGAAATAGTATTGATCCAAAGGATCCAGTTTGTTACATTTGCCATGTTTGTCTTATGAATTTTTGATTCATTAGCGCAGGGCTTGAGGGTGTCATGCATGGAGAAGTAATGCGAGGGATATCTTTTCATTATGGATGATTATCATGACCTTCCTGCGGGTAACACACCTGAAACGAGAAATCCCCTCGTTCTGAAAGAAAATAAGGTCGCCTGATGCGAGATGCACTCGGGGAGCCGCGGGGGTCGCAACCGTCTCGAAATTATCATTTATAGTTCAGGAACATTTCCAACAATATTTTAATCATCAGGGTAGCCGGATGCAGCAGATGATGCACCAACATGGGCAAAATACTTCTAAAAAAAAAAATCCTCATTAGGTCGCTGACTCTTAGGCATTACGAGTCTTAGTTAAGTGTAATTGTTAAAAGCAATTAATGCCTAGAAATAAGCTTGAATATTGAATTAAAAAAACACTTCGCTTTTCATACGTTATCTAAACTAGAACTCGGTCATTTTCATTATTTTCTTTATTTTCACGATTTGGTGATGATTACGTATGTCGGTGGTAGTTTGTGATGTTTTTCCCCATTTATGTAAATCGTAGGGCTATACGCTTTCTGTTCAGTTTACATTTATTATCTTTTGACCGTTCAAAGACAGTTTGCAATGCTGCGGTATATTCATGTATAACGTAACTACTATCATCATCACCGTCACTTTACAATTTACGTCTCTTCGTTAGCTATTAACTATAATCATTATTACATATATTATAATCATCGTCATAGTATCATTAATACCATCGTCATCATAATGATCAATATTAACTGCACTAGTTTAGTTTGTATTTGATGATGATTTTTCCCCGAAAAATCTCAGCTCGCTCGCTCTCTCTATGAAACATGAACATATTCATAGCATCTACACTCCATGCTCATTCGTATCGAAAGCCTGTGTTAATAAATAATGATGAAACGCGACACAATTAGACCATAATGCGGTTACCGTCGTTTATGCTTTTCTCGCTGTGGTAAAAAATGCCCAGGGCCTTACATTGGTTACGAAATAACTTTCACACGAAATGGAAAAAAAATGAGGATACATTAAAACACAGTATCATGAATGTCGCATTTCAACATATTAAAAAAAAGATGCCTGTAGACAGGGACTCTAAATACTGATTTGCCTTGGTGTCTTTTTTTTAAAATGTCTGATGCCCTCAAATGATATTATTTTGCACCTAAATAAGCCTATGAAACGGCGGGAGAATAAAGAAGCATTATTTATAAGCATCCTTTTTTAATCGGTTCAATCGAGTTATCGAAAGCGATAATACGCTGATATTTTAGAATACCGGGATAATTCTTACTTTAATCATTTATTCATTTCTTGAAAATCATGTTTTAAAAGTGAACTTACCATACTTATCATCAGGCATATTTCTTTAATGCCCCCCACACTTTCGTGTTAAGCGCTTTTTCAGGCAGCTATTCATTCTCGTTATTCATATATCAAGTTATCGTATGTTTGTAGAGGTTGTTGTCCGCAGTTACCACGTAATTATGGCAGAATTTCTTTACGTCATGGTCTGATTTGTGAAAGAAAAAGAAGAATCTACATGAAATCCTAGGTGAAATTCATTTAAAGGTATTGTTTAACTTTGTGAGCAGCCGATTTAAAAAATTCTCAAACCAAGATGAAACATGTGTACAAGTGCATGTATTAGAACTAATAAACCCTGAAAACAACCATTATTGAGAATGAAAAGCTAAAACTACAAGGCAAACCCCGATTTTGTAAATAGGCGTCTTATAGACACCTAAATAGTACACATAAGTGTATGGGATGAAATAGATGGTGTTTCCGGTCACTTTATATTTCAATTTTTGAAGCACTAAATAACTGGGCGTTGTGGCGTGCGCCTGTAATCCAAGCTGTGGGGAAGTTACAAATTGATGCAGAGGTTCGAGCCCTGGTCACGTCTTTCGGATGGTGACGTTAAAAGTCGGTCCCAGACGTAAATAATCATATCTGATTGATACACGTCTGACAAAACTCATACACACACACACGCACACTAAATAATGACTTTCGAACGCAATTTTTTCTGGGCTTCATTTTTGTAAGATATCACAGACACAGGTGACAAGTGTGACCTTCTAGCTCATATTAAAAAAAAACAAAACAAGTCTTTTTAGTATCCCTAAATTAGACCTCAAAATAGCCAATCTGGAATAAAATTATTGGAAATGGTTTTTCAACTGATTTGAGTAGGTATGGCTGTCAACATTTACCCAAAAAAAGTTGGGAGGAATACGGGTTGGGGAAAGCGGTTTTTTCAAGGTCAAAGGTCAATGACCTTTTCATATATACCGTATAATGATATCTCTGAGATGGAAAGGCGCAGGTTGGTGATAATGGTGTCAAAATGCACAAATTTTTACCAGAATATAAAATGAAATAAAATTAAGTACCTAGCATGCACATTCACCGATGAAATTCAAGGTCAAAGCCTTTCAAAGGTCAATGACCTTTTTTACATGATATACCATACTGTATAATGGTATGTCTGAGATGATAAGGTATAGGCTGGTGATCATGGTGTCAAAATGTACAGATTCTTACAAGAAGGTAAAATAGAATGAATGTGAGTACCTAGAATGGACATTCACCAATAAAATTTAAGGTCAAAGCTTTCAAAAGGTCACTGACCTTTTTACATTGTATATATCATACTGTAAAATGATATCTCTGAGCTGAAAAGGCACAGGTTGGTGATCATGGTGTCAAAATGCACAGATTCTGATCAGAAGATCAAATAAAATAAAATTAAGGACATAGAATGCATATTCACCCATTAAAATAAGGCCAAAGGTCAATGACCTTTTATACATTATATACCATATTATATACTGGTATCTTGAAGATAAAACGGCGCAGGTTGGTGTTCTTGGTGTCAGAATACACAGATTCTTACAGGAAGATCAAATAAAATGAAATGAAGTATCGACAATGCACATTCACCCTTAAAATGCAAAGACATAGGTCAATGTCCTTTTTGACATTAAATAATAATGATGGTATCTCTGAGATAACCGCAGGTTAGTGATCTTGGTGCCTAAATGCTAAGATTTGTACAAGAATCTTCTGAAAATGGGTAGGATAGGTCTAACTCTCATGTCACAGCTAGCATCATCTGAGAGCATTTCCAAACAGCAGAGGGATGATGATGATGAAGTGAAGGTCATCATTAGAGCTGCAGCTTCTGTCATACATGTAGTAAATGACATGTATATCAGCTTCAACAAAGATGAATTCCGGTATTATTATTAATTACCTCTCATTGCGAACTGCCAGAATCTCTTGAGATGCTAATGTTGCAGGACAAAACTTCATATCTGCTCTCTGCCGTACGTCACCCATGATGCTAGGTAACCCTACTAGGTATCAGTTTGTACAAGGATCATTATTTGGTCCAGAATAACTGAGTGTTATCATGCACAAATTAGGCATATGATATGATAATGAAATTCAAAAGGAGATAATAGCTGAAAAGTACACATCCATTGACCTAACAAAACTCCTACAGCACCACGTCCAGTTCTTGAGAATCAAGCTATGCAACATATCAGCAATAATATAGACCCTGGTCTGATATCCCTTGACAGAACGTTATTAGGCTTTCATTGAATGGGCCAGATCAAAGTCCTGAAAATGTCAGAAGTTTTTCAAAAGTTTAATTACTCTTTGCTGAAGTTGAGACACTTAACTTCATTTACTATGACAAAAGCTGCAGCTCTAATGATTGCCTTATTTTAATTCTTCATAATTGCCCCTGGCTATATGAAAATGTTCTTAGATGATGCATGCCATTAGGGTTAGGCCTATGCTTTCCATTTACAGATTAAGTTATAGTTTATAGTATTGATTGTAGCAATTGAGGTTAGTGACCTATTGCTACAGAAAAATTAGTACCTTGATTTAGATTTATAAAATGCATATGTAAATGCTGCTACTTTAGACAACTTCACCATTTTAGATTATATCATACATGATTTTTTTTACACCTTTGGCAATGCATTACTACAATATATATTAAAAAGTGCTATTTGATATCGATTTCACCTCGAACTTGTATTTTGACGTCATCATTGGTCAAGGAATCAACTATTAAATTTATGTTCATTTTCCATGCAGGTCAGTCTTTTTCCCATCAGAATCACTATATACAATGAAGTTAGCAAGTTACCGACCTAGTTCCCTGATATTATTGATATAGTTGATTGACTTCTAACCCTTAAATATATTTTCCATGGCCGCCATTATTTATCCTTATTTCAGAGTGAAATTATTAAACATCCAAGTTTTCATTACAAATAGGTATCTTTCTTTCTATAATTCACAAATAAAATGTGAATATAATAATTATGAATTACTATCTTTTTTTTTGGGGGGGGGGGAATCATGCATGGATGTATAAATATTTATTAACTTTTGACCTTTGACTCTGGATATCAAAGGTGAAGGTTAATTCTTTATGATTATTTTGTGCCTTTTCATCTTCTTGCAAAAATTGCTTTTTGACACCAAATCACCAACATGCAGCATTTTATTTCAGAGATACCATTATACAATATATAGCCTATGGAAATAGGTCTTTGACCTTGAACTTAATGGATTAGTATGTATTCTGGGTACTTGATTTTATTTCATTTGATCTTCCTGTAAGAACCTCTGCATTTTGACACCAAGATCACCAACCTGCGACTTTTCATCTCAGAGATACCATTATACCGTATATAATGTAAAAAGGTCATTGACCTTTGAAAGGCTTTGACCTTGAATTTCATTGGTAAATGAGCATTGTAGGTACCTTATTTGATTTTATTTGATCTTGTAAGAATCTGTGCATTTTTGACACCAAGATCACCAACCTGCGCCTTTTCATCTCAGATATACCATTATACCGTATATGGTATATATTTTTAAAAAGGTCAATGACCTTTGAAAGGCTTTGACCTTGAATGTTTTTGGTTAATGTGCATTCTGGGGACTTAATTTTATTTTATTTGATCTTCCTGTAAGAACCTCTGCATTTTGACACCAAGATCACCAACCTGTGCCTTTTCATCTCAGAGATACCACTATACCGTATATGGTATATAGTGTAAAAAGGTCATTGACCTTTGTAAGGCTTTGACCTTAAATGTTTTTTGGTTAATGTGCATTCTGGGGACTTAATTTTATTTTATTTGATCTTCCTGTAAGAACCTCTGCGTTTTGACACCAAGATCACCAACCTGTGCCTTTTCATCTCCGTATATGGTATATAGTGTAAAAAATAGGTCATTGACCTTTGAAAGGCTTTGACCTTGAATTTCATTGGTGAATAAGCATTGTGGGTACTTGATTTGATCTTCGTGTAAAAATCTGTGCATTTTGACACCAAGATCACCAACCTGTGCCTTTTCATCTCAGATATACCATTATACCGTATATGGTATATATTTTTAAAAAGGTCAATGAGCTTTGAAAGGCTTTGACCTTAAATGTTTTTGGTTAATGTGCATTCTGGGGACTTCATTTTATTTTATTTGATCTTCCTGTAAGAACCTCTGCATTTTGACACCAAGATCACCAACCTGTGCCTTTTCATCTCAGAGATACCACTATACCGTATATGGTATATAGTGTAAAAAAGGTCATTGACCTTTGAAAGGCTTTGACCTTGAATTTCATCGGTGAATGAGCATTGTAGGTACTTGATTTGATTTTATTTGATCTTCTTGTAAGAATCTGTGCATTTTGACACCATGATCACCAACTTGTCGTATTTTATCTGGAAGATACCATGATACAGTATATTTAAAAGGGTCATTGACCTTTGACCTTGAAAAAAAAGCACTTTCCCCAACCCGTATTCTTCCTAACTTTTTTTTGTAAATGTTGACACCCATACCTACTCAAATCAGTCAAAAAACCATTTCCAATAATTTTATTCCAGATGGTTACTAATTATGGGATACTATTTTATAACCGTACCATGAATAATCGATGAATTCGTTAACGACCAGTAGAGATTCTTGAAAACTAATTTTAGGTTATGTTCCCTTTTAAGCTTCTAAGCTAGGCCGCACTCCATCATCATCAGTAACCGTTGTAATGTGGAATACACCACTGTTATCTTCGATAACACTTAAAATGCATTAATTAGTGCATTTATCTGTGAATTTCAAATAAGCTTTCTTTCAGTACACTGGCATATACCACAACCACTCTTACCATAAGTTGTTAATGTGTGAATGACTGTAAGCTGATCTCTAATGTTCGAGTTGCGGTACTACTGATGGTACGATTGATAACGTCGTGCACAGGGCTGTGCTATCCTTTGATGTAAATACGAAGGGAGGGGGGGGGGGTAGGACGCTTACATCCCGTACCCAAAAATAATAAATACATAAATGAATATATGAATGAATTAAAGGTTAAATAAATGAATAGATCAATGAATGTATACATAAATCAATATATAATAGAAAATAAACAACCACCTGTTATATCCACGAATGAAAAAGAATGATAATGAAAAAACCACGCCCACAAAATATGTAAACAAATACTTTACCCATAGGGTACCAACAAAATGTAATAATTCCACTCACAAATGCAAAACTCACATACCCTTAGCCCATAGATGTAGTAAATTTGAAGGAATATCTAGTCGAATTAGTTCAAAACTTAACCCTGCAAAGTGTTGATTATGTTGGTTATGTTATAGCATGTGTATGTGGCGCAGTCTTTAGTCAAGACCCGGTTATTTCTCAAAAATTAAAAACAAATATAATCGTCAAAAGACCCCCACTAAAGACCGAGCGTACCGAGCGCAATCCGTAATCTTCCCACATGGCCCATTTCACACCCCCCCCCCACTAATTAACACCCAACAATCCTCCAAACTAAGACCCGTTAGGTAATACGGCTTTGTCGTTGCTCTTTTTGGATTTTCAGACGTGTGCCATTCAATTGTGAATGTTTACGTCTAAGAGAGATAATCGGGTTTTAATTATTATTTTTTTTTGGGGGGGGTGGGGGCGCCGCTTTTTGCGTGCTTCAAGAAGATCGAGGCAGACTAGTCATCGCAAATCGTTGTCTTTTCTCCAGACCCAGTCATTAGAATAAAACAAACAAACAATAAATTGTCAAAACCATTAGTCCACATCATATTCTTATTACTTTGACGAGTATTTATAACTTCTTCTTTTTTCCTTGGTTGGCAAACAGTCAGGATTGACTTTTTTGCCACAGATTTTGTTCATTATCAATAGCTAACTATTTTTTCCCTTTTTCATTCCTTTTTCATCTCTCTTTCTTTTTTCTTTTTTTTTCTTCTTTTTATCTTTTTTCCCTTTTCCCCTTTCTATTTTTCTTTTCCTTTTTCTTATTTTTTCTTTTCCCCTCTTATTCCCATTTCCTTTTTATTACCCTTTTATAACGTGAGTATATTACCGTAATCTTTACTCTATATAGACCCGGTTATTTTTAAAAATGAAAAAAAAAAACAAACTAAGAATCCACCATTTTCAAAATAAAGACCCCGGATTAAAGATTTGCTGAAGAGCGTATTATAAACTACCAGATCCACCCAAGACCCCATCATCTAATTCTTGTCGAAAATATGTGTATTGACCGTAATCTTTCCTCATATCCCGTAAATAAAAAAGCGTTGATTTATTTGGCTTTTAAAGCGTATACCATTCAGATGTAAATATTTACACCTATAGTTAATTAAAAGGGTACATGGGGATGTCTTTCCTCAGGCCTCTGTTATCTAAACAAAAATAATTAAAAGAAGAAAATCTTCGAAACTAAGACCCCACCATCAATTGTCCACTTCTTCCAGAGGAATGACTCACAGTGTTTAAGTTTTGAATATTTTTGTAATGAAATGGGGCTAGACTAAAGACTACGCGGACAAAAAAAAAGTTTAAAGGAAATGTGTTCGAATTTGACATAAACCTACCACAGCCCGTTTCATCGGCAGCGTTCTGGCAATGTGCAATGTCGTCGCACTGGAATTGCTGAGCCACACATTCTGTGCTGTTTCCGCACGGGAAGAAACCCGGGTCACACTCGATGAGATCGTTGGCCCATTGACCACACACTGCTCGACTCATTGCAGCTGAAAACAATCAGAACAATAATAATTATTTTCAAGTATAAGTGAGACGGCAATACGACTTATAACAAATTCTAAATATATAGACATCCACGTACTCCGTTATTTCTTCGTATGAAAATGCTACCTCCAAATGAACTTGTGTCGTTCAATTGTGCATTGTTCATGTTCAAACTACAATCAATGCCTCAACAATGCTCCTTAAAGATATTACTTCTTCAAAATTCACAAATACATAATTATAATACATGTCAAAGGGATCTAATTCTTTAGCCATTTGCGAGAACAAATGTCACTCTGATCTCCTTTCATATATCATGTATTAACAAGTGGACCAATTTACCTGTTGATATCAAAAAATTGTTATTTAACTCTTTTCATGTTCAAAAGATCATAAAAAAACTTGCTTTCTTGACGGATTATGATTATTTTCCTTCAATATGTATTTTAAGTTGATATTTGCATTTAAGTTGACCCACTCATATATGTTTAGTATGTGCATATTGTGGGTGGATGTGGTTGTGTGTGTGGGTGTGTGTATATATGCGTGTTTGTAATAGTTTTCCATTCTATTTTTTAGCATCTTAACCTTATTTTATATTTTTTTCTCTCCTGTTTTATCTTGTAGATTAGTATATCCTATGTTTTATGTTGATAATCATAAGTATTCCAAGGCCCTACTCGCAAGCTTTGCTTTTAAAGGGGTCCTAAAACCAATTTGTCTATCCTATAATCTAATTGATGTATGTTTATGTACTCATTAACGTTGTATGTATATCGATTTTGATTATGATGTGATGTTTTTGGTTTTGAATAAATGAACTTGAAACTTGAATTGGGAAGTATTTCAGACCTTACTAACCGATTATGCAAATCTGTATACATTTCCCCCTTGTATCTAGTTACTAAAAAAAATGTTTGATTGGAATCGTGTTACATGTATCCCTGCAAATCTCGGACAAAATTCTAGGTTATGCCAAGATATAGAATTTGTTTTAAAGGTGTGCATTAAAAATGATATAGCACTGAACCGGTCCTCCAATAACTTTCCCGACATGATCTGTAATAAGACTATAATTGTTTTTTTACCCTTTCTTATATTTTTTTAAATTAAAATATTACTTTCACATTTAATTTAATGCCATCCTACAACCATCAAAGCAAAACATACTGGCGGCACCCTGGACGAAATTCGATAGGAGATTATAGTCCATTAACGTTTGGAAAGCCACTAGACTCATTCTAGTTGTGTCACTCAAAATTGGCAACCAATAATTTTTCTGCTTTCAGACGAGATATTTATGCAGTATATACCATTATAGAAGTACATGAATTAATCTTATTGATACATGCCAATTGTATTTTTTTTTTGTCTCGCATGAAGGCTGTTTTAATGTTTTGACTGATGCAAAATTACATCATATACCAAAATGACCTATGATCTAGACAAAGATTCTTACGATCATCATAATTATGTCCATCCGACTTATGGTGTAAGTTTGCATCTGAAAGCTCCCGTATATTGTCGCACAATGGTATTCAGATATTCACTTGCATATTATTCATACTTCATGGGAACATCCACAAGTGCTGAATACGCCTGTACGTCTGAAAGCGCACTTCTGTGCTAAAGGGTTGGAGACCTTTATGGGGGAAAATGTAATATTAGGCATGATGGCTCAGTGGTATAGCGCTTACTTTATCAACGGGTGGTCGTGGGTTCGATCCTCAGCTGAGTCATACCTAAGACTTGACAATGGTACCCTGACCATTCCTATCAGGCGTTCGACGAATTTGAATAGATAAGAGAGGTACACTGATACAAGTTGTTTTATGCTGGGCCCGCTTGAAGATTTGAGTCCCGCTTCATAATATATATTTTTTTAAATAATAACAAATGCAAAGTTTTTATTTTCAGCCAATCAAGCTGAATAATTTGTGTAGCTTTTGACTATTAATGATGATGATGATGATGATAATGATAATTATAATGATAATAATAATAGCTAGTTTTTTTATATAACGCTTTTCCCACAATGGCTCATTGATAATAATAATTACAACGATAATAATAATAATAATAGCTAGTTTTTTATATAACGCTTTTCCAACAATGGCTCAAAGCGCTTTACATAGCATATTATTACTCCGGTCATTGAATTGATTTTGAACCCCGCACGAAAAGTGCACATTTTCCACTCCCTGGGAAGTATTCTTTGCATCCATCACAGCCTCATCATGGCGCTGGCAAATTCAAACATATTGCGAACTTGCTATTGTAATACGTTTATGAGACAAGCCTCCGATATACTGAAATTGCTACCCTCGCAAAGGGTTTATTTCATATCTTCATAAGATAAGCATTTAACTCGATGCAATTTAATGCAGACCAATTCACTTAGAATGATAATTATTTACAATTATTTTTAAGCTACTGAAATAATTCGAATTCATCGACTGATAGTGAGCTTGCTATACAAATTGTGTATTATTTATTACACTAAATCTTTATGGAATGGGTCCCGGATACATCATTACGCTGGCTAACAGTTCTTATTTCATATCGTCATTAGATAAGCCTTTCACTTGATACAAGTTAATATAGGCATACTCACTTGAAATATAAAATAACTAGAAATGAAATTCACTTAAAATTGAAATAACTTGAAGGATTAAAGGGATTTGTCAAAATAATTCATTGTTTAGAATCTACCTGAATTATGGTTTGTATTGACCATTTTGGCGGTTTATTGGATCGATACCTTTTCAAAGTGTAGTGTTGACATCCTTTTTATTTGGGTTATTTGATTGGTTGGTGGATAAATGATCAGAATATTAAAAGAAATTCGATTGCGTTCCCCATACCAGCGCTGCAAATGGACTTAATCAATTCGACGCTTCGAGAAGAGTCATTGCGATACATGATTCACCGTGTGGGTCATTAATCACAAGGACCGCTATTGATAATCTGAAATCACGATGTGAATTCAGGTTCACTAACCATAATAGAACGGTACTCATTTTATGAAATGGCGGTGGTTAGTAATAATAGACAAGGTGGGTCTCAATTCATGATGGAGAAAATGGTTACTTGTCAGGAGAAGAAACCGTTTTGATGTGAGGGGAAAAACACTATAATAGCTCATTAAAAGGAAGGTATTAAGAAAAAGTTTATTCGATTGACCTGGAGAATGAGCCGCATCATAGGTCAAGCGTTCGGCTATACAATAGCCAATATATCCCCCTGCATCTTAATAACAGCGTCGGCAATTTATCAATATTATTTTTCTTTTCTTTATTACTTTTTGAACAGTCTGCAGAAAATCTCAGCCACCCAGGGTACCAATGTATAGTGACTGTTGTATAATTTTGCGATAAATCGCAATGTGACGCTGTGCTTATAATAATGGAACATCGGCGTCTGGCCCATTTTTTTTTACATCATCTGCATGGGCAGCTTCAATTCTCCAAAAACAACGGGTGTTATGTTTTAGGACCGATCTTTGTTTTGTCTTCTGATGCATTCTAATTCTAGATTTGCCTCTAATGCATATTGCAAAGGCTGTTTTGTTTGTCTCTTTTTTCTCAATCATCTAATGGATATGGATGCATATGGCATCTGACTCCAATAAGAAACCAAATTCCGTTTTGTTTTCTTAGAAATTTTCATAGTTCAGAATCTCTTCACAAACCCTCCGAAATAAGTCACGGTCATTCCAATCCTCTACCCCCCCCCCTCTCTCTCTTTACCTCTCTCCTTATCTCTACTTAACCATTGGCGGCGGAAGCCGAAAATGTTCGGGTGGGATCACCACACAATTTTTTGACAAGCAAAAAAAAAATGGTTACCATCAAAAGATTTAGGGGGCACGTCTCCCCGCCACTCCCCACTTCCGCCGCCTATGTCTCTCACCCTTCTCTCTCCCTTTTCTCTTTCTTCCTCTACCTCTAATGCTCTGTCTAACTCTCTCTCCCTCTTTCTTTTTCACTCCTCTTCTCTTTCTCTCTTCCTCTTATCCCCCGCTCTCTCAAATGCTCTCGCTTCCTTTCTCGATATCTCTCTTGCAAACTAACTCCTAGAGCATGTCCACAGAATGTTCATCCTAGTTAGTGTTGTGATAGCGACCACGAGTCGTTTTCACATTGTTCGTTGATACGGAAGCGACATCTTGTGGGTCGTTTTGCTCAGGCTTGACTTATTCAATCAGCTTCGAACAGAAGTGAGAGGACTCAATTACTCGACGTTAGCGGTATCATTTCCCGTTTGCTAGCAGTTAGCCTAGATTCCACAAGAGGGATGATGCCCACGGCTTTTACCGCAGTCAAACAGGGAAATGTGAGGGAATAAATATCACTCCAAAAGGGTTATGAAACTATTGCGATGTAACTTAGTCCCTTTTAACAACCCACCTGTTCAGATTTAATGCCTTCTTAAATAGCTAGTGGCTATTGCCAAAGCAACCTAAGATAGACGAAATCGATGTGCAGTGTCTCAATTCAGAAATTGAATAATGTTAAGTGTGCGTAAGATATATCAAAATGATAACGACCACTTTCCCGTGTATAATTAACCTGCTATTAGATTCCATCAAGTGATTACAAAGACAAAACAGTTTGACCTGAAAAAAAAGAGAATAATGTTGAGGTTATGATGTCTTTATAAAGACTGATGGAATGATATATCTATCTTTCTTTTTTTAATGACTTATGACCTTGATTATTTGATCTAAGATTAATTATGAAACTATCTCAATGTAACTTAGTCCCTTTTAACAACCACCTGTTCAGATTTAATGCCTTATTAAATTGCTAGTGGCTATTGCCAAAGCAACCTAAGATGGACGAAATCGATGTGCAGTGTCTCAATTCAGTAACTGAATAATGTTAAGTTTGCGTCTTAAGATATATCAAAATGATAACGACCACTTCCCGTGTATAATTAACCTGCTATTAGATTCCATCAAGTGAAAACATAGACGAAACAGTTATTATATAAATATATATCAACTGTTTCGTCTATATATATAAAATATATATCTTATAAAGACTGATGGAATGGCCTAACTATCTTTCTTTGTTAAATTGATCATTTGACCTACGCCTCATATAAAAAATACGTGATATTTGATTACCCTCATATTGTTGTAATGAACTTGACCCATAAACTTTCAAAGTTATGATGGCAATTCAATGATACCCCCAAAACATGCAAAAATCATTGACCATAAAAGACGTTTAATCTTATGGTCATGTGAAACTCACACAGCATGTTTAATATTTGATTACTCTTCAGGTTATGACAGCAATTCAACAGATACTCCCAACATGGCCAAAGTTCGATGACCCTATATGAACTTTGAACTTTTTAGTCCTGTGACCTGAAACTCGGCATGATGTTAAATGATACTTGATTGCTTTCCAAGTTTCATGTTGATTTAACATCAGCCCGGAATCTATATACATGTATGTCCACATCAGAGAAGTGTTAACCAACACCGGTTTGGATATTAGTCTAACACCAGACAGGTGTTTATACAATACCAATTAGTTTTAAAACAGCATTGGTTTGATTCCAAAATGGTGTTGTTCAATATTTCTCTGGTGTGGACATATATAGATTCCGGGCTGGTGTTAAATCAACACTGGTGTTTTTGCAGTGTGGCCAGTATTCTTTGCAGTGATGTAAATTTTGACTTGGGCCAAGGCATGCCTGCAATAAATGAATGAAGATGCCAATGATGTAAAAAACCTTCATGAGTTAGTAAACATATTTGTTAATCCACTTTCAATGAGATTAATTTGAGAATCGATACTAAAATATGTTTATTTGATATATGAATTACTGACAAGTTGTTTTGAAATGGATTTTGATGTAACCCTTGTAGGATTATGACATCGTTAATATCTAGATTCATTCATTGCTGCCATGCCCTAATAAATCAAAATTTACATCGCTACAAAGAATACCTCCTGGTCATCCGAGGGTTAACACATACCACATAAATATGGTATAAAATTATTTGAGAGTACATACTCTTTCAGGCTATTATAATGATAATGTGTTCACGGCATATTTTTTCTTAATTTTGGGTTGTTAGGTGACTTTTTTTTACTCACACGGTAGTGAATGTATGGTATCAAAACACGAGATGCAAGAGATTCTTCGGCACCATTTTTCTTCCAGAGTGCTTGGAAATTTCACTGAAATTAACCCCGAAATTTGCACCTAGTGCTGTATCGTTTTAAAGGTTAACACTTTTCTTTAAGCTCAATTGTTATAATTGAAATTAACGGCACAGTAAATATATAAAAAAACATTTGCCAATTTATTGTAAGCAAAACCTTGGTTATGAAAAAATAGCTCGGTAGTTATTTCGTAAACTGTTCGTAAAGTAACATACAACTTTATGCAGAGATAATATACTGTATATGATTGATTACTAGTCGTGCTTAAAGTAATCCGTGACCCACGATACATAATCATAATACATAATAAATGGCAACCTCACCAAACCTTGTAAAAACACCATTTTGTGAGCGGAGTTAATGAATATGACATGTTTGGATGAGGTAATTTGATTTTCTCCTTTGAACACCAGCACATTACACCCAGATGTGTCGTGTTCGTAATGATCGGAGGTTTAACGATCTGAGAAGGTCAGTTGTTAGTATACCCGTTTGGCTGTTATTCTAACCGCAAAATTTAGTTATTGTATCGACCAAAAAAATATACAGAAACACAACATCTGCCCCCCCCCCCGAAGTCCAAAAAATCTTCCAGTGTTACTAATAATCATTGACGTTGAAATCAAGCATGGGATGTACGTAGCTAGGGTTGATTGGTAATGGAAGCAGTTTCTCGGAGATGAGTTACATCTATGAATAAACGGCTGAATGAGCACAATATGAACAAAAAAAAAACGAAGCAAAAAATGCAGCAAAATTCGTGCTTTAACGATTATGTTGGGTCTAAATTACAGCTTAATTATCACAAAGTAACGACAATATGTCGGAATTTTTTCAATTCGCAAGAAAGTAGATGCGTTGCTCATTTTCAATTTGATAAAGCATAAAGGTGGAATGCAGTTTTTTTGCCGAAAGTTTCACCATATGCCATGTTGTCACATCCCTTTTTATTCATAGTAATGCTTAGTCATGATTGCGTTCGTAGGGTATTATGAGGAATCCTTATTCAACACATATTCATTAAAAAAAAGTATGATGACAACATTGAAATGTATTTCAGAGAACATGGACAAAGATTCTCTTGTAGCGAGAATAAACAAAGTGCTTGTTCCAATAACTGTCTTAAACCAGGAATCACCGCATGGCCCTGGGAACGTTTTTTTTTTGGATGGGGGGGGGGTACTGAAGTGAATTCGACAAGCAAAACAAAAAGATAAGGGATTTCACAACAAATTGAAAGCTGTTTTGGTGCACAGAAATTTGACAAGCGAAAAAAAAGTTTCACTACAAAATGCGGGTCACTTTCCTAACACGTTCTCCATTTGCCACACCTACCAGAATTCTTGGGGGTGCTGCCTATGGAGAATAATACACGCGACACCCACCCCTATGAAAATCCCAGCACCCCCGCTTCCCAGGGCCATGAATTACTGGTGTAAAGAGCACACAATACATTCTGACTCCCTTTCACTCACGTGTTAAATCAAAGCTCATCAAAAACTATATTATATACAGTATGAAAAAAACCTTCCATAGATTTCATATTGATTAACTGAGAACACTCATAAACTCTGAATTATTCAGTATTTAATTTCATTTTATCTTATTTCTTATTTTTACTTTCATTTCTATTATAGATTTTTTATTCATTCTATTTATTTATTTATTCATCTATCTATTTAATTAATACATTTATTTATTTTCATTTGGGGCAACTTTATCAAAAAGTATAATTAGCGTTAGATCTTTAAAGTGCTTAAATAATGTTTTACTGATACATATAATATATATGGCCTATGCAAAATCACTCCTATATGCTATTTGCCGAAGATCACCGAAGTATGAAAGAAATATTCACTTATTACACGGCTCAATACTGATTTCATAACGAGTCAAATAAAACAAGAGCACCATTTAAAACATCAATATTGCAGAACCTCATATCCAGTCTTGTTGGCTTAATTGATAAAACAATTAAAAGGACGTATAAGGCAAATGGATTATATTTAATCATCATGGAAAGTACTTCGATCGATATGATCAGAATATATACATGTTCACGATTTGTATCAGAATCCCTTTCACAACCCCCTCCCCTTATCGTCAATCTCTGTCGGATAAATAAGGGTGGGATGTCAAATTGCCCCACCCAGTAAAAACCCGGTCTGAAATAGCCCAGCTAAAATAGGCTTAAGATGTAATATGGAAATGACTGACGCGGTCATTTGGAACTTGGAATTCCAAATAAAACACACACACCCACCCTCACCCACCCTCTACAAGCACTAGATGGACTGATATTGTATTCCTTTACATGGGAATTGGTGCCTATTTTTATCCGTAGGGCCTATATCTTTCAGAGAAATTCACTAAAAAAATATCCGTTACAGTGGCCAAAATGGTTCAAAATGACACATTTTGAACCAAGGTTTTTCGCAAATTGACTCATTTTATATAAGTCACTTATATACAAACGGTTACTTTGTTGAATAAAGTTTTCAGTATTTCATTTCATTTTATCTTATATCTTATTTTTACTTTCATTTCTATTACAGATTTTTTTATTCATTCCATTTTATTTATTCATTTATTTATCTATTTAATTAATAAATTTATTTTCATTTAGGGGCAACTTTATCAAAAAGTATAATTAGCGTTAGATCTTTAAAGTGCTTAAAAAATGTTTTACTGATACATAATATATAAGGCCTATGCAAAATCACTCGTATATGCTCTTTGCCGAAGATCACCGAAATATGAAAGAAATATTCACTTATTACACGGCTCAATACTGATTTCATAACGAGTCCAATAAAACAACAGCAACAGCAAAAATATCAATATTGCAGAACCTCATATCCAGCCTTGTTGGCTTAATTAATAAACAATCAAAAGTACGTATAATATGGATTATATTTAATTATGGAAAGTACTTCGATCAATACGATCAGAATATACATAACATATTCACGATTTGTGTCAGAATCCCCGTCACAACCCCCTCCCCTTATCGTCAATCTCTGTCGGATAAATTGGGGTGGGATGTCAATTTGCACCTCCCAGTAAAAACCTGTCTGAAATAGCCCAGCTAAAATAGGCTTAAGATCTAATATGGAAATGACTGACGCGGTCATTTTGAACTTGGATTTCCAAATAAAACACACACACGCACAAATCCTCACCCACCCTCAACACGCACTAGATGGACTGATATTGTATTCCTTTACATGGGAATTGGTGTCTACTTTTATCCGTAGGGCCTATATCTTTCAGAGAAACTCACAAACAAATATCCGTTACAGTGTCATACTTAACCCAAAATGGGTAAAAATGACACATTTTGAACCAAGGTGTTTCGCAAATTGACTCATTTTATATTAGTCTCTTATATACAAACGGTTACTTTGTTGAATAAAGTTTTGTTAATAGATATGAATAATTAACTACAAAAAATTCACATGCACTCAGATATTCATGAATGAATGGTCATTAATACTCCTAAACCAGTGATGCAATAAACTAACAATTTGAATGTGCACAACACGTTTGGGTCAAAATTTGTAAGCAGTCGTGAGCGAGCGAGAATTCTGATTTTTTTTCCTAAATGAAAATATAATTTTGTTATAAATATTGAGATGATTTTGAAAAGCTATCGTATTTCAGCCTTTCTTCCCTATTCTTAATTTTCCTTTGTAAGTTCCTTTCCTTTTTACTTTGTTTTCTTGGTCTTGCATTTATTTCGGGGGGGGGGGGGTGGTGGCTGGGTGGTTGTTGGGCTCTGCCCCCAAGGCCACCCTCTACTATAATCAATGCCTCCCACCCTCCCCTTCTCCTTAGCATGGGCTTCCCACAAAAAAACTTTGCCATGAAACTTGATTGATGCAAAAGCTTGAAATATACAGGCTCGTATCTTTAGACTCGCATGCCTTCCATTTCCCTAGTGGTGCATTTTCAGGGTTGAGCAGATCGGCTATTTGAAATCTGTCTATAATGTTGCATAAATATCCTGAATCGGCGCCATTTTCTTCATGCTATACGGACATACAGCATCTGCTACTTCATGTAATCTTTTGTTTCCTATCCTAATATTGATGGATATAGATGTTCGGTTTCCGGTACAGGTGGGAGAAAGCCAATGCGTATACTGATGGATGTGGAGTTTTGGTTTTCTCAGTCCAGAGTACATGTGGTTAACCGTAATCCTTTTCAACCTAAACACCCACCGATGCAAGAGGAATGATAAACGTTATTCATACTCACGAACTTGCAAATATTCTGTTCAGTGAAGCTGACGTTTCTTTCTATCAGATTTTTTTTTGTTAAGAATTCGCATTGCCATTTTATGATTTTGTGCAATTTTCTGTTTAATGAATAATCATTTGCATTTCCAAACGTTTATATGATATCGGTGGTTAGTGTATTTCTAATAATTATAAACAATTTTTTATTTGTCAATTGATCCATTATTGTTACATGTTGCACTGTAATATAAATTGTACCATTTGACATGGAGGAATATGAAATAAAATTATATCATCATAACTATTTGACTAATCATTATCTGTCTGAAACACAATTTCTAAACAATAGTTGGGATATATTGCTTTTTGTTTGGAACAAGTACCACAATCACACGTCTGCTCTACACAGCAAAAATTGTGGTGTTAACCGGTGTACATAGAGGACCACACCAGTTATTTTACACCGGTGTTAAATTGGTGGTGTTGGTTTTACACCTATAGGTGTTATTACAACACCTTATGTTGCTACATTTACACTCTTTGGTGTTATGTTTAATCTCTAGGGTGTAATTTTAACACATCAGGGTGTGGTCCTCTATGAACACCAATTGGTGTCAGTTTTAATACAGCAGATTTTACAGTGTAAACATCACTACGATTCGAAGCCGGTTATACTCTCTTTTAAATATAGTAGCTATGAGTATCTTGTATTTATTGTGTAGAATATTGATTACTGTACTTAATATTTTGCTCGAAATTCTTTTTTATGTGCCATAACATAGTTTGTTGGCGTTTTTTGCAAGAACAATGCAAAAACTAAAACCCTCCTCTCATGAATACATAATAATTGGTAACATGAATGAATTAAGAGACTTGAATATGATAACACGAGTAGAGTAAGCAACACCATTCCTGCCATGTCTTTTCAAATGAATCCAAAAAATAATAGAAAGGGAAACATGTGCTTTGAGCTTCGTTTCCTCCCACAAATGTCACATTTTCTATAAATAGACAAAAATGGAAGTATAATTGACAAAATAAGAGATAGTGATGTCAAAATAATACAATTTGCTGCACTCTCGGTGTTAGTTTCTTTGAAAAGTCAAACAATTTGTTCGAAGACAAAATGCCCCTTGGCGACGTTAATACTATCAGTGACAAAACGTCATGTTAGTAACTTACTTATCCACCTCTCGGGACATAAGATTTTAAGTATTGCTGGCGGCTATATAATGCCATGAGGTTGAGTAGTGAAAGCGGTGGAAGTGACTTCGTTTCCATGACTACTACTCAAACCATTGATAATCAGCTCTGGTTTTTATTACACAGGGCTTCCAGATTTATTATTGTAATAATAGGTCATTGGGTTCTTAGCTGGAGAAAATTGTTATGTTGTATATATACAGTGCGTATCAAAAAAAAAACGGAACAGATTTGAAAAGTCTATACGATTTTTGTTTCAAATTATGATCTCTATATTTTGGTGTCAATACGTGCTCTGGAGTCTTATCCTTCAAAAGCCATCAAAATAATTTAGTTTCGTTCATGCTTGAGCGAACACGGAATGTTTTTGTCTGGGGCAAAAAAGGGGGCTTGCACCAAAATGGCATAAAATGATAAATATGATAGTCGGACTTGTTGCTAATCAGCAGACTTCCTCTTAACCTTTTCATTATCTTTCTCATAATTTTCGAATTATGCAGTCAAAATTAATTTCCAAATCTACTTATTTGCTTGAATAGTTCTGATGTTGTTCCTTTTTAATATGTTCTCTTTTTGCTTTGAATTTTCCTTCTTTAGGTAAGAACATTTTTTTTAAACCAAAGTATGTGAGAGCGTGTTTTTTTTCAAATCCTTTCATTGTGTGCTACAAAGGTTATGGTGCATTTGAACAGTGGCATACTAAAGGGTGGGGGCTCGGGGTGCCCCCCCCCCCCAAAAAAAAATAAATAAATAAAAAATTACGACCAAGGAAAAAGGGTGGAAAGGAAAATAACAGAAAACATATATCATTTTCTGAATATTTTGTCAAAATCACAAAGTTTGATATTTTAATAAAAAAGTGGAATTTTTACTTGCTCACTTCACAACTTTTTAATACATTTTACCCGATCTGCCATATCTTGCTCGTTCAAAATTGACTCAATACACCATTGCCATTAAAAGACATGAATCCTTTCCTGTTTGTCCTGTCAAGCACATAATTAAACTTGGTTAAGGATCCAATAACCCCTTGAAAAAAGGATTCATGTCTTTTATAGGTACCATAACATAATTTGTTTCACATGATAAAAGGATTTGAATTATTACAAATTCTCCCAATTAATAATACAACTCTTCTCAATTAATAATAGAAATCTTCTTACTTGGGTTGACAGAAAGTCTCTTCTTTTCTTACTTATGAACGAAAAATCAAAGGTAAAAGAAATATAAATGAAAAGTGATATAATTCAGGTAAATAAATAAATTTGTAAATGAAATTTGACAGCATAATTCGAAAATTATGACAAAGATAATGAAAAGATTACGAAGAAGTCTGCTGATTAGCCAAAAGTCTAATCATCAAATTTCTAATTTCTGCCATTTTGGCGCAAGCCTCTTTCTGAACCCCCGACAAAAAAATCCTGTGTTTGCTCAACCATGAACAAAATTATTTTTTTTAAATGGCAATTCAAAGATAAGATCTTAGAGCATCTATTAACATCAAAATATAGATATAATAATTTGAAACAAATTTTTTATAGACTTTTCAAAACGGTCCCGTTTTTTGATACGCACTGTATATATATATATATATATATATATATATATATATATATATATATATATATATATATATATATATATATATATATATATATATATATATATAATAATCAAAATAAATGAAGAATAGTCAAAGAATGCTCAAATATTTCACTTTAACTAGTTTCGTCTTTAATTCTTCAGAAAGACTTTCTGAAGAATTAAAGACGAAACTAGTTAAAGTGAAATATTTGAGCATTCTTTGACTATTCTTCATTTATTTTGATTATTATTTACTTTCCGTGACGGGGGACATACTTCGTTATATATATATATATATATATATATATATATATATATATATATATATATATATATATATATATATATATATATTTACATTGTATAATATGTAATAGAAATAGCCTGCTTCGGCATATGGAATAAAATTCACGAATAGTTAAGAAAATGCCGTAAAATACAATCGTAGATTTTAAAAGGAGCATAGCTCTGAATATGAAAGATAAAGTCACACTCTATGGCATTTACTATTTATTTGTGATTATATATATATATATATATATATAGTTAATATACAGTCTGTATAAAAAAAAGTTTACACTTAGAAAAAATCCTGTAAAATTATACTTTTGTAATATCCTGATGATTTTTACACATTTCAACATTAGTATACAGATCCATTTAAGCAAATGACGAAATAATTGTCGAAAAATTATTTCCGCTTGAGTGAGCACCGCTTACTTTTGAAAAGTTAGTGAAAATTATTTGTGCAGAACTTTGAAACAGTTATGCGAATAAAAGGAGACCTTAATCATGAAGAACACGTATTAAAATTGATATGAATATACTTTTACCTTTTTTAACTTGTTTCCTTGCCCAAAACACTTCGAGGAGTGCATTGCACCCCACCCCACTTCCCCACATACCGAGACCATCGTGACGATATTTGCTTTACACTGAGCTGTGATTTACATGAAATGGCTTAGGCTTGATTTTCATTTTGTTACTTGTCAAGCTTGGAAAAAAGTGTGGAGAAAGAAGAATTAAATTGAAAATGAAATTTAAACCCACTTTAGATGATAAAAACATAGTGAAAAATACTGGAGATGTCTGATATAAACTTTTGTTCAGATTCAGTTATGTCCTCAGATCCAGCTGGCGCAAAAAGGGTAAAAGGCTGTGCTAACTAAGACGGTGTTAAAATATCAATTTGGGTGGCAAAATTGTTACAAAATGCTTGAATGTATCCGTTTTATTTCAATTGACTAATAATTCTAGAGAAATGTATGAGAAATGTTTCGCAGGTAAGTTTGATTTCGCCCTTCCCCTTGACACAGCGTGTAAACGAGCATTTCTGCGCAAACATATTTCTGCGAGCGTTTAAAAATGGACAGTGCTCACTCAAGTGTAAAACTCTGTCAAAACCTTTACTTTCATTTGATAGATGAGACCAAAAGCCAGGATTATACATATATATATATAATATATATATATATATATATATATATATATATATATATATATATATATATATATGAAGAAGACGTGGAATTTACGTCGAAAATTGGAACTAATATAATGCATTATCTCTTTGCCTCATTTATCTAACTCGCTCTCTCTATACAGTGCGTATCAAAAAAAGTTTACACCTAGAAAAATTCCCGTAAAATTATACATTGGTATTATTCTGGTGATTTTCCATATTTTAACATTGGTAGAGATCCATTTAAGCATTGACGATATAACTGTCGAAAAATATTTCTACTTGAGTGAGCTCCACTTACTTTTGAAAAGTTAGTGAAAAATGATTTGTGCAGAACTTCGAAATAGTTATGCGAATAAAAGTAGACCTTAATCATGAAGAACACGTTGAATTTAGCTAGTACAATTGATTGGAAGATATCCTTTACCTTTTAACATGTTTCATTGCTCAAACACTTTAAAGAGTGCATTACGCACCACCCCGCTCCCCCACACACCAATGCCATCGTGACGATATTTGTTTTACACTAAGCTGTGATTTACATGAAGTGGCTTAGGCTTGATTTTCATTTTGTTAATCATTGTCAAGCTTGGTAAAGTGTAGACAAACAAGTATTAAATGAAAAATGAAATGTAAACCTATTAAATGATAAAAACATGGTGAAAAATGCTGGAGATGACTGATACAAATTCAAATTCAAATTCAGTTATGTCCTCACATCCAGCTGGCACTTCAGTTTTGGTGGCAAAATTGTTATAAAATGCTTTAATGTAATCGCTTTTATTTTAATTGACGAAAAAGGGGAAGGGAAATGTATGATAAATCTTTCGTAGGGTAAGTTTGATTTCGCCCTTTCCCGTTGAAACAGCGTGAAAACGAGCATTTCTGCGCAAACAGATTTCTGCGAGCTTTACAAAAATGGACAACATTCTGTCAAAACTTTTACCTTCATTGGGTAGATCAGACCTCAACCCAAGAATAATTGTGAAAAAATTACCCACATGTTGTATATTTTTCAATTCCCAGGTCTTTTTCAAAGTTGAAACTTTTTTTTGATACCTACTGTATATAGCTATAGATATATATATTTATATATATATTTATATATATTTATATATAGATTTATACATATATATATATATTTCGTTACCGAAGAGGCTACTTTTATAGGGTAAATACTTCGCCAATTTTTTGTTTGAGACTATAGGTCAAGTTATGCACGACACAAACGAGGTCATTTTAATCCAGTGAGGAAATGAAATATACTTTTCCCAAAATATTTATGATTATATTGCATTAATTTTCCTTTCAAAAACTGTTTCCTCTCTCTTTCCTTGTCTCCCTCTTTCTCTCCAAGACTCCATCTCTCTCTCTTTCTCTCCGCAATATTATTACTCTATTCAGTAGAGAATAACATCATCTTCGTCAGGAAAAGCTTCGTAACCACCTATGTGCCATTCGCTGTATAAAGGGGAAATTCACCCCGACGATAAAATGGCTTTAATTGAAGCAAAAAGCTTCAATGAAAATCCTTCAAACAATGACAGAGTTATAAATATTCTAAGATATTTGATTCTGTGACGTCACAGACAAATGAGTACCTCTTCCACTCTACGTCGTACGATATGAAATCCGGAATGGAAAATACCATTTTCTCAAAATGCTAATGTGTGTGGTGGTCACATGAGACACATAATTTTATACCTTTTCTGTAAAGAAAATTATATACAACATGTTCATTAAAAAGGAATTTATCGAATTTACATTATATATATATATATATGTACACACTCTAAAAATGAAGTGCTAATTTAGCTCTTAAAGAGCGTGTATATTGACTGCACCTCGGAGTGCTGATTTGTCTAGTTCAAATTTGAACTAGAACAAATCAGCACTCCGAAGTGCAGTCACTATACACGCTCTTTAAGAGCTAAATTAGCACTTCATTTTTTAGAGTGTACACACAGTGCGTATCCAAAAAAGTTTACACTTTGTAAAAACCCAGGGATTTAAAAAATATACAACATGTGGGGGAATTTTTCACATACATTATTGAGTTTAGGTCTCATCTATCCAATGAAAGTAAAGCTTTTGACAGAATTTTTTTTCCTCGTGACAGAGGTTCTTTATTCATTCAATTGCCAAGTTAACATGTATTAACATCCAGAATCTTAGAGACAACATCCTAGATGTCGTCTAAAAGAATTTCATATTTGAACACATGCCTTATAGAATAACTATTGTACGGTATCTTGCTAAGTTGACCTATAAAATGTTATATGTCATTTTATAGCGAGATATTTTATCTTCCCAAGTCGACTTATAAAACATTATATGTTAACATGGTTAACATGGCAAGATATAAAGTGTCCAAGATCCAGCGAGAGTCTAAATATCTCGTCAAGTTGACAAATATTTTTGTATAAGTCGAGTTGGCAAGATAAAATATCTCGCCATGTTGACATGTAACCTTTTATAAGTCGACTTGGCGAGATAACGTATCTCACCATGTCGACATAATAAGGTTATTATGTCGACATGGCAAGATCGTCAAGTCGATGGCACTGTGGGGCTCCGTACAAAATGCTTCATTTAGTTATACGATGCATGAGACCTTTTTATTCACCAACACCCTCGATGCGAAAGTGTTTCTGGCCAATTTCAATGTCCTGCTTTATGTCCTGTTTAAAGACTCTTCAAAATTTCTTAAACGGTCAACTTAGCATGTCATGTCTCCATTCAATTTCTCAATGGCCTCTTTTTCTCCCTCGTGTTACTTTTGTACCCGCCCCCTGACAGGAGTGCCATCTCATGACTATATGAGGTTACGTCATTTTCGCTGACTCCATGCATGATCATACTTGGATGTGTGTGAGGGTAAGGATGTGTGTGTGTATGTGTAATTGAGTTTTGTCACACGTTTATCAATCTGATATGACTGTTTACGTCTGGACCGACCTTTAAAGGGATGGTCTGGGATGAAAAAATATATATTCAAATAACTAGAGTAAAATCCACAAAGCAAAATGTTGAAAATTTGATCAAAATCGGATAACAAAATAACGAAGTTATTTTAAAGTTTATCAATATTTTGTGGATTTTAAAGTTTATTTTATTTCAAAATTTTATTAAAGGTTTAGCAATAATTTGTGAAAAAAGGTTATATGCACATCGTCATGAATATTCATTAGGTGGGCTGATGATGTCACATCCCCACTTTCCTTTTCTTATATAATTACATGAAATCATAAATGTTTCATTTTTTCATACATGTGTAAATGATGTGTCTCCATTATGATAAAATACAATGAAATAAGTTGCGGCAATAAATAACTAATGCACTTAATCAGATGTCAATCCAATCGTTTTAGTTTTAGTGGGGATATGACATCATCAGCCAACCAAATGAATATTCATAAAGACATGCTTAGAACTGTTTCACCGGAATGATGCAAATTTTTGAAATTCAATAGCTTTCTTATTTGTTGCCCGATCTTGAGTAAATTTTCAGTGTTTTGCTCTGTGCAATTCACTCTATTTATTGATGTATGAATATTTTCAGCCTGGACTTGATACACAAAATGCTTGAAATGATCGAAGTCGGATAATAAGTAACGTGAAGTCGGGTTTAATAAATAAATAACGTGAAACAGTTCTAGGTATGTCTTCATGAATATTCATTAGTTGGGCTGATGATGTCAAATCCCAACTTCGTCTCTTGCATTTTATTATATGAATTTAGGTTTATTTAATAATTTTCTACCCAAAACTAAAGGAATTTGATTGACAAGTGATTAAGTGCATTCATTATATATTTTTTGCCGGAACTTATTTCATCATACTGGAGGCACATCATTTACACCTTTATGAAAAATGAAAGAATAGTGATTTCATGAAATAACATAATAAAAAAGGAAATAATTCTCTTTTTTTAGACAAGCCAGTTTTCAATAGCTCAACTTAAATCAAACTTCGATCTGACTTCGTTTAAATGAAGACGCGGTGCATCCAAATCTCCCTTCAGGCGATCCAAGTTTTAGTCAACGACCGGCTACCAACCACTTTTGTTTGATGAAGACGAATCTACTAGGAAGTTTTAGTTAAGCGAAGTACAAGAAGACCAGAACGCAATAATTGTATTGAAAATCCCGTCAAAAAACAGTGAACAGCTGGATGGACTTTATCGAAAATTTCATGGCGAACTGTCCAGAACAGCAATTTCGTTTTTAAGTTTCGGAGACGCCCCCCAAAAAAATTGCAAATAGGGCGCTTGTCCAAATTCAGGGACTAAACGGCTGTTTTGAATCACTAATTTTCGATAACCATTTCTTGGTCGTCCTTTGTTTTGACAGGCATTTGGAAATACATTTTCTCTGTTCTGGATTTCTCCGTAGGTCATTGTGCGAAAACTCTCTATTGTGACTGCATGGACTGTCAGCGGATGACCAACGTACTTTAGAAAGTACGGTAACGGCCATAAAGGCTTACGATGCTGTCACCTCCATCAGTATTACTATTATCGGCCCGGTGTGATTTTTCTTTACTTTCTTTTAAACAGCTACATGATTACGAGCGTTGATAACTTACTGCAAATATGACCCTAATGCGTAATAGTACGTCGTGTTCATTTGTAGTTTGCTCGTTAAGGATGGTGATGGAAGAAAGTGGTGCAATTCACAACTCATGTTTACTTGATTACATATACAATGTAATACATTTTTTAGCAAAACAACTTGATATCGTAGTCACACCTGGCGTCAGGCATTGGAATGAACAAAAACAAACAATTACGGGAAGAGATTTAAACCTCGTTTCCCGTGTTTATTCTTGGGGCTCGAAACCTGTTTGTAATTTTGCTCGAGTGATCATGCGTTCGTGTTTGTGATGCAGGAGCATATGATATACATGTAGGCTAATATTGAATGTTGAAAAAATGGGGCGGGAAAGGTGGGAATAGGGGAAGAAGCATCAAATGAATCTCACTCATTGACGAAAACAGGGGGGGGGGGAGGGGCCCTCAGGAATTTCGAAAACGTACATTTTCTTATTGATAATTTTCACAAAATTCACCTAAAGCATGTGTAAACGATTGAAATATTTTCATTTCAATTTGGAAGATGCATGATTTGTTTATGAATCTCACCCCCCCCCTCCCTAATTAGAAAAAAATTATCTTCCTATATATACGGTCATGATCCTAAAATTTCATTTTCTAATTTCGTTTTTACGCTTCGTATTCGCATAACTGTCAATTGGTAAAGTAAGTGTGATCAAATCTATTATTTGAGCAGATTTACTAAGTCTCAAGTCTATACTAGGCTAGACAATGGCACTAGATTTGTGCTGTAAACATTTATCCAAAATGTCCAAAAAGGTGGATTAGTGTCAAGTTTTCTTTTTATATTTTGAGTGAACAATGTAGTTAAACTGAGCGACATCTTCACATTTTCTGGCAGCCAAGTTGATTATCTATATGATGTGACACGTTTCCACGGCTCCCCAGAGGCTCACACAGTCCTAGGTCAGCATAAAGACTTTAAAATGCCTATTTTTAGCCACTTTTAAAAATATTGGGTAAAAATGCTCCATGATGGTAATTATGTATCCAACCAACATTGGGCACTTCTTTTGGGCATTATTATTTATCCAGTGTGATGAAAATTTGCTCATTCTAAAGTAATTTCTGCTTATTTTTTAACCTTACTGGACAATATGTTTCCCGCATTGGGTAAAATACTGCCCCAAATTGGTTGGATACATAATTACCCTCGTGCTGGTTAAAATTTTGCCCAATATTTTTTACAGTGTATTTTTAGCCACTAGCCCACACAGTATACGGTATAGCATATAGGGATTAACCAATATGCATCCATGATTTTAAGGTGTGTTTAAGCCTTATTTTTCATTATTTAGCAAATTTTGAGCAATGTCTGTGATAATAATGCTGTAATGCTTTTATTTAAAAGCTGTTTTTTTGTCCTACCTATCTATACGTTTAAAACATTTATCTCGAAGGTCACGACTATTATAATCTAATCCCTCAAATGGACTTCGGGCTTTAGGAGCTGTGGTGTAGTGGTTCTGACTCTCGCCTTATAAACAGAGGGTCGTGTGTTCTGGCGTCCTTTTGCAAGGCGTTAATCCTAACTTTGCCACTCTCGACCCAGGTGCTAAATGTGAAAGTCATTGTACCTTGTCGATTACTGTGTGCGCCTCACCGTCGACTGACTGGAACACTCCACCACGGAGTGGAGGATGCATGTGCACACATTGTGATTGAATCCGATGACCGGGGTAATAATATATCTGTCAAGCGCTTGGACGCGTCGTTTCGATGTATAAAGCGCTAATAAAAAGCGGATCATTATTCATTATTAATTTATTGAACCATAAAAGCGCGAGATGTATATTTCTTGAACCTTCCTCAGTTTCTGGGCATAAGTCTAAGACTTGATTTTAGCCTCTCCAGTATTCCGCCCGCTAACGCTTTTATTTTTGCCGCCCCAAAGAATACAAAAGAACACGGTAACGGACTTTCGAGCTCCATGGTCACGGAGCCGCTTCATAAAAGACACAGGCATATGACCCATCTACTCTATATCAAATACAGTTCATCAACTAAATTAAGTTACCATGGAGATCACCATGAATTAAAATCATCAGACAACCAAAATGAAATTCAAGCAATGCATGCAGGCCCCTACATCGCCCAACGTGAATAACAAGGCCATCAACATGTCTTCAGTTTGTACAAAATACATTTTCGCTCTCTCATTTCATTCTTTATTGTTTCCAAATTGATTAATTACTCCACAATCCCCATAGGATTCATCTACAAATGAGACAGGTGTCCCCGTTGTTGTATACTTTCACCCTTAATCTGTCTACCGCGAGCAAGATCCTTACAGTGTAATTCCCCAGTTTCTCCCTCTGTCAGCGTCGATCCTTCCTCGCAATCCATTCACCCGCCCCTTTCTGTCAAATCTGTTGTGCTGGATTACACCAAATCTAGTCCATAATTAATTGTGTAGTGTTACAAAGTAACTCTATCCCTTTCCCCCAGCATTCTTCTACACGAGCGAGATGCCCCAACTTAGAGTGACTATCATGATTGTTTATTGTTTACTTCTTTAGATATCATACATATTGATCGAAAGTGTCCCCAGAAGGTTTTAAATCAATGTTCTGAATTTCGAGAATGGCCATGTGATCTACTTGATCGCTTTGCTTTCTCACAAGTATTCTGAGCCGTTTGCCTTGCATTGCCCTAATAATAATCAGATTTTTTTTAAATAGCGCTTACTACATCGGAATAACGTCTTTAAGGCTGGTTTCACGATGGACGTTTTCGAAGGTCACGCGAATAGCTTATATCGAACTAAAGAATTACCTAATACCTGTTCACATCAAGGATACTATTCGTAAATGCGACATGGCTGCGTATAGTATAGTGGGCATCAAACTAGTTCGATTGTCGTACAGCGTATACCATTCAGTTCGGATGTGGCAGATTGTGAAATAATGTAAATTACAAATATAATCATTTCTTGGTTCTCATTCTATTTCAATTTCATATCTAATTTATCCAGCACTTCAGGATAACAATGACAAATGCTCCCCCACATTTTTTTTACCTGAAAGAACAATATTTTGTGCGTATTTATTTATTTATTCATTAAATTTTAAATGTTGAAATATATAACCACAGTATTTCCAATCAACCCCCAAGAATATTAAATGACTAAATGAATTAATAAATGAATAAATGCAATTTTAGTTTTAGTAGTGTGTAAAATCACAAACTAATGACATTAATTTGCTATCAAAAGCTGTATTAAACAGAATTTACATAATTTGCAGAGGTGATTTCTCTGCTTAAGGTTCTTCCAAAACAAGCTTATTTTAGAATATAAGGAAATCATCCAGAAAAAATAGTGTTTTCTTTTCTTTATTTAATAGAAATTAAGGCGCCAAAATAATACAAAAGTATAGGACACGTGCTATATACCTCATGTGACCCGCCATGCCCGTATAACCTCTAGTGAATAGCGAATGGCGAATACCGTATACTTCTATATTATGTGAACTAAGCTGATGCGCTTCACGAATATATTATTACCCTGGTCATCGGATCCTGGCATGCCCGCATACGACGTACATGCGCTTTCTCCACTCCATGGGGAGCATTCCAACAAGAGTTCAAAGACTCAATTGCTAGGCACACCACAGGGGCTTTCACATAGGTACCCATTTAAAATGTGGGTGGAGAGTGGCAAAGTGTGGATTGACGACTTGCCAAAGGACGCTATAGGCCGCGGTGGGATTCGAACACACGACCCTCTAATTACAAGGCGAGAGTCAGAACCGCTCCACCACGACCGTTAAATGGGTATAGTCGTGAAAGTCTCGAATGTGGGAGATGTAAAGTGTGACGTAAAGGGAATCGAGATTCTGGGATTGAGTTAACTGAATGAAGGTAAAAGGCAATATACATAATTGCTGTCTGAGGAGAGGTTTCTGTCTCGGTTATGGAAATAGCCCTAAATGCCTCGAGATCAAGTATCAAAATCCAGTCCCAAGAGAACTGAATCTATAATGCTCGCAAATGCATACACAACAATAAAACAAAAACAAGTACACTCGACAATCGACTTAGGGACACAACTTCAGATTTGTCTTCAAGCTCAGACTCATATTCGTGTAGGCGCGTGGTGTAGTGGTTCTGACTCTCGCCTTTCAAACAGAGGGCCGTGGGTTCGAATCCTATGTAGCAATGGCGTGTTTTTCTTCAGGAAGAAAATAATTCACAATGTGCTGCACTCGATACAGGTGAGGTGAATAGGTACCCGGCAGGATTATTTCCTTAAATGCATGTACACCGAGCGTTGGTAATAAAAGCAGCGCTTTTTTGCCTCGGTGAAAGCCATTTTATAAGTTAAGCTAGAATTTTGATTACTGTTTTTTTTATTATTATTATATTTAACACTTTAACCATTTTTATCCCGTGACTAGAGTGAAGACTGTACGCTAACATATCTCTGCGTCAACGAAATTTTTGGTAGAGCAGCCACAAAATAGTGAATCCATGTAGGTCCATGATGAATCTAGTCTCACTACTTTACAGAGATGGTCCGGGCAGAAAATATTAATATTTTAATACATAGAATAGAATTCACTGAGCAAAATGCCGAAAGATTCATCAAAATCGGATGACAAATAATAAAGTTATTGAAGTTTTAAGTTTAGCAATATTTTGTGAAAACAGTCGTCATGAATATTCATTAGGTGGGCTGATAATGTCACATCTCCACTTTCTGTTTTCTTATGTTATTACATGAAATCCTATTTTTCGTTATTTCATACTTGTGTGAATAATAATGTCTCCCTCATAATGAAATAAGTTGGAGCAATAAATATCTAATGCACTAAATCGGTTGTCAATCCAATTTTTCTAGTTCTTGGAGGAAAACAAATTAATAAACCTAATTTCATATAATAAAATACAAAAGAACAAGTGAAGATGTGACATCATCATCCCACCTAATGAATATTCACGACGCTTGTTTTCACAAAATATTGCTAAACTTTAAAATTCGATAACTTTGTTATTCGTTATCCGATTTTGATGAAATTTTCGGCATTTTGCTCTGTGAATTCTACTTTATTTATTAAGCTATACATACTTTCAGCCCGTACCATCCCTTTAACCTCTGTATTGCACTTTGCGGATTGCAAAAACCAATTCAAAGGTCTGTGCATGCAGACTAACTGCAGGTGTAAAATACCAACGGCCAATGGCGAATATTCAAGTCATCAGTCACACTTCAAAATTCAAGAACTGGTTGTAAACTGCTTTGGTTTATTGCTTGTGTTTACAACCCTCGTGATTGCTCTGAATCTTTAATTTTGCCAATGGCGAAAGAATTCTAAACATAAGGTATTTTAGTAATGAAGAGCTGTAACTTTCTCATGTTATCCATAGAACTTAACAGAAACATCTTGAAACATATAATTCACAAAGTAGAAAAGACACTACACTAACCGAACAGGTCTGTTTAAAAAGGGGGAAAAGGGTGTTTTATTTAAGGAAATTTGTAAGATTCCATACACCAAATACCAAGACTGCGCAATCTGGTAAGATTACAGGTGTTCTCGAGACTCTGCTACAGGAACTTCTTTTATTTTTTCCAGTTTAAGGATACATTTTTTAACAGTGTACTCATACTACTGATAGTTTTACCACTTTGGTTCATAGCTTTGTCATGGGAACGCAATATCGAAATAAAAGTGACTTTCACTCTATATAAAAAAAAACATGTCAGTCTGTCACACTTCCTGTCCTGGAATGCTTATTTCTTCGCTGTTAAAATATATAATAAATGTATAATAAAATGTTAATCTGATGAATATCAATACTTCGTCCCATCTCCATTCAGTTTTGTATGGAACAGTGGCTACTTGTAATCCCCCCCCAAAAAAAAAACAATACAAATTTCCCAAATATGTGCAAAATTAAATTCCATTCAATTCCAGCCAAACAAGATTATTATATTCTGAACGAAATATGAATATTATAATACGAATGTGAAATATTACTAAGCAGATCCTATAACATTTCCTTTTCCCATCCACCCATGTCGCTTCGACCTTTGTCCTTCGGATATTAGCATCATATATTATCTGCGGATCTCCCCCTTCCCATTGTTGCTTGCTTTATTATCAACTAATATGCATCTATTTTACTGGAAATCCACTTTCCCATCTTTCCACAAATTATGATGTACCTTTTAAAAATCTCTCCTTTATTTTTTTTGTGGTTTATTTGAATGTTTTCATGAAACTAAATCGATTTTGCACATTATTGACCCATTATCATTATCATAGGGTAATATTAGTAGAAGTAGTAGTATCAATGTTATTATCGTTATCGTCATTTTCATCATTTACTTGTTCTGGGGCCCGTTGCGAAAAGAGTTGTGTTTAAATGCAAGCCAAAAAATCAATCGCAAGTCCCAAATGCTTGCTGTTGATTGGTTGAAAATCAAGTTGCGCATGATTTTCAGAGTTGCAACTATTTCTGCAAAGGGCCCCTGATAGTACATCATATCCATTTCATTGTTACGAGTACCATTTCCTTTTTATGGTACTACTAATTTAATTTTCATTATTCTTTTCAAAATTAGGATTATTATTCTACAAAGATAGTGGGTGCTCCGACTCTCGACCCACTTGTCAAGCATGATCCCCTTATAAGTAGTGCATCAGGGACAATAATGAGATAATTATACAGTCGGTTATGCAGTCGTCACCGTCGAGCACTTTGCCATTTATCATAATCCCATTTTATCTTCACCGCACTGTGCCATCTCAAAAGACGTGGTTGTACTCTCTCCCCTTTAGGAAAGATATTTTAAAAAGATGAACAAACAAATATAATGATTATTTTCGGTCTCATCTGCCTACTTCGTGTACTGGGAGGAAGGTGAACGATTATGTGATAACGCTAATTCCATTTGAAAGATTTAAACCTGTACTGACTTATAACGCGGGTAATCATCGCTTTTCTGAAATAATCCTTAGATTGCAGGAGTTACTGAATATCGTCTTAAGCGAGTGCCCCTCTTAAAGGGAAAATTCACCCTGACGAAAAGTTAATTGCGCAAATTGCCCCCCCCCCAAAAAAAAAAAAAAACAAGTAAAAATATGGGTGAAGGTTTAATGAAAGTTCATAAAAGATTAAAAAAATTACTAGAATTGTATTTGTTTGATCTGTGACGTCATGGCAGCTTAACCTTATATCAAGTAACATTTTCTATATACACTGTTTAGAAAATTTATCCGTAAAATAAAAGAAATTCCTGCAGCAGAGTCTCGATAACACCTGTAATCTACCAGATTGCGTAATCTTACATTAGGCCTATATCACGAAAAATTACAGGGAATTGGTATTTGGTGTATGGAAGCTTACAGATTTCCTTAAATAAAACACCCCATTCCCCTTTTTAAACAGACCTGTTCTGTTAAGTTGCAGAAAAATTCCTGTTTTATTAATTTACAGAATAATTCTGTTATTGCTTTCTGCAAAATTCTTTTTTCTTCTTTAAAATCAGGGTTTTATAACAGTGTATAATTATAAAGAATTATTATTATATGCATTCATTATCAACAAATTATTTAACACCCGCTTCTAGTAGAAAAAAAGTCTTTTTGAACCACTAAAATGAAATTTATGCATTGTATATTGCATAACATATGGGGCAGCTGCTCGTATATGACGTCTCAATTCAGAAATCTAAATTATAACACGGCATATGGGGGCAGCTGCTCTATGACGTCGTGAATCAGGAATAATAAAATTTTGCTAAATCTATCAATGTTTACAGGACTTTCCACCAATCTTTCCCAATATATTTAAAACCAATTTTTCTAGCATTTTTTCAACAAACTTCCTCATCAAGCATGTTAAGTTGATAGACATTAAAATGATTTTGAACATTTAAAACCTATGGGCCTTCATCACCTGCAGATGAAGCCCACCGCCGAATTGCCTCCTACAAAAGCACGCATGAAATCTCTCTTTATAACTTCTTGAAGTTAAAGTTTATTTCGTAATCTTATCGCGTTGCATCATCTTTTTGTATGACTTAAAATTTCACACTTAACTATGCTTAGTTGTAACTTAAAACTGCGCTTCAATTCTGATTTGTACGCGTATAACACATCGCCACATTTAGGACATTGTTATGAATGGCTTGCTTTAGGGGACGTTCGCGAAGGGAATGTGTAGTTACGAATGAAGTTACGGGTTTAATATGACTTTGAAGGAAGCCAAAACCTGCGGTAAGAATCAATCTTGGTGGAAAGAGTGGGCTTGCAACATTTACTCACGTAATCACGTCACGGTGCGCGCGTATCACGTGTTGAGTACTTATGTAAAAACGCGCCTGTAATCTCCGAAGTGTTTCTGTTTGTTCTGTTGTGGTAACTCCCGTAGGAACTCGACAGGACAGCATTTTGCTGGTAACCGCCAAGCTGGTATATAACCAATCACCTATGAAACATTTTACGTCTATGTTGATCAATCAATCATAGTGGCTGACGTTATATAGACGACAGATCTTTTTTTTATCAAAGTGGAGACAATGGCAGAGTTGGGATTAGAACTCACAACCTTGCGATTATGAGTCCAATGCTCTAACCACTGGACCACACGACCCGTGATAAAGTGTGGGGTCTAACTTTACCATTTTGTACGCCGGTTGAGTACGAAAAGTCACAGATATGCACATACGTGACATGAGTCTTTACACACTTTACGCAACAGTTCTAAACAATTTGTTAAATTGATTGATTGCTCTATGATTTTTTTGTTTTTAATGTCTTTATGACGAAAAATACAATTTGAAGTAAAACCTTTGACAAAATGACATTCTAGCAATCTTATGTATTGGAGTATATGGAAGAGTAGTCATTGCACCAATGAAAATATTCATGTTTTTCTCATTGTCTTTCAACTGGCATCTTGAAACCTCCTGAGCATACCATATGGTCATTGGAAATACAAATCACACAACATAATTGTGACGATATGATATGTCAAGGTCAAGAAGAGATAATCCGAAGTATTTGAAATGAAGGTTGGAATGGAAATATGTGTAGAAAGTAAATGGATAGTTGTATACAAAATCAGCCACTTTGTACCGCATTGTACGGGACTTTCAAAGTTTTTTTTTTTTTATTGCTCGTTTCGTTTACTCTTTCCATGTAAAATATTCTTTACTTGGGTTTGTATGGAATAAATAGTCGTGAAACAACTTCTGGCTTTATCTTAGTGCAGAGGCATGATTCCTTATACCGTCTTCAGAATGAAGTCATTATAACCCTTGCATATATTTTGAGATATGAAATTCATGAAATTAGCAACCATTTTCTTTCCTTTTTCAGTTCCTGCCACGATATCGAATCGCTTTGTTCGCTTATTATTTTTAGCACACGGGCAGATGTTCTGAAAACCTTTCTTTTGTTCAATACGGATATGATTCCGGTAGTAGCTGAGGGTGGGAATACACAGTCGAATTATGAATTCGTTACTGCACACGGTAGTCTGTACCGGAACCCCCACTATATATTTCATCATAATGATGCAAGTTAATCATTGTTATGAAGAGGACAAGAATGTAGTTCTGGTGCTACCATGCCTCTGGACCCGAATTCAAACGGTTATTTTGACAAAGATAACTAATTTTATTAATAAAATGTTATGTAAACGGTGAATGCCAATTAATTTTAGAAAATTTGCTGTAAATTTTATATACTTAAAATGAAGAGATGTAGGCATTTTTTTTTGTTGGGGGGGGGGCTTCATTCAAATGTGTATCATAAATCATCCAGTTAACAAAAAAAAGATAAGAAAACAACAAAACTAGCAACGGGTGTTAAATCTTTAATGCTACATAACATGTTAAAGATATTACGTTCTTTTCACTGGTCATGCTGCCAGTACATCATACACATCAAAGGAGATAGCTAAGCATCTTGACATTTTGAAACGTTGATTTCATTGCCATAAAACTTTTGCTGGGGATGTTTTGATAACATGGGGAAAGTATCGCTAAATGCAAAGAAAGTACATTTCTCTTTACATTGGAACACGATGCTTAATGGAAGCGCTCACGTTTCAATCTTAAAGGTTGAACAAAGAAGCAAACCGCGATATCTTCCCTCTAGCCACTACGCCATATTATGTTGTGTTACCCAGGATCAGGAAGATGATATCTGAAAACTGTTTTCCTTGTCGCCATTTTAGAGTCTGTTCCTCCATGATTTTTCAATCTTCATTTGCCTTATGGTCTGTTTTTATTATGGCTCTTCTCGCGATCACAAGACATTACCCTGTTACAAATCACGCAAATTTTGTATCTTCTCCTAAACAGTCGGATAAGGGATGACCTTGAAGGAGTTGAAGCTATACGGAAAATACTTCATGACACAATCAACAGTGTATGGGGCCACACCAACACGTGAGAAACAACGCGGAAACGAGAAAAATGTGGAACTATGTGCGCGTTTGACCCTTTGGCCTACTATTATAAGTGTTCCCGATGGGTTCAAAAGAGCGCGTTAATGCTCGATCTATTTTTAAAAAACATGTTTAACCCTAATTCTCCCGGGGGAGGGGCATAAAGCCCCCCCCCCCCGACAATTTTCGCGATAAACCTGCTGTGCAAAATCTTTTGACCTCGCCGCTCACTGACGTTTTGCTTTCAAGTCTCGCGCAAATTTTGAGACCAAATTTGTGACGCCCGGTACGCGGTTACGACACTACGCAACTTTATGTAAGTGCATGTCAGACCCGAAATTGCTCATAATCGTGATTTCATGTACAAATCCAATACAAATTGTGTATTTGGCAAAAAATCATAAATATATCATTATTTCTACTTTTACTGATCAAACTTAATTAATTTTGCCCTGTTTATGATCTGAATTAAGTCTGGAACGATTTCCATCGAAAAAACAATAAAAAAACAAAAAGTAAAAAACAAAGAAATACATAGGAAATTAGAAAAACAATAAAATACATAAGAAGATCGGTCTTGGTACCAGAAATTTTTTTCATTCACAATTGTTAGGAATGCTATAAAGAATATTTTCACCAAAAAATAGCATTCTAGGAGCTTTGATTATTTAGTGAATCAGAGCAAAAAGCATGATTTCATGAATAAATTAGTATAATTAATTCATATGAAATTAAAATATATGAATTCAGTGAAATTTACAATTGCAACTGCGTAGATTACGTCATTCTCTACCATCATGCAAATTTTCGTTGTGATCGCGCAATCCGAGCGGCCGGAATGACAAGAGTCAAAATACCCCGGGCATGCCGGGAGATTTAGGGTTAATATCGATGATTAGATCGTGGACCCTACCATGTGTATCTAGAGCACGATGTTTATATCTTTGGAGACTTATTCTCTGTCTTTTTATTCTCTCTCTCAAATTAAACACATTCACGATTGAAAGTGTGCATTAATCTAATTTCCATATAAAATTCCTCATTATGCAAGAATTATCCGCAAAACCACCCCTTTCTCGTTGAGAAACACTTACTTTAAATCGGGAAGCGGGAATTAGCCGATTAGCCGGAGTATAATTTAATTTGTTAAGAAGAATCTGAAATTTCTTGACAGGAAAAGCACTGATTATAGCTGTTTTGGTTACATAATTATTGTGCTATGAACGAAATGCATGAAATGAGAAGTGACTTGTGTTACCATTCACGTGGGTTTATTGAGACTGCAGTGTTGAAAATGATGCATTATGGATTAGGAACCTGACCGGATATGAGTGGGTGAGGTCATAGGCGACTCCTGTTTTTTCCCTTTAATTATCGAACATTTAAGTCGCTTCACAAGTGAAATATGATGTGTAGGCCGCCATCTTCACTACCGACAAGTACTAGGATCATTGTCACCACCGTGGGTGACGGACACTCCGGATAGCCACTTGACCTGTGCTGGTCTAGGAAACCCGCCCTTGTTCTGGATGAATATTGGCACCCCATCCTCCAGTCCAGGCATTTTGCTCATAAACAATGTCGAAAAAGTGAGAACGAAATTTGAGCGCAAGAGGATGGCGATATGAATCCTACAGCTTCGTAGCCGATATCGTTCACCTTCAAACCGGACAAAGGAAGACAATCATTTCAGCTTTCAGCATAGGCGGCGGAAGCGGGGGGGGGGACAGATCCCCCCTACATTTGAGGTGGGGGGACGGTCCCCCTCTAAAATTTTAGTTGATAGCCTTTTTTTTTCTTTTTTTTTGCTTGCTTGTCAATTTTCTTTCCTGCCCCCCCCCTAAATTCATATGAACTCCCCCTACCCCCCCCTGGAATGTGTGTTTGGTCCCCCTAAAATTAAGGTTGATGACCTTTTTTCCCCTTTTTTTTGCTTGTCCAATTTTTTACCTGTGTCCATCACAAAATTTCAGGTGGACCCCTCCTAATTTTGTTGGCTTCCGCCGCCAATGGCTTTCAACGAGGTTATGATATATCCTCCAAAGCTTGTAATAAAAAAATACCCCCGCATCTTCATGAATAACAAAAAAAAAATCGTTTTGGGATTTTTTTTTTTGATAACAAATTCATTCAAAAAATAACGCCAGGATTTCCTTACACATGTTACACGCAATCATAGTGATCAGGAGAGTAATGTCAGTGTAACATCGACACTGCTCAACTAAAGTATGATAGGGTGTAAAGGGTGTAAGGTTCATTGGTAGGCCTATATTGGTAAATATGAAACATAAAAAAGAATGTGTAGGTATGAAGATAGGCTGAACATTAACCAAATGTATGGTTCCAATATATAACTGGGTACAACGTGTTGCCGGGAAAATTATATTCCACGGCTTCGTTGTGCAGCAGGTATAACGTATGGCAGAGCTAGGTTGCAAAGGGGTGTCAAGAAAGAAATTTAATACAATTGGAATGTTTTAATTGAGTTCAAACATGTGTTTGAAATATTTACTTCGTCCAAGTTAGGGTCGACCAATAGACGATTGTATGTACATATGTTTTGAGTGTTTTAAAAGCAAGCGTTGGAAAGTTTTATGCAGGTTATGCAGGTTTATGTCATATTTTGTAAAGGTGTTAAAAATATTTCTTATTAGGCGAAGCATTTTCATACAGGTGTCGTAAATAACCAAACGTGATCTAGCATTGATGAGTGTAGATGTATAGATACACGGAAGTGTCTTTTATTGATAAGAATGTGTTGCTTTATGCACTCATCTGTTATTGAAATCTTTTGAATTACTTTATAGAAATTCTACAATTAGACCTAGTAACGGTAGGGTATATTAGGAGGTTAATTTCGTGTAGGCAGTCTAAGTTATAACTGAGGGACTACGTCGGTGACGAGATAACGACCCCAGCTGCCGCCGGTTCTCCACCGACATGACTGGTCAAAATTCATGTCATCATTGGGGGCTCGATCTCGTCCACCAATTCGTTGAAGCCACATCTCTCTTACCTGGGGGCTGCTCATCGAGGGGTAACACAGTCTGCGGAGGCCGAGGCCGAGTGGAAGAGACATCGCAACCTGCGGAGGCCAGGAACTGGACCGACCACCAGGGCCGAGTGGGGCATGTCAGACCAGATAGGATGATGGGGGCTAACATCAACGATTACCGTTTAAGTTAAGTTATATTTTGTTATCCATAATCCACATCTGTGTGTATTTTCTTGTACAATCATTGTCAAAGAAATCGAAAGAAATATTGAAAAGGTTTGATTAAATCTTTCATAACTGTAATCCTCAGTTTTTACGTATTCCTTATTTGGTGTCGAGCAGCAGTGGATAAATAATTTAAAAAAAAGTCACTTCCCACGTGACAGGGGGCTAGATCCATTTTTCATCAAATTTGATTTTTCTTTTGTCTCAATGTATAGACTCTGTAAGATTCGTAAAAAGAAAAAAGAAAATTCGAAAAAGAAAATTCGAACTAAAAAGTGAACCTAAATGGTAAAGAAAAATCATTTATTTAAAAGGGGCTAGATCCACAATGGTATTTTTATAAAGTAATATTTAAAAGATAAAAAGATATGTACATTTCTTTTATACCCAATTGTTGAATACGGTGCACAATAATCATTATACCCTCCGCCAGTAGAAATGAAAGTGTAGATATGCCGTGTACGGTTGTGAATCATTCGGAAGGTCACATGACTATCTACCATGGAATATTTTCTCAAGCTTCATCTGGGTTACCTTCATGAAACTTCTGAACTTTTTATCATTTGCTCTGTTTCGTAAAAGTAAGTCCAGATAAATAGATATATTTTCTCTGTCGTAATTCGCTATATATCCAGTAAACTATTTATCAATTAATTATTGGAACTGTGTATCATATTTGTTTGTCATGCTCTTATCATTGTTACAATCTATTCACTTCTGTTCTTGTTTTATTCATAATTTATTGCTCATTTTCAGCAAAAAAATTGTTACTTTTTTACCGTATTTATTCTTGTGGGAGTGCGTGCAACCCCAATCTTAAAGTGATTGGTTAACATTGGTTTGACTTTTTAAAAATCTGAGCTAGAAGGTCACACTTGTCACCTGTGTCTGTGATATGTTACAAAAATGAAGCCCAGAAAAAATTGTGTTCAAAAATAATTATTTAGTGCTTCAAAAATGGAAATATAAAGTGACCGGAAACACCATCTTAATTTCATCCCATACCATTATGTGTACTATTTAGGTGTCTATAAGACACCTATTTACAAAATTGGGGTTTGCCTTGTAGTTTTCGCTTTACATTCTCAATAATGATTGTTTTCAGGGTTTATTAGTTCTAATACATGCACTTGTACACATGTTTCATCTTGGTTTGAGAATTTTTTAAATCGGCTGCTCACAAAGTTAAACAATACCTTTAAGTACATACATGGTGGGGCAAAATATACATGTAGTCTCAATGGACATAGCATTCTCATCACCCCCCCCCCCTCCCAAAAAATATTCATACGCACACACACACACACACACACACCCTCCCCCTCTCTTACCAATGATACTCATCGTGTTTTACACAATGGTGAAAATGGTGAAAAGAATAGTAATAACGCTGAATCCAGAATAGAATCTAAAAATAACATGTATATTTTTTTCTATTGAACATCTATCGAACATCTATTACTCTGTTTCCGAGTATGTAATGTGGCGTAAAATGATAGTTATGAGACTACGCTTGATTACCTCATTGCCGTGATCATTGGAATGTGAATATTGTACCTTAATATAGCGACAAATCCTTTTACATAGAAATCACATATGCTTGAACCGTACGGTTGCATACATAGTCGTATATCGAAACAGCATATGGTATATTTTTGATAAATGATATTTAATACTTCAAGGGCTGGATTAAAAAAAAATTACAAGTAGAATTAATTTCATTTCCTACAAAGGGAAATAATGAACGAAAATAAAGTTAAGTTGCCAAAATTCAAACAATTGTCACGCAATTTAAAACATGGGACAACGCTATCAAGGAAGCTAGAAATATCGGCTAAAAAGAGAGAATACTTAAATAAACCGCAGGTATTCTTTAAAGTTTGTTTTCACATTAATATTGGAACTCCTACTTCATGGAATTGTCACGACTTGTATTATGTATATCGCGAGAGTATAAGATGATCCCCCAAAGAACAAACCAAATGTAGACTCATAATAGTAAACGTGCTGAACATATTGTTACGAGGAGATAGGTGAATATGGAAGAGGGGGGGGGGGGGGGGGCAGAGGGGGTTGGGAGCGAGACTTAGGGGGAAGCAGGCATAGGCGGCGGAAGCGGAGGGGACAGATCCCCCTAAAATTTGAGGTGGGGGGGGGGACGGTCCCCCTAAATTTGTACTTGATAACCTTTTTTTTTTTTTTTGCTTGTAAATTTTTTTACATGTGCCCATCACAAAATTTCAGGTAGACCCCGACTAATTGTTTTCGCTTCCGCAGCCAATGGAAGCAGGGCCGGATCTGATAATCGGTATATTGTGATGCGGGAGTGGACTGTGCATGGAAGGGACAGAATATAATCTGGTAGGATGATATGATATGAAATTTAAAAAAAAATCAAGAAAGAAGGCAAAGAGCTAAATATTTACAGACTTGTTTTATATGAATGTGACAACAATTTTAAATTATTTCGTTCAAAAAAAAAAGCAATTATGGGGAGAGTCGGATCCATAATTCATTACAGGCCACATCTTTCAATTTCCATCTGATTATTCATCATGCGCTTGAGACAAATATCACCCCTGTCATCCGATTCATTCAGTCCCGCCCCCTCCCCACATAACGTATACACATTCTCCACTCTCCGTCATTTCAGTCAGTTGCTAGGGAAGGGGGCACACAATGCTTGACAAGCTACAATGACTCTCACATCATACACTGTTAGAAATTTATCCTTATTAAATAAAAGAAGTTCCTGCAGCAGAGTCTCGAGAACACCTGTAATCTTACCAGATTGCGTAATCTTACAGGATATTGGAGCGTTGTGGCCCAGTGGATTAGTCTCCGGACTTTGAAATAGAGGGTCGTTGGTTCGAATCCCAGCCATGGCGTAATTTCCTTCAGCAAGAAATTTATCCATATTGTGCTGCACTCGACCCAGGTGATGTGAATGGGTAACGGGTAGGCTTTATTCCTTCAACGGTTTAGCGGCTATTAATATGGCGGCTTAGCTACATATGATACCAAGTATCAAAGCGCAGTACTCTTGAGTAAATGCACATAGTAACTGCGCTATATAGATGGACATATATCATTATCATTTATTATAAATTATCTTTGGTGTATGGAATCTTACAAATTTCCTTCAATAAAACACAATTTTCCCCTTTTAAACAGACATGTTCTGTTGAATTGCAGAAAAATTCCTGTTTTATGAATTTACGGAATGATTCTGTTATTGCTTTCTGCAAAATCTTTTTTTCCTATAAAATCACGTTTTTTTTAACAGTGTAACTTGGTTGAGATTGTCAAAGTGATTAACGCCTTACCAGATGACGCTAGGCCGCGGTGAGATTCGAACACACGATCCCCTGATTACCAGGCTAGAACCGCTACACCATTGGCCCTTCTATTGATCCGTAATACAAATATGCGGATAGTTTTCAAAGTTGCATGGTGTCAGTGATTTTCCATGAATGGTCCGAAATACTTACTATAAAAATGGCATAATTGAGTCACTGTGATTTGCAAAGAAATTGAAACGGTGTCGTAGTCTTGATTTGCATGTATATCAACCAAACACACAGACCCACACCTCCCATCCACCCAAACACTCTCACGCAAATTGCAGTTCATGGAGTAAAAACGTCTGAACGCTTGTGAATTTTTTATGGTTGATATTTTCACACCGAGGAGTGTCGTCGTATTTTGCACGTACTTAAAATATTTACATGCATGAGCGTCACAGGTCTTTTATTGCCCTTTTCTATATGACAAAAATAGAAGTATTTGATACGTGAAGAAAACTGACAAAGAACGTGTATTAATTGAATTCAGGTGTAATATAAGGAGCGGTCTGAATGCGCACGTTGATGGCACGGTAGATGAAGAAAGGCTCATATTTCCATAGTCTGAAAATAGTTTCTTTATGAGTTGAGTTACTGTATACTTTACGTACAATAAATATTGTAATATGCACAATTCCACCAATACATCATAGTCACTTTGTGTTGAATTTAAAGGGATATGGGCAATTCCATGGAAAATGTTCACTTTAAAGAAAAAATGAAGTTTAAGATTTCACTTAAGCAGTCAAATTTTCTTAAAAAGTAATCTATAAAGTACCAATTTCCAATAGAATAATCACAATATTGATAAAATTTTGTATTTTTTTCCATCATCAAAAAAATAGAATAGTAAATTGCAAAATATAAAAAATGTGGCTATTTTTAAACAATTCATCTTTAATGTCTCTACTAAAAACAAACAAGGTCCCAGAGGTCTCTTTTAACTTTTGAATAGTTGATTAATGTTTAAATCAACAGAAAATCATCATTAAATTTTATGCCATTCATCAATTTTAGAGAAATCTGTCTTCAGATTTGTGTGATTTCTTTACCATTATCAGTGTCATGTCCGTTACGTTTTTCACTTAAAGTTTTCATAGCTTACAGGAAATTTGTCTAAAGGTACTGCAGATTCAGATTCTATGTTAGAATTAAACCTCCTACCATGCGTAGCAATCATTTTCCCTTACCACTTCTCATTTTCATAAAAATGGCGTAACGGACATGACAATTTGCGTAACGGACATGACGCCTTATATATGACAAAAGGCAGCATTCACAAAAAAAAATATTAGGCTAAGTGTCACAGACTGAGGTCAGTCTCAATTGCTTTAGGATAGCTGGATGTAATAACTCCTAGAATCTGCATGTCATTCAAGCCATTTTTAGAAGTTAGTGAATGATGAAAGTTCAGCTCTTGTTCTGGTATATTTTTCTGAGAATTAACGGTATGCCACATAATATTAGGAAAGATGCAGCTAGATCTGGCAACATACTTAGATCACAATCTGCATCATTTGTGTTTGAACAATACAACTGATTTTCTTAGGTGTTTGCACTGACAGTTTGGAGCATGATAAAACTTCAACTTGTGAATTCATGAGATCATTGATGATACATGTATTGCTTCAAACTATCTGACTTTCACCAACCTCTACTTCTTCAGTGATGGCACGGGCTCACATTAAAAAAAAAACAAGTTTGTATTCAGAATCAGATATCTGTGTTACATGGTGTAGCTCTATGAATCCATGAACCTACAGTGGCACTTCTTTGCAATATCACAAAGCAAAGGGGCTGTAGAAGGTATGTGGCGCGATCAATAAATTATGACCATCATAGTATTTTGGTCAGCCATAATCACGATTTGAATGTATCTTCATTTGTACACAAGCAGCGCGGACAATGCAACGAAATTAGATACAGCCACATTTGTCAGCAAGAAAGATCGTAAGATTTAGAACATCCAAGATTTGATGAAAGGATGATTATACTCAGGATGATATTTAATTCGAATGAAAAATGATTTCAGAAGCAATTTACAAACATTCCGATTGCCTTTCAACTCATACATAATCGATGATGAAAGATTAGTTTCCACTTTCCAGGTACTGCTATTAAATTTTAAAATACTTAATGTTGTTTTTTTTTTATCTTAAAACTGACATTAATACTATAACTACTACATATTCTTTATCATAAAATACATTTCATAATATGTTCATCTTGGATTTATACAGGTCTGGTACATTTGTTTTCTTCTCACAAAAAATGAGATTTGGTCTTCTCAGTGAGCCGTAGTGGTACGATAAACATTGTATTCTATATAAAAATATCATGTAGGCTATAGCTATTAAATTAATGATACCTGCCAATAATATCTACATATTTTTCTTAAGAATGTTAGTAAAGGCACTTTGCTGTTACATAATTACATTCATTATTCATATTTCTTTCATTTTGAAACTAAGAAGTGCTAATGAAGTTCACTTCGTAAGGGTGTCATGTCTGTTACGCTAGTGTATATTATCAAATAATAAGCCATGAATAAAAAATAATCTTTACTATCAACTTTTTCTCTTTGAATTAGGTGTAGAGGATGGAAGTAACTGGAAAATACTCTCTATCTGTTGTTAACTGGTGTAAAAGAAATTTTTCAAAATATTTTTTTGTTTTATAAATATTGTATGAAAAGCCCCCCTCTAAAATTGCAAAATAATGGGAGATATTACAGATTACCAGTTATGATGTGTGTCTCTAACCTCTAGCCTTAACATGTAAACAATTAGACTTGTACCATATCTTGTAATAAAATAATTATATTCGCTTACAAAAAGTGGACGAAACTGTCATGTCCGTTACGCTTCGTGTGTCATGTCCGTTACGCTACATTTTGAGCTATGAATACAGAATGCACTGCAAAACTGTTGTTTAACACCATTTTATGGATAGAGCATGATCTTAAGGTTAAATTAACACCAATGTCAGGTGCATGCAATCTAAGAATTCACAGGAATTTTGATAAGCAATTGGAGGTAAAAATGCTTCGTCCATTTCGTGTCATGTCCGTTACGCTCACAAAGAGTGCAATATCTCAACAACTGTTCAATGAAACAATTTGAAATTTCATGTGTATGTAACTGATACTTAAATGTGTCTGATAAGCTCAGTAACAATTATCAAAAGACTGCTAATTCTACTGTATAAACCTTTGAATTACAAAAATTTGTCTGAACGTCATGTCCGTTACGCTGGAATTGACCATATACTTACAAAAGTATATGTACATATACGTGTATATATCATTAACATTGGGGGAAGACTACTGTTTCTGATATTGCGCAATTCTATTATTGCCTAATGCGTGTGTTTAAAATTATCATGTGTTTGCTATTTAGATGCAGATGAGCTTTCGAGCGACACAGAATGTACGACTTATAACTATTTCGGTTTAATATTGTTATATAATATATATATATATATATATATATATATATATATATATATATATATATATATATATATATATATAAAGCTTTACATGTACAACAGCTTTTGGCAACTCTTTTTTATTTAAATATTGTAAAGAAATGGATGAAGAGAACAATGGTAGGCGTAGCTTAAATCAAGGTTCCCCAGAGCTATCTACCCTTTGGAAAAAATGTCTCTGCCGGGAATCGAACCCGGGCCCCCAGCTTTGAACGCCGGTGCCTTAACCACTAGACCACAGAGACGGGTTAATGGTTAGGGCGAGCCAGATCCGATTGACCGTCAGGGGGCCCGGGTTCGATTCCCGGCAGAGACATTTTTTCGGCATCACCAATTTTTCCAAAGGGTAGATAGCTCTGGGGAGCCTTGATTTAAGCTACGCCTACCATTATTCTCTTCATCCATTTCTTTACAATATATATATATATATATATATATATATATATATATATATATTTGAGAGGATGCTATAAATACAGCGAGATTAAGCAGTGAGAAGAAGCCGGGGTTCAGTTCATCAAGTTTAATCACAAGCTTTCTGCCATAATTGGGTCTTCAAGTTTGCAGAAATTTGTTTGTACATTATGGCCACTTGTTTCTATTGTGCGTCAGATACCTGAAGAAGGCCCAATTATGGCCGAAAGCTTGTGATTAAACTTGATGAACTGAGCCCCGTCTACGTCTCATTTCTCGCTGTATTTATAGCATCCTCTCAAATATATACTCTAAAGCACCTTAGCAATATATATATATATATAAACCCCTCAAAAAAAGTTTTGCAACTCGGATTTGGGGATGATATCTTTTTGGTTAATGAAGTATAAAAGATGAAACTGGTATCATTGGAAAGCTGAATTGTTCATCTTTACAATGACATGCCATTTGCTGTGATTATGTAATCATGGAATATGCAATCACCCTGAACATCGAGAAAAGTCAGAAGTGAAATGTTGCAAAATGCATTGATTTCCAACAAGAGTCCATTTCTATAGAATTTCCACCACAGTGAATGCACTCGGTCCATCCTCGAAACAATTGAAATTCGCTATTGCAAACGACGCATTTTGCAACATTTCATGTCTAACATTGCTGCGTATTATCATGTCTGTGTATTTCATGATAACACTAGCATTACAAATGACACATGATTGTAAAGGAGAATAATCATACTTTCTAAAGATATTACTTTTACACATGATGATGGCACATTAAGAAATTTATTAGCACTCAAACTTGCAGTTTGAGTTGCAGAACTCAAACATGACATGGCAACGAATTTTTGCAACATTTCATTTCTTACATTGCTGCATATTTATCATGTCTGTGTTTTTCATGATAACACTAGCATTACAAATGACACATGATCGTAAAGAGGAATAATCATACTTTCCAATGATACCACTTTTACATATGATGATGGCACACTAAGAAATTTATTAGCACTTAAACTTGAGTTCCGGAACTTTTTTTGAGGGGTTTATATATGTATATATATATATTGCAAAGGTGCTTTATATATTTGAGAGGATGCTATAAATACAGCGAGAAATGAGACGTTGACGGGGCTCAGTTCATCAAGTTTAATCACAAGCTTTCGGCCATAATTGGGTCTTCTTCAAGTTTGCAGAAATTTGTTTGTACATTATGGCCACTTCTTTCTATTGTGCGTCAGATACCTGAAGAAGGCCCAATTATGGCCGAAAGCTTGTGATTAAACTTGATGAACTGAGCCCCGTCTACGTCTCATTTCTCGCTGTATTTATAGCACCCTCTCAAATATATACTCTAAAGCACCTTTGCAATATATATATATATATATATATATATATATATAGGAAACAACCTGTGAGCATAATAATCGCGTAGCGCAAATCAGGTTTACCCCTTCCCCCGATCTTTCTCTTTTTTAAAAAGAAATATTGGATGCATTGCTCCACCCTTTCCTTCTTTAAATGTCATTCGCTTACGGCCTATGTTTCGACATTATGGAGTGGTGGTTTTCTGATTGTTCAGTTAAACCTGGGTCAAATTAGACCACACTTTTATGGAGTGCCAGTTGTCAACTTATTCACCAATCAACAGTTATTATCTTGCTACTGCAAAAAAGTTGCTAAATATTAATTGAGTCGTGAAATCGAAAGACTTTGAAAAATAGAAATGTAATGAAGATTAATTATTAATTGGTACAAAATATATCCACGAACATGGAAGAAGTTATATGAAGCAAGCATTCCATATAAGTGTGGTTTAAGTGTTACTTTACACTGTAAGAACGCTCTTTAAAATTTTAAGCACGTTGTTTAAGCCAGTCACTCTAACAAATATTGATTAAACTTCATAAATAACTGTTTAGACTTTTCAAACAGGTTGTTTAAAAAGTTTAAACAGCTTGTTGTTAGACAGGCTTAAACAATGTGCTTTTTTCTACAGTGTAGCCCAGAATTAAACATAGGTTTAATTGTTAGAATACCACCGATAAATTGTAATGAAGCATTTTCAAAATAAACATTTTTTAGTTATGCTCTTGTTCTAGTAAGCAATGAACCGAAAGGAATGCTGGTATCTGGATTTGTTCTGTATATTAGTCTTCTATCTTGAAGATATACCTTTAAATTAAGAATTTACGAGAAATAATTGAGATGCAATTAGCATGGTGAAAATTAGTTTGCTATCCGATTCCCAATATATAATTCTCTCCGCCAGGGGCAAATGGCTACTAATCTCATGCATCAATGTGATGAATACTCATGTGTGATATAGTATATTCTTTTCTAAATTGTCGTTTATAAACCAATTATTGCATGGATGTGCCTCGTCAGATATGGAAAGACATTTTTCTGTTCTACGGAATCCAAGTGAACCATGCAATTTAAAATAAGATATTAAAAAAAGATGTAATTCCAAATTCGTCGTTGCATATATACACATAAGTATGGCAAATAATTTGCCTCAAATTTCAAAAGATAACCATGCTCAACCATTTGAAATTAACTCAGTTTTCAATACCTGAGTGGTTCCCATAATAAGTTGATTCTATTTGATCTTTGTTAAAACTCTGTCAGATTCATTGTCACGTAATCAATATGGGGCGAATTAAGAGGACTTTCATTTTCCTTTACTTGTTTTGGTTACAATTTCACAGGAGACACTGACGTCCTTGGCTGTAAGGATTGACAGGTAATTCTATCCCGGAAATGAATTTCATAAAAGTGTCATTTAAAAACAATAGGCCCATGTAAGATAATACATAATTTAGATATCCATATTCAATACGATTCTTTTTTTCTTACATGTAACTCCCGTATAGAAACTCGACAAGACAGCTTCTTACTGGTTTCACACCAAGCTGGTATTACATAGGGAACCTTTCTGGAAGTGGCTCCCTTGATAATATCTATACAGGAAATGATCATAACAAAGTTAGTAAGCGACCAAGAACGGATACCTTTGATTTTCAGCCAGTAATTTAGGACGATATTCAAGCGAGCGGCATAGAAAGACGAATATCTTGGTAACAATTTGGAAAAAAAGGTTCGCGTGGCACATTTGAAGGTTTCACCTTGATTAGCCTATTTCTATCGAACATGCATTAGAAAACAATTCTAAGGACACAAAAACCACTGTCCTCACTACAACATTTACGTAACCCCTCTTATTGTAAAACGATGCGAATGGTTAGAACATGGATCTTTGGTTTTGTTTTAAGTGGCGCCTAAGGGTTTGGATTTTTATAATGATTGAATTATTTTACCCTGTATTTTATTGATTTAGTGTAAGTACTTTGCGAAGGCCTCACACTAAGTTCATGGATTGATTTCCACGAAATCAGAGTTTGTTAGTGGATCAAACACAATCTCTTGGTAATTATTTCTCTTTTTACCTTTTTTAACAGTATTGAAAGGTATACAAACATTCGAATTATAAAAACAAAAGCTTGCAATTACTATCCGATTCTACGCTTGTAGAATGGTTGGTGTTAAATCAAGACAATATACATGTGTATATACACATGTGTAGTCTAATATAAGGATCCAATAATTATTTTTTTTACATTTTGAATTATACAGATATCGTATCGAAAACCTACTGACAAAATGATTTGCAGGAAAGCAAACAAAATAAAGCTCCTTTTCAAACTAAACCCCATTATCATTCATTGGAAGAATCCGGAAGTTCAAGGAAACGTCCGGCTTTCTGCGTTTTTTTTTCTAATTCAAACATACAATACAGTTCTATTTTTACAGGAGGGAAAAATGGGTGGAGATTTAAAGCGCAAAGTACTTATACATCTTGCATATTGATGACTGAAACCACGGCGCAAACCTGTGCAAAGCATTCCTAATCGATATACCTCTTTGAACGTCATTCGACGACCATGCGACGCCCTCGTTCGTAAAGAGTCTTGATGGGTTACTGGCCATCAAGATGAAGAGTTTTCGATTCGGGACGAAGGAGGGTTCTTGGCATAAACATCTCATTCAAACAAGCATGCTAGGTGTAATTCCACTATATCCATCAGACATTGATAGGGGATCTATGATCTGTTGAAGATGAATTCTGAATAAAACACCGGTGTTTATTTAAAACCAGCCTGGTATCTCTATCGGTCCACATCGAAGAAGCGCTGGCACAACGCCAGTAAAAAAACAAACCGATAATGGTTTAGCACTAATTGGTGTTACTTAAATGCCAAATTTGGTGTTAACCAAATAACGCCAAACCGGTGTTGTTTCAACACCTCTCTGGTGTAGACCGATAAAGATACCAGGCTGGTGTTAAATTAACACCGGCGTTTTTGCAGTGTATATCCTGGGCCCCATATCACAAAGCTTCATTGATCATGGAGCTGATTTCTCTGGGTTTCCCTATAAGTTGCCAGTGACATCTCGAACGACATGGTGATTCTGCTCACCAAATTTTACTGGGTGTGGATTTATCTCCCAAGAAAAAGGTCAGCAGTCGTCCGAAAAGTCGATCGTAACTTCTGCTTAGGTCACACGGCCACTTACGGTAGCTGCGTATTATAATAGCTACACTGTTAGAAAAAATAAAAGAAGTTCCTGCAGCAGAGTCTCGAGAACACCTGTAATCTTACCGAATTGCGTAATCTTACAGGAAATTGGTATTTGATGTATGGAATCTTACAAATTTTCTTGAATAAAACACCCTTTTCCCCTTTTTAAACAGACCTGTTCTGTTAAATTGCAGAAAAATTCTTGTTTTATGAATTTACAGAATGATTATTACGCAATTCGGTAAGATTACAGGTGTTCTCGAGACTGCTGCAGGAACTTCTTTTATTTTTTCTAACAGTGTATAGTTCTAACACTATCACGATTTGCGCCATGTTTAGAACGGCGTTCTTGATCGTGGAGTAATCGTAGCAATCTTATCAGATCTTATCAAATCGTATCAGATTAAACGTAGCAATCGCATTCATCGTAGAAAAACACTTTGAGAGGTTAAAATCAGGTTTAAGTCACACGGCCACACTGCAAAAACTCCAGTGTTGAGTTAACACCAGCCCGGAATCTATTATGTCCATACCAGAGAAGTGTTAAACAGCACCAGTTTGTTTTGGTCTAACTACGGAAAGATGTTTATACAACACCAATAGTATCAAAACAGCATCGATTTGATTCCAAACTGGTGCTGTTTCAATACTTGTTTGGTGTGGACATATATTCCGGGCTGGTGTTAAATCAATACTGGAGTTTTTGCAGTGCACTGAAGGTAGCTACGGATGCGTGCGGATAAAAATTCGTAAGCATCTACTAGGATCCGTATCATCTGTATCCATCCGTAAGCAGCTGTATTAATCCGTAATTAAATCCGCATGATATGCAGGCATGCAGACCCACAGCGGGAAATTTGAAAATCTCAAAATTTTGCTGCGAATGAATACGTAAGCATCCGCAGATAATACGTTATCCATACGTGAAATACGTAAATCATACACAACATCCGTAATTCATAGTGTAACATCCGTAAATAATCCGTATCTTACGCAGATAATAGGTTACTTTTGCTCAAATTTCTACCTACTACATGATTTAGTATCTGAGTGGAGAGCGGACGTGTGGATTAACGCATTGTAAAAAGACGCTAGGCTGCGTTGGGATTCGAACACACGACCCTCAAATTGTAAGGTGAGTCAGAACCACTACCTCCACATACTAGATGGCGCACACACTGCAAAAACTCAGGTGTTGATTTAACACCAGCAATTATTTCCATACCAGAGAAGTATTGAAACAACACCAGTTTGGAATCAAACCCATGCTGTTTTAATATTAATTGGTGTTTTATAAACACCTATCTGGTGTTAGACCGAAACCAAACTGGTGTAGTTTAACACTTTTCTGGTGTGGACATATATAGACTCCGGACTGGTGTTGAATCAACATCGGTGTTTTTGCAGTGCATTACTGCATATTTATCAATACGATTGCTTGTTTTACTGGGTTTTTTTTTACAATCTCAATTTCGTCTTGCAATCGCTAATGTAATATAAATAGTTCATCCGTAATGTGAATCTGATTATATTGATTTGTTTTATGTTTGAAAAGAAATGAAATAAGGTCTTTAATCTGAAAATAATGATAGTATTATTAATATTTACAATCATCATAAAAATGATAATTATTAGGCACAGTGAGCCCATCCCTGAATGATTAATAATACTATTTATGAGCATTAAATCTGAGGGTTTTTAATTATACAAATCGTGATGATTATTTGTGAAGTTATGACTAATTTATGATGGAATGTTCATCATCCATTAAATGTCCTCTCCCAATTCGGCACATGGTCTATTCCAATTCTCCAAGAAAAAAAAAACATGTTACATTTTGCCTTTAAATGAACTTTTTCAATTTGGTTATTCACAAAAGACTCTACGATTACAATCAACAAAACATCTTTTTTGATGTTTTGTTGATTATCGCATAACGTGCTTCCCTCACGGCCCTACTTTTCGCATACGCTCGTTGAATAAATACACACATTCTTAAGGCCCGGTTCCACTGCACCTGTGTGCGGATGCAAAGAGGATATAAAACGAACAAAACATGTAACCACCCGTTGGAAAACGCTATGCATCCGTTGTGTACTCATTGCATATACGTAGTCCATACGCTCTATCGATCATGTCGATCGAGCATCCGTCCACTGTGATTTCATCCGCGCAATAAGTTTTGAGCTGCACAAAACTTTTAGAACGGATGAACTTTCTGCCGTGTACAATGTAAATCCGCAACATATACGAGCAAAGCGTTCCATGTTTGACATCAACGTCCGTTGTGTCCTCTCATGCCGTACTGTATATAAAGTATTCAAAACCGTGGTAAACGCTTGAGACCTGTCATCCACTTCCATTCGCTTTCATCCGCTAGGTTTCCGACGAAAATCCGTTTTATTTTCGCGCTGCATACTACAGATGTCCGTTCTTTTCCAAGGTTTCGCAAAATTTTAGCTAATTGTGTACAGTTCAGGAGCGGATGAAAACGGATGGAGTCGTGCACCCCCGAATTTTTGCTTGTCCGCTGCGTTCTTTATGGATTCGTTTTGTGTCCGTAGGCCAGTGGGACCAGGGGGCGTTTCATCAATATTTTCGTCCGACAAGTTGTCAGATCTGACAACTTTCCTGGATTCTGATTGGCTGAGAAGCACTGTTACTATAGTAACCGTCGGATAAAACAGGACTTGTCGGATAAAACGTCTGACAAGACCTTTCATGAAACGCTCCCCAGGCCTTTAATCCATTTATCACTGATGTGGTAGTGAAGGTATACATGAATAGATTGTGGTTTGTTATCTTCCCCAGTGCTCCTTCAAATTCAGCTTAATTGATTTTGCGATTAAGTACTATTTTAGTCTGGTAGATGGCAAGGCCAAGATCGTGGATGAACGTTGCGTAAAGCCCCTTTCACAATTGACGTATGACCATTTGCGATCTTTTGGTCGTGCGACAGGCTGCAACAGGCATCAATCGCCAGTCATCTCATAAGATCGCACAGAGGCTTTCACAGTTGCAACAGTTGTCGTACAACAAAAACAACCAGTTAAAACCCGTTGCACGAGTAAGTCGCTTATGATCCTATTGTGCTCGTGCGATCACATGCGAGTGTTGCACGAGGGATTGCGAGGGGAACGGTAGCATACATGCGAATGAAACGGTAGTGCAATGTTGTAAGCCGTTGCGATCGGTCTTGCAACAGTGTTATAGCCCATGTATTATCGCACCCAGTCGCAAGACAGGTCTCTGGACATGTAGGTCGCTAGCACATGTGCAAGTGTTGTACAACCTCCAGTCGAGTAAATGCGACTACTTAGTTGTGCCACCTCTCGCACCAAGTCGTGCAACGTTGAACAACACTCGCACGATGATCGCCTGACCGATGGTACGACCCCGGATACGATCTGATGCGAGTGAATCGATCGTATTTGATCGCGTTCGGATTTTTGAACATGTTCAAAGTTCAGATGTGACCAGTCACGACCACCTCGAGTTCGTGCGACCGTCTACAACGACTGCGAGTGCTCGCAAGACACCAAGAGATTGATCGTGCAACAGCAGGAAAAAAACTGTTGCAGGCGGTCGTAAACTGGTCGGACGTCAATTGTGAAAGGGGCTGAACGGTCACATACATGCGAATGCAACGGTAGTAGAATGTTGTAAGCCGTAATTTCGATCGGTCTTGCAACAGTCTCATATTATCGCAGCCAGTCGCAAGACTGGTCTCTGTAGGTCTCTAGCGCATGTGCAAGTGTTGTACGACCTCCAGTCGACTATACGTAGTTGTGCCACCTCTCTCACCAAGTCGTACAACGTTGAACAACACTCACACGATGATCGCCCGACCGATGGCACGACCTGATGCGAGTAAATCAATCGTATTTGATCGCGTTTGGATTTTGAACACGTTCAAATTCAGATGCGACCAGTCACGATCACCTCCGACCACCTCAAATTCGTGCGTTCGTCTTCCACCACTGCGAGTGCTCGCAAGACACCAAGAGATCGATCGTGCAACAACAAGAAAAAACTGTTGCAGGCGGTCGTAAACAGGTCATACGTCAATTGTGAAAGGGGATTTAGTGGGAAATACAGACAGATCTGTATACTGATTGTCGCCTAATTCTTTACTCATCACTGCTATACCAAGGAGTTTTCCCAGCACTCCTTGACTATACCCAAACCCAGAAAAGGTTTAGTTTTGTCCCCAAAATGTTTTTTTTTCTTCCATTGGCAGCCGGAGTGTATTTTGATGGATGGGGGGGGGGGCCAAAAAGTTACGTCATCTTTTTCCGAAATCGAAAGATAAAAATAAAAGTAATAAACACCCTCCAAAATGGGTTTTCCGTTCTCTTTTATAGATATTTCCCCTCTTTTTTCCTCTTTGATACGAAAATGACAGGAGAAGTAAAAAACAAAAAACAAATGACACCTCATAAATTCCCAATTTAAAGGTCAAGTCCACCGCATAAAAATGTTGACCTGAATAAATAGAGAAAAATCAAACAAGCATAACACTGAAAATTTCATCAAAATCTGATGTAAATTATAAAGTAATGACATTTTAAAGTTTCGCTTATTTTCCACAAATCAGTTCTTTGCACAATTCAGTGAATTGCAAATGAGAACTCGATTACGCCCCTCACTCACTATTTCTATTTGTTTTTGATCGTTTGAATAATACAATACTTCATTTTTTACAGATTAACAATAATGCCCAATTTAACTGAACCATTAATATTATCGCAAAAGTAATTCCACATATTCAGTGAGGAATCAAACTTTGTTTATACAGGGGAATAAGGATAAAAATGCTGATATTTAATGTAATAAAATACAAAAGAAATAGTGAGAGACGTCATCAGTCTCCTCATTTGCATATCGTCTAGGATGTGCATAACTGTTTCGTGAAATTAAGCTTGAAAATGTCATAACTTTCTTATTTTACATCCGATTTTGATGAAATTTTCAGTGTTATGCTTTTTGGATTTTTCTCTTCTTACTCAAATCAAACTTTGTCGGGGTGGACTTGTCCTTTCAGGATTTTTTTTGCAGAGATGTAAATGTCAAGGTAGTAATGACTACAATGAATAAACCAGATGTCATAATTCTGTATGATTCAGTAAACATATTCGCAAATCCATTTTCAATGAAATCATCTTGACAATTGATACTAACAAGTGTTTATTAAACAGTTAGCAAATTCGGACAAAACAAAATGTCACCGAGAAAATCTTTCCAGCCTATTAAACTTCGTACTAACACGAGCCCCTTTAATTATATTTGCGCACTTTCTGCCATTGCAGTTAATACAGAGTACATCTTTGCGCGGTAATGCGTTAGTTTCCAACAAATTGTTCCAAATAAATTCAGAGTTGTTGATGTAACACCACGTCTTCTTCAGGGATGCATTAATCACAATCTGTATTTACTCCTTGTCTCTCCATTTGTATCGAACACACAGAATTGCTCGTCGTCATATAAAATACTTAAATAGTAAATAAAGACAAAATCAAATAAGACAGAAATCAATGAAAGAAAAAAAAATGTAAATTTAGAACTTAAAGGAGAATGAAACCTTTGAAATAAGTAGGCTTGTGTCGAAACAGAAAAATCAAAGAACAAGAACAAAGAAAGTTTGAGACAAATCGGACAAATAACAAGAAAGTCATGAGCATTTGAATATTGCAATCATTAATGCTATGGAGATCCTCCCATTGGCAATACGACAAGGATGTGTGATGTCACATGTGAACAACTTTCCCTTTGATGGACTATAAAATACCATAAAAATGTCTTTTTCTGCTTTATCTTGTGGTGATACAAACTCTTTTTCCATGATGTATTCTTTAAAAATCTGTATTACTTGCCCTCCTATAGAAAGAACACATGATCTACTAATAGATGTGATGAAAGAGGCAATTTAAGTGAAATATGTACTGAAGTAATGGGAGAGTTGTTCATCAGTGACATCACACATCTTTGTCTAATTGCCAATTTGAGGATCTCCATAGCATTAGTGATCGCAACATTCAAATGCTCATAACTTTCTCATTATTTGTCCAATTTTTCTCTAACTTTCGTTTATCTGTTTCTTTGATTTTTCTGTTTTGAAACAAGCTTTCTTGTTCCAAAGGTTTCATTCTCCTTTAATCAAACAAATAAAACAACGAAAACAAAAAACAATAGGTGCCACTGCATGGGTAAATTTTAATGTACTTACCAATAGCTGATGCGATTGTAAAAATGCGAAGTATCAAATCCATTTTCACTTGAAATTCCAAGTTTTAAAGCATGTTGATCACTTTATTTTTATTGCTTGAATCAAAGGGCGCCGTGTTGCTCCTGCACGTTGGGATCGTTGCCCTACGAGGAATCGAGTCGACACTGATCCTGATTCTCTGGGGTCGATTATTCAATGACGATGATCGGGTGTGACACCAGAAACGCAAAGCGGAATCAGAAATGCTATCTTTATGCGATGCACGTCTGGGATACTTGAAGCAAATTGTCCTCGTGCTGATCTGCTGTCAGGTCATTAAGGGGTTTTTAGAAGTGACGAGTAGTTTTCGAAGTCCCGACATCGGAGAAGAAAGAGCTTTGAAAGAAGTGTGCTCACAAGCACTGCTTGCGGGAAGAATGTGATGGCTGTTTGGGCATGAACTAGTTCTTTTCAAATGGAAACCGTTACGTCGCCGTTAAGGAGAACTTGAGGATTCCGAATGTTTCCAATTTAAAAAAAAATATATGTATAAATAGAACCAGAACTGTACTTTCAGTGACAGAATCAGCAAAACCGAAAGTATTCGCCTCGTTGTCGACTTTTTCACTGCTTGTAACAATGGGTGACAGGGGATAAAATCATCCCCGCCTCTGAAAGTAATCTTTTGATATATTTGGGAGAGGCTGTCACTATGAAGAATTTTGTTCAGCAGTTATTGGATGAATATTTATTCAACAGCCCTGTATCATGTGGTTAACATGTCAGCGAATAGTCAAATTTTAAGTAGATATCCGTTGGCTGAAGAAGTATTTCTCCCCACACCATGGCAAGAAGCGCGATGCGTTAAACCGCTAGCTGACACGCACAGTGCAAACTGAAGCAAGAAATATAAAATGGACTAGGCAGTTACGATGTGTTCTTGTTGAAAGTGCATTAACTGGCGTCGAGATGGAAAGAAAAAGAGAAAGGTGTACATCTCAATGCCGTTAGTAACGAGATATGATCCGTAAGTGGTTGACGACGAGGCAGTTGCAGGAAATGTGTGACTAGCGTAATGCAGAAAAACTAAGGCAGCTCTCGAGCCGGCTTGTCAGAAAAGTTGAAGGACGCCATCTTGTGTCGAGGAAATGACAACGAGATTGTGCCTGTGATGGAGCTTTATCATTAGGTATCAGGATATGAAAGGTATCCCCTGCTTCGATTTGCCCAAACAGGAAATATTATCGTAATAATCGATTCTACACAGTGTCAGGAGTAAAATATATCTTCAGCTGTATTGATTATTCATTATTTAGTTTTCGATTGTGATTCTACTCTCACAAAGGTTATTCTCTTTCTCTTTGTCGTTCTTTGCAGTACGCCTTTTTTTATCATTGCTGCGTTTTATGTAGATTTAATGTCTGTCATCTGCTCTCGATCCTATGTTTTGATTGTTATCTTCCTTTAATTTATCATTTCATCTTCTGTTTTTAAATCACAATTTCACATTTTAAGTTGTCTTGTTTAATGTCATGGTTCCTACTATCATGTCTATTAGTATTTGAAAAATCCTTAAAACCTGCAATATTACACTTTGTAAGTCAGTTTATCTTAAAATTGCTATTTTTAGAGCGATACTATTATATAGGCCAGCTTTTCCGACGGCGGCGTCGTCAACATTAAATCTTAACCTAAGGTTAAGTTTTTGTAATGACATCATAACTTAGAAAGTGTATGGACCTAGTTCATGAAACTTGGTGGACATAAGGGCAATCAAGTATTACTAAACATCCTGCTATGGTTTCAGGTCACATGGCAAAGGTCAAAGGTCATTCAAGGTTAATGAACTTTTAGCATGTTGTGGGCAATTGTTGAATTGCCATCCTAACTCAGAAAGTTTGTTGCTATATTTAATAAATTGTGGACATGGATAATCAAATATCATTGCTCATATAGCACAAGTCGTAGGTCACTTGATCAAGGTCTAATGTCATTCAGGGTCATTGAACGTATATAAAGTGTGTTTTTGTGAATAATTATTTTATAGTCATTTTTCAAAGTCAGTACTGCTGCTATATTGAATCGCGTAATGCAGGCGAGACTGTAAGAGGCGTTTGCGAGTCTTTCTGTAGTAGGACCCAGAACAGTCATTGATAGATGAATGAACGAATGAATGAACAAATGAATGAACAAATGAATGAACGAATGAACGAATTGACATATTGATTCATTCATTCATTGTATGTTATAAACTTGTATAAACATGATGTATTAATCAAATTGGATGGGTGATTATTATTATTTTTTTTTTTTCAAAATCCATGCTACATTTTGCATTGTTTTTCCCCTTGTTTTCTATGTTTTCTCTTGTACTCTGTTTAGATAAGTTGTTTTTTCATGTAGTATGTATTTATTGTTTATGTCACGGTGAATTCATCACATGCTGTGCTTTTTTAGTTGCTACCTCCATTGTTTTGTTCAAGTTCTTAAAATATATTGATGCTTTTATCTTTGGAACTAGATGTACTTTCATTTATTCAAACCTTACGAGCATAACCTTTCAGATTTAATCTTAAACTTCACGCAGTATGTGTATTTTTATTTGCTCATTTTATCTGCTTATAACGAGGGAGTTGCTAAAAAAATATTACATGACTTCAGGAAGTTGATCATAAGATTCAAGAATAATAAAAAAAGTTTCACAAACATTAAAAAACAATTTCATCACAACACATATCTTGTCAATGACTTTTCATACGGTTTTTGATTTCCCATTTTCCATCGAATATTTCTTTCGAATACAATTTTTAACGTTTTATAGAAAAGAGGTTTCTATTATCGTTCATGGTATCTGAAAATGAGTTCGAAGCACGAATATTACGTCACCATGATCTCATGAGTTGTGTTAAGGGCAACTCTTTTTTTTGCAATTGGGGCCCGCTTTTATTAATGTGCCAAACTTTATCAAGTCGAGAAGCCACTGGATTTAACGGTCGAGTTATTATCAGTCTGATTATTATGATCATTATTATTATTATTATAATCATTGTTATTGTTGTCATCGTTATTGTCATTTTGGGGGTATAATAGTAACATTGTGGTCATTATTTTATTACTCAAAATCTTCCAGTCCTTCCACATTATCGAATCTTACTGAAAGTGTGCATGCTACCAATGACGCAGAATGAGCTCAGGGTAGCTTTGTCAAATAGCGCCATCTTAAAGTTGGAGATGTAAAAGACATTTAAGAATATGAGCCCGCACTGCTCCATTCTCCCTTCTATATACATGAAAGTATTGCATGTTTACGTAATTTTCGAACTCTGCCCCAACAAAAAGTTGATAAGAATTAAAAGAGTGAGAGAGAAAGAAAGAAAGGAAGAAGACAACGAAAGAAAGAAGTCACTGACACTATTTTCTTCCGTATTTCCTTGTTTAAATCAAAACATTTCATGTTTCTGCATATATACCAACGAAGCTCTTCCTTAAATTTCAATAAATTGCACAACACAATGGCAACTCCACACACTGTAAAAACTGTGGTGTTAAAACTGACACCAATTGGTGTTAATAGAGGACCACACCCTGAGGTGTTAAAATAACACCCTAGAGATTGAACATAACACCAAAGAGTGTAAATGTAACAACCATAGGTGTTGTAATAACACCTATAGGTGTAAAACTATAACACCACCAATTAAACACCGGTGTAAAATAACTGGTGTGGTCCTCTATGTACACCGGTTAACACCACAGTTTTTGCTGTGCAGTACCCTATTTGAAATTCGGGAGAAACGGGTTTGTACACCCCCAGAAAAAAAATGATAAAATACAAATAAACATAATTCTCCATGGATGCCGCTTTTCAGACTGAAGTCTGAATTCAAACTTTTACAAATAGTTTTGGCATAGAAAAGATAAATGCTGGGTATGAAATGCGTCTTCTACCCCTCTTTCTAATTTCTCTTTCTATTATTATGATTTTATATAGTACGGAATAAGTTTATCATCCTGGGGCGTTTCATAAGGCTGTTCGCAAGTTAAGATAGACTTTTACTAGTAAACCTTTCTTACGTGCGCGCTAAACCATCGCCAGTCAACATTCGGGTGTATCCCATTTTCCACAAGAAAGGATTACCAGTCGTTCCTTACGTCGCTCTTAGCTTACGAACAGCGGCAACTGCTTTATGAAACACCCACCGGGTATTAGAAATACATTATGCTGAAAATTGAATATGTCGTCACATGATGGTGACATGAAACCTCACTGAAAGAGTCGAAACGTCGCAATTTTGCTCACTCACAGAACATTTTTGTTTGAATATAATGTCTTTATTATCACCTTTGAGCATAGAATATAGTCTTAGTTTCTTATCGAGAGATAATATAAAAAAAATAATAGTATTGAAATAAATACATAAATTACATTTGCACAATCGACAGATTTGTCATTACTATCGCAGATCAATGAGTAAATTGCAATCATTAACTAATACAATTGCACATCATAGCGATTTATTGGATTAAATTGTTGAAATTTGCATTCTCTGGTATTGCGTAGAAAAGAAATTATTTAGATATCATGGTAAATCTATGTGTCTTACTATAAAGAATGGGACAAAGACGTCATATGACAATAATATGGAGATGTATATCTGTAAATTTGTTACAATATATAGCCCGGCCTGCCGGGGGGGGGGGGGGGGGCAGCCACCATACCGTGGGAGGGGAAGGGTGGAGGCAGTTTGTCAGCACTGTTGGAGCGCTGTTCATAAGGACTACCTGGTGATTCAGTGAGGAGACACATAGTATCCCGCTTTATTACAATGGAATGAATCTGTGAAAATAGTTTGAAAAAGGTAAAAAAGAAAAAAAAACGCAGTGTCGTAGCGCTGTTGAAAAGGGCGGCCTACCTGGCGATTCACATATAATAATAATAATAATAGCGGTATTTTGCCTGAGGATACAAAGCGCTGCTATTATTACCCCGGCTTTAGCTCGAGCTACCATCACCGGCGCTCAGTGCACGCAAGGAATTAATCCTGCCGGGTACCCATTCACCTCACCTGGGCCGAGTGCAGCACATTGCGGATAAATTTCTTGCTGAAGGAAAACACGCCATGGTTATAGGATTCGAACCCACGACCCTTTGTTTGAAGGGCGAGAGTCAGAACCACTAGACCACGACGCGCCCGCTTTATTACGATGGAATGAATTTGTGAAAAGAGTGTGAAAATGTATTTTTAAAAAGAAAGAAAACACGCACTGTCGTGAAATAGCCATCATATCGTGCACGATCCGATTGACTTTTATTTGAATCGATCTCAATTATCTATTTGACCACAAGGTCAATTTGAGTTTCAATTTCAATTTGATTTACATACAAGCAATCGCACTGTAATAGCATGGCATAATAACATATCACACAATCATGCACTTAATGACGTATTGCAATCCCGTGGTCATGTCTTGACACATTGCAGCTCTGCAAGTCAGACTGATATATCTACCGTGTTTACATGAATCATTACATGTTTAAAAAATAAACATAAAATTTGGAGGTCATAATAAAGTTTTAGAATTTTCGTTACAAAATATCTTCTTTTTAATGACTTATATATGTAAACTAACTATGAAAAAGGTGGAAGGGGTCCCCTTTGCTTTCAAGTGTCCGAGCTAGGAGTAAAAACATATTTAAAGGACATGTCCACCCCAACAAAAAGTTGATATGAATAAAAACAGAAAAATCTAACAAGCATAACACTGAAAATGTTATCAAAATCGGAAGTAAAATAAGAAAGTTATGACGTTGAAAAGTTACGTTTAATTTCACAAAACAATTATATGCACATCCTAGTCGATATGCAAATGAGGAGACTGATGACGTCATCCTCTCACTCTTTCTTTTGTATTTTATTAAATGAAATATGAAATATTTTCATTTTTTCCTCATTGTCAGTAAAAAATCAATATTATTAATTTCTCCCCGATCATGTTGAATTAGCACTGTTTAATATGGTTCAGTCAAGTTGGTCCTTAATTGTCAACTCTGTAAAAAATCAAATATCGTATTATTCAAATAATAAATAAAAATAAATAGTGAGTGAGGGACATCACCGTCTGTCTCATTTGCTTGCCACTAAGTGGTGCGTTTAACTGTTTTGTGGCAAATAAGCGAAATTTAAAAATATCATGACTTGTTGATTTTACACCTGATTTTGATGAAATTTTCAGGGTTATGCTAATTTGATTTTACTCGTTTTATGTAATCAACAATCAACGCTGCCACTCCTTGGCCCTTTCCACCCTTTACTCCTTTTGTGTTTTTAAAGTGTTATGTTCACTTGGGCAATTTGTCAAAATATGAAATACACCCTGTACCTTTTGTCTATAACGTACGCATAATAGGTATGTACTCTGTGCTGAACAAGTGCCCGGGGGGGGGAACTCGACCAAAAAATGGTAGGGGTGTGCCGCGGGCGAGACAAAAAACGGGGGCCTTGGAGCGGGCTTATTGTAAAAAGGAGGGTCCTCGGAACGGGCTTCTGAACTACAATTTTGTGTAAACGGGGGTCCTTGGAATGGATCGCCTGTTTGTGAGTACGTGCGTATGCATGCACACTATATGGAACGGGCATGCGTGCATGATGCAGCTATAGCGCGGCCTCCGCCGGGTGCGCTCGCGCAGAGACGATGGTCGGACAGCGCTCGGCGGCCGCTTTTCACCCAAATTGCAGCAGATCAATGCGATCGGAACAGCGTAACGAAAAATATGCGAAGCTTTGGAGCAGATTTCTTTCTTCTTTTTTCACGATAAGAACAAAATGCTATGCCTTGGAGCGGCTTTTTTTGTTTTGTTTTTCTCAATAAGACAAAAATGCTATGCCTTGGAACGGAAATTTGGGTGTAAAAATGGGGGTCCCCTCCGCGGCACATACCCACTATGCATTATATACTGAGTGCCCCCCCCCCCCGGAACAAATGTCACACATTGGCCATCTTCTGGTAGTGGGGAAGTATGTTACCACATTATGCTGAACGAACGTCTCACCTTGGCTCTAGATCTGTAGCTACCTTCTTCAAATAATGTTTTTTGTCTTCACTCCGTATAGGCACTCTATAATTTATGAACGCACTGTGACAAATAGATTTCACGGAGTTGCACGTTTCCTTACTACGTTTAGTCCATTCCATGACATTTGCTCCGGCGACAATTGCTCCGCGGGAAAATCTGCACGTTAAGCCAAACTTAAAACCTATCCTCCGAAACTAACCGCCTTTTCACACGGAAAAAAAGTCATAATATGAATGATGATTCCAGTGAAAGATAAGGATAATGACGAATTTGTAGCACGTTTGAAACCAAACTAGAATCACAAATTCAAATTCTGCTCCGGAGGTGAATTCCAGTTAAGTTTCAATTAAATTGCGGCACGAATTTATACTTTTTTCTATTATTTCTTAAGCGAATATTTTGAAGTTGGTCTAAAAACGAAACACAATCATAATGAAACCCATGGCCCTGGGAAGCGGGGTGCTGCGTGTATCATTCTCCATAGGCAGCACCCCCTGGAATTCTGATAGATGTAAAAAAAAAAAGTGAAATGTAAGCAAATGACCTGTATTTTGTTGTGACCCCCCCCCCTTTTTTTTTGGGGGGGGGGGGATATTTCTCGGAACCAGAATAACCTTTATTTTGTACAAAAAACTTTAGTTTTGACTCTTCTGAAATTTACATCAGCACCTCCATTAAAAAAATATCGGTCCCTGGGCCCTGGTGAAACCGTGCAGCAGTGACATCACGAAAGTCAAGAAGTATGTACAAATATATTACGTTTTCTAATGACTTCCAATTCGACTTCAAAATGCAATACTACATTTTGGACACTGAATGTTCCATAATCTGTATATTACACGATTCTATGAAGCAACAGGTCATATATCAAGTAACCGAATAAGTGATTAGGCCTATTTGTTGTCAGGACTGAATTTTTTTTAATAGTGCATGATTATGCAATGTCTCTGAGAAAAACCATTTCAAAATTTATGCTTGATTTGTGCAAACACAAATACACTCAAAGAAGTATTCACAAGTCTTTTACGGACGTATTGTTTATTTTCAGTGGATCTAATGATAAACCAAATTTTAGAGAATATATGAATAATCTAACAATGAATGTCAATGCGAATCGAATATAAAGCTACAGCCCCATTTGAGTTCAAATGACCCGTTTTATTATGCGCGGAATGGAACTACGAACTGGTTCGTGTACCTGTGATGCAGAACCACATTGGTTCTTGCCACATTCTTCCTTTTACACTTTTGACGCCACTTCGTCTGAAAGATGTCCTCAAAACCTCAAGTGATGTACTCTTCCCGCATGGGCAGGAGTATTTACTTTGGTTGCAGTTATTTCGTTGAGACACACATGACCAAGCTTTCCATTCTTTCACAAAACTAAGTTTCATGATCGGCCGTACACAGCAAAAACTGTAACCGGTGTACATAGAGGACCAAACCAGTTATTTTACACCGGACTTTGTTAAATTGGTGGTGTAAGTTTTATAGGTGTTATTACAACAATTTTTGTTGTTACATTTACACTCTTTGGTGTTATGTTTAATCTCTAGAGTGTAATTTTAACACCTCAGGGTGTGGTACTCTATTAACACCAATTGGTGTCAGTTTTAACACCGCAGTTTTTGCAGTGCATGACTAAGCTTTCGATTCTTTCATAAAACTAAGTTTCATGATCGGCCGTCTATCGGCAAGTCTATTTAGTCATTCCATAAGGTCGCATAAGAGAACAATCGGAGTTCGTCGGAATTGAGTTCTCTCGGGTCTTTGGTGAGAACTGTCAGAACTATTCTCTCCTTCGTCTACAGTGTCCAGCGGCCTTGAGATGTTAGTCATGGCTATCGTTGATCTACATGTCGATGGTATGATGGTCGATCTTGATGCAATGCTGTTCGAAACAGCGGAGATTGCCTCGTCCGGTGACTTGGTGTGCTTTTTAGGGTGAATTGATAATATTGATGCACGCTTTGCCAGGTTTGAATACGACGTGAAAGAGCCAGATTCTTCGATGCGACCTGAAAGAGAAAAAAAAAATTGCAAAACGATAATCTCATTTTTCATTGATTCAGTATGTAAACTTTCACCTCCACTTTAATAATTTTTCCTTAATTTCTTTATTGGTACAGCATCATCAAATATAATATACAGCGTTTCACATTTTATGTGTGTCGCACAAACTTTCTATAACCACTTATCCAGGTTTGGACTCTTACCCCATTGTTATTCTATTTACTATATACGTCCACCCTCACTACACAAATACACACCATAATACACACACACGTTTTTGCGAAATGCATCGACTAATAAAAGTTTATTTGAAGAAATGAAACGAAATGCTTTGACAACATAGCTGAAAGAGATCTGAATGACTTTCGCTGTGAAAAAAAAGAATGTTTAAAAGAGAGGGGGCAGCGAAAGAGGAGCAAAAGGCAAAGCATCATAAAAAAAATGTTACAGCGTTTTGAGGGTAAGCAAAAAGCTTAAATACATCCCATCTCATTGATTCACAACCATCTTGTACAGATCATGGAGCTGGTATGTCGTCCCCGTTGCCCTCATTACTTTATCCCAATAGTCCCCAAATGTCGATCCTTGGGTGACTTCCAAAGAAACAAAATGCGGAAATAGTACACCTACCCCCTTGCACTAACTCACTCAATTACAATCGATCCATGATCTGTTCAAATAGGACATTCTTGATTGTTGGCGTGAACAAGTATTGAATGAGCAGTACGGTGAAGGTCACACCAACAGAACAGGCTCCACACCCAGACTATATATGACGAATGGTATTTCTTTGATCGCCATGGGGTCGGTTTGATCAATGTGGCTGCGGCAAATGCGTGCTACCGTCTCTCTTCAGCCAATACCTGGCGATATACTTGCAATGATCGCATTTATCTACGTTAGATTGTGATGTTTTCAAAGCTTCAGGAACCGTGCCAAATCGACAAGCTGCCAGAGGGCTGGATGGGATGCGTGACAACCAATCCTATTCCCCATTATAGCCCCTGGCGAACACCATGATGAATGGCATTTGGGACGCTATCCAGGCTCCAATATCCATAATTTTGACAAAGCCCCCTATAGCGTTAGATCAAGGTCAATCGTAATAATGTGATAAGGCCGAACATTCTGGAAGATTAGTCAACATGTTAGATCGGTTTGACTGCTCATATTTCCTTTGAAAAGGCGAGAATAAAAAAGGGAAATTGAACCTATTTTTGTTTGACCTTGGATTTACACGTCATGGTCATTGATATTAGTCGATCATTCCAAAGAATGTCTTATTTGCTTATTCTTTAGATGCTCTCGGCAATTCCCAGAGATATTTCAATGACGGAAATTAATCTTAAACAGTACACGTCAAATGAAATCTAATAACAACGGTTATTACACATTCGAAAGAAGAAAAAAAAAACGATTGGCCGTAGGTTTAACGTTATTTCATAAGCATGCCAAAGCATGCATTGAAAAATGCAGCTTAATCATGCATCAGCTTTAAATATTTAAAAAAGCAAATAATAGAAGAAAGCACTGCATACTGGTGGCTTGCGCGATGCTTAATTTAAGGTGTTGTTTTTTGTTCATTAGATTGATTACCTGTAATCAATAATCAATCAATGAGAATATGAAATCTTAAGGAAGTGAAAGTAGATATGTTGACCATAACCCCACAAACCCCCCCAACAACAAAATATGTTTGCATAGTAAGACAAAACGTAATACACCAATGTATCAAGTCCACGAAAGCAGGTGCATTTTTAGCTTCGATCAAAAACATTTTTATGACAACAACCTGGCGGCAGTTGTGCATAATAAATAACGTAAAAAAAAACAGAGAGGATAAAACCTTGCTTACGTTTCAAGAGAGCTCAGTGATCTAGAGGTATTGCCATTTGTATATCATTTGATGGGAGTGCAATGAGAAAAATCAAATCAAGGTTTGATTCAATTGAGATATGAAAGGCTTGATTCCAAAGGGGCTGAATCCTCCTTTGACCAATTATCTTTTTAAATATGAATAAAAGTATCGTAGACTTGAAAATCAAATGCACCATATCGAACTTGAAAAATGTAATGGGAAAGGTGGTAAAAAATTTTTTTCCGAAAGGAGCTAAAGTCACTATCTGGTAATTAAAATTGGTTAACCGTACGACTTTACATAAATTTATGCATTTAATTGTTAGGTACATGTTGTGCATACAAGTTCAAATTTCGATGAAATTACAAAATGTTACTATATTATGAATATTTTTCTTTATTTTGCTCTTTTTGGAATAAAACATCGCAAAGGTACCATTTAGCAAATATGAAAAATATTTCTTTTAAGTTTTCTTTGGATAATCAAAAGAACAGATGGAAAATCTACTTTGCTAGCAATATTTGTCTCTTTCGTTTTCAATTTGAATATTAAACCTGTATAAATTGGCAAAACTGGACATTCGACTAAGTTTTTACTCCAAAACGAGGTAAACTCATGAAAAATAAAATTTGAAGAAATATGCATTTCTTAATAATTGATTATTTAATTAATTTAAGATGATAGCACCATCATTGATATCAAAACAAAACAGCAATTGATAATGGTAAGTGCTGAATTAAGAAAACCATGATTTACAGGAAAAAGCTGAAAGTGGATTAAGCTCCCTTTTGGAACAAACCTTTTCATATAGTATTCAAAATTGTTTAATCGATACCACAAGTAACTAAAAACAACCAATATTTTGTAATAAAATCCTACATCCTTTCAAAATTTTTCTCTTAATAATGTCCAAGATTTATCTACATCTCTATTGCGATCTAATTTTCACCTGTTGAACTACTAAAGGTTTTTACGTTATTCGCTAAAGGGGATAAGACAATATTTTGCCCTAGCCAGTTTAAGAATGTTCTTTCGTCTCAGATCACCGGTTTGGTTGCACACCCCTCGCCCAAATAGATTTATTTTAAAATGATTGTTTGGATTTAAAAAGATATTTTAAGAATATGGAAACTCCGTCAATTTTCTTGTCTCGTGGCAGGGCATTGGAATTATTTACAATTAAGAAACTACAGTTAAAGTACATTTTTATCCTGTATCACCCTGCCCTTCCATTATGGCTGTCCGATCGGACATCTTCCTTCTTTGAGTGTCAAATTGAACTCTAACCATAAAGTAGGCCTGAAGTAAAAAAAATCGTCCAGAACTACTGCTAAGCAATTTCTATTTCTGCGTTGATCGGTGTTATCCCGTTCATCTATTACATATATATCGTGGATTTAGATTCCCTTTTATCAAATAGATCCTGCAGGGTCAATAAACATGGTAGATTTTTTTTCTTTTGCTCTTTGGCAATGTCTTTGATATTCTAAAGTTTTGAAAATTTCGCATTAAAAAAGTTGGACAGAAGAACAAGGCAGAAACTTACCTACTATACAAAGTCATATTTTCCAGTATTAATAAGAAAATAGGAAAAGGTTTGAAAGACTTTCTGATTCCTTAAAAAAATGGATGGATTTTAGCCATCGATGTCACGTGAAATATACTTTTACCGAATACAGTGATTTCCCATGTTTGTCCCTTTACAGTTTGTCAGGACTGAGCTACACTACTAAAACGCCGGTGTTAATTGAACACCAACCTTGGGCCTGTTTCACAAAGGACTTGCAACTGTTTTAACTTTCCCATTATTGCAACTACCATGGTAACATGACACAGCAGCCAATCATAATCACGGTTTCCATGGTAGTTGCCGTAATGGTGAAGCTAGAACAGTTGCAAGTCCTTTATGAATCGGGCCCCTGGTATCTGTTTTAGTTCACACCAAAGAAGCGTTGAAACAACAACAGTTAAGATAAAACCGATATTGGTTGAACACTAATTGGTGTTGCTTAAATGCCAAATTGCTTTTGGCCTACAACACCTCTCTGGTGTGGACCGATATATATATACAAGGCTGGTGTTAAATCAACACCGGCCTTTTTGCAGTGTAGCGAATATTACTAAGTCATACTTAACAAATAGAACGACGTCAGGCTTTATACGTTTTAATTTTGATTTATCACCATTACTGACGATGCAACAGACAGATGTGTTGGGACTTTAGAAGTGCCGCGTCCATGCTGTTCACAACTGGTCTACACGAAGCACGTGCATCACTGATTCAATCACGATCAACAGCTCTATAGTTTTTAAAACAAACCTCTTGATTCTGACATGTCAACTTTTCTGCCGTTGTAACAGCCAGATGTGTGCAATTTACCTCTCTTTAATTGACGCATGAACCACACGGCAAATGACGTAGTGCTGAGTGTATAGAGTATTGGATTTAGGGCGCTGTTGATAGGTAGGACGAAAACTATTATCCAACCGTAAAGGGTTTCTGGAAGAAAAGTAAGTTTTTATCCAGTGTCAATGATGAATAAATCTAACCCATTACCCACAAGAATCGGTTGGGTTTTGTTAAAAAAGTATGGGAACAACGTAATTTAGTATTCGACAGTTTAAATTGGCAAACCAGATGGTAACACTAATATGAAGAAGAAAAATATTTCCCGGGTAGTGAAGAGTGTAGTACAGAGCATTTAAACGTAAAATAATATATTATTAAAATATTCACCACTAACCATTAACACCACATCAAAAGATCTAAAAGATTTATACGTGTATATGGATAGTGATTTTAAAGAGATCCGGGATTACTGCCAAAGGGTTAAGGCCTATATCATACGCACTGTAATGACCTTTTGATCATCAGTCTTACTAATTGGAAAATAGGTTCGCCTAATGGTAGCAATGTTCATATTGATTCACGTAAACCTTTTTGTAGCCTGTAAAGGTCGTTAAAATAAAGCATCTAACATTGCTTTTGTTCTCTCCTAAACCGATATATCAGTATTCATTCCGAAATGATAGCCCAGTGATGACATCGGTTCCCTTTTCTTCCTAATTTACGTATCATTCAAAATCTATTCTTTTTGTGACAGTCTAATCACCTAGGTAATTCAGACACCCATTAAAGCATTTCTCTAATGTGACGTACCAGATATAATGAAGTTGCAAAGTGACATGACTTTCAGTATAGCAATCGGCAACCAGCATAGAGAATCGGTCAGGATGACAAAGAAGAAACGCTTGGCGTATGTCATATCCCCTTTCATTCCGCACTGTGCTGCAGCGCGGCGTGTCCTTCGAATGCTGAGAAACATACCTTGAGAGTGAGAACAGAATGTACAGTCATTAACAGATACATGGGGAGTGTTTGATCAACATATACTTCCGACAAGTTGTCAGGTCTGACAACTTTCCTTGATTATGATTGGCTGAGAGGCACTGTAACCTTAGTAACTGTTGGATAAAACAGTACTTGTCAGATAAAACGTCTGCCAAGTCCTTTCATGAAACACTCCCCTGATATCAGTAAATGTACGTGTATTTTGACTGGGAGGTGATCTGATCATCTGAGTTGAACTTGGGGGTTCACCTTAAGAACATGAAAGGAAACAAGACAAGTGTAAAATTGTACAAACTAAAGTTCGATTTTTTTGTTTCCAAAGAGAACAATTGCATGGGCAGATTGGTTCAAATACAACCGGCCAAACTTAATGAACACTTACGTGAAATGAATGTTGTATACTAATTCAACATTTACAGACATTTGTTCTGGAAACTATACAATAAATGGGAATTGTATGTAAGAATGAAATATGTTGGGTAGCAGCATCATCGGCATTGGGTATTCAATAGGAAAGATGAACCCAAACATTTCTGGACGAAAATAAGAACTTTGGTCCTTAACTCGCCGGATTCATCTACAGGGACGCCATCCCATTACCGTAACACCCAAAATTACATGATACACACATATTCACCCTCTACCTTTAAATACTAGCTGTACAGGAATATCTTGATAAACCCCGTCATGGCATATTAGTACACTTTGATTATTTCCGATAGTTTATTACAGATGATGCTTTACCCATAAACAATCCATTTTTGCTTAGATAATATGTTGTAAATAATAAATCAGTTGTTGAAATGAATAACTCCTCCGAGGGTAAATCAAAAGTACAACTGAGTTGATGCACATACCTGTATACGAAAGGACAATGGCTATGAATGCAGTCGTGTTGATACCTAAGAACACGACAACCGAGTACTCCCAACCTCTTAGCCTCGGCTCATGTAGATGAAGCGGGAAGCAAACGCCGTTGCTTCCATAAAAGTTCCCAAAGTATTCCACAGGAATAATCGGAACGACTGCAAGTAGTGTTCCAAAAAACCATATACAGGCCAACACCATGATCGCCCTTCTCGTCTTGATCCTTTGGAAGCTGTACGGGTAGACTATGATGAAGTAGCGCTCAAGGGATATAAACATGAGTGTCAGGACCGAGACTTCACTGGAGATCATGGCGAGGAGACCGGAAACTTTGCACGTCACACCGTTGGTCCATTCCAGCGCGTGTTGGTTGTAGTTATCTCGGTATTTCACATCATGAGTTCCAATGATTAGCAAGTATATTCCCATCAGGAAATCGGCAGCTTTAGTGGAAAAGTAACAAAGCGAAGAAACATGGGTTTCTCAATCAATGGTCATGGATAATAATTCCATTAAAAGAAAAAAGAAATTTTCATGTCATCGTGTAAAATGAAGCTGGTGAAAGTTACTCTTGTAACCATGTTTCAATATTTACTATTCTGCCCAACTTTGGCAAAAGAAAGCAAATGACAGATCAGTCAAATTTAAGTTATTGTGGTTTCTGAAAAACCCTTTTGTATGTTGCACTTCCAGGCAAAATTTGGGGAAGAAATGATCATCCTATGGAAAGATATTGAAGAAAATATGTTGTTAAATTGCATTGACGCCCATGGAAATGACGGACACACATTGCTCATGTACAACAAATAATACTTTTGTAACTTGATTCCTTTTGCCAAAGTACGGTAGCACTGCTTTTAAGTGTGCTACATAATATTCAATCAATGTTTTGATTTCACACAACATTTTACATATGAGACCTGGATGCAATCTCTCTTCCAATGATTTTGATATTGATTTGAATTGGAATTAATCCCTGAAGTGCATTGTATTTATTTTGATTGATGTAAATGATTTGTTCTTGTCCAAATGAAATGAAATGAGGTATGTGTGGGTGGACAGAAGTGACAATATACATTGCATAATCATAATGATGCTGTCCGCAGTTACAATTATAGCACATGTTATGCTTCAACGTTTTGGTTAATGGTAGGAAATTAAAACTTACTGCATAGATTAATGACGACCACCGTATGTACTTTATTTTCAGCCTTCATGAAAGCACGGCTGACCAAGACGCCTAGATTACCCACGCTTGTGATGATACCTATCGTCCACACAAAAACTCGTAGAATCACGTTTTTCAGGAGATTTTCAAACGACGAGATTCCGTCAGATCGAGGGGTACAGGTTCTAACGTGAGGGGCGTAGCGACAGTACTCAAACTTTGAGAAAGCGCTGAAATACGAGGAGGTAAGAATGAGGATAATCTTTATATTAAGCAGTAGAGCTGGTGGGTGTTTCATAAAGCTGTTCGTAAGTTAAGGGCGACTTTAAGAACGACTGGTGATTCTTTCTTGTTATAAATGGTATGTTCATTGGCGATGGTTAAGCGCGTAAGAAAGGATCGCCAGTCGTTCATCACTTACGAACAACTTTATTATACCGCCCCCAGATACTGTACTTGAAACACATTTTGATGTAAGGCGAATACATATTTCATTATTTGTGTTTATGGACTTTCTATACTAAATATACTTATGAAGGTTTCACAAGCTTAATTGCAAGATGCGGGCCAAAATATTCATTCAGTCAAACCCGTTCCATTTTTTTTTTGGGGGGGGAGGGGGGTGGGGTGGGGATAAAGCCGACTTAACAAAATGTATACGTACGATTTGTCTTGAATCACTGTTTTCCAGAAAAGGCCAATAACTAAACTTCCTCCGCCCGAATGGAGAAGAAATTTGACTGGCTAAGAATTAGGACAATCTTATTGTATCAGGTAATGAACAAGATCTCGTCCTGAGCTGTTTTCATAATAATTTGATTCATATCCCAAATGACTTTACATAACCTTTGATGGTCAGACATAACATGTCCTATTCACTGGTAGTAAACACCAGTCCCCCTATTCAAATATCCTCTTTTTTAAAGCTTTATTATTTATTTGAAGCGCTTCGATCACACAAGTGCATGTCTAAGGGGAAATCTTTACAACCGTGAGAGATATAGACAAACAGGAAAATTCGGGATCTTGGACAGGTTTATTGCAAAAATCGTGAAGTATTTATATTATTTTATCAATGGGGACTGAAGAAACAAGGGTCGGGGCTAACCATACAAAAATACAAACAATTCTTACGTTTATTTAAAAAAATATTCCCTGGACCCTGATTGGAACCGGTGTCATTGACAGATTACGATGATAGTAATTTTATCATTCATTCATATCTTCAATATTAAGGTGCCGGTCGCAGTTACCATAGCTGCAAAGTTTTTATTGTGGTGGCCAGTGTGCTCTTACTAAACTTTTGGCATTGCCTATTATGGAAGTACTTAAAAAAAATAATATCATGTGAAATCGGGGCAAAATATCTTACTAAACTGGAGTAAAAAAAAAATTCTTCGCATAACTGCAGCCATAAATATATATGACCAAGGTATTTCGATATTTTGATCATGTGAATTGAAATATCAGTAATTTTAGTTTTTAATGAAAGCTGCACAGCATTAAGCACACGTTTATTATTGTATATAGATTAATCTAGCCATATTACCATAATATTCTGTCTGTTGGATAAAATCATTTCAATCAGAATTTCATGTACATCTGAACTTCAACGATTAGGTGGCGGTTTGGTAGTAGTATTAAATACTCACACTTTCTCAAGTCTGCCGAGGCCCTTGAACATATTAACGTTGATATTTCCGATGAGAACTTCTGCAAGGTCTCTTTTGGCGACGATGGGAGAGAGAGAGAGAGAAAAAAGACAGGCAATCTCGGATGAATGCTTTCTAATGACTCGAGACGTGGGTGGAGGGTCGGAACTAAGAAATGAAGGGGGGGGGGATCTGCAACTTCACACATGAATTTCAGGTCGTAAATTTTCAAAGGTAGGTCTTCTCTATTTCAATCTATTCTACATCATTCTGATATATAAATGAGAAATGAAAACGACACCACCCCTCATCGATCAAATGACCCTTCTGTTTGCTCTGATCATATTAATACTGTACATCAAAGCACGAACAGACACATATATAATACAAATAAGGTTTTGCAGCTATACTTATATTTACGTGTATATGATATTCCCCGAGGGCTTTATGAAGCAAACACACGTATACACAAATCCAAGGTACCTTTACAGGCCCTTGCACGTGTAGCAGGTGTAACGTATTTTAATAAATGAAATCGATTGACCTGAATCGATACGGAAGACATTTTTTAATAAACGCGTAAATGATATCAATGTTCAAAATTGATTTCAATAAGCTATTACAGCAAGGTATGTACCCAATTTCGGCACAATGGGTATGCACTAAAATGCTAGGGAAAACCGTGAAATCAAATATCGATGTAATGGATGAGACATATTAAAAGCAGGCCTCTATCGCCATGGCAATTCCATGTTTTTTTTAGTCTACCATAAATTTAGCTTTGTGGAGTGTATACAAAAATAATTCACTTCACATGAAATTCTTGCAAATTTGTAAAGATTAATTCAAAGATGTTGGAATACCTATCGATGATCTAAAACGTGTGTGCACGCCTGTGAACTAAACATTTTCGTCTTCTTAGTAAAAATAATCTTAACGATTGCTACGGATAATAATACTTACAAGTCAACAAGGTTCTCCAAACCTCGGAACACATCAACAGGAAGGGAAAACAAGGGGTTATTCCTCAGTCTCCTGCCAAATTAATAAGATTGTAAAAATCATGTACTATGAAGGTTTAGTTTTCCTCCTGATGCCAAAAATAATCCAAACAAAACCAAAAACAGAACAGAATTACCAGAAAATTGTGATGGAAATGATCTGAACGTACATAATATGGTTGTCTTTTTAATGAACATTATGTAAATTTTTTATGTAAATTAGTAAAAAAAAAATACAAGTGCAGAATGTGTGTCTATAATTGTCTAATGATTTAAAACCTTGTCTTATATACTCCACTACGCTTCACTGAAAATTGCAATTAATTCAACGCTTAATGTCGCACGAAACATGGCATGTGGGGGCGTGTATGATGAACTTGCAATGAGCATAGTAATCTTACACCGTTGGAAAAAGCGGAAAATATTTTAAATGTGCTATATTTAAGACTATATCATCTTGAATTAGCCTTGTGGTGAAAATGTAGTCTGCCCAGAACTGTATGAGCTGGCTATTTTTTTCGTCATAGGCTCAAAGCACCTCAATAGTGGTCACATCAAAGACGTAAGCTAATATGCAGTTGAGAGCAAACAAATGCTCCTTATACTTACAGAATCTCCAGAGAATGCAGTCCATCGAAAATCCCGTCGGGTAAATGTGAAATCTGATTGTGAGAAAGATCTCTGTGAAAGAAAACATGCAGTTAAGAAAATGGTGAAACAATATACTGCAAAGAGTCTAAACGGATCATGAAAATTGTAGATTTGAATTGCGGAGCTGTGGGCATATGAAATTTGGTATCAGCCACATCAGTCTCAAACAGAGTATTGGAACTGACCCGTAGAGTACTTCCCTTTTTAGTGAGAATTCCTTTCAGCGGACGTCACACTCAATTAGCAGCCATATCCATGGAATCGCTTTGAATTTTTAGAATATTGCAAAGATGACTGGAGCCATGATTTCATTAATGGGGTGGAGTGGAGCTTAAGAAGTTGAATTACTTTAGTTGAATGATTTTAATTTCTGTTAAAGTAACTCCCGTAGGCACTCGTCAGCACAGCCATTTCGCAAACGAAAGGGGAAAATAATATAAGTTTTGAATGGGGGTGAAGTGACTGAAGGAGTGGGCTCAGGGAGAAGGCGTGAGAGATCAGTCGGAAGAGTGGTAGTTTTGCAATCCCCTGAGCCTTGTTTGATTTCAAGTCCAAGCGATAGTACCTTTTGGTAACGCATTTTCATCGTTGTTATCAAGTCCCTCGGTGAGGACGTTAAACCGACGTCGTTCTCCTGGTTGTTTGCTAACAAGGGTTCTGGTTAATGCATTCCTAACAGCCAGGTGAAATAATTCCAACCTGTATCACCACTTCTTGCATCAAAATATTTACTGGGTCGGGAGCTTTATATTCTTACAAAAGGTAGTTCCACATCTAATGAAGATAGCTTTGACTATCAAAGAGCTCGAGTCTCTTCCCATTGGACTGAAAATGAATTGTAAAATGCTGTTTTGTGTCATCACCTCACTCTTTTCTATATCTCTCTCTCTCCCTCCCTCCCTCTCACTATCTCTATTTTCTACCGTTATCCAAGATGGTTACGCCGTTTGTGGGATGATACAGGATGCTACGCTGCCCTCACACCGCAATATACCTGTCCCAGGCTGCTACATCACCCTTTTATCTCTCTCCCTTCTCTCTCTTTCTTCCTATCTCTCTCTCTCTCCCTCCATCTACCTGTCCCTAGTTACTCCCTACATTTTCAACCTTTATTCCCCCAGGCTGTTATTTTTTCTGCCTTTCTGTTCCATTGTCTCTGTAACACTGTCATCTTTATGTTTTACACACCCTGTGCCCTTTTTGTTAATTCTAATTGCATTACTTGTAATTTTGATTGATAGAGCTGAAATATATAAGAAATACGGAAATCAATATCTAGAACGAGCAACCGATTGTGTAAATACTGTATATATATACAACAAAATGCATCCTTCTTAGTATTTCAAAATTGTTTTCTATATACTTGGGACAATGACGTACAAACTATCATCTCAAAGTAAAGCAAAACATTATTCAATTATCAAATATTGCATGCTTACACTTTACAAAAAATACATTGTTTAAGCCTGTCACTCTAACAACAAGAAAAAATAAGTTCAACAGCTTCGTTACAATCTACATAATCACATTCACATACTTACAATTCCACCAGGGTTCCAAGCGAGGCAAATGAATTATTTTCCATCGATTTTATGCTGTTATTTCTCAATATTCTGAGGCAGATAGAAGAGGTAGAATGGAGGGAAAATCATGAAAATCAATGAAAATATAATGTAAATGTAAGAGAACAAGACATGTTGCATGTTCTTTCATCTTCATTGTAATGCTTCAATTTTAGGGGAAAATATCCGGGGGCCAGATCTTGAAACACGGGTGATTTTCCTCCAAGGTGTTCAAAATCTTAGCAGTTTGCATTCAATTCCCGTGTTCCCTATACATTTCCCTTTTGAATTTGCATCATTAATAGTTGACGGCTTTTCAAAAAAGATGAAGGTCAGCAATTTTCACACCATATCGTGAATACACAATTATGTAGGAAGGTAGACTGAAAAGACTTTATTTGCTGCCACACTGGCGAGACAAACTCCATACTGTTTAGAGCTATTACGTTATATCCAAGGACATGATATCGGTCAGTGTGAAATCGGTATCGTTAATGTGACTGTAGCCTTAAAGAGAAATGCCAGTAGTTGCAGTAAACACTGATTTAATGAGAAAGTCTGTAAAACAGGGCTTTAATTGTCAGTATATCATCGAGGATCTAGATCTGGTACAGTTACATAAACTAAACTTTGTGAAATCTTGAAATCTACGCAAAAAATGTTCACACTGAAGATCACCAACACAAATAGGCGCACGTGAGACAGTGTATTATTTTTGCTTTGATTGTCGGCCCGACGCTCGACCCGAATCCTGTGCTTATTTGCTGATTTCACAGCAATTACACAATTTCTTCCAGAATCCTTTCGAACATATGTTTTATTTATACAAACAGACATTTTGGTGGCCATTTCATTGGATTCTGTACGAACTCATTTTGATATCGTTACCACAACTGGCATTTACCTGTAAGTGCCGCATACCTACATGTATAATGGTATTTGAGCAACACAATTCATTCTTATTTGGAATCCAGTGCTCTTCTCTGCTCCGCCTTACAAAAAGCTGCGATTGACCCGATCAGACGCAACTATGGTTGGCCATCAATGTCAACATCTAAATTGCCAATTTGTTCTAAATATCTTCGATATATATTCTAAATTTATCACTTTCGTGAAGATGCAGTGTGATTCTTATAGTTTACTAAGGAGATTGTGCAAATATCTAGTAGAAAAATTATGGTATCGATGGACTTCCATACAGTTGAGATTGATTGGATCAATCTTAACTGTTTGTAAGACGGGGATTAATTTTTCTTCTTTGTTAGCTTATTCTGTGTTCAGTTGTGTGTGGCACTTCTTTTCCGATATACGTCATTTTCCACTAAGAAAACATGGTTCCCCGCAAAGCTTTAAATTGGGGTGTTATTTCAAATGCGTCCATCAATATTTTTTCCATAACATCTTAAGTGTGCATTCAATGTTCGTCAGTCGCCTTCTTGTCTGTCAATCTGTGCCTCGTTACCCTCGTTATCCAACAGTTATAAAATTTTCTGGCTTAAGTGGAATAGAAGAGAAATTGCTGAAGGTTAACTGAAAGAACATTACGAAAAGGAACGGTTATCGCGTTGATTTAAAGTGGTATTCCACTGACGAGTAAGATGAAAATTAAACACTCTTGTGAGATTTCAATTCTCTTGAATTCATTTTCTTTCAACTTGAGCAAGCTGAGAGGAAATAATCCCTTTGCAGTTTATAAAAAAAATCTGTATTCTATTGTTAGAATCGGAAATTGATTTCCTCCTGAAATTCATTTTGCCCAATTAATCGTGTGCCCGGCAGCCACTGAGCTGCGCCAGGAAACGATTTAATCAACAATGATGGTAAAATTAAGAATCCGAGTCACTGCTGTAAACATGAATTCTGTCGGGGGTTTTAGTTTGATTCCTTTCGCTTATAACAATAAACCACTAATAGACGCTAAATGCAGTTAGTCCAGTGATGTAAAAATGAAAAAGGATATATCAAAGTTTTTGAATAAACAATCTTTCCAAAAGACGTTAATGAAACACCCATGCAAACACTGAAACATATTAAGTGTCATTCAAACAGGAAAAAGATGATTGAACGTGATGGCAGCTGTTTAGTTGTTTATACACCATACCAATGTAACAAGTTGACAATCGTTGAGAGCCCGTAATGCTTAATGGATTATCATAAATAGACGCCCAAGCGGGATGATTGGAATCATGTCGGCCTATAACACGAATTTACTGGCGGTTTAAGATTTTTTTTTTGTTTGATATTGCAGTGACATAAAACGCATTCGGAGTCAGATGCTGACTTACTTTTAGAAGCAGAAAAAAAAGAAAAAGAAAAAAAAATCGCTACAAATACAAAATGAAGGTTATTGCCGTTCCGAGAATTTTGACAGGCAAGCAAAAAACGGTAGTTAACTACTATTTGGTTTACAATTCTCTCTTTTTTTAAACATCTTCCAGAGTTAGTGGGGGTTCTGCCTCCGGAGATTAATTCAGGCAGCACCCCTCAAGTTTCAAACAACAATGCAATATTCTATTGATTTAATATATTATTAACACATATCGAGCATGTCGAGTAAGAAGGAGTATTGACAGTGTACTTACAAAACTGTGAGAGATGTGTTGCCAGCAAAGGATCTTGCATTAAGACTCATTATGTCGTTTCCTTCAAGGTCACTGAGGAAATTATCATGTGTGAATATTGACAAACAATAAGAATCATTTAATATTCAATTCAACGTTTTTTTTAATGAAGACTGGCTGTTATATTTTTAGAAACCAGTTTGAGACGACAATTTTGTTTTGCAGATTCAAGCCAAGTTTTAGCATTACAAGATAAATCTAATGTCAAAAATATCGTGTTGAATACATGCCAATGAACTTATGTGCTGGACTGCATCCACATCCAATAACGTCATCGCCCCCAACTTCCCACTCAAATACACTCTCATGAATTGTTGTCTACAAAGGGTGTCCCCCCAAAAAGAGAAAACCTGGACCAACGTCCAATCACGTCACCGCCCCCCACTTCCTTCCCAAACATATTCTCATGTATTGTTGACTACAAAGGGCGTCCCACAAAAAAAAACTGCATCCATATCCATTCACGTCACCTTCCCCAACTTCCCACTCAAAATACGCTCTCATGAATTGTTGTCTACAAAGGGCGTCCCCCCAAAAAAGAGAAAACCTGGACCCACGTCCAATTACGTCACCGCTCCCCCCCCCCCCCCACTTCCTCCCCAAACACATTCTCATGAATTGTTTTTCTACAAAAAAGGGCGTCCCACAAAAAAAGACAGAACGTGTTTTATAGATTATATCGATTATGGATCTAATATTACTGGTGTGAGTAAATGAAACATTTTCTATTATCATCAGTCATAGACCGAATATTATTGAATTGTTTTCGCTCATATAGAATACATACTCAATCATAATATCTTAAAAGATTTGCTCAGAATTTCACGTGTAAGTTTACATCGACTCCCATTTAGAGATTTGTGAATGAAACTTAGCAAGAAATATATTTTTATACAAAACAATTGCTAATTAGCGAGGATCCTCACTTGCGCAGCAAGGTCGTTGTATCCTTAGCAAATTCGTCGCCTCTCTCTGTGCAACTTGGTTTGACATTGATATTTCAGACTCAACCTCCTTTTCTCTGCGTGAAATACTTCTATATACAATTTCAAGTTTCACAATAAAAACTTAATGGATACCAACAAATGAATAGTAAATTTCGTGATAACATATGACAAAAAACGTGGGAATCCCAGTTCCTTTCTTTTCAGATACACTGTATACACATGCTTTACTTATTTATTTATTTATTTATTCAGTCATTTATGTTTTCAAATATTTTTTTAACCGTTATATACTTACAGCCATACAAGTGACTTGAGATCGTTGAGACATTCTCCTTCCTGCAGATCTCTAATTTCATTGTTGCGCAGATCTCTGTCGATATAATCAGATAGAATAAACATTTATTTATTGTTCAGGTAAAAGCGGTTTGCTGTCCATATCAATCTATTGAGAGGGTCTGCATGTAGATTCATCAATTTATTAAGTAGTGGCATATTCGCTCCGTACTGTTCAATGACATTTGCACTGGTTCGGTCTATTCAATCTACTTTTGATATGAAATCATTATAATGATATATACATATTAAATGTACGAGTAACCTTGGCAACGGGTTTGGGAGGGACTTCTTTGAGAATACCCTAATCACTATTAAAACAAAACAGTGGTTTTTATTTTAATTATACCGTGATTAACATCAGCGCTACAACCGCTAATACTATTACCATTGTAGCCACCAATGGCGGATCGGGGGGGGGGGCACAGCCGTCCCGTACCTTCCTTTTGAGAGGCACAATTAAATTTTTGTCATGTAAAAATGACATTAAACGGAAGTGTGCCCCCTATTGAAAGTGAAGACCTTTTTTTTGGGGGGGGGGCTTGTATTTTTTTTCGTGGACGAAACGTCCTTAATTTCTTATTGAAACCTTCTTTTTTGTTTTTGCTTTTCAAATTTTCCTCGGGGAAAATGCGCCCCACCCCCTTGTTGGAAAATCGTGGATCCGCCCCTGGTAGCCACCGTCTGAAAACCGAACGGTTTTTGCACCGCGGCGCAAAACGGATTCAAGAACACAGTAAAAGTATCTAAAATGCTGATCAATATGACAAAGACGATTGGAAGGTCTTTGTCGAAAGTTCGTGAACCGGAACAGCAGTATCGTCCTAAGTATCGGGGCTAACGAAAAATTGCGGACCATGTCGTTTGTCCAGAGTCCTCTAGGACGATACCGTTGTTTTGATAAACAAAATTTCGACAAAGACCTCTTGGTTGCTTTTTTTTCATGAAAGGCGTTTGACAAAGTACATTCTATTTTCCTGGATCCGTTTTGCAGTGTGGAAGCTCCAAACAATTACGATAACCATAAACACTGCATACATCACCAATACAACACAACAAGCAAAGCACGCCCACTTACAGCCAATATAGATCTTCTAATCCTAGAAAAATGCCAGGTTCCAGGGTCTGCATTTTGTTGTCGTTCAGAAATCTAAGAAAACAATGATATGCTAAAGTTAATAAAGTAAAGTGATTTGTGCATGTTAATGTGAAAAGGTAAGTACATTAGTTTCTTGGAGTTAAGACCAGAGCTACATGTAAAAGTGAAATTGACCAAACGGAACTTCATTGAAGATTTGTATTCATAGCATATTAACCGCTTGATTTAGGTGTTTGGATAAATGACATTATCAGGCTTCTTAACTGACTGAGTTACATGACGTCACATAATGTTGGAGGGCTGAGATTACTTAGATTTGTACGTAAACTGTTTTTAATGATTTCTAGGTAATGAAGCCTGCAGAGGAAATGGGCAATGGAAATTGTTCACTGCTTAAATGGATGGAGACCTGCAGCTTTTAACTACGAAGGGTTTTTGTGATTTCTTTGTTTAGCTCTTCTAGGGCCTCATTTGCTATGTCAGGAAAGACTTCTACACATAATCTGAATGCAGATGGCATTGGAAAGCTGCGCCAACTAAGCGGGAAATGAAATATGGAGAAAAAAAATCACTATAGTACATGAAAGTAGAGCTTTAGTGGCGTAATGACCAAAATAATCTGAGGCGGGGGGGGGGCAGATATGGCAAAATTGATAAAGAATTTGCGAGCGAGCAAAGATTTCGACATTTTCTTATTACAAAAATCATATTTTATGATAGATTTTGACATAATATTCAGAAAATGATATCATACTTCGCCATTGTCTCTTTCCTTTTTTTTTCTTAGTCTTGAAAAATGGGGGAGGGAGAGCGCCAACAGCTCCCCCCCCCCTTGTAGGCCACCGCTACAACCTATAGAACCACAACGATTTTAACACAAAACGAAGTTTACAAGCTCTCTATTGACATATGATTTATCAATTTCACATTTGCATGAATTGGGTATTTGGAGGTCGAGTCTTTAAGTTGTTTCCCACATTACTTATGGCTCATTTCTTCATTTCGCATTCCAATAATTGCGTTCATGCCTACTGGTTTGATGAGGGCAAGCCTTGATGAATAATATCTCGGGCGTGTTGTAAAACCGTAAACAAATATTTTTCACATGAAGAAACACAATTATTACAATTTGTCCGGAATATGTCAGCGGAGGCAAGCGTCAGCGCCATCAATTACAAATGATAAGCCATCAAGTTATGAAGCATATATAAATTTACATTTAGAATGACTTCATTTATTCAAAAATCGAAGTTCTAGGACCCAGGAAAAGGTGATTATAATGCTAAAATTATTTTACGGATCACTAATAGGGTGATTTGTGACGAGGACCAAACCCTCTTGTCACCCCCCCCCCCACCGGTGTATTTAACATTCCGGCCGCTTTGGTTTATACAGACAGGGACCCTGGAATAGGGGCATACGGAGCCATTGGGGGCATGAACCCCCTCATTCTGCCAAAAGTTGTACATATTTAGTACCATATTGTAATTGAAGGTGTGCATGCTTATTAGTTTGTTTTGTAATGTGCCAGTCAGATCACTTTGCGGGAAACTATTACCATTGTGAAAGCGAGGGGTGTTTGTTTTCTCCTACCAAACAACAAAATGAACAAATTTCTGTTTTCTTCAATCAGGAATCCCTGTATCCACTTCTGGATCGACATAATGTGCACGTCCACGAAGTAGGGATAAGCACTTTCCCCTGTTGACAAACTGGCTCCTATACCTGTTATGAAATGCGGGCATCTTGGTTATTGGGACGGGGGTTAGCATAATTGGGGAGGATTTTCGCATCAGTTTGTGCCACGACGGCGTTAGATTTGGGCGCGCTAACCTAAAAGCTTGACGATATCCAAAGCATTAGGTAAATGCATACTCACAGCCAGTGCAATCCGCTTAGTCCATTAAAAGCTCCAGTGTCTATTCGTGATATGTTATTCTCTGAAAGAAAGCTGTGGATACAAATAAACATACAAGGAGTAAACATTAGACATCGTCACATCGCGTACTATTGATTATTAAATTCTGGCCACGTGTCTGAAAGGACAACGCACTATGGGTGAACGCATAAAAGGAAACATGGTTTGTATTATCAAAACAATTGTGTAGATAATATTAATTTTTTCCATTTTTGTAAGAGAGGTTAAAGAAAAGAAATCAGTATCCAAACGAACAGTATTTTTTTTAGGTGCAACGCTTCTTCTTATGAATGGCAAACTCATCACTCAGCCCAAAACTGATATTTCAAAGCCCCTCACCGCGATATATCAAGGAACATCTCCTGGGATAAGCACTGAGATTGCACTCCTTCCAACCTCTTTGCGTGCAAGATAATATTTTCTTAGCGAACTGCAAAGTAATCAATAAATTTACGCCTTTTTTTGTATTTTTGTATTTGTTCAGAGGAGCAAGTTCAGCTGCTAGACATCATAAGCTCTACAATCATGACAATCATTGAGCATTTTTTACGCACCATCGTTTAATGTATAGGATCTTGCAATGAGTTGGTTAGTATGAACTGGACAAATCACAATAAACTTACAGACGTGTGAGGATACGAAGGTTCCTGAAAGAATTCGCCTTTATTTCGTATATTCTGTTTCTCATCAGATTCCTGCGTAGAACAAAAGTCGTTACTCTAATAAATGCTCTATAATTTGTGTTACCAAAGTCAGAATTCAATCAGAACTGAGAAAAATACATTTTCTTTATAATATTCGACATTTATTTTTACGCACTACCCTACTTTATTAAGTAGAGCTAGATTTGAAATCAAAATAAGTCATACGTATTGAAAAATATTACCCCATCACGTTTGTTTAACGCAAGGCATGCATGTGTTGGTACGTTACCCTACTTACCTGCAATATATTTTAATACAAACTAAAATTAAATTGCATGAGAGAACAAAAAACTACTACAGCATTTCTTGATGCGATTGAACAAAAAAGATATTTAAACAAGGGTAAAAAATTGAACTAGTTTCTGTATTGCAATAAATTACACATTCTATGCGTTTTCTATCTGTACATAAAAAGAAAACCAAATAATATCGAGTTTGCAGCAAAATATACATGAGAGAGCTGAAAAAACAGTACAACTTTCGTTTATGCGATTCAACATGAACAATATTAAAGATATTTAAACAAGGGCACAAAATTGAATTTTTTTCTGTATTACAAGTAAATTACACGTTCTCTGAGTACGTGTACTTAAAGAGAAAACCAAATAATCTCATCGAGCTGCAGCAAAATGTAAACTGCGGTTGGACCTAAATTATAGGAAAATTTAATGTCGGTCAACCAAAATCGACACGATCTTCTTACGAGCTTATCTATAGGAGACACAAATTACTGGGTTTCTTAATCGAATTTTCATTTTCCAGATGGGTAAGATAAAGAAAATGTGAAGAACACAAGGACAATAGATGAAACCATCCAATACTAGATAAAGACACGTATAATACATCTACCCTGCTCGAGTAAGAGTAATTGTGAACTTGTGAGATCTTTGTTGTATATCTTTCTTTGTTTAATTTCTAGCATTTTATGATGCATTACTTGGATCCGATAATGATAATACGAAATACGAATGATATCTGAACAATTTATCTTTAAGCACATGGCACATCTTATCTTGAAGATAGAGGGGATACCATAAAGATAAAATGGAATATTGTGTTAAATTTCCAGGGGGCCGTTTCATAAAGCTATTCGTAAAATAAGATCGACTTTAAGAACGACTGGTACACCTTGCTTACGCGCTAAAACCATCGCCAAGGAATATACCATTTACCACAAGAAAGGATCACCAGTTGTTCTTGAAGTCGCTATTAACTTACGAACAGCTTATGAAACACCCACCGGGTACATAATATTAAAGCATTACGCAAGATTAACGGTAATGTGAAATAACATCGACGCTATAAGACAATACATCAGTCAATACGAAATGTTGATACTAGGTACAGTAGCTTTCATCTGTATGCTTCAATAACAAGGATCTCGATTCATACTCACAAATATATATGTGATGAAAAGTCGTCAAATAGTTCACTCCCGATGTTAACGATGTTGTTTGATTTCAGGTATCTGTGCAGTTAAATTGCAGGGTGCATCTTGTAATTTATTACGTTTAGATATTCAGTGGATCACTTCATTTCTTACAACTGTTTCTATCAGAAAAGCATTGAGCCGAGTGAGATTACATGAATTGTATTTCCCCCTCCCTTTCCCCCCAGTTGTAAACCAAAAATAAAAATATCTCTCTCATTTTCTGAAGGCCATTGACCTATGGAGGTACACTCTAAAAATTAGAATGTTAAATCAACATTTGAAAGGTTGGAGTAGTGACAACCTTTTTCCAAATGTTAAATTCAACCTTAATTGTAAAAAGCTGAATCCAACATTTTAAGTGTTGGGTAGAACCACTTAAAGTGGTAAAGGCAACAATTAGAAAATGTTGTCACACCTCCAACCTTTCAATTGTTAAGTTAATATTTCTTGTTTTTAGAGTGTAAGGACGATGTACAATCAGCCTAATGCGGTTATGTGCGCGCAACAATTTCCTCGGTAAAATATAACACACATTCAACCCTAAAGAGGGAGGGAGGGAGATCGAGAGACGGGATAGAAATTAAAGAGAGAAGGGGGACTCGTAGGACGTTTGGCGAAAAACAAAAGGCGCGCTTGGTTGAAGAGATTGCGTATGCTATGAAATGGTGATATGGAAGCTTATAAAAACTTGATTATTGGGTAAAATCTATCGCCGCGAGACTCGTCTGTTATTATTGCCAATATAAAAAGTTTGCTGATTAATGGTACTTATTACTAGTACTATTTGAAATGATGACAGTTTATCTAATTACTCATTACTAATTACTAATTTCAATAGTGCACATTATTTTGCCAGGAATACCATTAAAACAGTCAAACACATGTGGCTATATCTCGGGCATTTAAGAACTTATTTACGAGGCGCCTCATGCGTCTAATTGTGACCAGCCACCCCCAAAACCAATGATAAGTCACCTAGGAAAGTTCACTGTAATTGGCAAAAATAGTCAATTGATTTTCAAAAAGCAAAAAATTAAAATAAAAATAAATAAAAATTACTTGAAAGTATAATTCTTCTTCTTACTGTCAAATATTCAAGTTGTAATGTTAAATAGATGATAAGATAGAGGAGTTTAATTTGAAACTAATTTTGTGAAACTGCTTGAAACGTTTCATTGAGACTGAATAACACACATCTCATGCATGAGCGAAACACTTCAAACGTTGTTTTCTATTCATTTTTTGTTAAGTTTCTCTTAGATTCTTCTGCATTCAATCGGGTATTTGTGTAAATTCTGTAGTAATTTTGACAATCTTTCGACCTGAATAAGAGTCTCGAAAATTTATTTCGGGCGACCTATCGTTGGTTTGGGGTGGCTGGTCAAAATTATTATATCTAATGCTCTCGATTGTCATTTTTATCGGTATACTTTTATGATACTTACAGTCTTGTCACATTGTCTGGTAAGTTGGATGGCACTTCCTTTAAGTTCAGTTTGGAGCAATCGAGTTGTGTTAATTTGCTGCAGTTGCAACCTTTGGGATAGTAAGTCAGGGCTAATACCAATGCGAAGAAAAATGGAGAATATTAAATGGGTATCGTGTTGGTACAAGTGCAGGGTTGATATTAAGCGTTGTAGGAAGGAGCTTAGTGTGGTAGGTTTCACGGTACACTATGTATCTTTCTTGGGTAAGTGTTGGTCCTGAAAACGACCACCCAAACTCGATGTTTCGACAAGTGTATTCTCGTCGTCTTCAGGAGAATGAGCAAAGTTTGTAAAAGCAGGCCTTGTGTAAGGGCCTATCTTAATTCATTTTCATTTCTTGTTTATTACGGTCAAGTAAATGTATTTTATTGGGCTGCTAATTTATTTTCTTGGTTTTCCATGATGTAGTCATCAAGCCAGTTTTTCGGTTCAATTATTTTTCAGAGGCATTATTCCAATCTATCTAGGGAAGAACAAGAAAACATTCATCATTTCAAAAGACTTTCATCAAGTTCAATGCAAATTGCCACGGTGTTTTCAAAGATGTAAAGAAAGTTGATGGATGCAATAAAGTACACACAACGTTAAGGGTTGAAAATATTTGATTTTTGAACACAATAGACACTTGTAAATTCACGGCTTTGCTATTGGTACAGGAAACAATTAAAAAAAAATTATTTGGTAGCTCCATGGTTAAGGTACACTCGGTCGATTCAGATAATATTAATGACCTATCAGTTTGTCGGTGATCTCCGATAGCTTGCACCTGCTCACACATCCGTTTTTTTTGGACGGCATTTCCGTTGAGGAAAATATAGAGCTAGAATTAAAAAGGTTACACCTTTTAAATCTCATAAATAATAAAATGATAATTTAATTTATTAAACGCTCATATCGACTCTGAGCTCGAAAGGATTATTTTCATCATTACCTTGGCTGTACAGCCGGCTACTTTCCATGCCCCAAGGTTTGAGGAGTGGATATTCCAGCTCTGTTTATAAACGCGTCTTACGCTGTGCGATTCGATACGATTTTTTTTTAATTAATCGCATTTCGCATTGAATATGAAAGTTCCATATAGAAAAATTGCTTTATTTGAAGTTCGGCATAATGTTAGGAATAATGATATCATAATTTTGCTTTGCGGCAAGCCCTATTGTCGGAGTAAAGTCCAAATCGGCTTCAAGTCGATTAATTTTGATTTCAGTAGTCCTACAACTATTCTGACCTCGGATCCCAAGATTTTTATTGGTTGGAATGTTCATTTCAAATGTTTATTACGATTTACTTGAAAATTGGATCGCAAAACGGATTCGCATAGTGTTAGCCGAGCATTATTAAAGTAACCAACCATCTATAGCACTTG